>NC_140591.1:702007358-702718191 GCF_964204655.1 Triturus cristatus
GTTGACTACTCAGTTAAAACACTAGGTGGCTGGTTGTCTGGAAGTAAAGTGCAAAATTATGATGGTCTTCATAATTTGTTTATGAAAGAACTCTTGGGTAAGACAGTGAACCTCTTAAAAATAAAAGTAAGGAGTCCCAGGTAGCCCCCAAAAAACCTGCCCAGGAGGGTGGGCCCAAAGACACCTCACAAACTAAAACTGGGTACCAAGATAAGAATTGGAATCCCAACAAAGTATGGTGTCACAACTGTCAAAAGGCAGGACACCACAGCAAGGACCCTAGATGTCCTAAAAACAAAGCCCCTAGTGTAGCTCCAGGGGTTGCCAGTATAGCTTTGGAGGATGGTTCCTCAGATGAGGAAGTCCTCCTAGCCTTCAACTGGAAAATGGGCCCAAAAGGTAAGTTGGAGATTCCAGAGGGGAGTAGACACTTCCATCACCTTCTGGTGAATTGAATCCCAGCCACTGCCCTGAGAGATACCTGTGTCACACTGTGGTGCTTAAAAGGTTGGTACTCTCAAACCATTATGTCCCAGGGGAAACAAAAAGAGTAAAGATTGTCCCAGGGGAGGTCACTGTTAGGCCTGTGGCTGGAAAATGTTTGGGAATTGTGGTACAAGAAAGAAGTGGCATCCAGACCCATCCAGGAGGAGACAGCCCATAGGGGGACTGTCCACTTGTTCCCAGTGCTTGCCCCCTCCTCCTGATTCTCAACCTGCCCCTCACAGGACACTGGGATATCCTGTTTGGCTCTGGCAGCTGCTGAACCATTGCAAAAAACAATTGATGAACAGAATGTTGAACAATTTCAAACATTCAACCCAGTACATAGATCTGTGTTTCGCTATCACTCACCTGTACTCCAGTTTGTTCTTTTCTTGATGCTGACTGTTCCCAAATCCCTCTGGAAATTACTAGAATGGCAAGGATGATACACGATTGCCAATCCAATAACTTCCCGGGGATGGGAGTGAGAGAAAAGAAGAAACAAGAAACAGGATTCCATCCTATTCTTTTGCTGAGGTTCAGGCATGTCCCTCAAGGGGGAAGGGATAAAATCATACTCTGTTCTCTGGATTCCTTTCTGGATTAATGGGTGTCCGGTTACAACCATTTGAAATAAAACAGCTAAATTAATAATACATTCAGTGTTATTATGTTCTTTCACTTGTTTGTACAATAGAATCTCTATTGGGGCTTACCCAATTTTATCTATGTTGGATTCCTGATTACTAAACTTTAGTATGAAATGTCTTGTTTTCAAAGCTCCTCCAGCATTTATTATCTAAAATATAATACAAGATTTCAGGACATCACATTCATCTCACTTTGATGGCGCTAGAAAGATTTGTCAGCTGGATTATCAACATACCTATAATTATCTTATAAAAGACCCAAAACGTTCCATAACTAAAAAATATAATAAAACAAAAGAAGACACAACATACAATTGCATGTGCAAAGACTGGAAAACAATCTTTCTGGATTGCGATTGGTTAATAAACAGATTAATACACAGTTCTTTGTGGATTACCAAGAGTTAACCACACAATGTTCTTTATGAGTTACAATGAACTGTTCCTTGTGGCTTACAATGAGTTAAATTCACTATCAAAGCTCTTTCAAGAACAGATTTTTAAATACTTTATCTCTTGCGTTGTTCTTGCTTTAAATAATACTTGGTGTTGTTTAATTCTTGTTTAAAAAATGCTTCCAATCTCGAGCACTCTTCTATTGTCTTTAAATAAGTCCTGAACGTAATTAAAAGTCTTACCGCTATGTTCTGGAGTTCTCAATGTACATTACCATACTGTTCTGAGCGTTGCTAGGCAACTGATTCCTTTGCTTTTCTTTTCTTTTGTAGGACGCCGGAAGACGCGCCGGAGGAAAGATCCAGGGGAACACCACGAACCAGAACACCTTCTTTGAGGGAGCAGGAAGGAAGACTGGATACCGGAGCAGGACTGAAGACAGGTGAGTAACAGGATCGGCGACAATGCGAAGCGTGTTTGAAAGAGCGGGCACGGTTTATATTCCTAACGCTCCGCTTGCTTTCCGGAAAACACGTGTGCACGTGTAGACAGTTTGCACATGTTATGTTTAGCCTTGATTGATTTTCTCCACCCAGATATTCATGTGTGGGAGTGAAGGCACGTTTGATGGCAGTTTTGTACAGCATGTTTTCTCTTCTATTGGAGATTTTTAACCCCTTCGCTGCCTGGCCTTCCTCCCTTGTGCTAAGCTTTTTTGGGCTGTTTGGGGTAGTTTGCGCTTAGGCCCCTGTATCTTTTTCTTTTTTTTAACAACAAATTCTATTGATTTTCAAGGTACCAAATGGGCACAGCCCAGCGAGCATCGAAGCATATATAGATACAATATACAATTGCAAGGCAAAGAATGACATCCCCAATAAGTCTGCAGAAAAGCAGACCCAAAACCCCCTCCCGCACCCCCAACTACGCACCATAACTCATTTATACAACATTATACAAACGTAGTGCAATCTTGCTCCTTTACCTCTGCACCACACCTTTACACTATATCGGTGAATTGCTCACAACCAGCCTATCAATTGGGTCTCGGGAAGCCACTGACTCCAGGAGAGACAGGTCAATGCCACTGTACGTGGCCCATCTGGCCCAGATCTTCTCGTGTTTTTGCAGACATCCCGAGCCTGAAATACTGCGACTTTAGTGGACAGGCACCTATCCATTGCTTTCTTCCAGGTACCTATACTGGGTGGGAGTGTTGCCTTCCAGTGTTGTGCAATGTTACGTTTAGCTAGTGCAAGCCCTAGAAACAATACATGCCTTTTATATCTGTTCCCCCCAATGTCCTCGGTACTGTGTAGGAGTATCAATTGAGGGTCTGCAGGAATGCGCCATGCCAACACTTGCCCTAAGCAGGACCTTATGCCCGACCAGAAATGTTGCAGTGCCTCACAGGTCCACACAGTATGGAGAAACAACCCCTCCTCCGAATCACATTGGAGGCACATAGGGGACTGAATAGCCCCCATCTTGTAAAGGCGTAAACGTGTAAAGTAAATCCTGTGAAGATATTTGAACTGGATCAGTCGATATCGGGTAGAGACCGCAGAGTACCAGGGGCTAGCCAGTGCCTGTGCCCAGTCATTATCCTTCAATGTGAGCACATCTGCTTTCCACGCCGCCCGAGTCTGGTGTATAGTGTGTAGGAGAGTAGGGTCTGCTTTCTATGTTCACCCCCACTTTTTGCTTTTGCTTCACTGGTTTTCGACTTAGATGTGGCTGTGGGCCTGCTAATCAGACCCACAGCCCTGCTGTTCTCTCTCTAAATTGATACTATGTGCTTTAGGTGCATAACCCATTTGGATAGGGTCACCTTATTGGCCCCTGTACAGTGTACCTTAGGTACCCAGGGCATAGGTGTACCCTAGGCCTACCAGGGGCTGCAGCATGTATTATGCCACCCCTGGCCTTCCATTATGACACAACTGGCTGATCACTCAGCTGGGGCAAGGTCGTGTAATCACCCCTTGCTTAGGTGTAGTATTCCTATACCTAACTTACATATAGACACATGTGTACCTATCAGCCACTCCTATGGCAGGCCTTAACAATCCTGGAGGCAGAGTGCTTGGTAACATGTGAGATGGTGCTCTAGCATGAGCTGAGCCTGTCTGCAGGTTTCGGAACCATGTCCTTATAGCTGTTCTATGATATAGCCTACCATATACTCTTAAAGTGCCTTATAATCTTAAACGGTTATGGTAACTATGGTTTGGCTTCATCAAAACATGTCGTGTAAGGTGTCTAACACTTTGGAATAATACCCCCATCCCATTTCTGGGGATGAGGATATTATCCCTCCCTTCTAGAGGGAGAAGACATGTTGTAACCTACTTAGCCGGTTAAAGTTAACCAGAGCCCCAGCATCACAAAATGGATGCTGCTGCCACAGACACGAGTCTGACCTCCTGCTGCTGGGAGTGATCCCGGCAAGGGAGGCTTGGACAATAGATTTCCTGCCTTGGGAGGTGTGAGCACCACCCCAGACAGACCTTAGTGTATTGGGGCAGGGAGGGATGAAAAGAATGAGACATGCCTGGCGCACACAAGGTGTCCTGTGCATAGTCCAGTTCAAACCGGTGCTGGGGCACTCCAGCCCCAGTCCTGGCGCGAAACTGGACAAAGGGAAGGGGGTGTAACCACCCCCCTCCCAGGTCCCACCCATAAGGCGTGACCTAGCAGGTAACCCAGGCCCCCAGATTTGGATAAGAGTGGTAGCTGGGCCCCAGGAGATTAGATTATCCTGAACCTGCAACTTGAACAGAAACTCTGGACCTTCGACATTCGACGAAAGAAGAAGACTGAAGAATCTCCCTTGTGGCCAAGGAGTGGCTACCCTGTGCAAACAGGCACCATCAAGAGACTACCCTTTGCTTTGCTGAAGTTCTACGAGGGACTGACTGCAGAGCCCGACCAGAGCCTTGACTTCCAGACTTCTCCGACCCTGATCCACATCCACAGCCGAGCTGAGATCCGTGGAGGCGACGAGAGATGTGGGACCGGCTACCTGGGAAAAGTGGCGAGTATCTTCCAGCGCAGCTTCTGAGGCACCCTCGAAGTTGTGCACCGGGGATTGAGGAGCCCCAACCCCAAGCACCATCTGCACCGAAGATCAGCCCCGCACACTCCACGAGTCCTGCGTGGGGCCCTTCTGCATTTTCCTGCTTGCCGCGTCTGTCTGGTTGCTTGCCCGTTGGCTAGTGGCCTTTGTGACGACGCTCCCTGAAATCTTCACTGCTGGTTTGGCTCCTCCAGACTGGCTCCCGCTTCCCTGCAAAAGAGAAGCACCCCAGACCTTCCTGGTCTGCACCAGAAGCAAGTCCTCCGTTCTTCGTGGGTTCCGCTTGCCAAGGCTTGGTGAGTCCTAGTTCAACTTCGACGCCGCCGACAGCAAGAGCCTTTGTGGGACAGCTCGCCTCCTGGTCCTGGTCGTCCTCGACGTTTCCTGGTCCCCGTGGCTGCAGCGACAAGCTTCACCTTCACCTGCAATCTTCCCGACATCGCCTGGTTCCTTCCTGGTTCCACGTGGTCACTGGCTAGTGACCTTGACTCTGTCCCTTCTGCTTGCAGGTATCCTCTCTTCTTGATCCCAGCCTTGGGATCCACCGGACACTCTTCACTGACTGCCTGTCAGCAACTTTCCTTCAGGCATCCATAGAAGTCCACGACGAAACCCGACGCAAGTTCACACCTATGCACCCGCAGTCCGTGGGCTAGGTAACTTGGGTACTTCGGTGCTCACAAGGGTAGTGACTATCCTAGGGTCTAGTTTCCGAGTCTCGAGTCTCTAGCTGCTTCAGAAGTGTCCTTAAACTGTTAATTTCTAACTGCTAGTAATTCTATCGACTTTTACGCATTACGCGTGAGTGTTTCCACTCTGCACCTGAATCCCGTGGGCCTCCCACTTCCTAACTGTTGCTAGTGTAGTGTAGCCCCAGCGATTCCCTAGGCCTAAGCCTATCCTATTTCCATGACAGTGGTCCTTATACCACTTCTTTAGTATATGGTTTGCATGGCCCCTAGGGCCTAACTGCATTACTTACCTGTGTGACTTAATGTATGCTTAAATAAGACTGTGTTGTACTTACCTCTAATCTCATAAAGAGTGCTGAGGGTTTGACTAGAATAAATACACTTTATTTTATATATATATCTGTTGTGGTGTCCTTTCATTTGGTATTCAAGGGATTATATATGGTATCACAGCTGGCTTCACATGCCATTCAGAGTTTAGCCTAAGACTGTTCTTGTCCATGCTACCACTAGGATAGCTGGTCTACAAAGTTGACTTTACAACCAATCACCATAAGGGTTGTTTGGACTGATATAAGGTGCACACTAGAACTAGTGACATCATACATCAGGCCAACTTCTCACATTGGTGAGCAGCGGTTGGGATCTGAGCTTGCTGTTGTAATACCATTATAATCTTGGGATACTAAATTGAAAGATCACACAGATATTGTTTAGGTACATATAACATAGATTATAATACTTAAGTCCTACTGGACTTAGTGGTTGTAGGTTGAAGGGAGTAACACACCCTGACTACAACTACCAGAGAGGTTTAGTAGAAACAACTAGTGTAGGTAGGTGCACACACCACACCCTCACTAGATCATGTCTCTGGGAAGAGATCAAGAAGATGCTCTCTCAGGAGGGGCAGGTCTGAAGAAGACCCCCTCTAGATATGATACCCTAACTTTTCAGGAGATGAGACAATTGTGTAACTCCAGAAAGTTAAAACAGGGTGCAAACCCTACCCTCCTTCAGCTAGTACAACTCCTAGAGGAGTATGATACTCTTAGGGCCTTACAGGCCAGTACCCTAGGTACAAAGGAGGGTCTACCCACCACAGATTAGTCAGATGGGACTTCAGATGAAGAGGTAGACAGCCAGGGCCAAGTAGGAAGACTTAGCCAGGCTAACCTAAGCTTACATGGGAGTTTGCATAGGGTTCCCCCATACAGACCCCCAAGTGGGCTTACACAGAGAAGCAGGAGAGACAGATCCCCTTCAAGGGAATCCATCCACTCCCATGTCTCTAGCATCTCTAATGCTTCCTCTCGCAGGGAAATGACTTCCCCTAAGAGAAAGGAGCATGAAGCCAGAATGAGGGAAGCCAATCTGAGGATTCAGAGGGAAGAACTTGCCCTTGCCAAGGAGAAGCTTGCTCTGGCTAGAGAGCAAAAGTTAAGTGGGTCAGAACCCACTGGTGGCAGCAATATCCCTAAGGATAGAGACAGGCACTATGATAATAGAAACCTGAGCAAGATTGTCCCTCCCTACAAGTGTGGGGATGACATCCACAAATGTATAACTGCTTTGGAGAGAGCCTGCAAAGTACAGCAGGTACCCCAAAGTCAGTGGGCAGCTATCTTGTGGCTCTCCTTCTCTGAGAAAGGTAGAGACACTCTCCTCACAGTTAGTGATGAGGATGCAGACAATTACACTGTCCTGAAGAGTGCTCTGATTGATGGGTTTGGCCTAACCACTGAACAATACAGGTTGTTGTTCAGGGATACCCAGAAGACACAGACTCAGGACTGGACTGACTTTGTAGATTGTGCCACTAAGGCTCTGGAAGGCTGGCTAGTGGGAAGTAAGGTTAAGGACTATACAGGATTGTATAATTTGATCATGAGAGAACAAATCCTTAACAACTGTCAAAACCAGCTACTGCATCAACACCTGATTGATTCTGATCTGACTTCTCCCCAAGAATTGGGAAAGAAGGCAGATAGATGGGTCAGGACTAGAGTTAAGCAGAAAAACCAGAACCAGGGCGGTGATCAGAAAAAGGCAGACCAGAAGGGTAATGATCAGAAACAAAAAGACCAGAAGTCTTCACCAGGCCCCCAAAAGGCTCAGGGGGAGGGTGGTCCCAAAAAGGATAAAAAGAAAGATGGCCAAAAGAAACCATGGTGCAACTATTGTAAGTCCAACTCACATTGGTTTAGTGAGTGCACCAAAAAGGATAAGCCCCCAGCCACCATTGCCCCTAAGGCAACTGTACCCCCTAGTCCAGCTGTAAGTGGTGGTTCCCAGCAAAAGGGTGTAGTAGGGTTAACCCTGGGAACTGAGGAGGATTCTGGCCTAGTCAGAATACCTACTCAGGCTGTTCTGATCTGTGATGGGGACTTAGCTTTGTCCTCTACTGTAGGCCCCAGTAACCTGGGCAAGTACAGACAGACTCCTTTTATCAACCAAAGAATGGCTCAGGCCTACAGGGACACTGGGGCTAGTGTCACAATGGTGACACCTGCCTTTGTGGACCCTGGACAGATCATACTAGGTGAGAATTACCTAGTGACCAACACTAGCAATGCCACTACCTCCCATAGTGTGGCTATTGTTAACTTCTCCTGGGGAGGGGTAACTGGCCTCAAGAAAGTTGTTGTTAGTTCAGACCTTCCTGTAGAGTGTTTACTGGGCAATGATCTTGAAACTTCAGTTTGGTCTGAAGTGGAGTATAGGACCCATGCAGAAATGCTGGGGATAGATGCACATGTCCTTGCTGTGACCAGGTCACAGGCCAAAAAGTGCACCACTGAACAAGTGCTGGATCCTGAAACTATGGACCAGTCACAACCCAAGAGAAAGAGCAGTAGGGTTAAGGCTGTGCCTTCCCCCCTGCCTCAGGTGGTGGATCAGCCCTCCCAGGAGGATGATTCTGAGAGCCCTGAAGGAACTGTCCTAGAAGAACTTGAACCTGATCAGGTTGAGTTTCTTGGGACAGGGGGACCTTCAAGGGCAGATCTGAGGCAGGCTCAATTAGACTGCCCCTCTCTTGAACCCCTCAGACAGCAGGCTGCTGCTGAGGCTGCAGGGAATGCTCAAGGTACCCATAGAGTGTATTGGGATGAAGGGCTACTGTATTCAGAGGCTAGAGACCCCAAGCCTGGTGCATCCAGGAGGTTGGTCATACCACTGAAGTTCAGAGTCTTCCTTCTTACCTTGGCCCATGATATTCCCCTTGCAGGACACTTAGGCCAGAACAAGACTTGGGACAGGCTTGTCCCTCACTTTCACTGGCCCCATATGTCAGAAGATACCAAGGAGTTTTGTCGCTCCTGTGTCACCTGCCAAGCCAGTGGCAAATCAGGTGGCACCACAAAGGCCCCCCTCATACCACTACCTGTGGTGGGGGTTCCCTTTGAAAGAGTGGGCATAGATATTGTAGGACCAATGGACCCACAAACAGCATCTGGGCACAGATTTATACTGGTGATAGTGGACCATGCCACCAGGTATCCAGAAGCTATTCCCCTGAGGACCACAACAGCTCCTGTTGTGGCAAGGGCCCTGCTTGGAGTATTCTCCAGAGTGGGCTTTCCAAAGGAGGTCATTTCTGACAGAGGTGCCAACTTCATGTCAGGATACTTGACTGCAATGTGGAAGGAGTGTGGTGTGAACTACAAGTTCACCACACCCTATCACCCACAGTGCAATGGGCTTGTTGAGAGATTCAACAAGATCCTAAAGGGAATGACAAAAGGGTTACCAGACAAGCTTAGGCGAAGATGGGACATCCTTTTACCCTGCCTTCTGTTTGCTTACAGAGAGGTCCCACAAAAGGGGTTTGGCTACAGCCCTTTTGAGCTTTTGTTTGGGCATCCTGTAAGAGGACCCCTATGTTTAGTAAGGGAAGGATGGGAGAGACCTCTCAGACAACCCAAACTTGATATAGTGGATTATGTACTTGGTCTCCGCTCCAGGATGGCAGAGTATATGAAGAAGGCTTCTAAAAACCTTGAGGCAAGCCAAGAACTCCAAAAAGCTTGGCATGACCAAAAGGCTGTGCTGACTGTTTACCAGCCAGGGCAGAAAGTGTGGGTGTTGGAGCCAGTGGCCCCAGCAGCACTCCAAGACAAATGGTCTGGACCCCACACTATTGTTGAGAAAAAGGGAGAAGTCACCTACTTGGTGGACCTTGGGACTCCCAGAAGCCCCCACAGGGTGCTTCATGTCAACTGATTAAAGGCATATGTTGACAGGGCAGACATGGGCTTACTCATGGCTACAAATGAGGGGCAGGAGGAAGAGAGTGACCCTCTCCCAGACCTGTTGACTCAGAACCCTGATGATGGCTCAGTTGATGGTGTGGTCTTTTCTGACAGCCTCACTGTCCATCAGCAACAGGACTGCAGACAGGTTCTGCAATCCTACAGACATATGTTCTCTCTGACCCCAAGTCAGACAAACTGGTGCACCCAAGGCCACTAAGTGCCAGGTAGGGCAGAGCAAGGTTGTATACCTGGGCCACCTGGTTGGTGAGGGTCAGGTTCAACCACTGGAGAGCAAGATCCAGACCATAAAGGACTAGGCTCCTCCAACTACCCAGACTCAGGCCAGAGCTTTCTTGGGCCTGACTGGGTACTACAGAAAGTTTGTTAAGAACTATGGGTCCATTGTGACACCACTTAATGACTTGACCTCCAAGAAAATGCCAAAGAAAGTTCAGTGGACAGTAAGCTGTCAAAAAGCATTTGATGACCTGAAGCAGGCCATGTGCAGTGCACCTATTCTGAAAAGTCCAGACTACTCCAAAGAGTTCATTGTCCAGACAGATGCTTCTGAGTTAGGTGTGGGAGCTGTTCTTTCACAACTGAATATAGATGGTCAAGACCAGCCCATTATAAGTAGAAGGCTGACCCCTAGAGAGAAACGTTGATCAGCTATTGAGAGGGAGGCCTTTGCTGTGGTTTGGGCCCTGAAGAAGCTGAGGCCATACTTGTTTGGCACTCACTTCAAGATTCAGACAGACCATTAGCCCCTCTTGTGGCTAAATCAGATGAAGGGTGAAAATCCCAAACTTCTTAGGTGGTCCATTTCCCTACAGGGGATGGACTTCACAGTGGAACATAGACCTGGGACTGACCATGCCAATGCAGATGGACTCTCCAGATATTTCCACTTAGAACATGAAGACTCAACTGGTCAAGGTTAGTTTAATGTCCCTAAGTTTGGGGGGGGGGGTTGTGTAGGAGAGTAGGGTCTGCTTTCTATGTTCACCCGCACTTTTTGCTTTTGCTTCACTGGTTTTCGACTTAGATGTGGCTGTGGGCCTGCTAATCAGACCCACAGCCCTGCTGTTCTCTCTCTAAATTGATACTATGTGCTTTAGGTGCATAACCCATCTGGATAGGGTCACCTTATTGGCCCCTGTACAGTGTACCTTAGGTACCCAGGGCATAGGTGTACCCTAGGCCTACCAGGGGCTGCAGCATGTATTATGCCACCCCTGGCCTGGCCTTCCAATATGACACAACTGGCTGATCACTCAGCTGGGGCAAGTTCGTGTAATCACCCCTTGCTTAGGTGTAGTATTCCTATACCTAACTTACATATAGACACATGTGTACCTATCAGCCACTCCTATGGCAGGCCTTAACAATCCTGGAGGCAGAGTGCTTGGTAACATGTGAGATGGTGCTCTAGCATGAGCTGAGCCTGTCTGCAGCTTTCGGAACCATATCCTTATAGCTGTTCTATGATATAGCCTACCATATACTCTTAAAGTGCCTTATAATCTTAAACGGTTATGGTAACTATGGTTTGGCTTTATCAAAACATGTCGTGTAAGGTGTCTAACACTTTGGAATAATACCCCCATCCCATTTCTGGGGATAAGGATATTATCCCTCCCTTCTAGAGGGAGAAGACATGTTGTAACCTACTTACCCGGTTAAAGTTAACCAGAGCCCCAGCATCACAAAATGGATGCTGCTGCCACAGACACGAGTCTGACCTCCTGCTGCTGGGAGTGATCCCGGCAAGGGAGGCTTGGACAATAGGTTTCCTGCCTTGGGAGGTGCGAGCACCACCCCAGACAGGCCTTAGTGTATTGGGGCAGGGAGGGATGAAAAGAATGAGACATGCCTGGGGCACACAAGGTGTCCCGTGCATAGTCCAGTTCAAACCGGTGCTGGGGCACTCCAGCCCCAGTCCTGGCGCGAAACTGGACAAAGGGAAGGGGGTGTAACCACCCCCCTCCCAGGTCCCACCCATAAGGCGTGACCTAGCAGGTAACCCAGCCCCCCCAGATTTGGATAAGAGTGGTAGCTGGGCCCCAGGAGATTAGATTATCCTGAACCTGCAACTTGAACAGAAACTCTGGACCTTCGACATTCGACGAAAGAAGAAGACTGAAGAATCTCCCTTGTGGCCAAGGAGTGGCTACCCTGTGCAAACAGGCACCATCAAGAGACTACCCTTTGCTTTGCTGAAGTTCTACGAGGTACTGACTGCAGAGCCCGACCAGAGCCTTGACTTCCAGACTTCTCCGACCCTGATCCACATCCACAGCCGAGCTGAGATCCGTGGAGGCGACGAGAGACATGGGACCGGCTACCTGGGAAAAGTGGCAAGTATCTTCCAGCGCAGCTTCTGAGGCACCCTCGAAGTTGTGCACCGGGGATTGAGAAGCCCCAACCCCAAGCACCATCTGCACCGAAGATCAGCCCCCCACACTCCACGAGTCCTGCGTGGGGCCCTTCTGCATTTTCCTGCTTGCCGCGTCTGTCCGGTTGCTTGCCCGTTGGCTAGTGGCCTTTGTGACGACGCTCCCTGAAATCTTCACTGCTGGTTTGGCTCCTCCAGACTGGCTCCCGCTTCCCTGCAAAAGAGAAGCACCCCAGACCTTCCTGGTCTGCACCAGAAGCAAGTCCTCCGTTCTTCGTGGGTTCCGCTTGCCAAGGCTTGGTGAGTCCTAGTTCAACTTCGACGCCGCCGACAGCAAGAGCCTTTGTGGGACAGCTCGCCTCCTGGTCCTGGTCGTCCTCGACGTTTCCTGGTCCCCGTGGCTGCAGCGACAAGCTTCACCTTCACCTGCAATCTTCCCGACATCGCCTGGTTCCTTCCTGGTTCCACGTGGTCACTGGCTAGTGACCTTGACTCTGTCCCTTCTGCTTGCAGGTATCCTCTCTTCTTGATCCCAGCCTTGGGATCCACCGGACACTCTTCACTGACTGCCTGTCAGCAACTTTCCTTCAGGCATCCATAGAAGTCCACGACGAAACCCGACGCAAGTTCACACCTATGCACCCGCAGTCCGTGGGCTAGGTAACGTGGGTACTTCGGTGCTCACAAGGGTAGTGACTATTCTAGGGTCTAGTTTCCGAGTCTCGACTCTCTAGCTGCTTCAGAAGTGTCCTTAAACTGTTAATTTCTAACTGCTAGTAATTCTATCGACTTTTACGCATTACGCGTGAGTGTTTCCACTCTGCACCTGAATCCCGTGGGCCTCCCACTTCCTAACTGTTGCTAGTGTAGTGTAGCCCCAGCGATTCCCTAGGCCTAAGCCTATCCTATTTTCGTGACAGTGGTCCTTATACCACTTCTTTAGTATATGGTTTGCGTGGCCCCTAGGGCCTAACTGTATTACTTACCTGTGTGACTTAATGTGTGCTTAAATAAGACTGTGTTGTACTTACCTCTAATCTCATAAAGAGTGCTGAGGGTTTGACTAGAATAAATACACTTTATTTTATATATATATCTGTTGTGGTGTCCTTTCATTTGGTATTCAAGGGATTATATATGGTATCACAGCTGGCTCCACATGCCATTCAGAGTTTAGCCTAAGACTGCTCTTGTCCATGCTACCACTAGGATAGCTGGTCTATAAGGTTGACTTTACAACCAATCACCATAAGGGTTGTTTGGACTGATATAAGGTGTACACTAGAACTAGTGACATCATACATCAGGCCAACTTCTCACATAGTGGTCGTGGAGTGTGTGGTTTGAGGTTCTGGACTTTTAAGAGTCCAGAGGTGTCAGGGAAACAACACCCAAAGACCCCTGAGTTCCTTCCTGTCTCGGTGCACAAATAAACAGAGACGCGGGCTTCTCGATGGTGGCGTCAGAGACCAAGGTTTATTTACTGCAGGGACACAGAAGTCATAGGAACCACACAAAGGCAGAATCTACGAGACTGTTCAAATTGCAAGAAGTGGGTTGCTCCTTAAATACACAAAATATGTCTGTAGGCAACATTACACGAATATTATTCATGCCCAACCTGGTATCCCAAACAGACAATAAACATACATCAAACAATAATTAGTCGTAGGTTTTCGGCATTCGATCAAGTCTCCTTGTCAGTTTTCCATTCTTTGCCCGATCCTCCCCATCATAAAAATCGTATCCTCCCCATTGTAAAAGCCCAGAAGGAGAGGAGCAGAGCCAGGTGTAGGGGATTGAAAAGCAGGATAAGAGGTGTTTATGGATCATAAACGGGCACGGCTACCGTATTCGGCCTCTCAATCAGGACAATGGACGCGAGAACTAGTATAGCAGGATTGGCCTCAGGCAGGGGAGGCAGCTTGATTCTGCCTAGTCACGCAGCGTCAGCTTCCTCGGGCTTGAGCTTACGTGTTCTTAACAAGGTGATTCTGCCGGGGTCATCGCTCGTCCATTGACTATGTGAGGGCAAGAAACAAAATGGGTGCCGTATCTAAAATGGATGCCATGATATTACAACAGAATGCCCTATTTCTCAGTGAATTCATGCTCGTAGTGCGGCGAAAACACTGTCATGCATACAATGGATCATTTACGGTTCACTGGTACCAAAATCGGGTCAGTACTACGATACCGACTACATGGGCTCGGATCGCTACAGAACCTCAGACCGTCCTTTTGCCCTTACATAGGCAATAACTTACTCTATATCAGAGTCCATCTCTATGTTCATCAGGTCACTGATATGTTGCTGGAGCATTATTCTATCTTGTGGCGTATCTCCAAAAACAGGTGGTCTTCTTACGCATGTAGAAACACAAAGGCCACATAAGGCAGGACCACACTGAACAATGAGACAGCATGAGAATAAAAATACCAATGCAACACCAATGACTATCAGAACCTTCCATCCCCATGCAGATAACAGACTCCAGAACCATCCCATTAGTGACCAGTTACCTTCCTCTACATGAATAGAGTCAGAGATTTTGTGTAACTTGGAAATGGCCTTATATACCGTTGGTGCATTATCTGGGATAAAAACACAGCAACTCGATTGGATCATCTTACATACTCCACCTCGATCTGCAAGTAGTACATCGAGGACCATACGATTCTGTAACGTCATGAGGCGATCCGCCTGAAGCTCAGCTGTCAGGTTACTAAGGGCACCCGCAGTTTCGGTAATAGTGGATTCAACTACCCGTGTTAGTTGACGTAAGTTTCTACTGTTGGCCATAGGCCCCCAGAACGGAAGGAAACCTTTGAAGAAGTCTCCTGCTTCTTGGCCAGCAGTGTCTTCCTTATTGAGAACACCTCTCACAACTCTAGTTTTGTGATAATCCGGTGCAGCAGTGTATGTCGGAGGCAATAGCTGAGCGATATAACATGAGCCTGAGAAGTCAGCAGGTAGCCATGTATATGCTCTGTCTTTGCAAACAAAATAGGTGCCTTTAGCAGCTAAAAATGCAGGGGAGGACTGTGACGGGAAAACGTATGTTTCGGTACAGTCGCTCTTCCCTAGTCGAGCTTTCGGATTCCTCCCATTTCCTTGCAAACAGACCTGACCTTGGTGGGGTACGACCCAGATCGGAGTCGAGCTTTTACGTTTGTTCTCACCCAAAGTAATGCCATATTCCGTAACATTCCAACCCATGTAAACTCGCAATTCATCCTTGGGAATAAACGGAGTGTTATTGACGTCTCTAACCATGTCAGTAATTCCTTTTACCAAGGCTCTATTAGCGGAGTTATACCTAGTGGAACGCGGAGGTCGCGGGGGATAGGTCTCTAGAGCATAGGCGAACATGGTCTGAAATGCCCAGAATGATCCATTATAACTAAAGGGCAGAACCAGATAAGGGATACCCTTGTCCATGGTATGTGGTATTAAGCCATACACCCAGCAGTTTGTAGTGTTTACTACTAGTTGGTGCTGGTGCAAGAGCTGAATGAAAGTGTTATTTATAAACTCAGAGCGTCGAGCTTGCTCATGTGCAGGAAAAGGATGGAAAGAATGAAAAGAAACAACAGTCGGGGAAACAGAAACATGGGGAGATACTGTAGATGTAACAGGTGCAAAGATCAATTGAATACCTAAAATAATTCCGCCTACCAGAGTTATTAAAACAATCAGAAATGTCAGAGCACATTGCATTAGGAAACATTTGCTATACAATATTTCATACAGTTTTGTCTTGCGAGCATTTATGACGTTAGCCCGTCGCAGTTCAGGAAGCTCCATCTTCTACAACCGTTCGCAACGGATGGTTTGTACCTGTTAAAAATTGCTTCTGTCTACCCTGGGAGTTCCCAAAATAAACAGAAGAAACCAACCTTGTGTCTGGTTCCCTGCAAGTTAAAACAAGGCACACGTTACGACCCTACGGTAACCCAGATGGCAAGGTGAGAGAACAACAAACAAAAATAAAAATTATAGAGCGAACTTCCTGACTGAATGGGGACACCCCCGCGCCGCACGGCCACCAGCTGCTGCGTGTGCCACATCGCTTTGCCCTCTGCCTCGCTGCCTGCCTCGTTACCGGCTGACGCCGCTGCCGTCTGTTTTGTTTTGTTTCTGTAATTCATTTGTGCTTGTTTTTTTTCACTGTTTTTTTCACTGTATTTTCCTCCCGTGTTAGCGTCTTGTCTAAGCATCAGTGCCTGTTGTTTTGGTCACTTGTTGCCCGTACTTTCGTCCTCCTTCCTGCCTGCCCGCCTACCTCGCCGCCCCCCGCCTTCCCTCCCCGCTCCCCGCTTCCCGCCACCACCGCTGACCACGCCCTTTTTCCCTTCTGTTCCCTCCCCGCTCCCGCCTCCCAGCTGCCCCGCCCACCCGCGCACTTGGCCTTAAATGGCGACCGTGCGACGCAGGTGAGTGTGACCCACTTGTGGGACACCCCCGCGCCGCACGGCCACCAGCTGCTGCGTGTGCCACATCGCTTTGCCCTCTGCCTCGCTGCCTGCCTCGTTACCGGCTGACGCCGCTGCCGTCTGTTTTGTTTTGTTTCTGTAATTCATTTGTGCTTGTTTTTTTTCACTGTTTTTTTCACTGTATTTTCCTCCCGTGTTAGCGTCTTGTCTAAGCATCAGTGCCTGTTGTTTTGGTCACTTGTTGCCCGTACTTTCGTCCTCCTTCCTGCCTGCCCGCCTACCTCGCCGCCCCCCGCCTTCCCTCCCCGCTCCCCGCTTCCCGCCACCACCGCTGACCACGCCCTTTTTCCCTTCTGTTCCCTCCCCGCTCCCGCCTCCCAGCTGCCCCGCCCACCCGCGCACTTCGCCTTAAATGGCGACCGTGCGAACGCACAGCGGTCACGCGCAGCGGGCGCGCCGATTGTGTGCCGAAGGCGCGCCAAAGGCAAGCCCGTCTACGCCCGTCCGCGCCTGGACCGCGCCCAGTGCCAGGACTCCTGGCCCACGAAGACCCCGACCGGCCCGTCTGACGTACTCCGCCGCCACCCTCACCGCTCTCAACACCGGCCGACGCCCAGAGTGCCACCAAGCCACACCACGACGCACCCACGGACCCTTCAGCTGCCACGCCTGCAAGTTCTCCTGCATCCTGACCTGCCTCGCACCAGCACCCGCCAAGTCGAACACCAGCAGCACCCACCTCAAGTGCATCCTGCTCAACACCCGCTCCGTCCACAGACA
Source organism: Triturus cristatus (assembly GCF_964204655.1). Classification (NCBI taxonomy): domain Eukaryota; kingdom Metazoa; phylum Chordata; class Amphibia; order Caudata; family Salamandridae; genus Triturus; species Triturus cristatus. The sequence continues at coordinate 702,024,530 of NC_140591.1, forward strand.
TGCCATCGAACTCTGGAACCTCCTAGACACCACTGCCCCGGACGTCGCCTTCCTCACAGAGACCTGGATGAACGCCTCTTCAGCTCCCGACATCGCCATCGCTATCCCAGAGGGCTACAAGATCGTCCGGAGGGACCGCAACGCCAACCAGATGGGAGGAGGCATCGCCATCATCCACAGGAACACCATCCGTCTCACGACCAGCACCGACAACACCCTGACCACCGCCGAACATCTGCATTTCCAGATTCACACCAACCCGAACACCACCCTCAGAGGCACCCTGATCTACCGACCTCCGGGACCACGCACCCAATTCAGCGAGGACATCGCCGACTTCGTCAGCCCGCACGCCCTCCCCTCCGCTGACTACATCCTCCTGGGGGACCTCAACTTCCACCTGGAGAACAACAACGACCGCAACACCAGCACCCTGCTCGACAACCTCGCCAATCTTGGACTCAAGCAGCTGGTGTCCACCCCCACCCACCTCGCCGGACACACACTCGACGCAGTCTTCTCCTCCAGCACAGCCATCGACTTCAGCCACGCCACAGAGCTTCAATGGACGGACCACAGCTGCGTCCACTTCACCTTCAAGAGAACGACGACCCACCACCACCAGCATCAGGCCGCCCGCAGAAGCTGGAACAAGATCACAGCAGACCAGCTCGCCGCTTCCCTGAGCCAGCACCCTCCCGCCAGCTCAGCGAACCCCAGCCAGGCCGCCGACAACCTCACGAAGTGGATCAGCAACTGCGCGGACGAACTCGCCCCGCTGAGAACCCCGCCCTGCAGATCCGGCAGCAAGAAAGCCCCGTGGTTCACCGACGAACTCAAGAGCTCCAAGAAGAACTGCCGAGCCCTCGAGAAAGTCTGGAGAAGGGATCCTACACCAGACAACAGGTCCACCCTCAAGCTGGCCACCCGGAAGCACCACCAGCTGATCCGCGCCGCCAAGAAAACTGCTTTCAAGGACCGGCTGGACAACAACGCACACAACTGCAAGGAACTCTTCAACATCGTGCAAGAGCTATCCAACCCCAGCGCAGGAAACAACGACATCACCCCATCGCAAGACCTCTGCAACTCCCTCGCTTCCTACTTCCACAACAAGATCGCGGACATACACAACAGCTTCAACAACCAACCAACGAACACCAAGACCGAACAACCACCCCCCACCACCACCCTCCACGCCTGGACCCCGATCAGCACCGAAGACACCACCCGCACGATGAACTCCATCCACTCCGGATCACCGACTGACCCCTGCCCTCACCACATCTTCAACAAGGCTGACGCTGTCATCGCACCCCACCTGCGAGACATCATCAACACATCCTTCGACACCGCCACCTTCCCTGAGAGCTGGAAGCACGCCGAACTCAGCGCTCTTCTCAAGAAACCCACAGCGGACCCCACCGAACTCAAGAACTACCGCCCCATCTCGCTCCTCCCGTTTCCAGCCAAAGTCATCGAGAAGACCGTCAACAAGCAGATGGCCGCCTTCCTCGAGACAAATGGATCCCTCGACCCCTCACAGTCCGGCTTCCGAGCCAATCACAGCACCGAGACCGCCCTCATCGCCGCCACAGATGACATCCGAGCCCTGATGGACAACAGAGAAACAGCGGCCCTCATCCTCCTAGACCTCGCCGCGGCATTCGACACTGTCTGCCACCGCACCCTAGTACAGCGCCTCAGCAACGTCGGAATCCAGGACAAGGCGCTGGAATGGATCATCTCCTTCCTCAACGGAAGAACACAGAGAGTCCGTCTATCACCGTACAAGTCAGAGGCCACCGAAGTCATCTGCGGCGTCCCTCAAGGATCCTCTCTGAGCCCCACCCTCTTCAACGTCTACATGAGCCCCCTCGCGGCCATCGCACGCCAGCACAACCTCAACATAATCTCCTACGCCGACGACACCCAGCTGATCCTCTCCCTGACCAACGACCCCGCCGCCGCCAGAGCCAACCTGCACGAAGGGATGAAAGAGGTAGCCGAATGGATGACGACCAGCCGCCTGAAACTGAACTCGGACAAGACGGAGGTCCTCATCCTGGGCTCCTCACCCTCCGCCTGGGACGACTCCTGGTGGCCTCCCGCCCTGGGCACCGCACCCAAACCGACAGACCATGCACGCAACCTGGGCTTCATCCTGGACTCCTCCCTCTCCATGACCAGGCAAGTCAACAACGTCTCATCGGCATGCTTCAACATCCTTCGCATGCTACGGAAGATCTTCTGGTGGATCCCCACCGAGACCAGGAAGACCGTCACCCAGGCCCTCGTCACCAGCCGACTGGACTACGGCAACGCCCTCTACGCCGGTACCACCGCCAAGCTCCAGAAGAGACTCCAGCGGATCCAGAACGCCTCAGCCTGACTCATCCTCGACATCCCACGAACCAGCCACATCTCCGGACATCTGAGAGACCTTCACTGGCTCCCCGTCAACAAAAGAATCACCTTCCGCCTCCTCACCCACGCACACAAAGCCCTACACGACCAAGGCCCGAGCTACCTCAACAGCCGAGTCAACTTCTACGCTCCCAAACGCCACCTCCGATCAACCAACCACGCCCTCGCCGACGTCCCCAGCATCCGAAGAGCGACTACAGGAGGAAGGTCCTTCTCCTACCTGGCCGCCAAGACCTGGAACTCCCTCCCGACCGACCTGCGCCTGACCCAAGACCACCTCTCCTTCAGGAAGAAGCTGAAGACCTGGCTGTTCGAGCAGTAGCGGCACCCCCCCCCAGCGCCTTGAGACCCTACGGGTATGTAGCGCGCTCTATAAATGTCATTGATTGATTGATTGAATGGTAAGATCAAAACAGTTTTCAAATAGAAAGGTAATTGTGCAATGTCATTGGTTCATAGAATGAGAACGTAGGTTATATCTGTACTTTCCGGGTCTTGTCTGATCTTGAAACAATTGTTCTACAGGTACAGTAATGTTCGAGTCCACAGGTGACGAATGTTCGCCTTGTATAGCACTTTGTTCAGGGTTCGAAGGCACAGTTCCTGGTGGAGTATCGGAGTTCTGTGTTTCAGTTCGTTTGTCCGTTATGTACTCTGCATCACTGAAGGGGATGAGCCTAGGAACAGGTTCTGTCTCGGATACACCAAATCCCTGTCTAACCGAGTTGTCGTAGGGGAGTGGGAGAGGGACACGCTTCGTATGGCTAGCGTGCACCCAATTCTTCCTTCCAGCTAGGCGTACAGCAGTTCTTGTGGCCAAGAGCACCTGAAACGGGCCCACAAATCTTGGCTGGAGGTTCCGGGTTCGCCCAAAATTCCGCACCACAACTTGATCACCGGGTTTCAACGTGTGGCCTGGACTCTCTGTCAGTTTAGGCAAGGATTCAAATACCTATTGATGAATAAGGCTCAATTTAGCAGTCAGGTCAAAAAGGTAATCAATCAACATTGGATATTCGATCTGTTTGAATTCCTTTGGCCTAGGGACTCCCCAAACATTAGCAGGACGACCAAACACAATCTCATATGGGCTAAGCCCTACTCGAGAGTGTACAGTCGCTCTGGTGGACAATAAAGCTAAAGGCAGTGCGTCTGGCCAAGATAGACCAGTGGAAGCTTGAATTTTAGCAAGTTTCAGCTTCAAGGTACCATTGTACCCTTCAACCAAACCTGCTGACTGTGGGTGATTCGCACTGTGGAATTTCTGGGTGATCCCCAGACCCGCACACACACTCTTCATAACTTTCCCTACAAACTCACTTCCATTGTCCGACCAAACAATCCGTGGCATACCATACCTGGGGAAGTACTCTTTGAGGAGGATTTTGGCAGTAGACATAGCAGTGTTATCCTTTAACGGATAAGCTTCAATCCATCTTGAAAAGGCACAGACTACCACTAGGACATATTTAAGATTATTACACCTGTCCATGTGGATAAAATCCAACTGAATCACTTCAAAGGGACAAGAAGGGGGAGCAAAGTGACCAGCTGGGGTTGGGGTTCCCTTGCCAGGATTATGCATCAGGCATACCATGCAATTTTTCACGACTCTTTCCGCACACTTAGTAATTCCATCGTTCTTCCATACTGGAGCTAACATTTTACAGATCCCTTTCGAACTAATGTGCGCCACTCAATGCGCCATCGTGACTACCGCAAGCACATACGCATCAGGTAACATCCAACGCTGCTGTTCGGACAAATCAACCCAACATCCACTTGAATCCATGTTACCCGTTTTCTCCTTCCATTCATTCTTCTCATTTTTAGTTGCTTCATTCTGGATTGCCTTCACACTTTCAATCGTATTCTCACACATTCCTGATTCAGCAATCCATCTCGCAGATGTTGCAACGTACATTCGACTCATCATGTTCTTCGCCGTCTCTTTGGCGACCTCATCAGCAAACGCATTTCCACGGCCAACATCATCCGTAATCTTTCGATGTGCACTGCATTTCACAATCGCAACTTCATTCGGTAGGGTCAGAGATTCCAACAGGTCATTGACTAACTGTCCATGTTGGATCTTAGTCCCATGGGACGTGAGAAAACCTCTTTCTTTCCACAGACGTCCAAAACTATGTGCTACGCCGAAGGCGTATTGGCTATCAGTAAACACATTCACTCTCTTTCCCTCAGCTAAAACACACGCTCTTGTTAATGCAATTAATTCTGCACCTTGGGCAGAATTCTGACTCACTCTTGCAGTCTCAACAATCGTACTCAAAGTCGTAACTGCATACGCGGCCGTCACATCACCATTCTGTAGTTTAAAACATGACCCATCAACGTACAAAGTGCCATCTGGATCGAGTAACGAAGTATCTTTTAAATCAATCCTACCTTTTGTCTCTTCCTCAGTTCTAAAACAACAATCATGAGGCTCTGAATCACTCGACTCTTGAGTAGTCGGCAACAGCGTTGCTGGATTCAATATGCTGCATCGCTTGATCTGAATGTGACTTGCCAAAAGTGTCAGCTCATAACCTGATAGTCTAGCACTGGTGAGGTGTTGAGTTTTCGTTCGATTCATAAGTGTATCCAGAGCATGTGGAACCATGACTACTAACATGTTGTTCATGACTAGTCCAGCAGACTGTCGAATAGACACTGCAGCTGCTGCTTTAGCTCTCAAACAACTTGGCAATGCTCTGGCTACCGGATCTAATGTGGATGAGAAATATGCACAAGGTCGCTGTTTGTCACCAAATTGTTGCGTTAAAACACTCAACGCACAACCTTCTCTTTCATGGACATATAAAGTAAACGGCTTACTGTAGTCAGGAGTACCCAACACAGGAGCTGAACACAGCGCATCACGTAAGTCGGAGAAGCTCTGTTGACATTCATCAGACCATGGCAAAGGGCTCGGAACACCTTTTCCAGTCAGGGCTACCAATGGTTTTGCCATGAGAGAAAAATTTGGGATCCATTGCCTGCAGTATGATGTAATACCCAAGAACGCACGCACTTCTCTCTGTGTGCTTGGTACAGTCATCTGCGAAATTGCTTTGACTCTCTCTGGGGTCAACCTTCTTCCCTCCTTTGACAAAAGATGACCTAAATAGGTCACTTCTTGGCAACAATATTGTAGTTTAGAAGGTGAAACCTTGTGATGTAAGTCTGACAAATGACGTAATAAAGAAATTGTAGCTGTTTTGCAAGTTTCCTTGTCATCGGCGGCCAGTAAAAGATCATCTACGTATTGGATCAGAGCAACACCAGGAGGAAGTACAAGAGCATCTAATTGACTTTTTAATGCTTGGCTGTAAATTGAAGGACTCTCACAATAACCTTGTGGGGCGCGCTTGAACCTGAAACTGCGACCACCTAAGGAGAAACCAAAAATGTCTCTACTTTCCTCGGCTATCGGGATGCTGAAAAAGGCATTCTTCAAGTCGATTACCGTAAACCATGTGGCTGAGGCAGGAATCAATGTCAATAGTGCAGTGATATCTGGTACCACAGGAAACTGCGGAATCACTATTTTGTTAACCTCTCTGAGGTCAATCACAAATCTGTAGATCGGAGGTTTGGAAGGGTCAGTGCGTTTCAAAATTGGCAGAACAGGACTATTGCAGACATTTCCTCTAGTTTCCTCTATCACATCTTTCTGTATTAAGTCCTTCACGATCAGTAAAAGTGCACGTTCACCTTCATTTGAAATCCGATACTGTGGAATTCGTGGGAATCTAACATTCGCTTTCAGACTCACCATATAAGGGGGAATTTCCAAAAGACCTATATCATTAGGACCAGTTGCCCAAAGAGTATCAGGGAGAGAACGCAGCTCCGGTGGGAGCTTATTCATTGACAGGTACATTGGAGAAATGACTCTCTTACCCAACGTGAGCTGTACTCCCGAAGGAGAACAGTACAGTGTCGCATGCAGGCGTTTCAACAGATCTAAACCAAGCAGATTTTCATTACAACCGGTCGTTAGAATGAGGGGTGCTTCTAGTTCGCATGGCCCAACAGAAATTGACAAAGGACTAGAAACAGGATTGTGGACAGGGGCGCCTGAGAAACCTACTGAAGTGTTCGTTAAGCCAGACAAAGGTGCGCCAGGGAGTTTCGCATGCATAATTGAACTTTTTGCCGCACCAGTATCCAACAGAAACGGTTCGACCACGCCTGATGTAACTACTGCGACATAAGGTCCACTCTGATCAACTGGAACTGATACTACTCCCTCTCTTTGCCTGTGGCTGTCCTAGTACTCGCTTTTATGAATTTCTTCATTATTTTCATAATAATCCTCAACATGATACTGTGAAGATCTACCAAGTTGCGTAGATTGTACATTTCGCTGATCGAAATAATTTGATTGGCGATCAGCCTGTGGAGTCATTGTACCACGTCCTCTACCTCTAGGAGCTTGCATAAACCCACCATTACTTCTCTGAGCTGGGACACCACTGGTTTGTGCGTGCAGTACTGGACACTCGTTCTTATAATGACCCTCCTTTTTACAATAGGCACACTGATTCCATGCTAACTGTTGTCGGGGAAGACCATAATCAAATCTTCGGGACATTCCTTGCTGGAATTGTGGCTGTTGCTGAAACTGGGGTCGCTGCTGTGAATCTGACTGATTTGAGCGAGGCGGGTACGCCTGTTGCAAAAGAACTTTAGTTTTCAGATCTTTTGTCTTCTTTTCTGACTTTTCCTTCTCTTCTTTCTCTCTATTCTCGTAATACTGAGCAGTTGCAAGTATTTGTGCTGTCGTCGACACTGCCCATGCACTTTCAGAATCCTTTAACTTGTTACTAAGCTCAGGCAGTAAATCAAACACGAACTTGTCGACAAACAACCTCTGACCTCCCTCAGTACTCATATCTTGCCCACTGTGGTCTACGAAGGTCTCTTCAAATCTAGTGAAGAAATCAGAGACGCTTTCGTCTTTCTTCTGCTTGCATGCTGATAATTTATCCCAGTTGACCCGTAACGCTGGCATCAGGGTTTTCATCAGATTAATTATTCTACCAGGTAGAGCAGCAATCAGAGGCTCAGGTTTAGCACCACCAACTTGTTGCGCGTCTGCCGCTATTATAGCTGCCCAATCACCTCCTAAGGCGACTGGGTGGTTCTCTTGCCGGATCTTGGCCCATATGGGTTGTGGCACTACATTACCAAATAGCATTTCGATGTCTGCTAAATTCATGACACACGCTTGAACTGTCTGCGTTAACTCTTTATAATATCCAGCAGCATTCTTACGCGGGTCTGGTAACGCCTGTTTTACTGCTAATACTTCGGCTCGCTTCCAAGGGATGTGTATCCACACTCTATGGAAATGTGCCGGAGCAGCTGCAATCATATTAACCGCATCAGCTTGAACTGCTTCACGCCATATGGGTGGAACTTCCCTCATCGGATATTGACCTCGTCTTTTCCTAGTAATCGGAGAACCATCAGAACCCCTTAGAGACTGAAGAGGAGAGTCATCCCTATAAGCTAAAATCAGTTCTATCGCTTCCCTTACTTCTGAACCTATCACCATTCCTGCGGCAAACTTTTGTTGAATATTTATCAAATCAGAGGGGACGGATTCTAAGTCATCATCGTCCCATTCCTCACGCACAAGAGAACACATCACGTCAAAGACATAACGTTGAGTTGGTTCATTCCATTGCATAAATGTATCTGACACTCTTCGTGCATCATACTTCGCAGCTTTCGACATCCACCTAAGAGCTGTCGAATCTAACATTTCTCGTTCCTGGGGACCAGGAAACTGGCTACGTCTCTGTGTAGAGTCAGAAACGGGGGTCCCAATTAAAGACCTGTAGAGAGGAGTTAAGATATTAGTTACAGAGTCGGTTATTTTCCGACGAACAGAAAGCGGAGTCAGAATGGTTACAGAGTTCGGGAACAGGGCAGCCGGAGCAGATGAAATGGTAAGGGTGGGAGTAGCAGGTAAAGCAGTTGGCGAAACGATAGGCAAAGGCGGAATAGGCAACCCAGGAAGAGGGGGTGCCGAAGGAACATTAACCACAGGAAGGACAGGAGCTTGAATCAAAGGAAGTGGAGCAACTATTCCAGGCTGACCAGCAGCTGGCTGTACGACAGGTAATAACTGTGGCGCTGCAATACCCTGTGCATACGGTGGGGGTGATCTCAACAGATAAGACAACAGAGGATCCTTTTCAGGGTCCTCTATCGGCTTAGCAGGACAAGATGGCAAGACGGGGTAGCATTTGTCAATCGCCAAATTATGTTTTCTATTCGCCATCTCCATTGCTTTCTCAGTCTCGTTGACATGCAACTGTCTAGCAGACTCCATTAATGTCAACCCTTTCTCTTTCTGTTCCTTCTTCGTCTTCCTAATTTCTCTCTGTTTGGCTTCTTTACGCCACACACGAAAAGAATCAAACATTGCCGGCCGGGCTTTCCTTTTAAACAACTTCATTTCTAGATTGTCTAGAATTTCAATTTCAAAGCTACCATGCAGTGGCCAACTAAGGACACCATCTTTTCTGGTATAACGGACCCACACTTCATTATAAGCGATAGGACCTACACCGTGTTTACAATAGAGCTCATATGTAGGAGTTCCAATCGGAGGAACCGAACACGGATCCTCCAACCGGGAATCCCCGTTGCAACTTAACCAGGACAGGAAACAATTACTACTGTTAGTCATTATAAATTAAAAGCAGATTCCAACCAAAATGCGCAATGAACTTTCGGCCTTCCAAATGTACCTATACCAAAACAAAGATTATCTTACCAAGAGCAACCAATGATAATCTACGAATTCAAAAACAAACGTATCCAGAGAGCAAAACAAGAGCAACAAAGCACAACCCGACTGAGCGCAACCCACTTAATACTTAACTGAAATATGGAAGACGTCACCAAGGAGAACCCGTCTACGTCTCGCCGTACTAAGGTCTGCACCTCGGGTCCAAGACAGGGCGACAGTCAGGGCAGCGGTCCTCTGTAGCCGTCTAGGAACGGGAACCCTCGTGGAAGAGATCGTCGGGCCACTTTTACGACATACAGGGATCGATGAAGCGGGGTACCTCCCTCCGGAATCTTCACACGAAGCTCCTCGAAATTTTCAGGCTTTGGACCGGTACCGGATGACGTCGCCCCACGTTGGGCGCCAATTTGAGGTTCTGGACTTTTAAGAGTCCAGAGGTGTCAGGGAAACAACACCCAAAGACCCCTGAGTTCCTTCCTGTCTCGGTGCACAAATAAACAGAGACGCGGGCTTCTCGATGGTGGCGTCAGAGACCAAGGTTTATTTACTGCAGGGACACAGAAGTCATAGGAACCACATAAAGGCAGAATCTACGAGACTGTTCAAATTGCAAGAAGTGGGTTGCTCCTTAAATACACGAAATATGTCTTTAGGCAACATTACACGAATATTTTTCATGCCCAACCCGGTATCCCAAACAGACAATAAACATACATCAAACAATAATTAGTCGTAGGTTTTCGGTATTCGATCAAGTCTCCTTGTCAGTTTTCCATTCTTTGCCCAATCCTCCCCATCATAAAAATCGTATCTCCCCATTGTAAAAGCCCAGAAGGAGAGGAGCAGAGCCAGGTGTAGGGGATTGAAAAGCAGGATAAGAGGTGTTTATGGATCATAAACGGGCACGGCTACCGTATTCGGCCTCTCAATCAGGACAATGGACGCGAGAACTAGTATAGCAGGATTGGCCTCAGGCAGGGGAGGCAGTTTGATTCTGCCTAGTCACGCAGCGTCAGCTTCCTCGGGCTTGAGCTTACGTGTCCTTAAGAAGGTGATTCTGCCGGGGTCATCGCTCGTCCATTGACTATGTGAGGGCAAGAAACAAAATGGGTGCCGTATCTAAAATGGATGCCATGATATTACAACAGAATGCCCTATTTCTCAGTGAATTCATGCTCGTAGTGCGGCGAAAACACTGTCATGCATACAATGGATCATTTACGGTTCACTGGTACCAAAATCGTGTCAGTACTACGATACCGACTACACGGGCTCGGATCGCTACAGAACCTCGGGTTAATGTTTGATAAATTTGACGAATCTTGTGGGCACCTAGATCCCCCATGAGCAACCGGCCCTCCAAAGGGGATACAGCGTGTCTGAGTTGCAAATATCTGTGAAATTGCGTTTTATCGAGGCTGAAATCAGCCTGTAGCTGCTGAAAAGATTTGAGTGTGGACCCCCGCATTACATCTCCCAACACAGAAATCCCGATGTCGGCCCACCTACGGAAACCCACAAGAGCCACGACTGACCGGAGGTGCCCCTGTAACTTCTTGACCAAATAAGGTATCCACGCCAAATTTGCGTCCTTTTCTTCCAACATCATGGGGATTTTGAAGGTACCCAAGCTTTGCTGATTCCCCTGGAGGGGACCCAGATATTAGCCAAAATACTACTAAATTTTGTTTTTGTGGGGAAAAATGGGAGAAAAGGGCTACAGATGAAAGCGTCTGGTTTTTTCCCTGCAAATGGTATCAACAAAGGGGTTGTGGTGATGAAATCACAATCTTCCCAGATTTCAGGGACAAGCAGACTTTTGTCATAAACCCAAAACTTTTTACACAGTTTTGGCATTTTTATTGGACATAGCTTATTTTTGCTATTTTTTCTGCTTTCAACCTCCTTCCAGTTAATGGTAAAATTGGGTATGAAAGCAATGATGGATCCTGGAAAGCTATACATTTCTGAAAAGTAGGCAAAATTCTGAATTCAGCAAGGGGTCATTTTTGTAGATCCTTCAAGGTTTTTGTATAGAAATGAACAGCTAAAAATAGAAAAAATTGAAAATGAGTTAAAAAAAACAGCCATTTGTGCCAACGTTTTCACCTGTAACTTCTACTAAGTATGTCAGAAAGTTGAAAGCAATATACCGTTACATGCGCTGTATGCTTCTGGTTGTGGTGATATATAGGACTTGTAGGTTCACCAAGAGCCTGAGAAACCCAGAGCCAATAACTGAGCAGCGTCTCACAATGGTTTTTTCTTGTGTACCGCGTATATAGCAATTAATTTAGGATAATATAAATAGGAAAAAATCGGTATGAAAGTCACCTATGTATTTCTGAAATGGGAAAAAAATATAGAGTTTATAAACAGTAGCTATTTGCACATCTTTGAAATTGTGGGTACCCATACCAGGATGTGAATTATAGGTCATTTTTCAAAGTGACTTCTTTTTTACACATTGTCTTACATTTGGAAGGCAGAAATGCATTGAAAGCCAATAGGTAATAATAGCTGCTCTACAATTTTGTGTTCTCCTAAGTCTCCCGATAAAAATGGTACCTCACTTGTGTGGGACGGTGTAGTGCCCGCGACAGGAAACGACCCAAACCTCAACGTGGACACACCACATTTTCACAGTGAAAACGGACCCTTTTTTTGCAAAGTGCCAAGCTGTAGATTTTGAACCCTAGCTCTTCCGCACCTAGGGAAATATAGCAAACCTATACATTTTTTAAAACTAGACACGCAGGGGAAGTCAGAATGGGGTGACTTGTCTGGCTCTCACCAGGTTCTATTACCCAGAATCCTTTGCAAACCTCAAAATTTGTCCAAAAAAACACATTATCCTCACATTTCTGTGGTGGAAAGTTCTAGAATCAGCGTGGATCCACCAAATTCCACCCACCCCGCATTCCCCAAAGTCTTCAAAGAACAATGATACCTCACTTGTGTGGGTAGGCCTAGTGCCCGCGACAGGAAACGGTCCAAAATGCAACGTGGACACACCACATTTTCACAGTGAAAACTGACCTTTTTTTTGCAAAGTGCCTAGCTGTAGATTTTGAACCCTAGCTCTGCCGGCACCTTGGGAAACCTATCAAACCTATACATTTATTAAACCTAGACACCCAGGAGAATACAAAATAAGGTGACTTGTCTGGCTCTCACCAGGTTCTGTTACCCAGAATCCCTTGCAAACCTCAAAATTTGTAAAAATAATAATTTCCTCACATTTCTGTGGTGGAAAATTCTGGAATCTGCATGGATCCAAAAAATCCCACCTACCTGACATTCCCCAAAGTCTTCGGAGAAAAATGGTACCTCACTTGTGTGGATAGGCCTAGTGCCCGCGACAGGAAAGGGCCCAAAACGCAACGTGGACACACCACATTTTCACAGTGAGAACATACCCTTTGTTTGTAAAGTGCCTAGCTGTAGATTTTGAACCTTAACTTCGCTGGCCCCTAGGGAAACCTAGCAAACCTATACATTTTTGAAAACTAGACACCCAGGTAAATCCAGGATGGAGTGACTTATCAGGCTCTCACTAGGTTCTGTTACCCAGAATCCCTTGCAGACTTCAAAATTTGTAAAAAACAATAATAATTTCTTCACATTTCTGTGGTGTAAAGTTCTATAATCTGCTTGGATCCACAAAATTCCACCCACCCCGCATTCCCCAAAGTCTTTCAAGAAAAATGGTACTTCACTTGTGTGGGTGGACCTAGTGCCCGGGACATGAAACGGCCCAAAACGCAACTTTCACAGTGAAAACTGATCCTTTTTTTGCAAAGTGCCTAGCTGTAGATTTTGAAGCATAGCTCTGCCGGCACCTAGGGAAATCTATGAAACCTATACATTTTGTTAAACTAGACACCCAGGAGAATCCAGGATGAGGTGACTTGTCTGGCTCTCACCAGGTTCTGTTACTCAGACTCCCTTGCAAACCTCAAAATGTGTCCAAAAAACAAATTTTCCTCTCATTTCTGTGGTGAAAAGTTCTGGAATCTGGATGGATCCACAAAATACCAAACACCCCGCATTACCCAAAGTCTTCCGAGAAAAATGATACCTCACTTGTGTGGGTAGGCCTAGTGCCCACGACAGGAAACGGGCCAAAACGCAACGTGGACACACCACATTTTCACAGTGAAAACTGATCTTTTTTTTGCAAAGTGCCTAGCAGTAGATTTTAAACCCTAGCTCTGCCGGCACCTAGGGAAACCTATCAAACCTATACATTTTTTTAAACTAGACACCCAGGAGACTCCAGGATGAGGTGACTTGTCTGGCTCTCACCAGGTTCTGTTACCCAGAATCCTTTGCAAACCTCAAAATCTGTTAAAAAACAAAAAGAAAATCCTCACATTTCTGTAGTGGAAAGTTCTGAAATCTGTGTGGATCCACAAAATTTCACTCACCCCACATTCCCCAAAGTCTTCAGAGAAAAATGGTACCTCACTTTTGTGGGTAGGCCTAGTGCCCACAACAGGAAACGACCCAAAACGCAACATGGACACACCAGAGTTTCACAGTGAAAATTGACCCTTTTTATGCAAAGTTCCTAGCTGTAGATTTTGAACTCTAGCTCTGCCAGCACATAAGGAAACCTAGCAAACCTATAACTTTTTGAAAACTAGACACCCAGGGGAATCCAGGATGTGGTGACTTGTCTTGCTCTCACCAGAATCTATTACCCAGAATCCCTTGCAAACCTCACAATTTGGCCCCAATAAACCATTTTCCTCAAATTTCTGTAATGGAAAGTTGTGGAATCTATGTGGATCCACAAAATTCTACCCACCCCGCATTCCCCAAAGTCTTCTGAGAAAAATGGTACCTCACTTGTGTGGGTGGGTCAAGTACCAGCGACAGGCAGGGGCCCAAAACATTTTGAGGCGACATCAAAATTACCTATCTCATGAGTTTGTGGCCCTGGGCTCGGCGGCCATCTACAAAAACCTACCAAACCCACACATTTCTGAAAACTAGACACCCGGGGGAGTCCAGCAAGGTATGGCTTGCGTGGGTCCCTCAATGTTTTCCTACCTAGAATCCCCTGCAAGCCTCAAATTTAGCTGAAAAAAATCACTTTTTTCTCAAAGTTCTGGAATTTACGTGGATCCAAAAATTTCCTACCACCCAGCGTTCCCCCAGTTCTCCCAATAAAAATGGTACCTCACTTGCGTGGGTGGGTCAAGTACCCGCGACAGGCAAGGGCCCAAAACGTATTGAGGAGACATCAATATGACCTATCACAAAACAACCTGGCTTTGCAAGGGGGTTCACCTGGGGTTTTGGCCCTGGGCTCGGCGGCCATCTACAAAAACCTACCAAACCCACATATTTCTGAAAACTAGACACCCTGGGGAGTCTAGCGAGTTATTGCTTGCGTGGGTTCCCCAACGTTTTTCTTCTCAGAATCCCCTGCAAATCTCAAATTTTTCTGAAAAAATTACTTTTTTCTCAAACTTCTGTGTGGGAAAGTTCTGGAATCTATGTGGATCCACAAATTTCCTACCACCCAGCGTTCCCCCAGTTCTCCTGATAAAAATGGTACCTCACTCGCGTGGGTGGGTAAAGTCCCGCGACAGGTAAGGGCTCAAAACGTATTGAGGAGACATCAGTCAGTCAAAATCTTTATTCGGCTGAGTGCCACCCATAAAAGAAAGCATCATAAAAACCTTTCATACAGTCAAATACAAACAATTAATGATAAGTGCATTGCAATAGCGGTTACAAATGACCCGATGTCAATCTCTTGAAGCAATTTGATCACTGAGAGCTATGATACCAAATCATAACAACATTTCAGTCAAATTAATACCAAACACAGAGAAGACATCTGTTTACAAGGTCCATATAAATGTTAACTTCGATTTCCAAAATTAAACAGGATCATATTAAATTTCCACATAAACGAGTCTTGAGTCCTAGGCATGGTAAAATCATCAATATACAAGTAAATAATTTTTCATTAATATTCCGATGCCGAACAGCCGTGGAAATATACTTATACACCATTAAGCAAATGAATTAATCATTTAGAAGTTGTAGGTGATGTAACGCAGCCCGACACTTTCGAATGTTTAAAAATCATAAAAGTGGTTTTAGAAAGGCACATCTTGATTTAGTATAAAGTTTACAAAAAATCATAAAATGCAAAGACTTCTGAACTGACTTTGAGTCACATGGACACAGATCCAAGTTAGCATCACAGTGCACATCACGTGGGTATGAGACCAGTAAGTGAGAAGTGCCCATCCTGAATCTTATCAAATACCATATTTTAGCATGACTAAAATAAAAGGAGAGGTAGGGCGCAATACCTGGGGTACAGACTAACCAAGAATGGTCGCCGACCCTTTTTTTTCCCTCTCCAGGTTATCTCTAACCAGATACAAATGGGTTAAAAATTAGTTTTTCAGCCTAGCTCTCGATATTTTGGCTATGTTTCCAGGACTTTTTAACACTCTGACTATCCCAGTTTCTCAAGCTGGTCATTAATATAAGTGATCCAGGGGATTTTTTTTTTAAACAATCCAATTTTAAGCAATCTAAAATGAGAGCACGGTTCAAGGCTGCTTCTTCTTTTGTCCAAATGTTGTTCCATAGCAATAAAGGAGCTAGTTGTATGTGAATTGACAGCTGGGTCACACCAAGTTCACTATGGCAAATGGTGGCAGCGGTACTTTTAGGTACTGTCAAAAGGCGTTTCATGAAAGTGTTCTCTGCCCTTTGTAGGCCCTTGATATTACTAGAGCCCCAAACTCCAGCACCATACAGAGTAACAGCACACGTACGGCTTTATACATATCAATGATTCTTTGATGGACCTAGAGCCTAACTTCTTGGTAAATCTAAAGATAGCCTCCACATTTTGATTAAAGCCCCTAATCTTAGCGTCATCTAGATGACACCAAGAGCTTTTTTGATCAAACATAATCCCTAAATAGGAAAAGGTCGGCACATAAGACAATTTTTCATTTATCATGTAACATATCTTTAGAATTTTGGGGGATTTGCCCGCCACCATAATATGTGATTTTGCTACATTGTTTTTTAGGCCTAGATTATTCATAAAGTTATTAAAGGTAGTTAAAAGGCTCTGCAGCCCAAACCAGGTTCTGGACATTAATACACAGTCGTCGGCATATAACAGTGCTGGTAGTGACCTACAACCTACCAGCGGAGCATCCACGCTCGCTTTTTTAATTTGACTTTCTAAGTCATTTATATATAAACAGAATAAAAAGGGAACAAGGATGCAACCCTAACGTACCCCGCAATCCATCCTTATTGGGGCAGTAAGTTCACCAACTACTCCATATCGAACTCTCCCCGTCACTTCCTGATGCATGGCTGCTAGAAAATGCACAATGAGCAGATCAATGCCCATAGTCAACATTTTCTCCCAGAGCCTTCCTCTCTGCACCCAGTCAAAGGCGGACGTCAAGTCCATGAATCCAAGATAAAGAGATCCAGGCTTGGCTAAGGTGTATTTACCTATGTCCAGGTGCAGGTTGAGGCACTGTTCGACTGTGCCGAGGCCACTCCTGCTCCCCCTTTCTGTTACCCAATCCTCCAATCTCTCCAATATTACTCGGCCCATAATCTTACAAATACAATCAATTAGAGATATGCGCCAGGAGCATTTAGGGTCCGACCTGCCTCCCTTTTTAAAAATGGGACTATTGTCACTACCTTCCACGATTCAGGAGGACCCTGGGCAGCATAGCATTTAAAAGTGTTTGTTAGCAGTGGGAGCCACCGGGGGATATTGGCTAGTGACAGGTCAGCGGGGATACCGTCAGGGCCCGAGTCCTTGTTCTTCACAGTCTGAGATAAAGCCCTTTCCACCTTGTAGGAGACATCAAAATTACAAAACACCCTCGTTTTGCAAGGGGGGTCACCTGGGTTTGTGGCCCCAGGCTTGGCGACCATCTTGGGAAAGCTATCAAACCCACACATTTCTGAAAACTAGACACCCGGGGAAGTCCAGCGAGGTATAGCTTGCGTGGGTCCCACACCGTTTTACTACCCAGAATCCCCTAGAAACCTCAAATTTTGCTGAAAACCCCCAATTTTCCACATATTTTTTGGGTGGAATCACTTCTCCAATTATCATATCAGACTGTAGTCCAGTGGTGGTGTGACACAGGAACAGACCATTTGAGACTGGTTAACTGACCTCGCGCTTCGCTGTCTGCCTCCACAGGTGGGGGAGGCGATAGGAGGGGACATCTCAGAGGAGATCTGTGCTGAAGTGCACCCTATAGCCCACAGGAACATTTCAGGGACAAATGGCCTCCCGGTGGAGTTCTATGCATCCTACATTTATCTGCTGGCTCCCCACTTGGCTCCATTGTACCCGGAGGGGCTGATGGCTCATGTCTTGCGCCCTACCATGCAGGAGGCACTTATTATACCCTACTCAAACCATGGATTCCTGCTATTGATGTGATGGTTTACAGGCCGTTGTCAATTCAGGACGTTGATTAAAAACTCCTCATTGGAATCCTGGCATAGTATCTATTGCCCCACATATTGGGCCTGATCCATGCTGACCAGTTGGGATTTATCTCTGGCCGTAGCATGGCTCCCAAGATCCAAGAGATGACCCTTCCCTGCCAGAATGGGCTGGCTTTATGTTTGTAGATATTGAAAAGTCTTTTGATAGTTTGGATGGGAAATGTTTCTGCACTGTCATGCTTTGTATGAGACTGGGTTATTACTTTGTCGAATGGACTTTCTTGCTCTACCTGAACCCTATGGTGCGGATCCAAACGGGCAGACGATCTTCCAGCAGTCTACAACCTACAGGATGCCCGTTATCTCCCCTGCTTTTTGCCATTGCAGTGGAGCCACTGGCGTGCAGGGCCTGTGGCGAACTGCTCTATGGTGGCATTCAATCCAGCAGAGTTTCACATTACATCTCCCTCTATGCAGATGACATGGTACTTTACCTGGGTGATCTGTGCACGGCAAAACCTAAGAGAGCGGTGCATCTCCTCACGACTTTGAGGAGGTTTCTGGCCTATGTGTGAATTTGCTCAAAACTTGTCTGTTCCTTATTTTGGGAGACAGGTGCAAGCCCTGACTCTATGTGGCATGAGATGTGAACGGAACGTGGTGCAATACCTGGGGCTCTGAACATATTGCACGGTCCCTGAACAACTGGAGGGCAATGTGGGTACAGCAGTGACGACTTTCCTGTTGAGGTCATAATTTTGAAGACATTACCCCTGTCAGTGGCGGGCTAGATAGTCATAGCTAAGATGATAGCATTGCCTCACCTTCTGTACTTTTTTACCACCTTCCTGGTTGTGGTGTCGAGGAGTACATTATCAGGACCTGGACATGATCCTGATTGACTTAATATGGAGCAGGGGCCTTTGGCATGTTAAACTAGCTAAATTGCAGCGAGCATCCACTGATGGGGGGGATAAACATCCCTGACTTTAAATCCTACTACCTAGCGGCGCAATAGAAGTGTGGTATGGGGTGGTTTCAGAGACAGGAGACCCCAGGGATGCTGGGATTATCAGACCCCCTGACGAGACTCTATTGTTGACCATTTTACTTAATCCTAAACAGGCTTTCCCTGCCGGGCGGCAAGATGTACTCGTGCTTCAGATCTGCTGGCTGAGGGTGCTCTCTCGAACCCAGCTGCAATCCCCGGATATCCCGGATATCCCGGATATCCCGATTCGGGCCCTCCTCATGCAGGTCCGGGAGATTTAAGAGGGTCGCCTACAAGAATGGGTAAAAGCGGGTTTTTATATGGTAGTGCACTTTACAGGGATGGCATCTTGCACTCCTTCGAAGATTTGTGCGTATTGTTTGATTTCCCAGTGGGGCAGTTTCTGTTATATGGTACCCTTGCAGTGGTAGTGCATAGACTATGGAGAGGTGGTAAGCAGAGCCACAGCTTCTTCCTAGTTGCCAATTTCTATATGATGGCACTAACACTCGAAGATTGGTCTCTGGGCAGGTAGATTATAATCTGTGTGCATTTTGGCCCAGAACCCTTACTCCAATAGAAAAGCAATTGAGTGCCGTCTGCATAGGATAACACCTTCGCTCCCAATTCTTCTGCTAGAAATGCCAAGGGCGTAAGATATAAGCTGAAGAACATTAGACTTAGGGCAGAGCCTTGAGGAACACCTGTGTTCACCTTTCCTGGGATGGTCAATCAGGGAGGAATCCAAACTTGCTAGCTTCTGCCTGCTAAAAAAAGATGTTAGCCAGTCCAAAGCACACCCTGTCACTCCAATGGCCTGGAGGCTGTCAAGCAACAGTGTGTGGAGTACGGTATTGAAGGACGCTGACAGGTCCAACATGATCAGTTCAGCTGCTCCCCCCCTCCCATCTAAGGTTCCTTAAATATATATTCCGATACATCAACCAATGCGGTTTCTGTACTATAGCTGACTTTGATGCCAGATTGGCTAGTGTGTAGCAACTTATTAGGTTCCAAGAAGTTTCACAGTTGTATATTCACCTGCTCCTGCAATATTTTTGATAAGGCTGGCAGCACGAAGATCAGCTTGTAAATGGCTGGAATAGGAGGGTCAGCCTTTGGATTTTTAATAAGTGGATGGATCTTCACCTGCTTCCATGCATTAGGGACTGAAGAAGTACTTACTGAGGTATTTAAAATCCAGTTTACAGCCAGATTGATAGTCTCTGATCATAGGGAGAGCCTGAGTTGATGGCTTTAAGAGCCCTCAGCGAGCAGTCTAACTGGATAGTGTCAAAACTACTCAGGTTTTTCCTCGCCATTGGGATATTCTTAGTAAGCCGTAGGATCTCGGCTTCGACCTAGGGTAGCCATCCTTTAACTAGGGTGGCTTGAATGCTAGAGATAATGTTAGTAAAATAGCTTGCCAGCATTTCACACCATTGGATTTAAGCTGCCTTGTTGTAAATGAAGGCTGCCAGGGACAATAAAGCTCTTGAGTATAGAGAAAATCTCTTTTGATCTGCTTTCTGCCTTTTGTATGCGCTCCTCGAAGTAATCTTGCTTCGCTTTGATTAAAGATTCATAATATTCCTTTTGCACATGCTTAAAGGTCTCTTTGTTGGCTGAATTATAATTCTTCCACCATTTACGCTCTAGTGTCTTACAGTGTTTTTTCTCTATAATGAGGGCAGCTAAGAACCATGGACTAGAAGACCTACTTCTATGTGTTCTGCTCCGGACAACCAGGGACAGATCTTCTGCTGCGTTTCTGATCCAGTTGTCATATTTCGTGAGATCATCATTCAGAATGCCAGATAACTCTGGAAATGTTGCTTTAGCACCTTTGAGAATTCCTGTGAGCCTATTCTATTGAAAGCTTTCCCATAATGGGTCAGAGAGGATCCTGTGTTACTGGTCGTTGCCATAAAAATCAGATTTTAGAGTTGATACGACCAAGACACTGGTTGTGGATCCTCCAACATTGGAACAAACTTGATCCAGTGTCTGTCCTCCTTGATGTGTTGGTTTCACCACATACAGGCTAAGATTGAACAAATTAATTTTTTGTTTGAAGACCGAAGCTCCGAGGATAACTGCTAGTCTGCCAGCCCTGCTTTCTAGTCAGTGTTTTTAATACATTTTTTAGCCCTTTGATATGGTGTTGGCGATAATAGGGTTTGATTCTTCTGATAGCCAGGTTTCTGTGATACATAGAAAATCAAGGCTGCCTTCCTCTAGTAGGTCATAGATGTTGTAAGCGTGTTTTTGCATTGAGCGTGCATTTCTTAGTGCAGCAAAAATTGGAATAGTAGCTTTTTTAGAGGCGTGGGTCAGGTGCGATTATCTGTTTCAGTGCCCCACATATGATAGAAAATGCAGTCCAAGCAGTTTATCTTATACCCCCCCCCCCCCCCCCGAACTGGCCCTAAGCTCTAGCTCACCATTTACAAGATCACAGGCAGTGTGGTTGGCCCTGGCCGCTTCCAGGACGCTGATGCTCGCAGAGGGGATTGCCTTAGGCATGCCTTTGACGCGCCAGCGGCACGTCCGTGTAGCGTGGCTTCTTTTAAGCATGAAGCCCCGGTGACCACTAGAGCAGGCACAACCAAAGAAATGGCATCTCAAGTTGTCTAACCAGAAGGCTCCTTTCTCCTCCCTTCCTGTGCGACACAACTTCCCTCTCTCAGAGCCCCGATCTAGAAGCACCGGTACATTCAGTAATGATTTCGACATTAGAGGTATTACATATTTAAAAATAGCAAACTCATTAAAAACAGTAAAAAACTATTCAGAGCAATAAAGTGCAATGTGCAGTTCAAAACAGCAAGCGCTGTACTAGAACACGGACCGACCTTCTAGTGTTGTGTCTGTTAGACCTGCCAGCCCTTTGGCTGTCCCCTCCTCATTTTTCTTCCTTTACCCTCTAATTTTCCTGTCCACTAGTTTTTCTTTTTTTTTGTGTGTTGACTTAGAGGCTTTGGGCGCCCCATTATCACTAATTGATAATGTGGCGCAAGGTGCTTCTCTAAAATGGAGGGAGAGAGAGAGCTCCTCCACAAAATGGTGGCCTAAACTGTCACCTCAGAACCTGGGCCATAGGCTGGCATGAGGAGTTCCAGAACCTTCTGGACTATTCTGGACAGTTAGGGCCCAGGCTATATTTAGAGGTGAGGGGCGACGGCCATTTTGTGTGAAGTGAGGTAGTCAGGAGTAAGGCACCTGAGTGGGGAGGTAGGTGCGCCAGAGGGGGGAACTGACTGTTCTTAGGGCCTGCTTCTTCCCCACCTCGGTTGACACTGACCCCTACCTCCTGACCTAGCCCAGCCTTTGACCCTGAGATCACCTCAACCCGCCACAAGACCTTCTCACAAGAACTTACCACAAGAACTTCCCGTAAGAACTTGTCACAGAACTGTCGGGGGATCAACTGGGTACCTGCGCCGGGCCATCTCTGCGCCCACTGATGTCATCTGGGCCCCCTTCCTAGTTCTTTCTGCCACTTGCGTGTGGCCTGCCGTGACTCAACCTGCCTATTCTGAACTGGGACATCCCTGCGAGTGAAAGGGGGCGCTGGGCGCTGAGCGAATCGCCACCCCCGAACGGCAGGCCACCCCTTTATTTGAACCACCCCTGGCAGGACTGCCCAAAAGAATTACTCACCACCGTAGCCTTGGGCCATGCCGCTTGCTCCCTGCTCTCCTTGGGGCCCGCGGGGAAGACCAGGGCCCCGCCACTGCCATCGCCGTCTGAGCGACGCGGCCCTCCGTGAGGAGGGGGCCGCCAAAGTACCAGGAAGGCCGCGTAGGCCTGAAGCCAGCAGCTGGGGTCACCTGACGGGGCGGACTGCCAAACGCCGCCCCCGCCGACTTCTAAGGAGGAAGAGGCCACGCCCCGCAGGTCGCGCAGCCTCGGCGGCTGCGGGTGCACTTCAATCCCGGTTCTTGAGGAGGCCCTCGTCCCGGACGTCGCCGGGAGGCCTGGTAGGCTGACGGGCGGGGCTCCCCGGAGAGCGAGCCCCTGCCGGTCGGGGAACCATCACCAGGGCCTTCGGGAGGCCAACGAGCAAGATAACTTCCCCTGGGGAGGAGGGGGAGAGGCCCGGAGCTCGCCCCTCCCCCTGGGGAGATCCATCGAGGGTCTGCTGGGTTCCCTGCTGCCCGGAACGGGCTTTCCCCTACACCGGCCGACGGCCGCGGAAGCTCTGGCCCGGGAGAGGGACTAACTGTAAGCCAACACCCGAAGTAGGTTTGGGGAAGGAAAAGGGGGAAGGGGGGGCTGCATTTCGCCGGAGCTCGGCAGTCAGCCTCCTTCCGCCGTGACTCTCGAACCTCGGATCTCTGATCTAGGTTATTATCCTAGGTCAAGTCTCTGACTTAAGGCTGGGCTTAACGCAGGAATTTCAGGCCCTAATTAGCGCTGGGAAAACTTACCATGTCTAGCGCCTCAATGAATTAAATGATTAGCGCTTTGTATTTGGGCTAGGCTCTGAATTAACACTGTGAAGACTTGACATGGCTATAGTGCCCTGAGTCCTTGCCAGGTTTAGCGCTTCCAGGAAATACAATGTTTAGCGCTTCAGTGATAGGCAAGGTTTCATGCTAAGACATTGCCGAGTTTAGCGCGTTTAAGAATTGCTATGTGCAGTGCCCTGCTTAGAATGTCATGATGAATGCTATGAAATGGCTAAGTGCAGCGCCTTGATGAATACCATGTTTTATAGTGCTATTGAAAGGCTATGTGCGGCGCTATGTTGAAATACTCAATCTGAAGCTCTAATAACTTGCTGGGTGCAGCGCCTTGTATAACCACTGTGTTGATGCTCCCCAGGATTCCCAGGTGTCGCGCTTTGGTTCCATACCAGGCTTAAGGTATTCATGTGTTGCCAATCCGGTCATAATGAAATGCTACTGATCCTAATATGTATAAGATAAAACTGATTGAATTCATTGGAAATAAAAGAACAATAACATGATAAAAAGAAAGATAAAGCTTTTCTAATTTTTCTAAATTCTTGGTGTAGTGTCATTTTTAGTCGTGGTCCGCTGGAGTGCTGAGGTGAGTGTGATGCAAGCACGACATGTTACCTGGAATGAGGCCTTTCCACCTGAGCCAAGCTACCATAGGTCTTTAGGTCCAACAAGTTGGTGTTCAGGATGGGATTCTGAGCTTGTGCTTGCGTCCACTTATCAGCAATTCAGTGTGCGCCACGCACCCTACACCTGATTTTTGTTTTTTTTATTGGAGTTTTCTCCAGGTTATATCCCTGTTTGGATTCTTTGGATTTTCCAAAATTATTCCTGTCCTTGGTGTAGCTTTCTTTTGAAAGAAGGTTCTTCTTACCGTGAGAGTGGTGTTCCGCATTGTTTAGGGCCCCACCTGGCAGGCTGGAGTTTGAGCTGGGTAGGCTAGGAGAGTATACTGTAACCCAGCTAAAGGAATTCTGCCAGGAGAGGGGGGTATTTTTCAAGCAGGGAGCCAAGAAAGTGGAGCTCCAGACTAGCTTGAGAGCCTGGGTGATGGCCCACCATAGCGGGGAACGGGAGGAGGAGGGACCGGGACCGGGACCGGAACCAGAACCGGACACCACGGAAGGGGCAGAATCACTTTTCCCCCTTGAGAACAGCAATATGGTTGCAGGACCCCGGACACCTTCAAGGGCCGGTAGTAGCGCTTCAGGGGGAAGCCTGTCTTCGGCTGATTTAGCCGACAGGAGGGAGGAGAGGCAATTCAGGATAGAATTAGCCCGCTTGGAGAAGGAGAGGGAAGAGCGGAGGTTCCTGCATGAGCTCCATTTGAAAGAATTGGATCTCAAAGCTCTTCAGTTAGGGACCCCCAGTAGTTCTGTTGGTGGCAGCGTACAGAAAGAAGTCACCAGGGAGCCCAGACCCTACTTACCAAAGGACGTAGTTGCCAGCTACGATATTGGGGACGACATCGCCAAGTGGTTGGCTGCCTATGAGTTCTCCTTACGAGCCCATGGGATCCCGGAAGCTCAGTGGGGGGGTGGTCTGTATAGGTACATGCCTCCGGTGGGGAGGGATGCCCTTTTAGCCCTAGAACAACAGGAGCAGACCAATTACCCCACCATGAGGGTCGCCTTGATTAGGAAGTTTGGGCTGACCCCTGAGAAGTACAGGCAGAGATTCCGGGGTAGCCAGAAGCTGGTCACACAGAATTGGGTGGACTTCCTGGACTACGCCAAAAAGGCTTTGGAGGGCTGGGTGCAGGGCAGTGAGGTAAAAGACTACGAGGGGTTGTATAACCTGTTTTTGATGGAGCACATCCTCGAGAAAAGTTTTCCGGAGCTGCTTCAACACCTGGTGGACAGCAAGCTGACTAATCCTAGGAAGCTTGCAGAGGAAGCGGACATCTGGGCTAGTACCCGGGTGTCTTCAAAAGGAACTGGGGGGAATTCCCAAGGGACTGGACAGGGCGCTCCCCAGAAGAAAGAGGGGGGAGACAAAAAGAGGGAGTTCCCCAAAGGTCCCCAAAAGAATTTGCAGGGAAAGGGATCAGGATTCCCTCCTAAGGTTGGCCCCCACAAACCCCCTTATCCTGACCGTAGTCAGCAGCCTAGGGTTGTCCGGTGTTATGAGTGTGGCGAGATTGGGCACTACAAGGGGGATACCAAGTGTCCCAAGAGACCACACCCACCCACTGGAGGAAAGACCCCTGGGGTGGCGTGTGTAGTGCTCGGGGAGGAGTTGCCCCTAGATAAGGGAGGTGAATGGGCAGGGCTAACATTAGTGTCCCTGGGAGATTGCGAGATGGTTCCTAAGACCCATGTGCCCTCGAATACTACCAAGTATAGGCAATGGGTCACCATCAATGCCCAGAGGGGGGAGGCTCTGAGGGACACAGGAGCCAGCATGACTATGGTAGGAAGTCAGCTGGCGTCCCCAGAGCAGGTGGTTCCCAACGTAGTCCACCCGGTTGTGATGGCTGACAACCGAGAGGGTCACTATCCGGTGGCCCAGATTCCCTTTGAGTGGGGAGGGGTTGCGGGTCCTCTTCGAGTTGCGGTAAGCCCTGCCATGCCGGTCGACTGTCTGTTGGGAAATGACCTTGAACATACGGCCTGGAAGGAGGTCGAGTACAGGGCTCATATGGATATGTTGGGGTCGCCTGAGTGGACTTGTGCCAACACGCGGTCCATGACTGCCCGGAGGGGGAGTTCACAGAGGTTGGAGCCTGGGACAAAGGCCCAACCAGCTGCCAAAAAGGGTAAACGGGGACAGGGGAAGCCTGCCCCGGCATCTGCACCTCATAAGATGGATGGGGCAACTGGGGTGGCCCCGGAGTCCACAGAGGGGGATGTGACTTCCCTGGAGGGCTTACCTACCCCTGCGGAATGGCAGGTGGAGGGAGGACCTACCAGGGAGGAGTTTTGTCGGGCCCAGAAGGAGTGCCCCACCCTTGAGGGCTTACGGCGGCAGGCTGAAGCCCAGGCAGAGGGTAACGGTTCGGGGAACTTCCACATATATTGGGAAGATGGTCTCCTCTATAGCGAACCCAAGGCTCCGGTGCATGGATCATCCCGGGCCTTGGTAGTTCCCCAGCGTTACCGAGCCTTCCTCTTGGAATTGGCTCATGAAATACCCTTGGCAGGACACTTGGGACAGGACAAGACTTTTGCTCGGCTTGTCCCTCACTTCTACTGGCCTCAGATGAGGATTACGTCCGACACTTTTTGTAGGACGTGTGTCACCTGCCAAGCTAGTGGAAAAACAGGGGTGAAGCTGAAGGCTCCCCTGGAACCACTGCCTGTCGTTGGCACCCCCTTTGAAAGGGTGGGCATCGACATTGTTGGGCCATTGGATCCACCCACGTCTGCCGGTCACAGGTTTATCCTGGTTCTGGTGGATCATGCCACTCGGTACCCAGAGGCTATTCCTCTGAGGACCATTACTGCACCTGCGGTGGCACGGGCCTTGATGGGGATTTTCACCCGCATGGGTTTCCCCAAGGAAGTGGTGTCCGACAGAGGTGCCAACTTCATGTTGGCATGCATGCGGGCTATGTGGAAGGAGTGTGGAGTCACCTACCGGTTCTCCACCCCTTATCACCCTCAGACCAATGGTCTGATGGAGAGGTTTAATAAAACCTTGAAGGGCATGATCAGGAGTCTGCCCGAGAGCCTGCAGAGGAAATGGGACGTCCTCCTGCCATGTTTGCTTTTCTCCTGCAGGGAGGTAACGCAGAAGGGAGTGGGCTTCAGCCCCTTCGAGCTGTTGTATGGGCACCCTGTTCGAGGACCCCTCAGCCTGGTGAAGGATGGATGGGAAAAGACTCCCAGAAAACTTCCCCCGGATGTGGTGAGCTACATGCTGGCCTTCCGTAGCCAAATGGCTAGGTTGTGGAAGCAAGCTTCCGAAAACCTAGAAGCCAGCCAGACGGTCATGAAGGAGTGGTATGACCAAAATGCTCACCCGGTGGAGTTGGAGCCTGGCCAGAAGGTGTGGGTCATGGAGCCTGGAGAGCTTAGCGCCCTCCAGGATCGCTGGTCAGGCCCCTTTGAGGTTATTGAGAAGAAGGGCAAGGTCACCTATGTGGTGGATCTTAAGACCCCTAGGCAGCCCCATCGGGTGCTCCATGTCAACCGCCTCAAGCCCCACCAAGAGAGATCAGAGGTCACTTTGATGATGGTGACTGACGGGTTGGAGGAAGAGGAAAGTGAACCTCTCCCTGATCTTTTTGGCGTCCCAAGAGAAGGATGGGTCGGTAGAGGAAGTGATCCTTTCACCATCTCTAACTCCTGAACAGCGGAGAGACTGCCGCCAGGTTCTGGAGCAGTACGCTTCACTGTTCTCATTTATCCCGGGAAGGACTCATCTGTGTACCCATGATGTGGACACAGGGGACAGCCCACCTGTGAAGTCCAAGTCCTACCGCTTGTCGGATAAGGTGAAGGCTAGCATCCATGGTGAAGTCACTAAGATGCTGGAGCTGGGAGTAATTGAACCTTCAAGCAGTCCCTGGTCCAGTCCGGTGGTACTGGTACCCAAAGCTGCCCCGCCGGGCACTACCCCAGAACTCAGGTTCTGTGTGGATTACAGGGGACTGAACTCTGTGACGAAGACCGATGCTCATCCTATCCCAAGGGCGGATTAGCTCATTGACCGGTTGGGAGCTGCCCAATATCTGAGTACCTTTGACCTTACATCCGGGTACTGGCAGATCTCCCTAACAGATGGAGCAAAGGAAAGGTCAGCCTTCTCCACACCTGAGGGTCACTACCAGTTCTGCGTGATGCCCTTTGGGCTCAAGAACGCCCATGCGACTTTTCAGCGGCTGGTGAACCAAGTCCTCTCCGGGATGGAGGCTTTCTCGGCTGCTTACCTGGATGACATCGCCGTCTTCAGCAGCAGCTGGGAGGACCATTTGTGTCACCTTCAGGCTGTCCTTCAGGCCCTGCAGCAGGCGGGTCTGACGATCAAGGCCAGTAAGTGCCAGATCGGGCAGGGATCGGTAGTGTACCTCGGTCACTTGGTGGGTCGGGGTAAGGTGCAGCCCCTTCAGGCCAAGATTGAAACCATCATGGCCTGGTAACCCCCCAAGACTCAGACGGAGGTCCGAGCCTTTCTGGGCCTCACAGGTTACCACCGACGCTTCGTCAAGGGGTATGGTACTATCGTGGCTCCCTTGACTGAGCTTACATCAAAGAAGCACCCTCGACGGGTAATCTGGACCGAGGTGTGTCAACGAGAATTGACACCCTGAAACAAGCCATGTGTGCGGCGCCTGTCCTCAGGGCCCCTGACTTCTCCAAAGAATTCATCGTCCAAACGGATGCGTCGGGGCATGGCATCGGGGCAGTGCTGTCGCAGCTCAATGAAGAGGGTCTGGACCAACCTGTGGTTTTCCTATCCAGGAGACTACTCCCCCGGGAAGAGAAGTGGAGTGCGATCGAGCGGGAGGCTTTTGCGGTTGTGTGGGCTCTGAAGAAGTTGCTGCCATACCTGTTTGGCTCGTACTTCCTGGTTCAGACCGACCACCGGCCCCTCAGGTGGCTGATGCAAATGAGGGGCGAGAATCCTAAGTTGTTGAGGTGGTCCATCTCCCTACAGGGAATGGACTTTAGGGTGGAACATCGCCCAGGAGTGGACCACGCCAATGCTGATGGTCTCTCCAGATATTTCCGCCTTAGTGAAGAGAACTCCCAAGGGATTGGGTAGCTCTCCCCACTTTCAGCTGGGTGGGACGAGTGTTAGACCTGCCAGCCCTTTGGCTGTCCCCTCCTCATTTTTCTTCCTTTACCCTCTAATTTTCCTGTCCACTAGTTTTTCTTTTTTTTTTGTGTGTTGACTTAGAGGCTTCGGGCACCCCATTATCACTAATTGATAATGTGGCGCAATATGCTTCCCTAAAATGGAGGGAGAGAGAGAGCTCCTCCACAAAATGGTGGCCTAAACTGTCACCTCAGAACCTGGGCCATAGGCTGGCATGAGGAGTTCCAGAACCTTCTGGACTATTCTGGACAGTTAGGGCCCAGGCTATATATAGAGGTGAGGGGCGACGGCCATTTTGTGTGAAGTGAGGTAGTCAGGAGTAAGGCACCTGAGTGGGGTGGTAGGTGCGCCAGAGGGGGGAACTGACTGTTCTTAGGGCCTGCTTCTTCCCCACCTCGGTTGACACTGCCCCCTACCTCGTGACCTAGCCCTGCTTTCAGCCTTTGACCCTGGGATCACTTCAACCCGCCACAAGACCTTCTCACAAGAACTTACCACAAGAACTTCCCGTAAGAACTTGTCACAGAACTGTTGGGGGATCAACTGGGTACCTGCGCCGGGCCATCTCTGCGCCCACTGATGTCATCTGGGCCCCCTTCCTAGTTCTTTCTGCCACTGGTGTGTGGCCTGCCGTCACTCAACCTGCCTATTCTGAACTGGGACATCCCTGCGAGTGAAAGGGGGTGCTGGGCGCTGAGCGAATCGCCACCCCCGAACGGCAGGCCACCCCTTTAATTTGAACCACCCCTGGCAGGACTGCCCGAAAGAATTACTCACCACCGTAGCCTTGGGCCATGCCGCTTGCTCCCTGCCCTCCTTGGGGCCCGCGGGGAAGACCGGGGCCCCGCCGCTGCCATCGCCGTCTGAGCAACGCGGCCCTCCGTGAGGAGGGGGCCGCCGAAGTACCAGGAAGGCCGCGTAGGCCTGAAGCCAGCAGCTGGGGTCACCTGACGGGGGCGGACTGCCAAACGCCGCCCCCGCCGACTTCTGAGGAGGAAGAGGCCATGCCCCGCAGGTCGCGCAGCCTCGGCGGCTGCGGGTGCGCTTCAATCCCGGCTCTTGAGGAGGCCCTCGTCCAGGACATCGCCGGGAGGCCTGGTAGGCTGACGGGCGGGGCTCCCCGGAGAGCGAGCCCCTGCCGGTCAGGGAACCATCACCAGGGCCTTCGGGAGGCCAACGAGCAAGGTAACTTCCCCCGGGGAGGAGGGGGAGAGGCCCGGAGCTCGCCCCTCCCCTGGGGAGATCCATCGAGGGTCTGCTGGGTTCCCTGCTGCCCGGAACAGGCTTTCCCCTACACCGGCCGACGGCCGCGGAAGCTCTGGCCTGGGAGAGGGACTAACTGTAAGCCAACACCCGAAGTAGGTTTGGGGAAGGAAAAGGGGGAAGGGGGGGCTGCATTTCGCCGGAGCACGGCAGTCAGCCTCCTTCCGCTGTGACTCTCGAACCTCGGATCTCTGATCTAGGTTATTACCCTAGGTCAAGTCTCTGACTTAAGGCTGGGCTTAACGCAGGAATTTCAGGCCCTAATTAGCGCTGGGAAAACTTACCATGTCTAGCGCCTCAATGAATTAAATGATTAGCGCTTTGGATTTGGGCTAGGCTCTGAATTAACACTGTGAAGACTTGACATGGCTATAGTGCCCTGAGTCCTTGCCAGGTTTAGCGCTTCCAGGAAATACAATGTTTAGCGCTTCAGTGATAGGCAAGGTTTCATGCTAAGACATTGCCGAGTTTAGCGCGTTTAAGAATTGCTATGTGCAGGGCCCTGCTTAGAATGTCATGATGAATGCTATGAAATGGCTAAGTGCAGCGCCTTGATGAATACCATGTTTTATAGTGCTATTGAAAGGCTATGTGCGGCGCTATGTTGAAATACTAGATCTGAAGCTCTAATAATTTGCTGGGTGCAGCGCCTTGTATAACCACTGTGTTGATGCTCCCCAGGATTCCCAGGTGTCGCGCTTTGGTTCCATACCAGGCTTAAGGTATTCATGTGTTGCCAATCCGGTCATAATGAAATGCTATTGATCCTAATGTGTATAAGATAAAACTGATTGAATTCATTGGTAAGAAAAGAACAATAACATGATAAAAGGAAAGATAAAGCTTTTCTAATTTTTCTAAATTCTTGGTGTAGTGTCATTTTTAGTGGTGGTCCGCTGGAGTGCTGAGGTGAGTGTGATGCAAGCACGACATGTTACCTGGAATGAAGCCTTTCCACCTGAGCCAAGCTACCATAGGTCTTTAGGTCCAACAGTGTCAACACAGCGTGTCTGCTTTTAAGCATGAAGACCCAGCGACCAATAGAGAATGCACAATCAAAGAAATGGCATCTCTAGTTGTCTCAGAGAAATAAAAAGACTTTATGACCAGAGAAGGGAGGAAGATGAGTTCCGCCACCTTGATGCGGCAACAGAGGCTGCGAGGAGCTAAAGCAGCCCCTTATAGAAATGCCAAATAGATTGTATGAATTTGGGGACAAAACGGGACAGCTGATCCACAGACTTGAAACCAAATCTCTGGAAGACAGTTTTGTCCCTCAGGTATGCACACTGGCATGCAGGGCGACTCGGAATGTATCCGAAATAGCTGAAACCTTTGCGTAATAGTATGAGTATCTGTATCAAGAAATATAGCAGAGCCAGGCTGAATTACAGACCCCACTGGTAGCAGATCGAATAGTGCCATTGCTAGCCCCGAAAGGCAGGGCAGACCTGAATAGGCATTTGACAGCGGCAGAGCTCCTCGCCGCCCAATCGGATATGCCACCTGGGAAAACACCAGGTCCAAACAGCTTACCCACAGAATTCCTAAAAAGGTATGCATCCACCCTGATTCTGCACTTCATTCCTTGCTAATAGGTGCCGGTAAGGGGGCACCCAGATATATCCATGGTGCCACGGTGGTGGTCCTCCCCAAGCTGGACAGGCCACTTTGGGAGCCGGCATCCTATTGACCAATCTTCTTGATTAACATGGAGGCTAAGCTGCTGGCGAAGGCCCTGACAAACTGCCCATGGATAAGGTCCTAGGTACACTACATCCAGAACAGCTTTAGGCCTACCAGGGGCTCCCGGCACTGCCTTAGGAGACTGAACATGGTATTATCCCACCTGGGATCTGACCCCATGGCCCTCATGTAATTGGACTTTCCTTGCCTATGTGAAACTGTTATACACAGACCCAAGGGCAAGAGTCTATGTCAATGGCAGCATGTCTCAACAGTTTTGTATCAACAGGGGCATTCAGCTCGGTTGTCCCCTCTTCCCCATATTTATCCTGGTAATCGAAACACTGGTGAAATAGATTGGGATAGATGCAGAAAACTGGGCACTGAGATGGGGAAATACAAAGGATTGAATCTCCCTATAAGTGGACAATATTCTGGTATACATCTAGCACTTCAACCGATCAATTCCACGTCTGATTCACATACTGGAGAATTACGGAGAGGCAGCCATCCTGAAAGTATTCTGGGGCAAGTTAGCTGCAATCACATTAATGGGAGCCCCTCCAGAGCTTCCCTCGGAATCCCTGAATCTCTGATATGTAACAGGGTCATTCAGAGACCTGAGAAACTACACAAATAAGGGCCCATGGGGCTGCTGGAATAGCAAT
This sequence comes from Triturus cristatus, assembly GCF_964204655.1. Taxonomy (NCBI): domain Eukaryota; kingdom Metazoa; phylum Chordata; class Amphibia; order Caudata; family Salamandridae; genus Triturus; species Triturus cristatus. The sequence continues at coordinate 702,057,053 of NC_140591.1, forward strand.
ATTACTTCTCTTCTCCAGAAAATCAAGGTTCATTTGGCCAGGTGGAGCACACTCTCCCTTAATATATTGGGGCATATCACACTCTCTAAAGGGATGGCACTCCCACAATTGCTATATGTTCTACAGAACTACCCCTTTGAGGTCCCCTCAAGCTAGTTCACTGAGTTGCAGACCAGTATTAACACCTACATTTGGGGGTATGGTCGGCACCGAGAGTTCCCCCCCAAAAAATGTGTATTCAATCCCTCTACTGCAGTATCCTGCGGGCGGCAACCTGAAACTATATTATTTGGTGGGTCAGTTGTTCTCAATGAATACTTGGATATTTGGAGACTGGGCGACCCGGCCACGATACTTGAACGCTCCGCTCTATTGGGAAAAGCCCCATGGTCCTGCTTGTGGAGGTAGGCCATCTCCAAGACCTTCCAGCGCTTACGACCATACCCCTCAACAGCTGGAGAGCAGCATTAAAGTGGATCGGGTGATATAGAGTGCTCAGTATGAAGGCACCATTATGGATAGACAGCTGCCTTTCCAAATCAGCAGTGCTTCAAGTTTTCCAGAAATTAAATATGCCATGAATTTCCAAACTGGATGATGTCTGACGCTCCAACCACATAATATTCTACGAACAACTAATGACCAAATATGATTTGCATAAATCAAAATGTTTTCCTTTTTCTACAACAGTGCACGTCTGTGGTATAGCCCCTTAGCGGCCAGACTTACAGTTGAGGCTAAAGAGGGGAAAGGCGTCTCTGGCTTATATAGGTCTGCGGTGTACAACGTCCCTAAACCGCTGATCAGATTAAGAGAATGTTTTAATTACTAAATCTTCCTCATTTCTTATTTCTCTCTTTGGTGCTCTCTTTAGTATCTCACTCTCATTTCTCATTCTATTGGCCTGGCACTTATGTGAATGAAGAGTTTAGAGCTATTGATGTCCTAAAAATGTAGCCCTTTGCTTTACAACGTGTATTAATCATTGGAAACACAATATGGACAGAGGTGGGGATTTTTCAAGGGATTATCTAGGCTTTCTAGCTACGTTGTGTTTACATGTCAAGTCAAGGTAGAAAGTCTTCAGTGCTGAAGTGCTTACAGAGCTACAAGTACTGAGATAAGGTGGGAATGGGGAGGAACATATGAAAGGCTCTCAGATGTTTATATATTGATTCTTGATATGTCTTTGCTACTGATGGTGAAGGTTACAAAATGAAGTGAACAATTAGACATTAAAATGAAGTTACTTTATCACTGCAATGCTCTACCAACAAGTCCAGACTTTAATCTAATCTAGCCATATGTATGGGTATAAATGATCCATTTAAAATATAAAATGAGCAATTCCTTACCTGTCATGTCACAAAGATGTAGCAGTGAAGAAATATTATAATGACGTAATTTGAGGTCTGACAAAATCTCTAAACCAGAAACAAATTCTGTAGCATGTAACAACTTTGACAAAGATGGCGGCAAAGTCTTGACTACAGCTGCCAGTGTTGACATACCAGCGCCTTAGCGACTCTGAAGATTCTGTGATGTCACAAAGTCTTTTCCCTCTGGTTAGAACCAATGATATCACAATCTGAGAGAAAGATGGTAGCAAGGCAACACTGTTCTATTCAGGAAGCTAAGATGTTGCTGCTCTGCAGTGGCACCAAAAGCAGCACTTCTCACCACCAATCTTCGGAGTAAAGGGAAATGATGTGAACATATGAGGAGTTAAAGGATTTAGCATAAGGGTGAAATATATAGAGGAGGCAAATGTGGCTTAGAACGTTTCTTTTTTCCATACAGCATAGTTTATCTTTGGATTGATAGCCCAGAAAGTACAAAAAGAGTCCCTTTGAAAATAATATTTGAAAATAAAGATGCCTTTCTCTATCCCATGCCCCACAATGTACAGAGAGTTCTTTTTCTGTGAATTACTACACCAAACAGATTTTGTTTGTTGGGTGATTTGCTGCATTTGTGTATTATTGTTTTAGTGGAAGCAAGGATGGTGAGTTTCTTGTTAGGTTTCCAGTTGTTAGTGGATAAGAATACAGATGATGGAACATGGTAAGGAAGAGAGTGCTCTATGCCACTGATCCACAGTAGTCTTCAGTCACCACCGTTCCATCACTCTCTTGACAGGGATATTTCTTTTAGCGGCAGGCTAAACACCCAGCTTTTAGGGGAGTTTTAAAGCTGGACAATCCTGGCGTTTTCATGAAGTTAGCTGAAAGTAACTTTTCTGTTTGTCACAATAGGCTTCTTGGACTTCGTGAAAGATGCACAGTTAGAGAAAAAATAAACTGAATTCTTTTTCATTAGTCAGACATCTCCACGTTTCATCACACAATAGAATATAGACAGCTGCCATAAGCCCAATTCTACCACACTCTCCCCTTCATGAGTCTGTTCCATCTTACAAGAGATAAGTAATAATGGCAAGCATACTACTGGTCGTCTAGACTGATGAGAACTGCACATCACACGCAGTTGGAGAGAGATGCACATACAATGTGGGTCATCAAGAATATAGGGATAAGCAAGGCTCTCCAGGTGGAGGGGGAGTCGGCGTTGGTCAGCCCTCCAGGGTGAGGTCTCGTGTATCTAGGTCTGAGTCCCTCAATGACTCCTTCAGAGTCTCCCAAGCCCACGCTATTTCACTGGAGCGAATGCTCCTCTTAGCTTCCATAAGTAACCTGCCCATTTCTTTGGCTCCTTCCACTACCCTGCTATTCTGGGCCCTCCCAGAGCTTTCCAATTTCTCTCTTTGCTAGGATGAAAACTAAGTCCTGGAATCTGCTTGTTACCTTCGCGTTGGCAGTGTGGGGGAACCAGTTTAGTATACAGTAGCCCATTGTGCAGGGAACCTCCCTAGAAATCATATTTGCTACTACTTCTGTGATGTCTTCCCAATAAATTACCAATGTTGGGCATTCCCAGATCATGTATTTCAACTCCACTCCCACTGTTCGGCATCTTGGGCAGGCAGCCTCCAATGTGTGGAAATATTTATTGATATGGCCTAGTGCCATGTATTTTCTGTGTAGCGAAAATTTGTCAATTAATTTAAATCGTGCATTTCTGGAAACATTTGGTAGTCTTGCCAAAATATTGTGATAAACTGTTTTTGAAATGGGGATCCCCAGGTCCTCCTCCCAGCGAGTCTTCAGGGTTTCCAGTGGCTGTAGTGTGTACCCCTGTATCGCTCTAAACAGGCAAGATACTGCCTTTATAGTGCCCACAGACCTTACCATCTAATGGCAGTGTTGTGGTGGTATGGCTGAGACATTCCTGTTTTCCATTGCAAGCGAATCACACCTGTGACCACTCTATGCAGTAAACAATGACCCTGGGGAAGATCAAATTCTTCACAAAACTCCTCAAATGGGAGAAGCTCGCTTTCACAAAACAGGTTACTCATCTTCTCCACTCCCGCCTCCAGCCACTCGTTCAGGCCATCCCAATGTCTGCCATAAGGTAAGCAGTGCAGAATCTTCAAGGGGGTGGCTGGGGAGTAGGGAATCTGTGTGTGTGTGTTTTGTACGTAATAGGCCCAATACAGCTACACCACTTTGATTTCTGGTATATCTTCATCTGATGGCCGCAGAATTCATATGAATGCTCCCGTTATCCTGGAGAGTTCTGGGACAAATTGTCCCACTACAGGATCTGGGGATTGTTTGGTCGCTAGAGACTGAGTGTACGATTGAAGTTGATCCAACAAGCAATAGTATTCGAAATCTGGCACTGCCAGGCCTCCATTGTCCGATGGGCTGTAAAATGTAGCTAGTGCCACTCTTCTGCGACCTGAGCCCCGTAGGAACAACATTTCTAAAGAGTTGAGCTCCCTGAAGACTGCTCTGGGAATCCAGATCGGTAGCACCATGAAGTAGTTCAGTAGAAGGGGAGGGCCACCATTTTAAGCAGTGCCAATCTGCCCGCTCTGGAGAGTGGGCATGTTCACCAGAACTCAAGGCAGGCACGTAAGGATCTGATAGCGAGTCCTATGTTACCATCCAGCAGGATCTGTCTGTCATGGTATATATTTACCCCCAAATATGGTAGGCAGTTAGGCTCCCAGCACAGGTCCTTCAGCCCCTCCGGTAGGGCAGCAGCTGTGATTTCTGCCAAATCACTCTTAAGCCAGACCAGAGTCAAAATTCTCCTAGCATTGTCCTAGCACTCTGCAGGTCCACTCCCATGCCTCTGATAAATATTATGAGGTCATCTTCATACAAAGCTATTTGGTGTCAGTTGTTGCCTACTTGGATGCTTCTATACTTGTTCTCTTCTCACTCGAACAGGCTAGGACCTCAATCACCAGGACAAACAGCTGAGGTGACAATAGGCACCCTTGTCGAGCAAAGCAAACACAAGGAGATGATGAACGGAGTGCTGAAACTTTTCAAACACTCACCCCCAGTCACAGATCTGGGTTGAATCCATCATCATTCTTTAGCTCACTCTGCCACCCCAGTTCAGACACAGCTATTTGCAAATCAGTCTTGACCCTGTGCCTCATGGGAACAGTCCAGCCCGAACTGCCAAGCCAGGTTTTCTCTGGACTGGAAACAAGCATCCTGGGGCCGGTTTTGGGATAACAGCCCTCTTCAGCCTGGCTATCTTGAATCCAGTGGCAAAGTGAGCAAGGGACCCACGCCTGGGCGTACCCTGCCAACTTAAGTCGAACAAAGCAAACACAAGGAGATGATGGTCAGAGTGCTGAAACTTTTCAAACACTCACCCCCAGACACAGATCTGGGTTGAATCCATCATCATTCTTTAGCTCACTTTGCCACCCCACTTCAGACACAGCTATATGCAAATCAGTCTTGACCCTGTGCCTCATGGGATCAGTCCAGCCCGACCTGCCAAGCCATGTCTTCCCTGGCACAGAAACAAGCATCCTGGGACCGGTTTTAGGCCAACAGCCCTCTTCAGCCAGTCTAGCTTGAATCCAGTGACAAAGTGAGCAAGGGATCCACGTCTGGGCATACCCTGCCAACTTAGAGCAAACAAAGCAAAGACAAGGAGATGATGGACGGAGTGCTGAAACTTTTCAAACACTCACCCCCAGTCACAGATCTGGTTTGAATCCATCATCATTCTTTAGCTCACTTTGCCACCCCAGTTCAGACACAGCCATATGCAAATCAGTATAAATTAATATTTTATAGGCAAGGTTGAGCCTCAATAGAGGTCCATAAGACTTGCAGCCTTGCACAGGCTTCTACAGCTTCAACAGGGGGGTCACAAGCACCTCCCTCATGGTGTCCAATATGTGGCCCATGTGTCTTGTTGATTGATTAACGGCCTCAAATTTTAGGGGCCAGGCCGGTGGCATATGCCACATAAAATTCAGCTGTGAGTCCGTCTGATCCCTGTGTTTTTCCACGCTCCAATCCCATCATTTCCGCCCGATGTCTTGCACTGTTATTAGGCTCCCCAGTACATCAGCTTCCTCATGGGTGAAGGCTGCAAGTGGTAATGATTCAAAGTAAGCTCACAATTCTTCATCTTCTTAGTAGGCGAGGCTCGTATACAATCTTGAATAGTATTGCAGCAAAGGCGCATTAATTTCTTCCTGTCGACACAGTCGACCAGCATCTTACGAGTCAAACTTGACAACAGTCGAGCTCCTCTTTGTCAGATTGGCCAGACAGGCTAGTAGGGAACCTGTACGGTCATGCTCTGCATGAGCTATCACCATATATTGCCTGAAGTCAAAACGTAATTGTCTTTGTAGAAGTCCTGTCACGTTTTCCTTAGTATCTAAGAGTGTCTGATGGACCTCTGAATGTCCCGGTCTGGCCTTCTCTATTACCTCCAATTCTTGTTCTGATTGCGTGACCTCACGTAAAAGGGTGCCTCTGACTCCCACCGAAACTGTAATGCACCGTCCTCTTATAACACATTTAAAGAAGTCCCATTCCACTAATGGGGAAAATGCAGACCCATTGTTGTCCTTCAAGTACTGTCGGAGAATAGCCCAGATTTTCCCTTGGAACAATGGATTCTTTAATGCCTCTGTCCTCAGACAACAGGAGGGGATACGCGTGATGGGACTCTTCCATCATAGATGTAATAGTACCGCTTTGTGATCAGAGATGGTGCGTGCTAGGTATTCCACATCACTTACCTGCCCATGTAGATCAGTGGTACACAGGAACATGTCCAGCTCCAGACGAATTTCATGCAGGCTGGAGAAGAAGGAATAATTCCTCAATTGTGAATATAGTCTACGCTAGGAATCCAGAAGCCCCCACTGCACCTGCCTATCCGCAAGGCACCTGGCTGTTGTAATTACTGGGGAACCCCTCAGTGGAGGGTGAGAGGGATTATGCCGTGGATCCAGTACACAATTAAAGTTCCCTCCCATCACAACTGATTGCACTAAGTAGGGGTCCAGTGTGCCCGAGACACAAGCCAGGAAACTTCCCTGATCAATGTTCGGGGCGTATGTGTTAATGAGCACTACATCACTGCCAGCAATATGGCCATCACACATACCTCCACTTGGTGTTGGAAAGGGACCCCAGAACAAGTCAAATCAGTGTACCCCTTGCAAAGTCCAAATATGTGGTGTAGTAGGCCGGTCTTCTCCAGCGTTTATCCAGTGCTACCCCTTTCTTCGCTGTGAGTTGTGTCTCTTGCAGTAGTGCAATGTGTATCCCCCTTCGATTTAAGGAAGAAAACACCATGTATCGCTTCCCTATCGAGTTCATCCCCCATATATTCCAAATTACACACATTCATTCCATAATATTACTGTCATCCAGCCATAGACAGCCTGCATTCTCATCTGTATCATAATACTATACTGGCCCACTGTCACATGCCCTGAAAAATAAGCAAACAAGATTTGATTCATGTGTCCCTGTGCAATCAAGTTAAAATATTTACCCCACCTCCGATTTCCCAGGACAAGCAGGCAAACACCTCTCAACCAAACAATCAATTAATCAAACTGTGGAAATGTGGATTTTCCTGATCAGTTATGTCCCCTATCTTGGACCCCAACGGTTCTATATGCATGTTACAAGTACATGTATGTTCCCTCTAGTTCCAGTTTCTAAGACGCAAACATATGTGTGTCTACCGTCGACATGTTCTCTGTCAGATCCGCCATCGATGGGCTGGATATTCGATTCCTAAGTATGAAAGGCCACCGACTTTATATGGCTAAGTTACTCCATTTTTACAGTTCAGGCAAGTAGGCCCGATTCTGTCCTCAAAGCCTTTCCCTGCTCTCTGTCTTTGACAGCTTCAGCTTGAGCTCGCATCTGTATCCATGAACTTTGCCCTACTCCCTGTGCAGCTAACGGTGCCTGCCTCGGCCAGTTTTCGCCTGCCTGCCAAGAAGCTGTATTTCACCTTCGAATTATCTATTTTGCTCTTCAGCCGATGCATTCCTGTCTAGTGATTTAGGTAAACATTTCCTTTAGCTCACAAGCAAAGGACTCAGCCTTTCCGTCCTCCTGCAAGTGATTCATAGCCCTGCTGCCATGGAAAGTTTTCTGCCCCTCGCATCTCATATAGACACTTAGGCGTTTGTGCACGCACACAGTCAGTATAGACTAGATTCTGTCCGAGAGTCCTTCCTTGTGGATAACATAGTTCTTTAAACATAGGATGTTAGATATGATTTGGGATTAGGTTGACTTGACCCCCAGACTTCTCGTCTCCACATGTAGAGCTAAATGTCAAGTCCCCTTCACCCCCTAGTTGCACGTCAATCACACGTCATGCTGCTGCGCGCGCATCTATGCCAAGTATTATCTTATAGATCCACCTATGTCTGATAATCCTAACCAATCATGTTTCTTTTATTCCTTATTACGCCTAGTTTCGATTACGTACCTGTTTTGTCACTTTTCTTATCAAATGTTACGCCTTCTACATTCGTTTCATTGTAATGTACTTATTATAAAAATGCATGTCTGTCAATAAATTATTGTACTTCACTTCCTGAACCCTCGTGGTGACGGAACCTGAAGGCCGCGACTCGAGTCGGCCATTTTTGATGGAATAAAGCCCATTTAGAAACTCTTATACCACGGATTCTGCCTCTTGTTATTCTGAGCTATTTTATTTTATTTCAAGATCCCGTATGAAATTCAGTCCGGTAAAGAAGATTTTTGTTTACCACATAATGGCGCCCGAACAGGGACACTTTCTCATCTCACGCGCCGGCGGTGCGTTGCAGGCCCGGTCTCCTGCCACAGCTGGACGGACCATAAACGCGTACCAGCAGGATTTCCTGTAAGCTCCCTCCGGTCAAGCGGGGGCGACTGAGGCTGCGATCAACCCAGACGAGGCGGTGAGAAGTGCGAAGTATCCCGACCAGAGCCTAGCTGAGAGAGCAAGATCCGAGGTATACAGAGGCCCACCAGTTATTTCGAAACCCCGATGTCCAGAGGGTCCGCTGTCCGCAGTCATCGAGTCCTGTCCATTCTCTGAGGCCTTCCGTTTCAAGGAGCTACTCGGTGAGTACCATCGCCGGGGAGGCGTGTTGACGCGCACATAGGTTGTGCCGGTCAAGACGGATTTGGGTACACAAATCCGGTCTGCACTGTTTAGCAGTGTATATGTACTGTTTAGCAGTATATCAAGTATTCCGAAGTATGCAGTTATTGTCAAGAATTCAGCGTGGTGATTAGTTAGGCAGACTGTCATCATTGTCGGTCGTTGTTAAAATGTTTAATGTTTAATGTTTAAAGTGTTCAAATATTGTGGTATGAATGAGTGTTCATTGTTCACTGTTCATTATTGTGTTTTTCGTATTAAGTGAGTTCAAGAGTAAGTATCAGATCAGTTGTCAATATGCCGCTCTTCTCGAAGTTAAGACAGATTACTACCAGAAAAGGGGTGCTTGAAGAAGCAGTTCCTATTCCTCCTAGGGACACTCCAGGGCATTTTATGTACCATAAGCATGGCTTAGATGCCATATTGTTTCTTGATCTATGGGTAGACTATACCAAGGGATTGCCGGAAAGTCAAAGGTGGCCCGTAGCGGGAACCTGGGATGCAGAGTGCATCATGAAAGTGGAGGAAGAGTTATGGAAAAGAAAGGTCAGACAGTCACAGAAAGACGCTGTTGAGTTATGGCGTAAAGAATCTCATAGACGAACAGAAAAAGCACGTAGACAAGAAGAGAGGAGTAAAGAAAGTTCAAATAAAGCTCAAGAAAGTCTATTAATTGAGGAAGGTATCCGAGTGAAATCAGAACAAGTAAATAGACAAAGAAATGCTCTTATGAATGGTATGTATCCCCTTCTAGCCGAAGGGCTACCTAAGGCTGCTCCAGAAATGCCAAAAGACTTGCCACCCCCATTATTTCCAATTAAGGTACATCCAAAAGGGCATCCCAGAACCGCAGAAGATGTTTTTCTTTCCTCATATCTAGACGACGCAGCTCCCGAATATGCTAACGCCGCACCACATAGACCGTCTGGTGTAGGGGTTCAACGTCAGGATCAGGTATCTGTCCCCGTGCAACAGCAAGTCCCGACGCAAGCGTCAGCAAGCACATCTGTTTCCGCATCTGTCTCCGCAGTCGATTCTACAGGGGTATCGACACCCATAGTTGCTGTGTCACGTTCAACGAACCCATTCACACCCGACGCCCCAGATGGGGCCACGGGAGGTGCTAGCGTTACCTTTACACCACCCAGAATAAATAAACTTGTTTTTCAAGAGTCAGCACATTCACGTACACCTAAATTCGTAAGTGAACGTACGCTTAAGGAACTCCTTGTAAACTGTAGATATGACCCAGTGGTTGGTAAAGAGGACGAAATGGTCCTGGCATCATTACGTATCAGGCGAGCCGCAGAGTATTTAGCAAGGTTACCAGGAATGACTACGCATCTAGATAACATATATCATTTTGTTCAAACAGGACGAGATCCAGGATGTATTAACAGAGCTATGGAATTCCAGAAAGTAGAAATACAGGGGGAACTGTTACGTTTCCTCATAAACTGTGTGATCAGAAATCAAGACCGCCCGGGGGTAGACCCGAATGCAATGCTTATTCTTACAAAATGGAGTCAGAATATATCAGAAGGGAGACACGATAAGCAAAATTGTATAATAGCCATGTGCCGAAAAATCCGTAAAGAAATAGAGCGTATTCATGAAGAGAGATTGGGAACAGACGAGTTTGAGCAAGATGAAATGTCCGAATTAGGGAATTCCGCAAGACAGTCAGAGACCATAGCTTATGTAGGCAGAGGAAGATCCTGTGAAAATACTAGATGTTTTTCTGATCCCATACACTCAGTATGCCCAAATAATAGCAGAACGTATCCGACGCCTATAAAAAATCTGAAGTCTCCTGAACATTCGTTTCAAGCCGCAGATAAAATATTACGAGAACGAAGGGGTTACCACTTCCTCGATTCCATGGATGAGCAAGAGTTAGCCAGATCAGCCGTTCACTGGATTGACAGTCCTGAAAAATACGGTGATGAGACCGTAGCACACACGTTTTTTAATCTCAGTACAGATGAACAACGTTTAGCTGGAATCTATATGATTCAGCAACTCCTCATATTATATAAGAGCCAACATGCTGACCCTGGTCCTTTACCTGATATATTAACGGAACTACTCACAAACAGATGGAGAGGTTCTAGTAACAAGCTAATTAAAGAGATATTAGTGTCACGTAAGCAGTATGTCCTTTTTGTAAGTCCGGATTCTCTCTCGCTGCCCCGCAGAGAAAGAGCGCCGTACTATATGGATAGACAAAATCCCCTACGAGAAGTGCACCCAATAAAAGGCGAAGACAATGAGTTTCACCGTGTATTTGTTTACACACCCATATCAAAAATGGAATTATTGGAAATGAAGAAAGTAGTACCTAGTCATGACAAAGACCCAGCGGGTTTCCACCGAGAAATTAAAGACATGTTACTGATGGGAGAGTACACCTTTCCTGATATTATGACGATATTAAAGGTGCTTTTGCCTGCTGGCATTTATGAAAAACTGAAAGAAAAAGAGTGGGAAGTGGGTGACCAAAAGATAGACTGGACAGCATTAGCAGAGGAAGAAAGGGGCCGAACTGCAGGTTCAGGGCTCGGGATAAAGTTAAACTGTTACCAGGTTTACTAGTACAGGTACTGCCACGTTTATTAACTACAAAAAAGGAAGATTGGGGTGCAATCACAGCCTGCAAACAAAAGCAAGATGAAGACACAAGCGATTATTATGCTCGATTTGAAAAATGTTTTGGTATAAATAGTGGTATAAAAGCAAGTAGTGACTCATATCCACATTTATTTGTGACAAAATTAGTGGAAAATGCATTGCCTCCAGTAAAGAATAGAATATTGAAATTCGAGAGTACCTGGCAAAGTAACACTCCGTCACAAATGCTACAAATGTTACAGTATCATCACAATAGAATTAGGGATGAACAAGAACACGAGCATAGACGCATGAAGGATACAAAAATGAAAATGCTAGTTTCTCAGACAGTACCAGCAGATGGTCACAAAAAGGGTGTGACACATTCTGGTGATTCTGCAGTTCCTGTAAAAGGAAGCTGCAATTACTGTAAACAACTGGGCCATTATGTACACGATTGTCCAGTCCTGAAACGTAATATAGCTACAGGTATTGCAAAGGAGAGACCACGATTAGTTAGACAAGATCAGAATGAACAAGGAGCTATGCAGCATGGACAGTCCATGCCAGTTCAACAACAGTCCATGCCAGCCTCACAGCAACCCATACAGTTTGTGCCAGCTGCACCGCCGTTGCCTGCTACTGCCACACAAACCACAACACGACAAATGTATCAGACTGCACAGTATGAATACCCTGAGTATCAGCGTTACGCATGAACAAGCCTAGAGAGGGAAGTTGACTTACCGCTTATCGAGATTCCTGTAGATCAAGAAGGACCTTATGTACATAGTGAATTATTAGGTCAAGATAGAAAATTCTTACTCGATACAGGGGCAAGTCGAACAACCATAAAACGTAGTGAAGTTCCAGGGGCACCCCTCTCAGGCTCTCAAAATATTTCCCTTGGTTTTTCAGGAAAACCTATTGTTAATGAAGTATCACAGCCTCTACCACTTACGATAGGACCTTTGACACGAACTACAGATTTATTGCTTACTAAATCATGCCCAGAAAATCTGTTAGGAATTAAAACTCTGAAAGCACTAGGAGCCATAATATGTTGTTCTCCGGAAGGAGTAAGGTTGTTTTTACGTGATTTTAAAGGTCACTATGTGTCTAGAGACATGGATCCCCGACTACAGACTTTACCAGTACATCTATGGGCACAAGGCCCTACGGATGTTGGCTGCATGAACATTACACCCTATCGAGTCACCCTGAAAGCAGGAGTGGTACTACCACGAATGCGACAATACAAGTTACCGCATGATGCTGTAGTGGCTTTGCTGAAAATCATTGATGAGCTGATTGTCCAGGGAGTAGTTGTAGAAACAGACTCCAATGTATGTAATTCACCGATAATTCCGATTCTTAAACGAACTGATCCTACTGCCCCACCAGTGTACCGATTGGTTATTGATTTGCGTGAACTAAACAAGTGCATTGTACCACAATTCCCTGTGGTCCCTGATATATCATCATTGTTGACAGCAATTGATTCCGAAGCAACATTCTTTACTGTAATCGATCTCAAGAATGCCTTTTTCAGCGTCCCAATAGATCCGGAAAGCCAATATTTGTTCGGATTCAGTTTAAATGGGCGCAGCTTTAAATTCTCACGCGCTCCCCAAGGATTCACAGAAAGCCCCAGCATCTACAGCCAAGCACTGAAGAGAGAACTTGACAGTATCCACATGCCAGTCAATACTGCACTGCTTCAATATGTCGATGATCTGCTGATCACAGCGAGAAGCGAGCCAGAATGTGAAAAAGCTTCTCTGACAGTTTTACATTTCCTAGCCGACAAGGGGCACAAGGTGTCTCCTTCTAAGCTGCAATTCTGTGTCCAGCGAGTTATTTATCTTGGTCACTCGCTGTCCAAGGAGGGAAGGCAGCTTACACCAGATCGCATCCAGTTAATTGCTAACATGTCAATACCCCAGACACAAAAGGAGGTGCGAGCTTTCATAGGCCTCACTTCATATTGTAGGCAGTGGATCCCTCAGTACGCTTTTCTAGCAAAACCACTCATTCAGTTAACCACACAGGAGGCAGCCACATCGACTGTTCTCCCTTGGACTCAGGAACATACACAAGCTTTTGAAAGCTTAAAGAAAGCTTTATGTCAAGCACCTGTTTTAGCAACACCATGTTATAGCAAACATTTTACACTCTTTGTTACAGAACGCGAAGGTACTGCCTTGTCAGTACTCACTCAGGATCAAGCAGGATCACGCAAGCCATGTGCTTATTTTTCCAGTACATTAGATCCCGTAGCTCAGGCTTTGCCTGCATGTCTGAAATCAGTGGCAGCGACAGCTTTAGCAATCAGACAAAGCGATGCCATAGTATTAGGACATCCATTGACAGTACAAGTACCACATGCAGTAGAGGTTCTTGTGAACCGAACACAAACACAACACTTGACCATAGCAAGACTTACCGGTTATGAATTGACATTGTTTCAACCACACATAGAGATCCGACGGTGTAATACATTGAATCCTGCTACACTATTACCTGTAATTGGAACAGACCCACTAGCTCATGATTGTGTTGAAATCATTGAAATAAAGACGAAACCTAGACAAGACTTGACAGACGTTCCGTTGTTAGATCCAGACCTGACGTTGTATGTAGACGGATCGTGCATGAGAACAAGTACAGGAGATTTAGTGGCCGCGTATGCAGTCACAACAGACACTGAAGTTATTGAGACAAATTGTATAGATACTTTGTCCGCCCAAGCAGCAGAACTTATTGCTCTAACACAAGCCTGTATTCAAGCCACAAATAAGAAAGTTAATGTATACACTGACTCACGTTATGCATTCGGAGTTGTACACGACTTCGGCGTGTTGTGGCGAGAGAGAGGTTATTTAACTTCCCATGGTGCCCACATTCAGCACGGACCCCTCATTCATGCTTTGTTAAACGCAATACATCTACCCACTGCTATATCGATTATGAAATGTAAAGCACACACGAAGGTTACTGATATCATTTCTCAAGGCAATGATTTAGCTGACAGAACAGCTAAACAGACTGCTCAGAATCGCACATTAGACATGACAAAGCCAATAGTTCAGACACCAACACAGTGTATGACAATTAAGGATCCCGCACTTGACGTAATTGATATACAGACACATGCCACAGCAGAAGAAATAAAGAAGTGGACTGAACTAGGAGGGATCCAGACAGATCAAGGATGGATGACGAAGGAGAAATCTGTATGGTTTCTCCCTGATTCCATGGTTCAAGCCATTATAGCTACAGTTCACAGTCCAGCACATTTAGGAGAGAAGGCTATGCTAGACAGCATTCAGCACATTTGGTTCAACAAACATTTACGAGCAGCAGCTAAACAAAAGGTTCGTACCTGTATGATATGTTGTCAGTTTAATCCAGGAAAGAGTGTTCCCGTAGAGCAGGGTGGATTTCAGCCTCCTGACCATCCTTTTGAAGTCCTCCAGATGGATTATATTCAGATGGAACGTTGTCGAGGATTCAAATATGTTCTCGTAGTTGTCTGCGCTCTCTCCCGTTGGACAGAGGCGTATCCCGTATCAGATTACACTGCCCCGACTACTGCCAAGCAGCTAGTTCGAGAATTCTTCCCACGGTACGGTTTACCACGTGTTGTATATTCAGATAACGGCCAGCCTTTCTCATCCGAATTAATGAAACATGTCTCACTTTTGTTGGGATATCAGTGGAAATTCCACTGTGTCCGACACCCCGAGGCAGCAGGTCTCGTGGAACGACATAGTCAACTTTTAAAAATCAGACTGTCTAAAATATGTCAGGAGAAAGGTGTGGACTGGATAGTAGCTTTACCAGTTGCGCTATTTTACATGAGGATGGTAGCACACTCTCGAACAGGGCTATCCCCTTATGAGGTGATCTTTGGTAGACCACCGAATATGTGGGGGACGCCTATACCCCGTAAAATAACTGATGTTGATTGTAATATGCTGACAGATTACCTGGCTTCCTTGATGTCTGCACTACAATCTTGTCGTTCACAGGTAGTCGCAGCTTTTCCCGACAACACCGAGGTGAAACCTCATGATGTAATTCCCGGCGATTATGTTCTCGTCAGGAATTTTGATCGGAAAACCCAACTGGAGCCAAGGTGGAGGCGTCCTAAGTTGGTCCTGCTGACGACCAGAACAGCTGTGAAGATCGAAGGGAGAAAAGGCTGGGTGCATTCCAGCCATATAAAGAAATTTCATGGACTTCCTCCTGACACAAACAGTACTCCCCGTGTGTCTTCCCCCATTGACTCAAAGCTACCTTTGGCTGAGGCCAGTAGCACCGAACTTTACAAGCAGAAACTCAGGTCCAGATCTAAACTGTCGGACGATTTGATTGTTTAAGTCCTCTCCAAGGTGAAGCGGTTGAATCTGTCCCGACATGTATCCCTTAGGTCTGAATCATGTAGAGTCCAGAATCATAATGAAACGACATGCTTATTGTAAATTACTGCGTAACCACTGTATTGTGACTTTATTAATTTTGTTTTTCTTGAGTTTTTTAGTTACTGCAAGTATATTGTTGCATATGTATTATCCTGTTTCTAAACGTGCTTTCAATATAACTGATGAACATTCTTTTAGTGAATTCCCCCCACATGAGTTGTCCTATAGACTTGCGCTGCGCAATAACACATTCATTAGTATGTTACATCATTCCCATCAGACTAGTAATGCCACCAATTGTTGGGTGTGTGGCCGACTCCCTCCCTATCAGAATAACAAAGGAGTTCTGCCTTTCTTTCCACATCCGTTCACACACAATGGCTCCTGTGGAGCATGGTTTAGTTTATTAAATTCCATAGACCCAGACACAGCAGTTTATCAACAACATTGGATATGGGGAAATCTGAATCTAGTTTTATTCAAAGTCTGTCACCCTAATAAGGAGGGTCACCCCAGTAGAACAGGAACTGATTTAGAAAATGAAGTGTATAAATTAGGTAATTTTACGCCTAATCTTATGATTTTGAATGTCAAAACCGAAGTTGAACTAATTCTGCCCACTATGTCAGTATTTCCAGTTAAGGGTGAATTATGTGTGAGAAAAGTTGGTTCCATACACATGGGCCATAGCCAATGCGTTACTACAGTAGAATATAGTGATCAAGGTAAATCTTCATTTAGAGCTTCTCGCCATTCTTACTTTATATGTGGTCAGACTGCATATATGCGTTTGCCTCTAGATTGGGATGGTACCTGTTACATAGCATTCCTTCTGCCACCTGTTTTTCTAGCTCCCCCTGATTATTATCGAAATGTTCATTTAGTACACAATAGAGAGCGAAGAGATCTCCCAGTTGTCGATTATACTGAGACGGCATGGGACAAGTATGCAGATTTCAATAAAGGTATCTTTCCCTATATAGGTACAATATCAAATAGTAAGCTGATACGTAGACTCACCAAGACTCTTGAAGCTGTAGTAAATGAGACTATAGCCGCCCTAGGCAATCTGACAGAGGAACAATCAGTGATGAGAATTGTTGTTCTCCAGAATCGTCTTGTCCTTGACGTCATCCTGGCCGATAGGGGCGGAGCTTGCAGGGTCATCGGATCCAGCTGCTGCATATTCATACCAGAAAATTCGCCATCTGTATATAAAGCTATAACACGCCTTCATAAGATTGTAAGCCAGATACACGAAAATCCAGGCACTTGGACGTGGTTCGGGTGGTTTTGGAGTGTGATATCAGCCTGGGGATGGAGAGTTCTATCCTTCCTAGGTATTGGCCTTCTTATGCTCTTCAGTTGTTGTTTATGCCTGCAATGTGGACCAGCGATTTGTGGTCTGTGTGCCACATCATGCATTCCATATCACAGTTCTCGTTCAAAATGCCGGAAGAAGAAGGAAGAAGAAATGATGCTCCATGAGCAAATCGATGGAATGATGAAGATTGATATCTCTTGAAGGGCAAGTAGGGGACAAGGAGGGAATGTGGAAATGTGGATTTTCCTGATCAGTTATGTCCCCTATCTTGGACCCCAACGGTTCTATATGCATGTTACAAGTACATGTATGTTCCCTCTAGTTCCAGTTTCTAAGACGCAAACATATGTGTGTCTACCGTCGACATGTTCTCTGTCAGATCCGCCATCGATGGGCTGGATATTCGATTCCTAAGTATGAAAGGCCACCGACTTTATATGGCTAAGTTACTCCATTTTTACAGTTCAGGCAAGTAGGCCCGATTCTGTCCTCAAAGCCTTTCCCTGCTCTCTGTCTTTGACAGCTTCAGCTTGAGCTCGCATCTGTATCCATGAACTTTGCCCTACTCCCTGTGCAGCTAACGGTGCCTGCCTCGGCCAGTTTTCGCCTGCCTGCCAAGAAGCTGTATTTCACCTTCGAATTATCTATTTTGCTCTTCAGCCGATGCATTCCTGTCTAGTGATTTAGGTAAACATTTCCTTTAGCTCACAAGCAAAGGACTCAGCCTTTCCGTCCTCCTGCAAGTGATTCATAGCCCTGCTGCCATGGAAAGTTTTCTGCCCCTCGCATCTCATATAGACACTTAGGCGTTTGTGCACGCACACAGTCAGTATAGACTAGATTCTGTCCGAGAGTCCTTCCTTGTGGATAACATAGTTCTTTAAACATAGGATGTTAGATATGATTTGGGATTAGGTTGACTTGACCCCCAGACTTCTCGTCTCCACATGTAGAGCTAAATGTCAAGTCCCCTTCACCCCCTAGTTGCACGTCAATCACACGTCATGCTGCTGCGCGCGCATCTATGCCAAGTATTATCTTATAGATCCACCTATGTCTGATAATCCTAACCAATCATGTTTCTTTTATTCCTTATTACGCCTAGTTTCGATTACGTACCTGTTTTGTCACTTTTCTTATCAAATGTTACGCCTTCTACATTCGTTTCATTGTAATGTACTTATTATAAAAATGCATGTCTGTCAATAAATTATTGTACTTCACTTCCTGAACCCTCGTGGTGACGGAACCTGAAGGCCGCGACTCGAGTCGGCCATTTTTGATGGAATAAAGCCCATTTAGAAACTCTTATACCACGGATTCTGCCTCTTGTTATTCTGAGCTATTTTATTTTATTTCAAGATCCCGTATGAAATTCAGTCCGGTAAAGAAGATTTTTGTTTACCACAAAACAACAATCACTTGCAGGAGAACCCATAAGTAACTCGGATATAAGGGTGTGGCAATGTCGTGCGATCCACTTGGGTTCCCACCCATCCAGAATACATAAAACATAGAGCGAGTATGTTCCTGGCGACTAGGCATGTGCAATAAACTCCCAGGCATCTCTCAGCGCAAACATCCTTTCACACAATCAACCTTAACCAACAATAGTGATAGGCTGCTAGATTGTCACCCTTAGCAAGTCAGTGTCCGATTCAGTGCAGGAGCTGCGTCTGCGGTCCGAGTCCTGGCTTTGAGTTCCTTCATCCTCTTCGGCCTTGGACTGGGAGCTCCCCCTGCCACTGCTCAAAGATGCCACTCCCTCCACTGCCCTCCATGGTTCTTGCTGCACTTTTGCATGGGATTGGGCTGCCATGTTGCATTTTTGATACTTCGCTGTGAGCTGGTTTTATCAGGGTGGGGGCCCCTCAGTCTCTGATTCAGACCATGCTGCGGTTGCTATTCAATCCAGCTCCATACCTCCTCGAGTTCTGGAAAAACTGAGTTCCACGCTGTGTCACTACTCAGAACCGAGCCAGGAACAACATTGCATATGGCACATTTATCTGCTGGAATCTGTCCCTAACTTTCTAAAACGTTGATCAGCATCGATGTATCTCCCTTGAAAAATTGGGGGAAATTCGAACCACGCTATTCTCCACTGTAAGTTTCTCATTCAGCCTGGCTCGGTGCAGAATATAGTTCCGATCTTTATAGTATAGCGATCTGGCCACCATCGGGTGCGGTGGGATCCCTGGGAGTGGAGGACGCGTTGGCACCCTGCTTGCCCATTCTAGTGCAAAGAATTGGGAGCGACCCTCCGCTGCGACTGCTTCTCAGATTCACTTCTGCAAGTAGTATACCATGCTTTTCCCCTCCACGTGCTCTGGAACACCCACAGCGTGTATATTGTTGCGCCGTGATCTATTTTCAGTATCCTCCGCTCAGGCCTACAGCGTCCGAACTTTGGCCTCCATCGTAGCCACTCACCCAGTCAGGTCGGCCAATGCCAGAGGTATCTCTGTCAGTATATCTCTGTTGTGGCGACCTGCTCCGCTAATCGACAATGGTCAACTCTTAGTAGAATCATATCTGCAACCAATGAGTCCGTTTTGGCTTCCAACGCTTCTCTAGAGGCGGTTATTGCATTCATAATGTCTTGCAGATAGGGGCCCTCTTGGGTGCTGGGCTGCCCCAGTAGGCCATGTTGGTTTTCCTGGGGGTCATTTCCCCTTCTCTCATTAGCCCTCCTGCTTTGGGGCCCCTCCGTCTGGTGTTCTTCACCATCGCAGCCACTAGATAATCTAAGGTATTTTCCACAGTACACTCTATGCAGGGCTATGGTCCATAAGTAGGGCCCATAAGGCCAATTGACCCAATTTTGTGCTGGCAGCCAGGAGTCAGGGCAGACACTGGCAGTATTTCTTATTTCAAGGGCACGAGGGGGTCACAGGTGTGGTTGTATTATGTGTACTAGCTGCCCCCAGCCTCCCAGATGGGTCCCTCTAGCTCCGTCATTCTCTGGGTGATTGTGCCAGTTGAGTTTGTACTCACAGCTTGGGCGCAGTGTGTCCTTTATGATGCCCCTCATAGATCTCTCCACTCCCGTCACTACTTCCTCATGAGACCTCCTACAACATCCCCACAGGCCCTTAACATGGACGCCAGGATTGGGTGGGGGACAAATGCTGAAGGACCCTACCAATAAGGCCCTGGATCAGCGTGCAGTGCCCCACAAGTTCTGAGCCCTATCTTGCAGCCGGTTGGCAACAGAGGTGGTTGAGGAGTGTGGTTTTCTCTGTTTATTTTTCCCCGTATATATAGCTGCTTTTCTCTGCCCCCAAAGAGCACTCCTCCATTTAAACAGTGTCCATGAGTGGTGTCCTCTTTTACTGCATGTGGGCCCAGTTCTTATGCCACTTCCTCCGTGCACCCTCGCCTCTCCACGGGGGCCGCAACAGTTTCCCTTGTTCCCACTGCAATCCTAACACCGGTTTGCCACTCACTGTGGGAGGAGGTTGTTCAGTGGCATCCCCAGGTTCAGCAGTGTCAAGTATCTCATACAGCAGGACCCTGCTCCACGGAGGGGACAGGATAAGGGTCAGGCTCGCTTTCTGAATGCACAGCCAGTCGCCCGAAGCCCCCTTAGTTCAATAAATTACAACCCGTAGCATTATGGGGGCCCCTCCCAGGTCAGTCACCCCAAGACCAGGACAGATTAAAGGCAAAGGATCCAGCTCTCGCCTCATGGGCCACTGAAGGTCGAAGACCTTAGGGCAGATGGATGGGGTCGGGCTTGCTGGTTGCCACAGCTCAGTCTGTGCGTGACGCAGATTCACTCCAGTCTCCAGACTCAGCTCGATGGACATCAGGGCCTCCAATGAGGGCCGGTGTCTTTCTCTCTGATACTTGCGGTGGCGGGGACTCCCCAAGGCAGGAGCCCACAGAATGGAGCACCTCCTCTCTGGGGGGCAGCGAGATCACCCCTCTTTCCTCGCTGGGGAATGCCACGGTTAAACTCAGGCAGCACAGGTGGGGCGGTTTCTCCTTTCCTCACCCGGTTAGTCACGGGGAGGAACCCTGAAAGATGGTTGCCCAATGATGGCGTCGCCAGCCTCCTATGATGGAGGCCCCTCCAGGTAACAGTCCGGTCGCAAGAGGACACATCACCGCTGCTGCCACCACGCGGCTCGGTTCCCAAAGAGATCCAAGAAGGAGGGACCTGCCGGGTGCTCAGTAGACAAGACCTGTCCCGACTCCGCCACCAGCCCGGCGATCCTTGCGGCTCCAGCCGGGTCCGGCAATCAAGGCTTCCCAAGTAGCTGCGTTGGAGGCCGGTCTGTGGTCTCAGAGTTCAGGCACTACTCCCTGGTCACCAAAAATCTTTGACCAGGGCCCCCACATTGGCGTCCTAGGTCCTCACCAGTCCAGACTCATCCACGAGGTCCAGGCCCAAAATGCGGGCGAAGCAACTCTCCCGGGTCGTTCACTATGTATAAGTCCGTAGCTCTGGCCTGGAAGACAAAGCTGGTTATAGATACGGGGTAGATGGTTTGGTGGAGTTTAGGAAGGGGCCCGTTTGTGTCCCCAAGGCTCCGTTGCTGCTAGTTTCTTTGGGCCGGCCGCTGGAAGAAGAAGACACCGCGAGGTGCGTCCTACTCCATCGGAGTCTTGGCCACGCCCCACTTGTTGCTCAATTTTAACAGAGATTGAGGAAATCATGAAAGAGAACGTAGGGATGGACTTCTTAGGACATAACAATGAGAGCAAATTGCTTAACATGAGCAGGGAAGCTGCAAGGGTAGTACACGAGGCATATGCAAAAATAGAAAGTGTCAGATTAATGCGAATTTGTTCTAACACAGAGTAGGTAGTTGAGAAAGAATGTCAAGATGTTAAAAGGGACAAGGAGTTAAAGCTATTACAGTTGAAGGGATTAAAGATGCATGTGCGAGAATTGATTGAGAATATTAGGGATGGGAACGAGCTGGAAAATGTTTGGGAATGGGAGTAGAAGAAAGAAGTGGTACATGCAATGAATTTCCAAACTGGAGGATGTCTGGCGTTCTAACCACATGATACACTACAAACAACTAATGGCCGAATATTATTTGGAAAAATCTAAATTTTTCTTTCATCTACAACTTCGGCATGCACTAGACAAATACAAGCTGCCAGCCAGTGCACTTCCGAAGTTTTGCCCCCTAGAGCCAGGCTTACAATTGTGGCTATAGAGTGGAAAGGCATCTCTGGCTTATATAGGTCTGTGGTGTACTATGTCCCTAACTCACTGATCAGATTAAGAGAGTGTTTTAATTACTAAATCTTCCTCATTTCTTATTTCTGTCTTTGGTACTCTCTTTAGTATCTCACTCTCATTTTTCATTCTATTGGCCTGGCAGTTATGTCAATGAAGAGTTTAGAGCTATTGATGTCCTAAAAACGTAGGCCTTAGCTTTACAACATGTGTTAATCATTGGAAACACAATATGGACAAACCTGAGGATTTTTCAAGCGATTATCTAGTCTCTCTAGCTACGTTTGGTTTACATGTCAAGTCAAGGTAGAAGGTCTTCAGTGCCAAAATGCTAACAGAGCTACAAGTACTGAGATAAGGTGTGCCTGAGGAGGAACATATCAAAGACTCTGATGTTTGGCTATTGATTCTTGATATGTCTGTGCTACTGATGATGAAGGATGCAAAATCAAGGGGCAAAATAAGACATTAATATCAAGTTACTTTATCACTGCAATGCTCTGCCAACAAGTCCAGACTTTAATCTAATCTAGCCATATGTATGGGAATAAATTAACCATTTAAAATATAAAATGAGGAATTCCTTACCTGTCATGTCACAAAGATGTAAGAGTGAAGAAATGTTATAATGTCGTAGGTTGAGGTCTGACAAAATCTCTAAACCAGAAACAAATTCTGTAGCATATAACAACGTTGACAAAGCTGGCGGCAAAGTCTTGACTACAGCTGCCAATGTTGCCACACAAGCGTCTTAGCGACCCTGAAGATTCTGTGATGTCACAAGTCATCTCCCTCTGGTAAGAACCAATTATGTCAGAATCTGAGAGAAAACTGCTAGCAAGGCAACACAGTTCTATTCAGGAAGCTAAGATGTTGCTGGTCTGCAGTGGCACAAAAAGCAGCACTTTCCACCATCAGACATTGGAGGAAAGCTAAATGATGTGAACACGTGAGGTGCTAAAGGATTTAGCATAAGGGTGTGAAACACAGAGGAGGCAAATGTGGCTTTGAACGTTTTAGTATATTAGAACGTTTCTTTCTTCCATACAGCATCGTTTTGTCTTTGGATTGGTATCCCAGAAAGTACAAAAAGAATCCCTTTGAAAATAATATTTGATCATAAAGATGCCTTTGTCTATCCCATGCCCCAGAATGGACAGAGAGTTGTTTTTCTGTGAATTTGTTTGTCAGGGGCATTTACTGCATTTGTGTAATATTCTTTCAGTGGAAGCTTGAATGGTGAGTTCCTTGTTAGGTTTCCAGCTGTTAGTGGATAAGAATACAGCTGATTGAACAGGGTAAGGAAGAGAGTGCTCCATGTTGATCCACATTAGGTATCAGTCACCACCGTTCTATCTGTACCAGGGATATTTCTTTTAGAGGCAGGCTAAACACCCAGCTTTTAGGGGAGTTTTAAAGATGGACCTTCTAGGCATTTTCATTAAGTTAACCAAAAGAAACTTTTCTGTCTGTCACAATAGGTTTCTTGGACTTCATGAAAGTTGCATAGCTAAGAAAAAAGAAACTGAAGAATATTTGTAATGATCTAAGATTCCTTTTTCACTAAGAGGGTTTTGAACATATGTTCTTCGGAAAGAGTGTTGGGGCTCCAGAAATGTCTGTACTTCCCACTGAGCGGTACTGTGAGAAGCTGGGTTTCTGTTGCAGTAAGCCCCCCCCCACCTTTTGCCAGAATTACTGATGAACGTTCACTTGATGTGCCCTGGGTCCCTGCCAATCAGGTTCCCATGGCCTGTATTCTTTCCCCAAAACGGTACCAAACCCAATTGGCACCCTGGCCACAGGTCAGCCCCTGGTAAATGGTACCCCAAGTACCCAGGGCACTGTGACCAGGGAAGGCTTCTAAGGGCTGCAGCACTTATTGTGCAACCCTTAGAGGCCCTGTACCTTAACACTCACACTGCCTTTGCAGGCTGCATGTTTTAGGGCCAGAGCTCTAGTTGTTGCGCAGTGTTGCACATATAACGTCACGCTGGAGCGATCGCGATGCGGACGCGTGCCATGGGCGCGCCGCTGGTGCGCCGCCGGTGCGCTAAAGGCAAGCCCGTCTGTGCCCGTCCATGCACCGGTCGCTCGCAGTGCCAGCCATGCTGCCAGTTACAGTGAGACCTCTGCCAGGAACCCTGGTTACAGATACTCAGGTGATCAATTGCGTTTCATAGGTGAGCGGGAACATGGAGCTGGTAAATTCACATTAGAGAGGACATCGGACTGGACTCTGACTTCTAAAAACTGGATAGGCTGAATTGTGGCCTACTCAATGTGAGGTCACTTCCAAAGCATTCCATTGAGATCCAAATCCTGTTAGAAACGCATAATTTGGACGCTTTGTTTATGACAGAGACATGGACGGATGCAGGGTCTGATATGGAGCTGGGTTTAACATGCCCGTCGGGGTACAAAGTTTTCCACAAACCTAGGTTCAGTGGTAGAGGTGGAGGGGTTGGGATTATCTATTAGGAATCCTGGGATATTACACCAATGGATATAAATGAGGTGGTATGCATGGAAATACTGGGATTTTCTGTAAAAGACTATGCAGGTCATGTATTGACCGGAATGGTCTGTTATAGACCCCCAGGGGCAGTGAGCGTACAACCTCAACAGAAACTGGTTGATGTGTTCAGTAATATGGCACTCACCCATACCAGACTGTTAATTCTGGGAGATTTTAATTTATGGGTCAACAGGAAAATGGACGCAGGCTATAATAATATTATTCAATCCTGCGCGAACCTGAACCTGTTGCAATGGGTTACTGAACCGACCCATAAGGGGGGGCATGTATTAGATCTGATCTTTGCGGGGGAAGGTTCGATTGTTATGGACAGCATCCTACCGGTGGGATGGTCTGATCAGCACCTGGTCAAGTTCAGAGTAACTAATATTAGGATTAATGGGCCCACTACCAAAGGGTAAGAATGAAGCTTTCTAGGCAGGGACCGGAATAGACTACTGAAGAGAGCAAAAATGGCTCATGTGTTTCGCTTAGAGAACTGCTTTGACCCTAGGAAGCAGGTGGATGAGAACTATACAGCCTTCTGTGGACACACAAACAGTAAGCTAGAATAGATTGCCCCTTCTCAAGAACATTAGAGTATTGGGAAGACCCTCTGCCCCGTGGTACAATGAAACTGTGAGGATCCACAAGCTGGGCTGCAAACAGGCAGAAGGACATTGGAGAAAGCTGTATGCAGAGAGTGAAAAAGCCGTTTGGAAGGAGAGAATAGCTAAGTATAAAAAATAAATTGCTATTGCCAAAGCGAAATACTTTGCTGAGGTAATTCTGAAGTCACCTAATAGCACTAAAAGTATTTCCAGAATAGTGAAAGACATGGCTACTCCTGATTGCACAAAAAATAAGATCCTGCCCACACAGGAATTATGTGATGGCCTGGCATTCTTCTTTCAGGAGAAGATAAGTACGATTGTCGAAGGGCTGAAATCTGAGGATTCAACTGATACTAATGAGCGGGAAGGTAGACAAACACTTAACACTAACTGGGCTAGGGATGGTAGGACTATGCCATTGAAGCAGGAGGCCATCCTGGACCACTTTGAGTTGCCCTCGGAGGAGGACTTCATCAGGCTGGCGCTAGGAGTCTCATCAGGTTCGCCTCTGGACCCACTCCCCAACAAAATATGGAAAGAGCTAGGTTCCGAGTTCTTTCCCGTTCTGCGCCATTTGTGCGGTCAGTCCCTTAGCAGTGAGGTGGTACCACCCTGCTGAAAGCAGGGAATAATAACACCCCTTCTGAAGAAACCAACATTGGACCCCAAATGCCCAAAAAACTACAGGCCCATCTCTCTTTTACCTTACTCTGTGAAGATTGTGGAGCGTCTGTTGAGTAGGACGCTTTCTCAATTTTTGGTGGTCAACAAAAAGTTGGAGGAGGAGCAATTTGGGTTCCGCCCAGGACATGGGACTGAGACTGCCTTGATCACTGCCTTGGACAAGCTTCGAATGCGTGTGGACAGGGAACAATCGGCTACTAATTCTTCTGGACCTGTCTGCCGCTTTCGACACGGTGGATCATGCGATCCTCCTAGCGAGGTTGTAGGAAATGGGGGTGGTGGATGTGGCCTCAAGATGGGTTCAATCATATCCGGCCGATAAAAATCCAGAAAATCCAGCACTATCTATCATTATGGCGCTCATCAATTTTCTCAGCTCCACTGTATGACAAAATTGGTAGGAATTGGGAACAAGCGGGAGTTGGAAATTGAAGATCCCTTGACATACCAGGCTTGGTATGCCAGGCTTTTTTACATATTTAATTTGGAGATGGCATTATACAAATGTAAGGGTATTAGAGGAGCCAGCCCTATCTTGTTCAATGCCTACATGAGGCCTTTGATAGGTCTAATCAAGGCATTTAACATTAGCTTGGTGAATTAAGCCGATGATACCCAGCTCATTCTGTCCTTGGAAGGCGACCATGCTGGCTCCTTAGAAAATTTCCACGCATGTATGCGGGAAATGGTTAACTGGCTGAGAGACAACTCTCTGCAATTTAATAACGATAAAACTGAGATACTGCATTGTGGGGTAGGTAGAGTGCTGCCAGCACTTCCAACCGACTTTTGGCCTATCCCCAAGGATGTTCCTTTGGTACCCGTGGGGACGGTAGAAACCTAGGGGTCAGCTTTAATGATAAGCTGAACTTAGAATCTCATGTTAACGAGCTGGTGGGGAGCTGCTACACTCTTATTAGAGGACTTCGGAAGGTGCTGCCCATGTTACCAACTCAGGCCAGAGCTTTAGTAGTTAGGAGTATCATTATGAACCGCTTGGACTACTGTAATGCCCTGCTACTGGAGTCACCAAGATATTTGATTGAGAGGCTCCAGAGAATACAGGCGGCAGCAGCAAAGCTTGCTTTAATCAGACCAACACGGTCATCAACAAGTCAGGCTTTGGCAGAGCTGCACTGGCTACCGCTGGCTCAAAGGATACAATTTAAGTCACTCTGTATCGTGTTTAACCCCTTGCGTGCGCAGGATGTCTCCCGGCCGGGAGACGTCGCGTTCCCGAACGCCGCTTATTTCTCCCGCACAGCGGGAGAAATAAACCCGCACGCAAGGGGTTAAGGCACTACATGGACTTGGACCTAAACTGCTACAGAGTAGGTTTGGTTGGTATGCTCCTACCCGCTGCTTCCGCTCCTCATTAGCCAATCTCGTAACCATACCGTGGACAAAGAGAGTAACAATGGGGGGCAGACCGTTCGACGTTGCGGCCGCTCGCCTTTGAAATTGTCTTCCCATGGAACTGAGACAGATACAGAACTTGATGCTGTTCCGCAAGAGATTAAAGACCTGGCTCTCTCCCAGAGTATAATTATTTATACTATTTCTGTAGCACACCCCGTTAGCAACATTTGTGTATCTCACTGCCAAGGTGCCCGCAGGGTTACAGTGCGCTTTACAAGTGTTAATACAATACAATACAATTCTAAAAAAATTCTGTGAGAAATTCAAACAGCGAGGATATCCTGAAGAAGTGCTTGATAAGGCCATAAAAAGAGTTGGAGCTTCAGATCGAGCGTCGTTGTTACAACGTTCAGCCCCAAAACGGTCAAACACGATAGTGTGTGTATTGAAATTTTCTTCACAATCGAACCTGATTAAGTCAATTATTATGAGACATTGGACTATCATCCAGACTGAACCGGATCTCAAAAACATCTTTCCTTCACAACCAACATTTGAAATGCAGCGTTCCCATAATTTGAAAGAGCTTTTGAATAAAAAGGATGAGAGGACACACAAGAACCATAAAGGCATGCAAAAATGCATGAACTGCGTGCATTGTATTATTATTATTATAGTTCTTTATTCGATTTCAGATAAATTATAAAAGCATTCACAATGTTAAAACAGAATTAAACATATCAAAATTTCTTCCCTATATCGATATCTCCACTAACATTATAGTCCACCTCCTAGATTAAAAGCTCTAAAAACTCTAGAAACACCGTAAAAATTATCAACGATCAGAAGTGACAACACACTCAATTCTAATTATTATAAATCCCTCTTGTGGTTCTTAATTTAAATGCAATCCTTAAAAAATTTACAACTCAGTGGAGGGTAAGAACATCTGAGGACATTTTTAGAAATAACAAGGCAACACAGATCTGCTTAATGCCAGTATTCCTGAGTAAAGTCTTTAAAAACCTTCTCCTTGGATAAGTATAATATGAGCAGATAAAAAGAAAATGTGAGGCATCCTGTGGAGACAGGTCGTCGCAGCCACAGGCCCTCTCTCTTCTACATTTCTCTTAAAACCACCTGGAGATCCCAGGATTTGGTCTATCAGATTTCATCTTAAACGAGTTATTAAAAACCTCTCATGAGAACTGGTCAGAAGGATTAAATAAGGTGCTATAGTCGGGGTAGACTTCACTAGAATATAATTTCTGACAGACTCCTTTCCTAATTCGGTAGTCTCCCGTTGAGACTGACTAAACTTTAAATACAGTGTTTTAATGTCCATCTTGTCTTTCTGGCTTATAGTGTCTATATCGGAGAACAGGGCTGAGCGACCCAAGTTATGAAAACCATCCCTCACATAGTTTAACCAAGGGATTTTCATAGCATGGTCCAGCGTGAGGCAATCCTGGACCACCATCTTTGTCAGTCCAAGCTCTTCACTTAGCCAAATTTTCAACCAGAAGGCTAGGGGTTTAACTGCTATGGTATCCGAGATGTACCCGGCCCCCAGTTCTTCGTGCGCTATAAAGGCAGGGGTGCTGCTCGGTATCCTCAACAAGCGCCTCATGTATTTATTTTCCTCTCTTTGTAGATTGTTAAACTTAACAAATCCCCAGACCTCACTTCCGTACAAAACCTTGGCACAGCAGATTGAATTATACAATCTTAAAATCACGTCCGGGGTCCAAAACCCTAGTCTTTGGCCATAGTTCATAATTGCACCTGTAGATTTAATCAGGGACAGGGCTTTATTATCGAGTAGATGCTTGAAGTTTAATCGGCCGTCGAATATTATACCTAAATAGGAAAATGCTGGAACTTTACCTAGTATGTGTGTCCCAATAGAAAAATTGGACGATTTCCCTTTCTTGTTCCCCATTTCCATCACATATGATTTTGTGAGGTTCGGGGACATATCCAGACTCTCCATAAATCTCACAAAGCTATCGATAAGCAACTGCAACCCATGGGGGGTACGAGCTAGTAACACCGCGTCATCTGCATAAAGCAGAACAGGAACTGCTCTTTACCCTATCCTTGGCACGTCTGTCTTAATATCGCGCAGGGCGGCATCCAACCCGTTGATATACAACGTAAACAAGAAAGGTGCCAATATGCACCCCTGTCTGACCCCGCTGGAGCATACACATTTATCTGTAATATCCCCCTCCTGAGTGTACCTTACCGCGGCGGAGGTATTATGGTGCAGGGACTGCAGGATGTTAATTATAGCTATATCTACACCCTGACTGGCCATCAGGGACCACAGTTTTCTCCGGTTCACGCGGTCAAATGCCGCGTGAGGTCCATAAACGCTAGATAGAAGACCCCCTCCTTCGTTAATGTATATTTGGCCGTGATGAGGTAAAGATTCAAACATTGCGCTACCGTGGATTTACCGGGGCGGAACCCATATTGAACGTCAGTAATTATATTAATGGATTCAGCCGAGTCCATCAGCCTATTTAAAATCACCCGACCCAGAACCTTTGCTGATACATCAATCAGAGATATTCGGCGGTAACATGGCGGATTGTCCCTGTCCCCTTTCTTAAAAATGGGCACAATGATTGCAGACGACCATGAGCCTGGCATAGAGGAACTTATTGCTGCATTTAGCACCCTTGTCAGTAGGGGTGCCCATACCTCTGAATTGCATTTATAGAGGTCAGGCGGGGTCCCGTCTGGTCCTGGAGCCTTATGTCTAGTAAGGCCATCTATTCCCGCACTTACTTCTGCTAAAGAAAAAGAGACAGGTCCACTGCTGGCTAAACAAACTGTTGGTTGCGGTTCCTCCTGTGTGTCTATGGAATGGTTATACAGGCCTTGAAAATACTGCCTCCAATGTTCAGGGAGAATATTTGCACTTAGCCCAGATTTATTCGGGTCTGAGAAACAAGGGCTGTTGATGGTCCTCCAGAACCGTGCGGAGTCCTTCAACTGGGCTGCATCCACTAGCTCCTCCCATGCTAAACGCTGCAACTGGCCTTTGCGATTTTTTACCGCTTGCTTATAGGATGCTCGACATGCGTGCACCCATTCCCTGTCCCTAGGCTTCTGCTTGAGTGCCCCCTTCAGTTTCCTCAGGGCCAGCAAACAGTGACTGTCAAACCACCGCGGACTGTCCGTTATGCGTTTCGATGTGGTTGACTTCAACATGTTACTGACCCATGTTGTGATATTAAAAAAAGCCTCCATCAGATCTGCCCCTCTTACCTCCAGGTTTAAGCAGTCACTAAAGTCTTTAGCCCCATTTTTAAATAAAACTGCGTTAAATTCAGCTGCGTCTACCTGGGCCCATCTAAGCCTCCTACCCTGGTCCACAGGTCTGTGTCTGTCCCTCTCCATCTGACTGCCCCGTGATGGATTATGACACTGAATTTCTAATGTCAGGGGATTGTGATCACTAAACGCACTATAGACAATAGTGAATTTTATTATACTACTGTCTAATGCGTGGGATATAAATATGTAATCAATCACTGAGTGGCACCCTCTGCCTTCATATGCAGGGAGTGCAACACAACCAACCTTGTTAGTGGTCATATCCATTGTGTGAGTTAGCCTAAAAGCGTATAAAATACTTGTTAGCACCTTTCCCGTTTCCGTGTGTTCCACATGTGGACCTTTAGTAAGGGGACATGCTAGCCAATTACCCTTAGCCACCTTTAGATGTGGGCACATATGGCAGTTAAAGTCACCCACTAGGATCATTTGCGAGGTAGCACTTAGATTCGTTGTGTTATGCTCCAACCAGCTATTTAACTCTGCTAGACTGTTTGGGCCCTGAGCAACTGACTGGGTGGCATTGTAAAAATGTATTAAGGTGACCCTAAGTCCTTTCGATCTAAAGGACAACCCTTGTATATTCTTGGAGTCACACGCCAGCTCATTCCAGCTGCCGCGTAACTTCAGGGCAACGAACACTAACAAGCCCCCTATTTCCCGCCCTGCTCTTACTTTAACCGCCGGGCGAAAGAAGGATTTATACCCTTCTATAAAAGAATTATTCTCTGTTGCCCATGTTTCCTGTAGGCATATTGTATCAAAGCCCTTTACAAATTTAAGCTATAGGGCCACCCCAAGCTTGCTTGCCAACCCGGCTATGTTCCAGGAAATGATCTTTATATGACCTGGACCAGTGTCCACCTCTGATTCAGGGGGACCACTATCTTTGCTACCAAGATCGACTAGCCCCACCCTCATCTGGTCTGTCTCGTGCAAGTCCCTACGGACCCTAAGTGGGACTTCTGTTGGCTCTACACGCGAGTCCCTAATCATGGATAGGGGTACAGGGGTTTCAGGGAGACTATCCTCACACTTACTGGCCGTCAGTCAGTCTAAATCATTTAAATCCCCTAATGGTGTAAAAGCGTTAGATAGCTCCATTGTCCCTCCACAAGGGTTCCCGCTTGTGCCTTGTGTGTTACTATCCCTTGCATTAACACCGGTAGATCCTAGCACTGGTCTATAAAAGAACCCTAATGGCATGGGTTTGATGTTGGTCCCTAAATCAAATAACCTAGCTGTGTTTGATAGAATCCCGCGCACCAACCCTGGGTATCTAAGGTTGACAATTAAACAATCCCCTCTATAAGCTTTTTGAGACCTACCTATCCATGAGACCCTGCGGACCATGAGAATATGCCGGTAATCTTCCCTATGGAAATTAACGAATTTGCACAGCCAGTGAGCCACCTTGTTAATTAGCTGCTCGGTGGTCTCTTCGTGCTTAAGTGTGTAAACTGGCACACCTGTTAGAACCACAGTATACGGGGTACAGGCTGGGGGGAGATTAATAACTTGGAGTGCTTCCCTCTGGTTGTTCTCTGGAGGCCCCTGTCTATTCTGTTGTCGGTAATTTACAGTAGCCCTGTTTTCTATAGTTAACTCTAAATTAGGAGGGTGTGACTCCGTCCCTCTTATATCTGCAACTTGAGTGATCGGGAGATCTGTTATGTCTTTATCATTCCCCCTCTGTATGGACCTTCCTTTGAAAAATCAGTACACTTGTGTCACCCTGCCTTTCCTCGTACGTTTTATATCTATTGTGTAATCCAAGGCCCTGGAGTATGGGGATGTCGGGAATAGCTGGTTCTCTTTTCACCTGTTGGATTGAAAGGCTCCCCCCATGTGTGAATCTTTTCTAGATTGAATGCATCGTAGTTTCTCCTCGATTATATTTAACTTATTCAGTAAAGGCTCTAACATATTGGCCATCAGTGTTTCTAAGCTGGACCATTGATCATTCTCACATTCACAGACTCGCGGGAGCTGGGGGTGTTCCTCTGTGCAAAGGTTGTCTACCTCCCCTGACTGGTCAAGGGTATTTACTCTAGATGGTAACTTCCTCGCTCTGGTCTTCTGCTTAGGTTTATGAATGGCACTTCCCCTTGTGCATTTAGCCATTGGATCGTTTGTTGCTAAAGGGGTTTGAGCGGCACCGGGGTTAATTAGGCTAGCCCTCTGTGTCTTGCTTGATCTAGTACGAGCTGCTCTTTCCTCTCGACCACAAGCTGGAATTGGGTCCAAGGTTATCAGGGGGACTGAGTCCTTGCTGGACTCGACCAGAGAAGGGTTAATACTAACTGTAGTCGTCTTTTCCCCATTACCAGTACTGTGTTTCCCGGGCCCTGTTTCAACATTTTGTTGAAACGTGCTCCCAGTAATATTCCTTATGCCTGCCTCTTCTTGCCCCTCTTCCCACTCTCTCATGCCTTCTTCACTCCACTTCCTTTCTGCGTGCACGAGCTCTATGTCAGGCATAATACTAGCAGGTGATTTAGCCCCACTCAGCCCTCCCAACGATGACCTCTTATGGATCACTATAGTATCCAGTAAAAATCTTTTTTCGGTTAGGAGGATTTCATGTGTCAACACTGACTCCGCTCGAGTTAAGAAAGCATCTAAAGTTCCCACAAGTCCCCCTCCGCCTGATTGCATATCCTTCCGCTTAGCCCGTTTTGCCATATATTAAGGGGAGACAAGGCGGGAACAGACAGGAAGCAGGGTCAACAGTACCTTACGTGGCAGATGTCCTCCAATTGTAAGCGTCAAGGGGGTGGCCCAGTCCAGTCTCCCACGAGCTCTAACGGGCGCAGACGGGCCCACCCTTGGCGCCCGCACACGTTCCGCGAAGCGGGAGCCGTGAGGATTAAGTAGGCCCCCCTGGGTGCAAACAGCGACACCAGCAGCGCCTCCAGGCGCGATATCAGGGACTTCTGGGGCTTGTGGTCCCGGTAAAACTGTAGTGCAGGTGTAGCGACTCCTTTAAGTAATAAGGGCTTTATTGACCAAGGTCTTTAGAAGAAAAAAAGAATAACAAAAGAAGGAATTCAATGTTCGTTAGGGAGTTCTTCACTCTCTTCCTTCAGAGAGTAGGGTGTCAGTTGCTGAGGTTCCACTCTTTAGGCACAGCACATAACACTTCCCCACTGGCTCTTGCGTTTTGCCGGAAGAGGTCCGGCTCCCTCTTTTCCTCGGTTTTGGGCTGGCACCTGTTCGACCCGCTGAACTCCCGGTTCGGTCCCGAAGAAGGCTTCTGGCTTTCCGAGTCCCGGGGTAACGAAGAGAGTTTCCGGTCCTCTCTCTCACCTTCTTACAATACGGACTTTTCTCCAAACAAAAGTTGTCCTGGTTTGAATTATTAACTGTTTTTACTTGCTCTCGTTGTGGGGACCTCAGAGTCAACCAGTGCCCCTTCTGAAAAAATGGTTGTCTTCTGCTTGTTACGAAGTGATCTGGTTTCTGCTGCAACTGCTTCTGTTTTCTTCAGGGAGGAAAACGTTGGCTTCCTACAACAATGAGCTTTGATTCCTTTTTTGGGGTCATAGATCATGGAGGTGGGCTCCCACTCCTCACATCTATCGTTATGTTGGAAGATCCCAGTATCGTCAGGGGGAAAGTGCTGACTCTGCCCCCGGGGAACTGGAAGCAGACCCGGGCTGCTGCTCGGCAATTGCCGGATCTCCGAGGCAGCCGAGAGACACCTGGGGGCCGTGTCACCTCCGCTTGCTCTCCCTCCTCCCGTCGACCGCCGACCGTCGGAGGAACCACAACGACCCAGAACTCAGAGGAGAAGTGACCCAAGCGCCGGGCTGATCCAACCGGGCATCCGAAGTTGTTGCGCGTTCAAGACGCGGTAAGTATATTGCGGAGATGCGAGGAGCTCGTAGCTGGCACACTAGCTAGCCGCCATGTTGCTTAGACAAAAATCCACCCACCGACATGTTACATTTGTACTTGTCTAAAGAAAAGCTCAATTAAATACAAATATATATATTTATACTTGTCAGTTGATGTCTCAGGCGCCTCTTGGGTGCAGTTTGCGGAGAAACCGTGGTACGTACGGCCAGCAGGCTCTGTGTTCTTGGCAGAGAAGTTTACTGTGAGAAGAGGAAGCCGCTAGACGTGGCCTAAATAACCTTATGACAATCCCGCTTGCTTTGCGTGCATAGTAATAATGTGATGGTTGGTAATCAGTTCATTCATCCGACACAAGGCAACACGATTGAGCTAAAACATTCGAGTACATGGGACACAGCCAATGTCATCTACACGTTAAAATGCCCTTGCAGCAATATTTACGTCGGTAAGACGGAGAGGAAAGGGAAAATTTGTGTAGGAGAACATAAGAGTAACATCCGCAATCATAACGTAAAATCAACTGTTGCTGCACATTGGTTAGAGGCCAGACATAACATAGCACAACTTAGGTTTACCATACTAAAAGCATTGACAACCAGAAACGACATTGATCCAACTAAAGCATTGGCGAAATCCGAATTTTATTGGACTAAAAAACTGCATGCCCTACAGCCTCTAGGGATGAATGATAGAATTGAATGTAATTGTGTTTTGTAATGTAACAATCACATTAGCCTGAGTTTTTTGACCTAATGGATGATGGGTGTCTTGTAATAACCTTTCAGTTCCAGGTCAGATTATACAATTTGTATTTTCAATGTCAATTTCATTCTTTCATTTGATTCTGCACCGTTAATATTTTGCGCTGTGATTAACTATGGTTTAGATGTGCAACATACGCAACACGCAAACACACTATTTACAGCCTCCACTAGTGTTAACCACACTGACTAATATTGCAATGTGCAATTGTTTTTACCAAGGTTTCATTTTGAGTGTATAGGTTTACCTTTTTCCACTCTTCTAACTTTATTATTCACGATGGTTTTCAACGTTAACTCCCTTTGCGCCTTTAAGATGCTCCGTGAGGCGTTTCTTCAATACTAATGAGCAATGTGCCTTTAAGACGCATCACGTTAGACTGCGTATACGCGATCACTGACTTCGAAGCTGCTCCTCACGTGAATCGGCTGGGATCCAGGTAAATCCGGCTTGTGAGAATGACACTTCTAACTGCACTTCGTTTAGAGCGTGTAAATGATTGAACCCGAGAATGGGTCGGTACACTATTAACTCACGTCGCTCAAGACCTAGTTCTGTTAAACGCGCCGGTATATTTAGCAATCACGAGCCATTACTAACTTCGAGCCCGCACTCGGCATTGATCTTAAGCATGGTTTTCTTTTAGTCTGTAGCACATTTAATTTTCACTATCAGCATCGCTTGATTTTTAGCTTCACACTCGTTTTCTTAAACGAAACACCATTCGGCACCGTTGTCACATATAAATGACACCGGCATATGTAATATAGACGATTGGACACTTTTTTTCACGTTGAGCACAAGCATCAGCATATCTTGGTTTAATGCTGAATGGCCACCTATTTCTGTTTTTCCTAGATCCTCAGTGAATGACCCCTGAAGAAGGGTCAGCATATGACCCGAAATGCATTGTGTCCACTGACAATTTATGGATCTATGGAAGATTTATTTGGATGAATGTGCATGATGGTTAATGCACCGCATGAATGAAACAATTTAAAGTTGGATAATATATTGTGCAATGATAGTTATTATGGATGCTTCAGTTTGAATGTCTTGGTACCTTGCGGTATTGAAAGTAGTGCTCTCACCAGCACAAAGGGATTCCCTTCCTGCATACTTACTAGATTTTAATCCAATCACTGCCTGTCTCACTTTCTTTTTGCAAATCTCTTCCTTCACCACAAGACGCTCTGTTAACTGCACCACTGTCTTGAAAATACCGTTCAGTCCGTCTCACTTCCATGTTGATATGTATCAACACCTTTCACTATTGCTCTATATCTCTACTGGGATAGTATAATAATTACAGAAATAAAATAAGAAAAAAGAAGTTCAGGGTAAGCACAAACACGGTGTGGTGGCAGATTGACAAAAGCCTAAGAGTGTGACCACTAAGACTTGTCTCCTTTTCTCCCTGAGGATATTTCTTGCTTGAGGTACCAGATGAAAGACTAGGAAAACCAGGAGAAAGTACAAGGAGAAAATCAAGACAACCAACAGTTCGGCCATATTGGAATGTTAATAAGCATTATAGCGATAAACACCAATATACCAATAAGACGTCTGTGGCTGAGTCTGATCCATCATCCTGTTACACCTGCTAAATCAGACTTTGGTATTTGTCTCTAATGGATGTGCTGGTTTTTTGGTTGATACTTCCACAATTGAAATATTGAGTGGATGGGAGATTGTTTGGGGTTCGGTTGTTTTGATTTTGTCACACACAAGTGCCATCCACAGCTGTCTTTCACTATGTTTCAGACACATATAACTGACTACCCGCCATAACCATACTAGAGAGCGAGATACGCTGTACGATAGTGTCATAAAAAGTAAATGGTCAGCTGGATAACGTGAAGTGGACAGCAATTCTTAGAAACATGCATAGATTGGCTCCGGCTGTCCTCCTGCTGCACGAGATTCATCTGCTCGAGTACAACTCTGCTTTCTTTGCCCATTATGGCTTCAAACAGGTGTGTCTTGCTGGATTTACTGAAGATCTAGAGGGGTTTCTACCCTGATGCATAAAAATGCTCCCTTAGTGGTCAACAACGTCATCCAGGATGCAGTGGGTTGGTACACCTTTGTATTAGGCTTCTTGTTTAAGAGACCGTGCACTGTTGTCAACACATACATCTACCAACCCTGCGGATTGCCACGATAATGGAGCGGAAGAGGATTATTACAGGAGCCCCCGTAGGGGGGGCTTATGTTTGGGGATGAATTCAATGAAATTATGCACCCCATATGGACATACAAAATGGGGCGGGAGTCGTGCGACAAATGGCCCTGGCGTCTTTGGCCAACTCTCTTGGGCTCTGCGATATATGGAAGATCCGTAACCCAACTGCATGGGAATAAACAAATTTCTCTTAACCTCACATATCACATTCATCGTTAGACTACATTTCCTCCCTTCCTTGGATATCCTTAGGGTGTCAGGGATAGGATTCACCAAAGGGTATTGTCCTACCACTTACCTATTGAAATTGAGATTGGGCTGAATACACGCAGGCTGACCTCACATTGGGCCTGCACACAGAGCGGCTGAAGGATACTAAGTTCCGAGACTATGTGAAAGAAAAACTAGATTTCTACTTAAAGTTAATTTTATCATAAATATATATCCTGTCATACTCTAGAAGGCTATGTAAGTGGTTCTCAGGGGGGAAATAATTGCACGCCCGATTCTGCAGATCCTTGCGGCTGGCACCGGCTTCCCGCACTTCTTGGACCAGGACTACAATTCCCAGCACCCTTTGGGGGCCAATCAAGTCACCAGAGCACACCAGGAGGCGCTCAAATTCGCGTCAGGGCTCCCGCAGCGTGGGACGTCCGATTCTGCAGATCGCTTCTGCCACCGCTTTCCCGCACTTCCCGGGCCAGGACTACATTGTCCACATTCTTTGTGGGCCAACCACATCACCAGAGCGTGCCAGGAGGTGCTCAAATTCGAGGCAGGGCTCCCGCAGCTCAGGAAGCATGCGGGCAAGCACGGGCCGCGCCCGGGGAAATCTCGGGCCAAGGGCGGGTCCATCCTTGCCCGTCATTGCCAGGAAGAGGCAGGGAAGGGCCTCCACTTTTGATCTGTGGGCTTTTAAACTGTGAGTTACAAACCATCTTGACTCTGACTTTACCCTTGGTCCACCCTGGCTGTCATATTTAGTTGAGCATTTGGTCCTGGCTTAATTGCCTCTTGGGTTGTTTTGGGCTCCTTGGGTTCTTTGATGTTTGCCTGATGATTGCTTATCGACCCACGCCTTTGTATTATTACAGAAACCTTACATAACTGTCATTTTATTGAAGGGTGTAGCGAAACACAGTCACTATAGCTTTCATTTTATTATTGCATATGCGATCTCTAGGTTGTATGCTGAGTTTATTAATTTCATTCTACAGCAAGAAAGAAATCGGGGGTTTAACTTTGGCAATATTTTAGATTTGTAATATATAAAGCCCCTCAAATCACCATGGGGAAAAGGAAATTCAGGGAATTTGAAAATGGGGATGGAGGGGTACAACCAAAACCGAGATCTAACAAAACTAATAAAGCACGCAAGTCGGCAGGAGGTAACTGTGTCCTTGATCGCATAGACTATCTTCTTGTTGAATGCGAAGATATTCTAACACAGTCAGCTGACCTATCTGTGACCCCTTGCCCATTAAATCAGTCTAATAGCGCAATGCTCATCAGCTATAACGCATCCCATCTATGTTTAGAAAGCCTAAAACATGCAGTGCTAAAAACTGTTTTCCCAACCATTCATTAGTCTCTTGCACTTCAAATAATGGTGCAGAAGAGATAGAGGGGGTGATAAGGTCCGAACTCCCTGCTAAGACTCTAGACAACTCTTACTGATCTAATTAACGATCTTACCCTCTCTAATAGGTTTCTCCCACTCCAGGCCATGCATGAGCCCCCAGTGATAGTGGGGGTTGGGGCTAGGTGAGCCCCACAGCCTAGACAAGGGGAGGCAGGAGTTTAGAGTTGACCTAGGGCCTCTAGACATTCCAGTACGGTCCTTATGTGAGCCTGCCATCACAGACCAGGTCCCAAAGGGTCAACATACAATTAAGATTATAGTAGATCTGAGGTCTGAGGTAAACTTTCTGAAAAAGGCTGTTCAAGAGCTAACGTAGCAAATTAAACTGTTAATAAACAAAGGTTTTCACTGAAGCCCAACCATCTAAGCAGCCCCCCGTAAAAACCTTGGTCAGCACCACTATTTGTAATAACCCAACTGCTCCAACTCCAGAATTGGATGTAAACTCCACTTGAAAGAATCCCTCTGACCTTTTGCCTAGTAATACTGCTTCCTATGCTAATATTGTCCGCGGTTGTACACCAGGCCTGTTGCTAACTAGCGGCAATGCAATCCCTCCCCCCATTAATGATTGCTTTCGTCAAGTCTTACCTGGCACATGATCACTCCGCAAGGGCCCCACAAGAGCATTTTCCTGACTAACGTCCCCAGATTGTCATCTGCCACGTGCCACGAAAACGAAGACTCCTTATCAACGAGGCCAAAAGGATTAATGTAGTTAATTCCCTGACTGACTGTATAGAGCTGCTTTTTGGTGATGTGAACCTCAAAGCCTGGTACAGCAGCAGAGTTCTATTTCGATTCTTGATGTAAATGACTGACTTGCACACCAAACTTTGTCACCAGGTCCCACATTACATACTTCCATTTCAATTTCTTATCCTCCTGAGACCACCCACCCTGATGCTTCAACCTTACCTATAACCTTGACACCGTGCACTACGACCGGCGAAAGGTGCCGGTCAGCATTCAGTGGCCACAGTGAGGGGGCAGTCCCATGGGACACTGGACTGAATCTCAGGGAGGAGGTGGGGGAGAGGATGAAAATCCTCTAGTTACAGAACTAAACTCACCGGGCCCGATTCACAGAACTAACTTAAGACAAAATCCTAAACTTACTACCATTTTGGTATTCACAGAAGTTAGGAGTCCTAACTTTAGGACTCCTAAATGCCTTCTGTGAATACCGAAAGTCTTAAAATTGGGATTTTTCTCAATTTAGTAGTCCTAAATTTAGACTTAGGACTACTAAATTGAGAAAAATCCTAATTTTAAGAGGCATTTAGGAGTCCTAAAGTTAGGAGTCCTAACTATACTACTACTAAACTGAGAAAAATCCGAATTTTAAGACTTTCGTTATTCACAGAAGGCATTTAGGAGTCCTAAAGTTAGGACTCCTAACTTCTGTGAATACCGAAATGAGTAAGTGCCTTCTGTGAATACTAAAATGAGTAAGTGCCTTCTGTGAATACCAAAATGGTAGTAAGTTTAGGATTTTGTCTTAAGTTAGTTCTGTGAATCGGGCCCACCATGCTGTCATGGAATGTTGCTGGGTGAGAACAAAAGTCGCACTTGCCCTCTGGACCCAATACATAGAAAATCACGATATCTGTATTCTACAAGAAACGTGGTCCCCTTCCCCCACTTTTATACCTGGGTATATCACATTTAATCACGCTGCGACCACCAACAAAGTCAGCCTCCCAGCTGGGGGTTTACTGATTTTAATCAAAATCGATCTTCATTGTTCTGTCAAAGAACTCAAGACCAACAGTTCAGATATACCAGCAGTCCAGATAAGGGCAGAGGATGGGTTGGGAGTGGATATTTTTAAAGGTGGCGCACTGTCAGTGTGCCCCCTGAGAGCAGCCCTCTGGAGGGAGGAAAAGCGGTCCTATAGACCCCCCAGACATCTTTTTGCAGGCAAGTGCAGTCACTGACTGCACCCGCCTGCAAAGGGATCCCAAATTCCCCTTCAAAGTGTAGGCGGGTTACCGCCTGCGCTCTTAAAACACAGAGAAGCTTTAAAGCAGCCGCTCCGTTTTTCACAGGAATGCACTTCCCCCAGGGTAGCAGGAGTTCACGGCTGCCCTGGGGGCAGCGCATTCATGGTAATAAGGTGCATTTTCATTGTTTGTTCAGGGTGCACCTTTTAAAAGGTGTGCCCGGCATAAACAATGAAAATGCACCTTTAGTGTAATACAGCCCCTGGACTCCATCTCGAACCCCACAGCCATCATACGATTGGAATTTCCGCACCTATGTGTAGCTGTTATACACTGACTCATGGGCAAGAGTCCATGTCAATGGCTCCATGTCTTAACAGTTCACATCAGCAGGGGCACTTGGCAGGGTTGTCCTGTTTCCCACTTCAATTCATTCTGGTAATAGAACCACTGGTGGAATAGATCAGGAGAGATTCACAAAGTTGGGGACTGAGATGTGGGGATATACAAAGGATTGAATCTCCCTATACTCAGACGATGTCCTGGTATACATCCAGCACCTGAACTGATTGATCTCACGTGTGATGCAGATGCTGGAGAATTATATAGAGGCAGCCAGGGCTTGTCAGCCATAATCCCATTAGTGGGAGCCCCTCTGGAACTACCCTCGAGATCCCAGAAACTAGGATATGTAACAGGGTCATTCAGATACCTGGGAATGAACATAAATAGTGACCCTAGAGCCAGTTGGGATAGCAGAAATACTTCTCTCCTCCTGAAGAGACATTTGGGCAGGTGGAGCACCCTTCCCCGGAATATGTTGGGGCTTATCTCACTCTTTAAAGTAGTTGTACTTCCGGAATTGCTTTATGTTCTACGGAACTAACTCTTTATGGGCCCCTCACTCTGTCTCACTGAGGCCAGTATTAACACCTACATTTGACAGGCGATAGAACTGAAACTATATTATTGGGCGTCTCCGTTGTTTTTGATTAATAACTGGATATTTGGTGACTGGGTGACCCGGCCACAAGACTTGAACCTAACCGGGAAAAGCCC
Source organism: Triturus cristatus (assembly GCF_964204655.1). NCBI lineage: Eukaryota > Metazoa > Chordata > Amphibia > Caudata > Salamandridae > Triturus > Triturus cristatus. The sequence continues at coordinate 702,099,115 of NC_140591.1, forward strand.
TTGGCTGCACAGGGAGACCCTACCCGCAGAACTTTCAGAGCTTACGGCCATCGCCATCTACAGCTGGAGAGTAGCATCGAGGTGCATTGGGTGGAATAGTGTGCTCACCAGGGAGGCATCATTATGAACGGACAAGTGGCTTTCCAAATCAGCTGGGCTCCAAGGTTTCCAAAAATGGGATACGCTAGGAATTTCCAAGCTAGGGGATGTTTGGCGGTCTGATCACATGATATCCGACGAACAACCAATGGCTGAATATTTTTTGCATGAATCACAATTTTTCCTTTATCTACAACTTCAGCATGTGCTAGACAAACACAATCTGCCAGCCATAACAGTCCCATAGTATAGCCCCCTAGAGGCCAGATTTACAATGGCGGCTATAGAGGGGAAATGCATCTCTGGCTTACATAGCTCCATGGTGTGCAAAGTGCCTGACCCACTTATCAGATTATGAGAGTGTTTAAGTAACTAAATCGTCCTCATTTTTTATTCATGTCTTTGGTACTCTCTTCAGTATCTCACTTTCATTTCTGATTCTGTTGGCCTGACAGTTATGTCAATGAAGAGTTTAGAGCTATTGGTGTCCAAAAAGGCTTAGCCCTTAGCTTTACAATTTGTGCTAATCATTGGAAACACAGTATGGACAGAGGTAGGGATTTTCCCAGCAATTTGCTATGCTTGCTAGCTACATTGTGTTTACATGTCAAGTCAAGGTAGAAAGGCTTCACTGGTGGGTGTTTCTTTGAAGACTTGGTCCTGTGAGGCTGTGGCTGTATTTCTCTGCATCTTTCCTGCCGACCTCGCAGCACCCGCTCCGCGGGTGCTGCTTCGTGATCTGGGGCAGAGGCACTTTGGACGGCTAGAAGGAGCCGAGTTCCGTGGGTTCCTACAGGAAGCTTGCATCAGGGCTGCGAGCGTTGCAGGGACTCCATCTCCCAGGAGCCCCTGCCTGACCTAGAGACATCACCTGGTCCGCTCTCCCTGTTGCTCCGCCCACAGCCCGTAATCCTCCCTACTTATTGGATACAGCATCCCGCTGCGCGGGAGCGCGCGGGAGCGGCGCCGGGCGAAGCCTGGGCCAAGGGCGGGCCCGTTTGTGCCCGTTCGTGACCGATCTTGTCCGGTCCGGGCCCCCCCTCTTGCTTCTGCTGCTACATTTTGCTACATTTCACTATCTTTAGCGTGGGGAGATGTCTTGTCGTGAAACCAGGAGCAAGTCATCCCTAGCTGGAGCGGCCATTTCTGGAGGTATGGAGAAATTTTTGATTAGAGCTAATACCCTCATTGACACTGAAATAAACGTTCTTGAGAAGCGTTTATCAAATGAATTATCGGCCTTCAAAAGATCTTCTCTTGGTACTTTGGCTAATGCTAAAACCCCCGAACGACCTACTGGGTCTACTAACAAAGCTGCGATGGGCCCTTTTTCAACATCTACTGTGACCAACTTGGCGTCACTTGATCTGGATATTTTGGTTAACGAAATTCTCCCAGAAATTGATATGGTCCTTGATACTAATGTGCCCACTCCCTCAGACTCCGCTGTCACTTGTGATACTATACTAAATGGAATTATTGAAGGGGTCGCAACTAAATGTAAAAGGCCGTATAACTCGAAACCTGGTGGCAAATCTAAACCAGCCAAACATAAACATGATACCACCAACCCCACATCAGGCCTTTCTCAACACATACCTAGTTTGGACCTCTCTTTAGAAACTTTGGGAGCCCTCTTCAAATCCCTTTTATTCCCCCTAGAGTCTAAATTGGAACGCATAGAACTCCGTCTTACCAACATTGAGAAAACCTCTGCTGCTATATTAGCTACTAGATCCCCCAAGTCCAATACTTCTTCAAACCCCCAAATCACTCTTACTAACCTAGGTAATCTAGGCCCCTCCTTAGTGAATGATGCCGCTCCCCCTTTGTGTCCCCCAACGGGCAATCTAGCCCCGATTCAAAATAGCAACTCTAACATTCCCCCTTTGCTACCTGCAGGTCCAGTTCAATCTATGACCATTACTAACGGGGCCACAACTAATGGCCACATAGCTTCCCCACCCCCTGATAAGATTGTCCCTAGACCATGTAGGCCTGACCTGCCCCCTGAAGCTAACCGCTTCATGGTAGTCCTGGCTGGTGTTCCTCCCTTAGAAGTTGGAGAAGCCGAGAATTTTCAATCTCTTAAAAATAAAGTCATTAAATGGCTGAACTGGAATAGACCCCTCCCGGCCCACCTTCATAATGAAATCATCTTGGTTAGAAGGGTACCATGGCTGGGTAAAACTAGAAAGACTATAATCGGGGACTGTATCATGGTGAGCTTTAGAGGCCCGAGAACAGTCTCGCACATATGTGCCAGGTTTAATAGATCCTTCGATTCCACCATCCAGACGCTGCCAGTGTCTTTTTTCTTTACCCCTATCGACTTGCACCATGATCAAGGCCGAGATAATTGGACGAGGGTTGAGCGGAGGGGTAGATTCCGTGGGTATGAAGCAAGACCGGCCCTGTTGTCTCCGGAGACTCCTTTCTGTGATTTTAACCGATTTAATTGTCTTAACGGTTTAGATGGAGTAGACTGACTATCCACATTATATTTCCCATTTTGCATCCCCCCTGCTACTGGTAATAGTTTAATAGCAGTTATGGGTAAAAGTATATCTATCGATCCAGCCCCCGTAATGCCCCTCACCCCTACCCCTGCACATTTACTATCCCAGGGAGTTGACCCCTCTGCCCCACCCCACCTTCTTGTATCTACGGTCTCCCCTGTTGTTATCAGGCCATCACTGGGATTTACTAGTATACCGGAGGTTATTGAACTAGCTCCATGTACCCCCGGCTTCAAATTTGCTAGCTGGAATATTGCTGGCTGGAGCCGGCAAAAGTCGTCCTTGGGCTGGAGCGAAATTCTTTCCCAGTTTGATGTCTTATGTTTACAAGAGACCTGGGTAACAACTGATATCATCCTTGATGGATTTGTGTCATATAACAACCCGGCACAAAGGTCCAATATGGGCAGGGCTAAAGGGGGGCTAGTAACTCTACTTTCTGTGAACCTCCCTGTTCGTGTGAAATCGCACCAGACTGTGGGTTTTCACTCGCAAATTTTAAGCATGGAACACAAAAGGGGCCATGTAACCCTGCTGATTAACCACTATAACAATTTGTTTGATGCTACAAATACCTCAGTTTTGGATGAGTTGGATGTAGCAGTGAGAAACATCTGCAAAGGCATCCATAAACCTCTTGATATCATCTGGGGAGGGGATTTTAATATTCGTACTTGCCCCCACTCTTTCACCAAAGTTTGCGGGTACGACGGGGATAATGGGGAAAACCGGGCACATTTTATACACTCACCATATGGCGACTCCCTCAACTCCTTTATGCTTAAATTGGATCTATTGATACATTCCCCGGCTCCAGACCATGAGGGTAACCCTGTACCGACTTTTGTAGGAATGAACTTGGCTTCTGTTATTGACCATTTATTAGTTTCTGTTCATATTGTTCCATTTTGTATGGTTCCTATTGTTGTAGATTTTGGAAGTAGCGACCATAATGCCATCACCATGTCGATTTCTATTTGGGGGTTTCCGGTTAACATCCAGCGTATGATAGTAGAAGACTTAACCCCCTGTAGGCAGAATGATATTCGTATCAAATGGCGTGTGGATAATTCCGAGAAGCTGCAGCATAAAATTGTAGAAATGGGGTCTGTAGCGATACTCAAATGTTTGGACTCAGAGGCTTCCCCCCAGGGCATTATAGCTGATTTTGTGGAATTGGGTACCATCATAAAAAGATCCCTCACCATCACCAAAGGCTTAACGAAGAAGGCAGCTACCGGTTGGTTTGATAATGCGTGTACCAAATCCCTCCAAGAACTTAAGCGGGCACTTTCTAAACAACCCAGAGACAGGGAGGCCATTATATACCTCAGGCTGTTATACATAAAGCACCTAACACGTAGAAAACAAGAGCTAAGGGAGCTTGCCTGGGACGATTTGACTAAAGCAGCAGTATTGCGTGACAGTAAGCTCTTTTGGAATACGGTCAATAGCCCTTTTCTTGTAAAGGAAGATTTCCCTATATTATCAGCACAGGTTAGCGAAGATAATTGGGTATTATATTTTACAGAAATCTTTGACTCGGCTAGGGAGGGCTGTGCTAGCCTTTCTACCGCCCTGTATGAACCTAAGCTATCCCTGGGTATTACCCTTCAAGAGGTGGAAATGGCCATCAGCCAGAGCAAAGGGGGGAAGGCACCGGGACCAGATGGGGTCCCGGTTGACCTGTATAAATCCAACCCGGCACTTTGGAGCCCGCTCCTGACCCAGGTGTTCAACGCATCAGTTAGGGATAGTACACCATCCACCTGGAGTGAATCCATAATTCTACCGATCTATAAGAAGGGAGATAGAGGAGAGGCTAAGAACTACCGCCCTATCTCCCTTCTGGATTCCTCACTCAAGATTATGAGCAGGGTCCTACTGGTGCGACTGGAGGAATGGGCGGAGGAAAATAAAATTCTAGCTGAATCTCAATATGGCTTCCGTAAGGGTCTTGGGACAACAGAGCAGTATATTAATCTCGATCTTATCATCGGGAAATACACTAAAGCGAAACAGGGCTCTTTATTTCTCTGTTTCGCTGACCTCTCAAGTGCCTTTGACCTAGTGGATCATACTTTGTTATGGTCCACTATATTGGGAATGGGAGCCCCCCCAGCAATAATATATTTCCTGGCCAGACTTTATAATAAGCTATCAGCCCAGATCCGCTTTGGCCAGGCCGGGGAATGTACCAGGAAAATCAGGGTCAAAGCAGGCATAAGGCAAGGCTGTGTGTTGGCCCCGTTGCTTTTCTCCCTTTTTATAAACTCCATGGAGTCCGAATTGAAGAGGGTACATGCAGATTCCCCACAGGTTGGTGGTCACCCTGTCCCGGTCCTGCTATATGCAGATGACACGGTTCTACTCTCGCGTACTCCGAGTGGACTCCAAAACCTTATGAATTATTTTTACGACTTTATCAAGGGGAGAAAACAATAAATAACTCTAAGACCTTCATTATGGCCTGCGGGAAACGGATGAAACGTTCTAAACCATTTCATTTTAATAATCATAGAATTGAGGTAGTGGACAAATTCTGTTATCTTGGCATAACTTTTAATAATAGAGGAACTTGGGCACCTGAGATTTTAAATGTGAATGCCAAGATGGGCAAAAGCTCCTCTTGAGTATTCCGCTTTGCATTCAAATTAGGCAGTCGTCGCATCCCTGACATGTTAAACATCTATAGGGATAGATGTGTATCTACTGCCTTATACGGTTCAGGTATATGGGGCTACTGTAAACACAGGGATCTACAAGTTACAGAGAACCAGTTCCTTAAAAGACTCCTTTGCCTTCCCTCCTCGGCATCTACTGAACTAAGTCATAGAGAGGTGGGCCTTGATTATCTTACAGATCTAACGGGATTGAGACCTCTTATGGCTTGGAGGTCAACTTGGGCTAAGGATGAGACAGGATTTACCAGGCAAATCATTTTAGACTGTCTTCGGTTGGATAATGTCCGTAAGATCCCCTGGTTAAATTATGTTTCATCTTCCTACAGTGAAATTTTTAATCTTGACATTTTTGATGAGCCCCTGAGCGCTGTCACTATACCTAAAAAGGAGCTTAAAAAGTTTTTTTAGGGACCAAATCTAACCTGCGTAGTGTTCAATGTAGCCTCTCGTCAACCCATGTTTATTACCACTCTAACATGTCGGTTGTCTCGGGCTTGCCTATGTATTTAAAAGCCATTACCAAACAATCTCACCAGTTTGTTCTCACTAGGTTGAGATTAGGCATTGCCCATAACCTGGTGGCCTTTCCACAGATGAAAATTTATAGCCCAACACCTTGCCCTTGTGACGGCTCAACTAAGCAAAGCACATTGCACTTTATGCTTATTTGCCCTTTTTATCTGCATCTTCGTCTTTATTATCTCAAACCTGTTTTTAAGAAATACTTTGTGTTCACTACTGCCCAAGCGATGAAATTGTTATTTGGACTTGATATGTTGGACATTTGTTTTTTTACCGCTACCTTTATATTAAAAGCTGTCTCCCATAGGAAAAGCCTGGTGTTCTAACCGTGGTTTTTCTATAAACATTAGATTGTCTGGCCGACATACTTAATGCCATTTAAGCTGCTTCGTTTACTGTAATATCTGATGTATGTTCTGTATTTTATTCTGTATTTTAACAATGTATGCTTTTATGATTGTTTTTTAATAATCGAATAAAGTTTTGAAATTTGAAATTTGGCTTCACTGCTGTAGTGCTTACTGAGCTCCGAGTACTGAGATAGGTTTGGAAGGAGGAGGAATATATCAAAGATTCTCAGAGGTTTTGATATTGAATCTTGATATGTTCTTGCTACTGATGGAGAAGGTTACAAAATGAAGGGGCAAAAAGAGACATTAATATCAAGTTACGTTACACTGCAATACTCTACCAACATGCCCAGACTTTAATCTAATATAGCCATAAGCAGGGCAATACATGAGCCATATAAAATAAAAAATGAAGAATTCCTTACCTGCCATGTCACAAAGATGTAACCATGAACAAATATTGTAATGACGTAGGTTAAAGTCTGTGAAAATCTCTGAACCAGAATTCTGTAGCATGTAAAAACTTTGAGAAAGATGGTGGTAAAGTCTTGGTTCCAGCTGCCAATGTTGACACACCAGCGCCTTAGCGACCCTGAAGATTCTGTGATGTCACAAAGCCATCTCACTCTGGTAAGAACCAATGATGTCACAACCTGAGAGAAACCTGGTAGCTAAGCAACACTGTTCTATTCAAGAAGCTAAGATGTTGCTGGTCTGCAGTGGAATTAAAAGCAGCACTTCCCACCATCAGCCTTTGGAGGAAAGGAAAATTATGTGAACGTATCAGGTGCAGAATAAGGGTGAAATACAAAGAGGAGGCAAACTTGGCTTAGAATATATTAGAACGTTTCTTTGTTTTATACAGCAATTAATATTTGGATTGATACCCAGACAGTACAAAAATAATCTGTTTTTAAATAATATATGATTATAAGGGTGTCTTAGTCTATGCCATGCCTCAAAATGGACAGAGTTGTTTTTCTGTGAATTACTACACCAAACAGATTTGGATAGTTTGGGGTAGCTGCTGAATTTGTGCGTTATTCATTTAGCGGAAGCAAGGATGGTGAGTTTCTTGTTAGGTTTCCAGTCGTTATTGAAAAAGAATACAGCTGATGGAACAGGTAAGGAAGAGAGTGCTCTATGTTGGCCCATCTCTATCTTTATAGAGACATTTCTTTTAGCGGCAGGCTAAACACCCAGCTGCTAGGAGAGTTCAAAAGGGCAATCTATGATTTTTCATTAACTTACCCTAAAGTAACCTTTCTGTCTGTCACAATAGGCTTCTTTGACTGAAGAATATTTGTAATGACCTAAGACCCCTTCTTCGCAAAATGTTTTTTTCTTATATGTTTTCTGGAAAGAGTTTTGGGGCTTCAGAAAAACTTCCACTCTACACAGTTGTTCCAGAGTCACTGCACTTCTGGATCCATTAAAGGTTAAGGGGCTCCTGTTTCCTTTGAGATGAACATTAACCAGCTACAATCTCAAGTGAAAAAGGATGCAACATAGAAGTTGATGTGGTAGCTAAATAACGCGTGGTAGTGGGTAGACAGGGTCATTATTGGGGACATTGTGCATTTTGTTATCAAACTGAAGGCAGTCTAGCAAGCAGACATGAAAGACTGTGGGAGGTAAGGGTGAAAAATCAACTCGTGAGAAAAAGCCTGCATCGGAAACAGGAAAAAGCAGAGGGCTTCATGCCTTGGCAGAGTAATCCTCAGTGAGCAGTGCTGAAATGACACAAGAAGTGTGTTTCTCCTTTTGGCGCACAATGCTTTGTTACATTTTTATATAAACTACGTCTTGGAAAGAAGGTTTAAGACACCGACTAAAGTAGATTAAGAAATTTGGCAGTACTGCCAAGATCAAGATAAAGACATACAGTGACTGGAGTGTAGCTTTTGAACAGACTTCCTGCCATCTGCTGCTTGTTGCAGAAACGCTGTTCAGGGACACTTAGAGCATGAATGATGGGGCCTCCTTGAGAAAGGTAAACATAGAGTAACTGAAGGGTGGAGCAACTTCAGGGGCACTGATGGTCTTCATTATCAGGTCAGAAGCCAGGCTAGAAGAGTTACAGGCCCGTCAAGGTAGGAATTGGTTGACCCATAATGAGTTAAAGTCTCTCATCCATGTTCCAATGTTTATAGAGTCACTGGGACTTCACTTGGGGTGGAAAGGAGGAGACAGATATCAAAGGCTCACTGCCATTGGGATGTGTATTTATGATATGTCAAGGCCCTGGACCGAGGAAATTATAAAATGAACAGTGAAAATAACACAATAAGATGAAGGTACATTATCACAATAAACATATGCAGTGCTATAAATGAGCCATTTAAAATATAAATTGAGAAATCCCTCACCTGTCATTTCACAAAGAAGTTAAAACAAAGGTATTTGGTTTGTATACAGTGTGGTGTCTTATAAAATCCGGCAACAACAACAAATCCTGTAGCTAGTTGCCACCTATGACCGAGATGGTGGCAAGAGCCTTCGCTAGAGTTTTCACTGTTGACACATCAGCCCCACAGTAGCCCAAAGATGTGTGATGTCACAAAAACGTCTCTATGTCGTAAGAACTAATGATATGCCTCAAATGAAACATAGCTTCTGCCACACATGTAGAACTGCAGGAGTGTTCACAGAAGGAAGTCAAGATGTAGTCGAAATTGCACTACTGCAAAAAAAGTCGCACTCCAACCCTCATTCTGATCTGAAATTGAAGTTGTAGGCACCAAAGAAACAATGCTTATAGCCTACAGCTTGACGGTATGGCTGCAATGCCTGTAGTTCGAATTTCCTTATTTTTGACTTACTTTCTAAAAACTCACAGTCACGGCTCAAAACTTCCTGAAGCCGCCATAAAGCAGCGTTGTTGGTGTGGAAAACATTTCTAAAATTGGATGCCATGATGCACAAATGTTTCAGAAGATAAACATTCTTAGTTGGTTCATGCTCTAATAGGTATGAATGACCGACCCAAGCCTGTAGTAATGTTTTGACGGGAGAGACCATTAGTCTGCTACAGTTGGGATAGGAAACCTCTGTTAGCGGTGAGCAGATCAAGAAGAGAATGTTTTTTTTAGCAGGAAACTGTGGAACCAAAGCACTTTGACAGTCCTGCAAAGGATGAGAACAATGCCCCAATACAAGTGCAGAAACAGCACAACTCCCCCCCCCCCTTCTGCCAGTCTGAAGTCTGCTCGTTTCCATACAATAGATCCATTGAGAGCTTCCAGACAGCCATAACAACTATGTGAAAGTCTGATCAGATGTTAGAATGGAGTGAGGTTCATAAAATATCTCCATCTTTAAGGAAACTGATTTCCGACTGAGAGGTACTATCTACATGCAAAGAAAAGAGAATTTGAGAAGGAAAAAGTACGATTTGAAACCCCATCCTAGACCCTCACACTTTGAGGCCCTAAATCTTTGGGAGCAGTTTGCCAATGAAAAGAAAAGGAAGAAGTCAGCATCAAAGGTCCGCAATAAGGCTTATTCCTGGATAAGCATGCAAGATGACGAGAGGCAGAAGAGATGGAGGGAGGAAGTGATGGAGAGAATTGGAGCTTATTCCCCATATAATGTAGTACGGGCACAAGACGCTACAGTTCAGGCAATTACCGAGAATGGCGCGGCCAACTCTAGCCCTCCGGAATCTTGTGCACCCCTGAGTTACACTAAGACTGCTACATCAACCCCTGCTCAGGCCTCAACACCTGGTGTGTTGTGTTGGATAAATCACAGTCTTGAGATACCTTAGTTATTACTTCTATTCGAGTGTCTCACTGAACCTGGCAGAAATATCCAGAACAGTAGCTCCAGGCCACTCACAGGGAGAATCTTCCACAAGTCCTGTTGCAGGCAGGAGTTGCAGTAACTATTTTGACTCCACAAATCATCTCACAAGTCAAGGGGCAAACTTTCAGAGACTTGTCACTCAATTAAAAGCAGTGTTTGAAGAAATCATGAAAGGCAACATAGGGATGGACTTCTTAGGATATTAGAATGAGAGCAAATTACTTTACATGAGTAACGAAGCTGCAAGGGTGGCACACTAGGCATAAGCAAAAGCAGAAAGAGTGGCAGCTTAATGTGGATCTGTTCAGACACAGAGAAAGAAGCTATGAAAGAGTGTCAGGATGACGATGGCGGAGACGGAATTGAAGCTGTTAAAGTTGAAGAGATGAAAGCTGCTTGTGAGAGACTTGATTGAGAATATTAAGGATTGGAGTGAGCTGGAAACTTTTTGGGAATTGTGGTCTAAGAAAGAAATTCTGAAGAAAGATCCTGCTGCATCCATTTCCATCCAGGCGGTGACAGAACATGGTGGCGACTGCCCACTTGTTCCCAGTGCTGGGCCTCCTGTGGGTCTATATTGGGACCCAGAGCAAAGTGGGGGAACTTTGGGCAGGCAATGTGGGAAAATGGTCGCCCTGAGATGCAGCTTGCTGAGGCAGCGAGAGGCGGGACCGCAGCGGCTGTGAGTTGTCTCCCTCTTCTTCTTCGATCTCATCGCTGTTGGCCTTCATGGAGACTGCAGAGGTAGCCAAATCAACAGTTATGGCAGAGTGGGCAGATTGTGTGGGCAAGCGAATAATTTGCAGAGGAGCTGGCAGTTGCCCTGATAGTTGCTGTGGTGGGAGGTGCAGGCCTTCCTTGCAAGAAAAAAACTAGATTTCTGCATCAATCTTAATTTCACCACAGATATATCTCCTGTGATACTTTAGGAGGCCATGAATGGAGTTCTCAAGGCGAAAATAATTGCATTTACAGCTGGTAGGAAAAGAGACAAGAAGTTGGAAATTCGAGCATTGGAAGGTAAATTCCGAGAAATTTAAAAACTATGGGGCAGATCTATGTTGGAGTTGCGTCACTTTTACGCCGCCGTTGCGTCACTTTTGTGACGCAGCGGCGGCGTAAACCCTGCGCCACGTTGCGCCCTATTTACATCGTGACACATCTATGGAGATGCGTCACGGTGTAAAGCCCTGCGCCACATGAAACCTGCGTCAGGTTTCATGTGGCGTTCCGTCGCAGGAACGCCCCTGAAAAGTGACTCAGTGAAATCTTTCCCAACGCTGATGCGTCAAAACCCTGCGCCTGCTTGAAGCAGGCGTAAGGCTTGACGCAACATGTTAGTTATGGGGTAGATTGGAACAGTGCTGAAGTTGCGTCGCGCTTGCGACACAACTTCAGCACTGCGCCAACCTTACACCGGCAGATACGTCACGCATCTTCTTGTCCTTGCGCCACGATGCACCGCATTGTAAATGCGGCGCATCTGCGGTGGCGCAAGGGCAAACTTGCGTGACGCATCTTCCCTTGCGCATCCATGCGGATTTGCAGGGATGCACCAGGGAACATAAATCTGCCCCTAAGTTTATACGAGGGAGGAAAATGACTTCAGCTGCCTCGAGGCGGCTAGAGATGCCCTTAAACTGCTGGGAGGAGCCAAAGCTGCCCCAACAGAAATGTCAAATAGATTGCATGAATTTGGGGACTAAATAGGACAGCTGATCCAAAGACATGGAACCAGTTGTCTGAAAGACAGATTTGTTACTCAGGTATGTGCACAGGCAGGCAGGGAGACTCGGGATGTATCCAAAACAGCTGAAACCTTTGCAAAATACTATGAACATCTGTACAAAGCAATCGCAAGGGCTGAATTACAGACCCCAACAGTAGCAGATTTGTTAGTATAACTGCTCACCCCAGAGGGCAGTTCAGACCTGGATAGGCCTTTGACAGTGGAAGAGCTCATTACCGCCCTACAGGATATGCAGCCCGGGAAAGCACCAGGTCCAAACAGCTTCCCCACAGAATTCTTGAAAAAGTTTGCATCAGCTCTGATTCCGCACCTTCAGGTGCCATGAAGGAGGCACTCCTCCCATCGGATATCTGTGGTTCCATAGTAGTGGTCCCCCCCAAGCCGCAGAGTCCACGAGTCCACTTACAAAGTCGGCATCCTATACACTGTTCTCCTTGATTAATGTGCACAGGAAGCTGCAAGCGAATGCCTTCACAAACTCCTGGTCCCACGTATAAAGTCCTTGATACACTATGACCAGAACAGCTTTATGCCTATCAGGGGCACTCAGCACTACCTTAGAAAACTGAATAAGGTACTAGCCCACCTGGACTCTATGTTGGAACCCACTGCCCTCATGCAATTGGACTTTCTGCACCAATGTGAAGCTGTTATACACTGAACCATACAATATTACTCCACACCTCTGGAAAATCAAAGGACTTTTGGCCAGGTAGAGCACCCTCCCCTGAAAATGATTGGGTGTATCAAACTCTTTAATTTGGTGGCACTTCCACAATTGGTTAATGTTCTACAGAGATACCTCATTAAGGTCCCCTCAAGCTGGTTCACTGAGTTGCAGCCAGTACTAACAGCTACATTTGAGGTGGGGGGTTGCTGGCACCAAGAGTCTCCCACATGAAGTGCATTCAGTCACCCTACAACAGCAACCTGGGGGTGGTGGACCGGAACTATATTATTGGGGGGTCAGTTGTTCTCGTTAATGACTGGATATTTGGAGACTGGGTGACCCAACTACAAGACCTGAACACACCACCCTAACCGTGTTCTAGGCTGGACAAGTCGGCCCTCCACCCAGACCTTCCGGTGCTCACGGCCATCCCCATCCACAGCTAGAGAGCAGTATTGAGGTGGATGTGGTGGAATTGAGTGCTCACCAGGGAGGTACCATTATCAGCAGGGCTCCACGGTTTCCAGAAATAGGATATGCTAGGAATTTCCAAACTGGGGGATGTCTGGTGGTCTGAGCACATGATATCCTATGAACAACTAATGGCCTAATAGGATTTGCAAAAATCACAAGTTTTCCTTTATTTGCAACTTCAGTATGCACTAGACAGACACAAGCTGCCAGCCATGGCACTCTCATAGTATTGCCCCCTAGATGCCAGAGTTACATTGGCTGCTATAGAGGGGAAATGCATCTCTGGCTTATATAGGTCCATGGTGTGCAACATCCCTGATCCGCTGATTAGATTAAGGGAGTGTTTTAGGGGCATATTATCAAGACAGGCGATAAAATTATCGCCGCTTTATCGGCAAAAAACTGCCGCTAAAACGGCGATAATGGGCTTGATAATATGCTCTATGGAATTCCAATTGAAGCCCATGTTAGACGTCCTTCACATTTAACATGGGCTTCAATTGGAATTCCATAGAGCATATTATCAAGCTCATTATCGCCGTTTTAGCGGCAGTTTTCTGCCGCTAAAGCGGCGATAATTTTATCGCCTGGCTTGATAATATGCCCCTCTATAACTACATTTTCCTCATTTCTTTCTTATTTCTGTCTTTGGTACTCTCTTCAGTATCTCACTCTCATTTCTGATTCCATTGTCCTGGCAGTTATGTCAAAGAAGGGTTTAGTGCTATTGATGCCCCAAGGGCTTAGCCCGTAGCTTTACAATGTGTGCTAATCATTGGAAGCACAGTATGGTCAGAGGTGGAGATTTTTCCAGCGATTAGCAATGCTTCGTAGCTACGTTGTGTTTACATGTTAAGTCAAGGTAGAAAGTCTTCAGTGCTGAAGTGTTTACATTGGCACAAGTGCTGGGAAAGGGTGTGAAGGAGGAGGAATATATCAGAGACTCTCAGAAGTTTGAATATTGATTCCATTATATGTCTTTGCTACTGATGGAGAAAGTTACAAAATGAAGGGGCAAAATGAGACATTAATATCAAGTTAATTTATCATTGAAGTGCCCTGCCAACAAGTCCAGACTTTAATCTAATCTAGTCATATGTAGGGCAATAAATGAGGCATTTAAAATATAAAATGAAGAACTCCTTACCTGTCATGTCACGGAGATGTAACAGTGAAGAAATATTGTAATGATATAGGTTAAAGTCTGTAAAAGTCTCTAAAGCAGAAACAAATTCTGTATCATGCAACAACTATGACAAAGATGGTGGAAAAGTCTTGGCTACAGCTGCCAATGTTGACACATCAGCACCTTAGCGACCCGGAAGAGTCTGTGACGTCACAATGGCATCTCACTCTTATTAGAACCAATGATGTCACAATCTGAGGGAAAGCTGGTAGCAATGCAACACTGTTCTATTCAGGAAGCTAAAATGTTGCTGGTCTTCAGTGGCACCAAAAACAGCACTTCCCACCATCAGCCATTGGAGGAAAGGGAAACTATGTGAACATATCGGGTGCTAAAGGAGTTAGCATAAGGGTGAGAAACACAGAGGAGGAAAATGTGATTTAGAACATTTAAATACATTAGGACGTTTATTTCTTCCATACAGCATAGTTTATATTTGGATTGTTAGGCAGGATAGTACAAAATAATCTATTTTAAAATAATATTTGATAATATAGATGCATTTGTACTGAAAGAGTTCTTTTTCTGTGAATTACTGCGCCAAACAGATTTGATTAATCTGCGGTATTTACTACATTTGTGTGTTATTAATTTAGCTGCTTTCCTTGAGGACTGGCTTAGACGTCTGGTGGCCCCGGAGGACCTGTCCTCTTTCTTTGCCCTGGAAAGGGTCACAGGGTGCCCCCAGACCCCACCACCTAGGGGTGCGCCTTGCCCTGCTGTGGCATGCCTTTTGCATTTCCGTGACCATGACCACCTCCTAACCTCCGCCTAAGACTTGGAAGAGATTTGTGTTGACAACAGCAGGGTGATGATTTTCCCTGACTTTACCTTAGCAGTTCAGAGACTGAGGACTTCGTTCCCGGAGTCCAAAAAGAACGTTCAGAGACTTGGATATCAAGTATGCTATGTTGTATCCCGCATACTTGTGGGTTATCACTGCTCAGAGAACCAAGTTCATCTCTGATCCAGGTGAGGTGTTTTGAGTTGCTCGAGTTGAGCTCGGAGGAGTACCCGGCGACCCCGGGCTCGGCTCAGACAGGGATGAGGTGACACAGGCACAACGTGACTGATGAAATGCAGTGAAGGCATCTGCTAAAATCACAACTTAAGACTCGGAGTGGCAGCTGCCATCAGCTGGGGGTGCAGCCGGGAGTTTGGATTTGGACCCTGAGTCTGATTCCACACTTGACACTGCCAAGTCTGGAGATTTGTCTCA
Source organism: Triturus cristatus (assembly GCF_964204655.1). Taxonomy (NCBI): domain Eukaryota; kingdom Metazoa; phylum Chordata; class Amphibia; order Caudata; family Salamandridae; genus Triturus; species Triturus cristatus. Next base: position 702,114,395 of record NC_140591.1, read on the forward strand.
TGTCACCCCGCAGACTGCTGATGATATCCACTGACCCCTTTGGTTTCGATGATACACCAGAGAGGGATAGTGGAGGGTGCTTCGCTTTCCTCTCTTGTGATGGCTATCCTCATCTTCTACAAACACTAACAGAAGGTCCTAAGTCGAAAGTAAACAAAATGCCGCATGATGCTGTATGTGCTGCCCCTTACGTCAAAACATTAAAGCATTACTGCATCACTCGGCAGGAAGATTTAAGAGTCTATCGGGCCACCCTTAATGGCGGAGCTTCGTCATGTAAGACCCTCGGGGATCAGAGTCAGGGCCCCTACTCTCTTGAGCCACCCGGCTCTACTGGGTACCCGTCCCAATGATCCCCAACAAAGGAAATCTCCTGCCAAAAGTGTGCAACAATATTTCAAAGAATACAAAAAGTGCAGTGCGATAGTGTGATAGTGCTTTAAAAATGACTACGTGGTCAAAAAATCTGTTTAATGTGGATTGACCAGGTGTCATGTCTAAAAAATCCAAATTAGTCAAAAACTTATATATGACTACTTCCTGACTTGGTCTGTCTAGGTCGACATGTTTCAGCCGATCTGGTTGTTTCACCCGGCTTTCTTCAGGACCTAATAATAATGATGTCAAAAAAAGCTACTGCAGGATCAATTTGGTGCACAGTGGTGTGAATCAAATAAACAATTCTCGTGAAAAAATGTTATGTGGCCATAGCCACCCTACCAGACTAGCATGGTTTATGCTTGGATTAGGTGTAATCACCTCTTCTTCTTTCCTAGAAGAGAAGATAGTAGGGGTCACAAATGATTTATGATTTACACAGAACAAAACAGCATCAGCGACTAATGTTTAGTAATACCCCTTTTGAGCAATACTTAGTTTAAGAATGGCCACCAAATGGTCCATTGAAAAAGAGAGCATTCTCTCAAAACATAAAAGATTGTAACTCACCCAACGTTCTGTGGGAGAAAAGCCTCACCTCACCCGGCAGATTGCTCGGTATAGGAGGCACCGCTCTGTTAAAAATAATAAGGACACAAGAGAACGGGTTGTATATACATATGCCAGTACTCAGTGGTCCCTACATACAAGTTAACACAAAACCAATCAACTCCTGACTCTCAGACGTGCACACCCAATGCCTGACAAAACTGTTGCATGCACACTTTTTTATTTTGAGTCTGTTGTGTGGTGATACCTTACAAAGCATTATTCAGATAAAGATGGTCATTTCTGATAGACAATACACCCCTCTGTTTACTGGTCTGAGTATAGAGGTTAAGATGATAGAAACACATGATAAACAAAGGATGGTGCTATATCAAAAGACCTATTAACAGAGGTACAAAGTTCCCCAATGCTTGTAATCTCGCCTATGAACTCAAAATCATTCCTGAATCAAGGTACAAGTTCACCAATTCCCTTACCTATCCGTCGAGACCTCGAGCTGGACCCTGAGCAGTCTGGGAGGTAGCGACATCTAGGCATCGGCTCCTTAAATAGCCGCTCCTATTAGTTGGAAATCGCGCCAAAACGCAGGTGTTGCATATAAAACTCTGCTTATGGTGGATCATTATAGCGACGAGCATGCGCAGGTACACATTCGCCACTCCCATTGATCGGAGATGGCCACAGAACGCATGCGTCGCGTAGTGTACTAGCCGAGACTATGTCGCGCATGTGTAGAGACACTAACGCCGCTCCCACTGCGCATGCGCAGCCCGAAATGTTACCAACAGCTGTGCATGCGCAGTGCCACAGTTCGATCGCGGCAATAACTCGTAAAAACAATATGTTGCCCACTCTCACTCCCAGAGGAACCACATAACCGGTTGCTGTGTATGCGCCAGTAGGGACACAGTACCGGATTTCACAAGTCCCAGAACGGGAACATAAAGCAAACAGAGCAGAGATCAACTTGGACAGGGATCAACCTGGTCATTGTTCCACAATGTATAATCATAATCGTACCACCCAAACGTAGCCTCGAAAGCCACCAAACACCGTGCATGCGCAGTGACGCAAATCGAGCAAAGCATACAGTGTGCAAACACTGTTCAATAATGCATCATATGGTCAAAGATTCTTGGTACATGCATTACCGAACAATGTGCAAACCCGCGATGTATTCAAAGTTCGCAAACACATCGTGTTGTTTGTTCTACTTCTGTGTAAAAATGTAAAAATGTATCCAGAGTATTACGATGTGTACACTAGTGTGAACATAATGTACGGTTTGGAAGAAGAGGGAGAACCGAGACCAGCCCAACTGTGTCTTAAGAGTCTAGATCGGAGGTTGTGCTACCTCAAGCAGTATTAATTACGCGGAACCAACGTAGACAAATTTTTCTAGACAATACAGCATCTTAGTAGAATTACCCAAGTCTGTCGGTGGAAACAAGGCCAAAACGAGGCTAAAATATTACTGTAAGTATCCTACCTCTTAGGCTAAATACACTGAATCCCAGAGCAGTTTAGGCACCTATAGGGAACAACATGATGTTATCTGTAGCTAGATTAGAGACCTGTTACGTGTGTTATCTCCGTAACAGGGTATGAAAGTCAGAAACTCTCTACTAGTATGGCCCTAGTCGTTGTCAATCTAGTTGATATCATCTAGATCAGTTGAAAGTAGATATATTCAAGATGTAATTGGAAAACGACCAAGTCTACTTCAATATCCAAATCCATATAGTGCTACGTGTCACACAGCCCAATGGCCCTCCAAAATCTCTGTGGCTGAAAGGCACCGTCTAGGATAATCCACTCACTCAATGGTCTTAGTTACAGAACATAGGAAGTTTATATATCTCGTGGAGTTACAAACATGAAGTGACTGTTCAGAAACGGAAGGGTTGACAATCAAATGGATGTCCTAGGGATGTTATCGTTAAGACCATGCGTGTCAGTTTTCATTTTAAAGATCCATTTCTGTTCTTTCACAAACAGAAATTTTGAAATGTCACTTACATGTGAGGGAATGAGCGGTCGTTCAAGCACAATCCATCTCATGTCGTCTGCTCTATGGTGTTTTGCAAGAAAGTGGTCTGTCAGACATGTGGACTGTTTTCTGCACCGGATCGTGCTCTTGTGCTCGCTGATTCGGAGCTTAATCTTCCTTGTCGTGTGGCCAATGTAATGCAGAAAGCAGGGGCACGTGATCATATAGATCACGTTCTCTGAATTACAGTTCGTGTGGCTGTTCAGTATCCAAGGCCGTGCCGTGCCAATATTAACAGAGGTGGTTTTAGAAGTCTGAGGGCAGACACTACATGACCCGCATGGGTAGTGTCCCCTTACTGGTGGTAGTGACCACAACGTTCTATCACTCCGTATTTGTTCAGTCCGTGGTCGTGTGTGGACAAGACTATTGCGCAGACTGGGACCTTTTCTGAAAGCAAACAGAGGAGACGGAATGTTCTCAGCGGCCACGTTCAAAATGTGCCAATGCTTCCGTATCATCTTCTGCAGATTATTTGATAGGGTGCAAAAGGTAGTCACAAAAGTGAGCCTCTCATTGGGTGTCCTCATTGTACTATTGTCTAAGAGGGCATCGCGATGGTTATTGGATGCCCTTTTCCAGGCCTGTCGTACAAGTCTCCTGGGGTACTGGCGTGCCTGCAAATGGTTAGCCAATACCTCTGCATGTTTGTGAAAGAGGTCTTTGGTGGAACAATTCCATCTAACACGCAGAAACTGACCCACCGGGAGGTTCTCTCTTAAGGCCCTCGGATGGTGACTGTCAAATGACAAGAGAGAATTCCTGGACATAGGTTTCTTAAACAGCTCACAGTGTAACGAGTTGCCAATAGGGAAGATAGATATGTCAAGAAAAGACAAACGTTGTTTGTCGAACTCTATTGTGAATTTCAGGAAAGTGTTTTGCTCATTAAGCCAGGCATGAAATGCCTGAATCTCAAGGCTGGAGCCCCGCCACACCACCAAAATATCATCTATGTACCTCTTCCACAACACCAGATGTTTAAAAAAAGGGTTGTTGTGGTTCAGTACATGTTGTTGTTCAAAGAGGTGTACATAGAGGTTGGCGAGGCTCGGCGCAAAAACACTCCCCATCGATGTACCAGAAATTTGTAAAAAGATCTGGTCCTCGAAGCGAAAAAAGTTTTCGGTCATCTCTATTCTAGCGCACTGCATAATGAAATGGACCGGTGTTATGCTATCAAGATCCCGTCTTTCCAGGAGCCCTCTGATGGACTCAAGGGTCTCCATTTGCGGGATGCAGGTGTAGAGCGATTCTACATCAAAGCTCGCCAGAATGTCAGTTTCAGGATGGAAATCAATATCTGGCAGCAATCTCAAGACATCTGACGTGTCCTTTAAATAAGTTGGCATTTCTGACACCATAGGCCGTAGAAAAACATCTACGAACTTAGAGAGAGGCTCGAGGAGTGACCCTATCCCCGAGATGATGGGACGTCCCGGAGGGGGTGTTTTGTTCTTATGTATTTTGGGGAGGCAGTAGAAATAGGGCATTACTGGATTATCTATCACTAGAAATCGAGCCTCTTGTGGCGTAATCCATCCTTCTGCCTCTCCTTCCTCAACCAGGTGTTTGATCTCAATAGTAAGCCTGGGTGTCGGGTCCGTGGCCAAGATACGATAGAATTTGTCGTCTGTAAGTTGTCGAAGACATTCCCTCTGGTAGGTGACAGTGTCCTGTAGGACAGTGGCACCTCCCTTATCGGCTGGTTTAATAATGACGGACATGTCTGAACTCAGGTTGTGAAGAGCCTCTCTATCTTTCCTTGAGAAATTGCAAAAGCTGGTAGGCCGTGAGTCGCATAATGCCATCATGTCAAATGTCACGGCTTTTTCGAAGGTGGAGACCTGAGAGGGAACTTGATGTGCCATGGGTGTGAAGCTACTCTTGGGTCGTAACCCAGTATTCGTAGTCAGCATGTCATCAACAGAGGAGGTAGCATCATCTGTCGATCTGTTCTTAAAAAAGAAATGTAGTCGAATTTTCCTGAAAAAGTTCTCAAGTTCGCATCTCATGGTGAATGGGTCACCTTGATAGGTGGGCACAAAACCCAGACCTCTATTAAGGACACTCAACTCACTTTCAGTTAGAATTCGCGAACTCAGATTGACTACAAGATCGTTTCTCAGCTGCTGGTTGTGCTGTTGGTTTGCTGGAGATTGCCTCTGCTCCTAGTGTTCGGAAACGTTGGGTCCGGTTGCCAATGGACCGTTGTCGTGCCATTGGCAACCGGACCCAACGTTTCCGAACACTCGGAGCAGAGGCAATCTCCAGCAAACCAACAGCACAACCAGCAGCTGAGAAACGATCTTGTAGTCAATCTGAGTTCGCGAATTCTAACTGAAAGTGAGTTGAGTGTCCTTAATAGAGGTCTGGGTTTTGTGCCCACCTATCAAGGTGACCCATTCACCATGAAGATGCGAACTTGAGAACTTTTTCAGGAAAATTCGACTACATTTCTTTTTTAAGAACAGATCGACAGATGATGCTACCTCCTCTGTTGATGACATGCTGACTACGAATACTGGGTTACGACCCAAGAGTAGCTTCACACCCATGGCACATCAAGTTCCCTCTCAGGTCTCCACCTTCGAAAAAGCCGTGACATTTGACATGATGGCATTATGCGACTCACGGCATACCAGCTTTTGCAATTTCTCAAGGAAAGATAGAGAGGCTCTTCACAACCTGAGTTCAGACATGTCCGTCATTATTAAACCAGCCGATAAGGGAGGTGCCACTGTCCTACAGGACACTGTCACCTACCAGAGGGAATGTCTTCGACAACTTACAGACGACAAATTCTATCGTATCTTGGCCACGGACCCGACACCCAGGCTTACTATTGAGATCAAACACCTGGTTGAGGAAGGAGAGGCAGAAGGATGGATTACGCCACAAGAGGCTCGATTTCTAGTGATAGATAATCCAGTAATGCCCTATTTCTACTGCCTCCCCAAAATTCATAAGAACAAAACACCCCCTCCGGGACGTCCCATCATCTCGGGGATAGGGTCACTCCTCGAGTCTCTCTCTAAGTTCGTAGATGTTTTTCTACGGCCTATGGTGTCAGAAATGCCAACTTATTTAAAGGACACGTCAGATGTCTTGAGATTGCTGCCAGATATTGATTTCCATCCTGAAACTGACATTCTGGCGAGCTTTGATGTAGAATCGCTCTACACCTGCATCCCGCAAATGGAGACCCTTGAGTCCATCAGAGGGCTCCTGGAAAGACGGGATCTTGATAGCATAACACCGGTCCATTTCATTATGCAGTGCGCTAGAATAGCGATGACCGAAAACTTTTTTCGCTTCGAGGACCAGATCTTTTTACAAATTTCTGGTACATCGATGGGGAGTGTTTTTGCGCCGAGCCTCGCCAACCTCTATGTACACCTCTTTGAACAACAACATGTACTGAACCACAACAACCCTTTTTTTAAACATCTGGTGTTGTGGAAGAGGTACATAGATGATATTTTGGTGGTGTGGCGGGGCTCCAGCCTTGAGATTCAGGCATTTCATGCCTGGCTTAATGAGCAAAACACTTTCCTGAAATTCACAATAGAGTTCGACAAACAACGTTTGTCTTTTCTTGACATATCTATCTTCCCTATTGGCAACTCGTTACACTGTGAGCTGTTTAAGAAACCTATGTCCAGGAATTCTCTCTTGTCATTTGACAGTCACCATCCGAGGGCCTTAAGAGAGAACCTCCCGGTGGGTCAGTTTCTGCGTGTTAGACGGAATTGTTCCACCAAAGACCTCTTTCACAAACATGCAGAGGTATTGGCTAACCATTTGCAGTCACGCCAGTACCCCAGGAGACTTGTACGACAGGCCTGGAAAAGGGCATCCAATAACCATCGCGATGCCCTCTTAGACAATAGTACAATGAGGACACCCAATGAGAGGCTCACTTTTGTGACTACCTTTTGCACCCTATCAAATAATCTGCAGAAGATGATACGGAAGCATTGGCACATTTTGAACGTGGCCGCTGAGAACATTCCGTCTCCTCTGTTTGCTTTCAGAAAAGGTCCCAGTCTGCGCAATAGTCTTGTCCACACACGACCACGGACTGAACAAATACGGAGTGATAGAACGTTGTGGTCACTACCACCAGTAAGGGGACACTACCCATGCGGGTCATGTAGTGTCTGCCCTCAGACTTCTAAAACCACCTCTGTTAATATTGGCACGGCACGGCCTTGGATACTGAACAGCCACACGAACTGTAATTCAGAGAACGTGATCTATATGATCACGTGCCCCTGCTCTCTGCATTACATTGGCCACACGACAAGGAAGATTAAGCTCCGAATCAGCGAGCACAAGAGCACGATCCGGTGCAGAAAACAGTCCACATGTCTGACAGACCACTTTCTTGCAAAACACCATAGAGCAGACGACATGAGATGGATTGTGCTTGAACGACCGCTCATTCCCTCACATGTAAGTGACATTTCAAAATTTCTGTTTGTGAAAGAACAGAAATGGATCTTTAAAATGAAAACTGACACGCATGGTCTTAACGATAACATCCCTTGGACATCCATTTGATTGTCAACCCTTCCGTTTCTGAACAGTCACTTCATGTTTGTAACTCCACGAGATATATAAACTTCCTATGTTCTGTAACTAAGACCATTGAGTGAGTGGATTATCCTAGACGGTGCCATTCAGCCACAGAGATTTTGGAGGGCCATTGGGCTGTGTGACACGTAGCACTATATGGATTTGGATATTGAAGTAGACTTGGTCGTTTTCCAATTACATCTTGAATATATCTACTTTCAACTGATCTAGATGATATCAACTAGATTGACAACGACTAGGGCCATACTAGTAGAGAGTTTCTGACTTTCATACCCTGTTAGGGAGATAACACACGTAACAGGTCTCTAATCTAGCTACAGATAACATCATGTTGTTCCCTATAGGTGCCTAAACTGCTCTGGGATTCAGTGTATTTAGCCTAAGAGGTAGGATACTTACAGTAATATTTTAGCCTCGTTTTGGCCTTGTTTCCACCGACAGACTTGGGTAATTCTACTAAGATGCTGTATTGTCTAGAAAAATTTGTCTACGTTGGTTCCGCGTAATTAATACTGCTTGAGGTAGCACAACCTCCGATCTAGACTCTTAAGACACAGTTGGGCTGGTCTCGGTTCTCCCTCTTCTTCCAAACCGTACATTATGTTCACACTAGTGTACACATCGTAATACTCTGGATACATTTTTACATTTTTACACAGAAGTAGAACAAACAACACGATGTGTTTGCGAACTTTGAATACATCGCGGGTTTGCACATTGTTCGGTAATGCATGTACCAAGAATCTTTGACCATATGATGCATTATTGAACAGTGTTTGCACACTGTATGCTTTGCTCGATTTGCGTCACTGCGCATGCGCGGTGTTTGGTGGCTTTCGAGGCTACGTTTGGGTGGTACGATTATGATTATACATTGTGGAACAATGACCAGGTTGATCCCTGTCCAAGTTGATCTCTGCTCTGTTTGCTTTATGTTCCCGTTCTGGGACTTGTGAAATCCGGTACTGTGTCCCTACTGGCGCATACACAGCAACCGGTTATGTGGTTCCTCTGGGAGTGAGAGTGGGCAACATATTGTTTTTACGAGTTATTGCCGCGATCGACATGTGGCACTGCGCATGCATAGCTGTTGGTAACATTTCGGGCTGCGCATGCGCAGTGGGAGCGGCGTTAGTGTCTCTACACATGCGCGACATAGTCTCGGCTAGTACACTACGCGACGCATGCGTTCTGTGGCCATCTCCGATCAATGGGAGTGGCGAATGTGTACCTGCGCATGCTCGTCGCTATAATGATCCACCATAAGCAGAGTTTTATATGCAACACCTGCGTTTTGGCGCGATTTCCAACTAATAGGAGCGGCTATTTAAGGAGCCGATGCCTAGATGTCGCTACCTCCCAGACTGCTCAGGGTCCAGCTCGAGGTCTCGACGGATAGGTAAGGGAATTGGTGAACTTGTACCTTGATTCAGGAATGATTTTGAGTTCATAGGCGAGATTACAAGCATTGGGGAACTTTGTACCTCTGTTAATAGGTCTTTTGATATAGCACCATCCCTTGTTTATCATGTGTTTCTATCATCTTAACCTCTATACTCAGACCAGTAAACAGAGGGGTGTATTGTCTATCAGAAATGACCATCTTTATCTGAATAATGCTTTGTAAGGTATCACCACACAACAGACTCAAAATAAAAAAGTGTGCATGGCACAGTTTTGTCAGGCATTGGGTGTGCACGTCTGAGAGTCAGGAGTTGATTGGTTTTGTGTTAACTTGTATGTAGGGACCACTGAGTACTGGTATATGTATATACAACCCGTTCTCTTGTGTCCTTATTATTTTTAACAGAGCGGTGCCTCCTATACCGAGCAATCTGCCGGGTGAGGTGAGGCTTTTCTCCCACAGAACGTTGGGTGAGTTACAATCTTTTATGTTTTGAGAGAATGCTCTCTTTTTCAATGGACCATTTGGTGGCCATTCTTAAACTAAGTATTGCTCAAAAGGGGTATTACTAAACATTAGTCGCTGATGCTGTTTTGTTCTGTGTAAACGCCATCATAAATCATTTGTGACCCCTACTATCTTCTCGTCTAGGAAAGAAGAAGAGGTGATTACACCTAATCCAAGCATAAACCATGCTAGTCTGGTAGGGTGGCTATGGCCACATAACATTTTTTCACGAGAATTGTTTATTTGATTCACACCACTGTGCACCAAATTGATCCTGCGGTAGCTTTTTTTGACATCATTATTATTAGGTCCTGAAGAAAGCCGGGTGAAACAACCAGATCGGCTGAAACATGTCGACCTAGACAGACCAAGTCAGGAAGTAGTCATATATAAGTTTTTGACTAATTTGGATTTTTTAGACATGACACCTGGTCAATCCACATTAAACAGATTTTTTGACCACGTAGTCATTTTTAAAGCACTATCACACTATCGCACTGCACTTTTTGTATTCTTTGAAATATTGTTGCACACTTTTGGCAGGAGATTTCCTTTGTTGGGGATCATTGGGACGGGTACCCAGTAGAGCCGGGTGGCTCAAGAGAGTAGGGGCCCTGACTCTGATCCCCGAGGGTCTTACATGACGAAGCTCCGCCATTAAGGGTGGCCCGATAGACTCTTAAATCTTCCTGCCGAGTGATGCAGTAATGCTTTAATGTTTTGACGTAAGGGGCAGCACATACAGCATCATGCGGCATTTTGTTTACTTTTCGACTTAGGACCTTCTGTTAGTGTTTGTAGATATGCTTTGGGGACTGAAGGTAGTATAGTCGGTAAACTGGTCCCCCTCAGACCCTCTTGTAAAGGTTTTGTGGTATCCTCATCTTCTGCCTAGATGGACCCTAAAACAGGGGTGTGCTTTCTTTGTCTTACTGCATGGCTTGGTGTGGGGTTGCTCTACTGGGGCACACTCCTCTTGAAGGGGACTATGTCCTGTCTCTGACACCCCACTAGGAGTGCTGTAGTTGAATCCCTGCAAAAACAACAATTGATGGACAGAATGCAGAACAATGTCATACAGTCACCCCAGTACAGAGATCTGGGCCTAAATCCATCGTTTTTTTGCTCACCATGCCATTCCAGTTTGAGCCCAGCCATATGCAAATCAGTCTTGACCCTGTGCCCCATGGGAACAGTCCAACCCGAACTGCCAAGCCAGGTCCTCCCTGGACTGGAAACAAGCATCCTAGGACCGGTTTCGAGCTTTCAGCCCTCGTCAGCCAGGATAGCCTGATTCCAGTGGCATGGAGAGCAAGGGACTCACGTCTGGGCATACCCTTCCCACTCGGGGTGACAAATGCAAAAACAACAAATGTGGGAAGGGTATGCCCAGACGTGGGTCCCGTGCTCACTACGCCACTGGAATCAAGCTATCCTGGCTGATGACGGCTGATAGCCAGAAACCGGTCCTAGGATGCTTGATTCCGGTCCAAGGAAGACATGGCTTGGCAGTTCGGGCTGGACTGTTCCCATGAGGCACAGGGTCAAGACTGATTTGCATATGGCCATGTCTGAACTGGGGTGGTGTGGTGAGCAAAATAACGATGGATTAAACCCAGATCTGTGACTGGGGGTGAATGTTTTGCCATTGTGCAACATTCCGTCCATCATCTTGTGTGTTTTGTAGTTGAATCCCTGGCTTGATGGTTTATCTGATAGAGACTACTAGCCGCAGATTCCTTCACGTAGAATTATCCCCAGGCGTGAGACTGGATCCGGAAACTTTTTTGCCACAGCATCCCTGCGCGCCGGGGGCGGGGCGACATCACGCGACTCCGCCCAGGAGTCATCCGCGTACGTGACATCAGCGAGGTTACATAAGACCCGCCCCGGTGCGCCTACGTCAGTTTTTCCTTTTCCGTGTGCAATGCGGATCCGATCCTTGCTACGGGCCTGTTTAGGCCCCCTTTTTCTTCTATTTCCCTTTGGAACGGAACAGTGTGCGAATGCCCTCTGGCTTTAAAACTTGCACGTTATGTGGGTGTCTTATGTCGGCGACGGACCCTCACCTCATTTGTATGTGGTGTTTGGGGGAGGATGACGGCACCACAGATTGTGCGGCGTGCCAAGAGTTGAAGCCGAAGTCGCGGCGGGAGCGCCGGATGAAACTTCTATTGGCGCGTCTCTCCAGGTCGACGTCCTCCCTTCGGTCTGCTTCGGCGGACGGCTTCAGATACGGCCGTGGTCGTTGTCTTCGCCCTTCTCCGATGTCACGTGAGCCTCGCTCCCCAGTGGGTAAGTGTCGCAGTTTGTCCCCGGGGGCTGGTTTCCAGCCTACCGGGGGCGTGGACTCTCCGCGGGTGATGTGGCCCCGTGTGTCGTCCTATCCACTGTTTCCCGGTGTTGGGGCGTCGAGAGTCTAAATGGAGACATACGCGGCACCTTTGCAGGTCTCGCTGGCGTCTTCTCCTCCTCCTTCCCTCCTGGGGCGTCGGCGGATCCCTCGCCCTGCGCAGGGCCCTCCGCTGCGCTGCTGGTGGCTCCAGCCCCGGCGCCCACTGGTTCGGACCCAGGCTTGGAGGATGTGGTGCTTTTGGGGTGCGGCTCCTCTGGGGCACCTCCTTCAGGCCACAGCATCTCTGCCTCGCCGAAAACTCCCGCGGGGGTCTCTGTGGTGTCGCAGGAGGTCGCCGGGGCTCGGGTCGCATACCCGAGCCCCTCTCAGTCCTTTGACAAGGTGGTCCTGTCTAAGGCTGAGGTGACGCCGCTACGGCGCTGGCAGCAGCTGGACCGTGCGGAGCCACAGGGGTCAGTGGACCCTCCTCGTCCCGCTCCGGGTTGAGGCTGAGGGATGACCCCTCGTCCCTCTCCTTGCCCCTCTTGTCCCTCCCCACAGGCAGCTGCCTCGTTGGAGGGCGAGTCGGAGGTTGAATCGTCCCTGGCATCGGCACATGGGTTGCCGAGCGATCTTCGCCTCATTCTGGGCCGCGGCTGGCGGAGGGCTTCGTGCCACTCCCCAGGCCCGTCTCGTTCCCCCACGCAAGGGGCTGCCTCAGCGGGGGTCGGGTCGGCGTCATTCCGGCACCCCCCCCGGAGCCGGTGCGGCTCCAGCTCTACTCCGGTCTCCGGTGCGGGGTGACTTGGAGGTACCTTGTCCGGGGACGCCGGATGGTGCCGATGTCCTGCCTCAAGCAGCGGACTCTATGGCTCCGTGTAGGAGTTGTACCGCGGATTCGTCTTCGGACGCTCCTTCTTCTCCAGAGGCGGGCTGTATATTGATGTCGTCCTCCCCGGAGACTGGTCGCCGTGTGGTGTCTTTCTCACCGGCATCGAAGGGCGGCTCCCCGCCCTTCCTGAGGCAGAGGTGTTCGTTGGAAGAGCGGCAGGTCCCTCATTCTTCTGCTCCTTCTGACTTCCAGGTCTGGCCCTTGCCTGTCCCGCTTGGCCTCGGGGACGGCCGCCATAGTTTGCAGCCGTCGCCCACGGAGGAGCTGCTTTCTCCAACGTGGGGCCCTACGGAGGCGGGTGCGGCCTTGGCTGTGGGCATCCTGCGCATGGGTGACCCGGTGGCTCACCTTCTGGCGGACCATCTATTGGAGGTCCTCCACCAGGGCTCTGGTGGGAGGGAAGTCTTACTTCCCTTTGAAGGTTCGCTCCTTTCTTCCTTGATGGGGGCTTGGAGGTGTCCTCCCTCAGGGTACCCTGTGCCTCAGCATCTTCTGCACCGGCACCGCCCGGCACCACTTGACCCGCCGTGTCTTTCCATTCACCCCTCAGCCGCCAGCCCCCTTTTGCGGACTGCTTTCCCCCCCCTGCCACCACTGTTGACCCCGCCGTCCCGAGAGGCCCGCTGGCTGGACTCTTGGAGGCGCAACATGTTCGACCTTGACCAGCGCGGCCCTGCGGTCCCTTAACACCTTGTGTGTGCTGGCTAGGGCCTCCTCCTGTTTGTGGGACTTGGCTGAGTCTCTGGGATCTGCAGCGTCCCAGGAGTCTGGTCAGGTGGACTTACGGCATCATGCATTGGATGGCCGGGAGCTTGTGGCGTTTATTCTCCGTTCCGCTCTGGACATCTCAGAGGTGCTTGGCCGGGCCATGGCTTCCTCAGTCGCTCTCCGGCGCCATGCTTGGCTTCGGGATGGAGTATTCTCTGAGAATATTCGGGAGCGACTCATCGACCTTCCGTTTGATGGCAGCCTGTTGTTCCATGCCCCGGCCGACTCCGCCATCTAATGACTCTTGGCGGGGCTCTGTCCTCCTCCTCCTCCTCTGTCTAATCCTCCTCCTCCTCCGTCCCCTCCTCTGAGTTGGGTTGATTCTGGGCATTCTTAGGCCGGTTGTTCTGGCTGTGGGGTGTGTTTTCTGGCCGTTTACGTCCTTTCTTGGGACTTTGGTATTGTTGGCTGCTGGACAGCCCTTGTGTTGATTGTGTGTGGGTTCTGCAGGAGTTGTTGCGCGGACTTGGCCCTGAGATTGGGCCTTCTGCTTTGCTTGGACTGCTTTTCACGCCTTCAGCGGGGGTGTTTTTTTCCCCGTGACTCTTTTGTTTTTCCTCTGCTGCGGAAGTTCTTCTAAAGAGGGTTCCCATATCTTGGGACTTAACGTACCCTATGCTTGCGCTCTGCTAGAGGGTTCTGGTTGCCTTTGGGTGCCTGTTTTCCATGGCGTTTAGGTAGGTTGCTTTTGCTTCCTGAGGTCTTGTGCACGGCCACTCGTAGTGGTGTGCCCGGGCATCTCCTCCTCTCCCTGCTCCTGAGATCTGGCATGATCCTGTGTTCTTCCTTGCCAGGCCTCACCTACTCGGCCTTCCTGGGGCCTCGGGCTGTTCTTGCTTCTTTGACTGTCAGCGCTGTTCTGACTGACTGGCACGCTGCTCTCTATCTGGAGTGGGTTCGCCTTCTTTTCCCTCGTTTCCTTGGGCCCTCTAGGCTTCTTCTTCCGCTTTTCCTGTCTTGGCATTGGGCGGAAGCTATGTTGCCTTGTGGGGGAGTGGGGTGCTTCGACCTCTCAGTCATTGCCCTTGGTTCCTCTGCTGTGAGTGTACGAGACTCTTCAACCTTCTTTCCCTCCTACATCCCCTTGGGGTCGGTGGGGTTCTGCTTGTGGGGGTTCCCTTGGGCTAGCAGGGGCGAGGTTCTGCCTGGTCCACGGATCTGGTCTCCTGTGGGGCCCTCTGTTCTACATTGGCTGGTGGGGTCCTTTCACAGACCCTCCTTCCCAGGGGGTATGGCTATGGTATCTATTCTACGTGAAGGAATCTGGGGCTAGTAGTCTCTATCAGATGTACGAGTTACTTACCTTCGGTAACAATGTATCTGGTAGAGACGATTCTAGCCGCAGATTCCTTCACGGCCCGCCCTTCCTTCCCTATTCTGCGAGGACCCATGGGTTGGTCTTCGGTACTCGCCTCCCGGTGGGGGGCTGTGTCTCCTGTGAGTGCCTTCCTTGTTCTTGACAGGTGGCTCCGTCTGGGGGCGGTTCATTCCTTCTTTGGTCCTTGGAGGATGGGGTTCCGGTGCTCTGGTGCCCTGCTGCTCTGGCTATTCCAGGTTTGGGGGGGATTGCTTTCTATCCCTGTCCTCCCTCCCCTCCCTTCCTTCCATTGCTATCCTCTGATTAAGGGTCATCTGGCCATGTCTTGCCCTTGTCCCTTGTGGGTGGTTGCCCTCTAAGTTGGGGTGACTTGGAGGTTTGTTGTCCCTGTCTGCCTTGGGACTGGTCCCATTCCTTGCTCAGGATGGGGGGGGGGTGGGATTTCTACATGTGCCATGCATGTTCTTTGCCCCCGGGGCACAAGGATGGGAGGTTGTCTATGTGCTGGCAGGGTGACTGCGCAGGTTTCTGCTTGTTCTTCTTTCTTCTTTCCCTGCCCTTGGGTTCTGCCGTGTTGGCACTACTCTGGTGGTGTTGTTAGTCACCGTTTCTTTCCAATTTTTTTCTGCTCTTCGCACACTGTTCCAATGCTTCCACAGTTTTTTATCTGGTGGTTCTGCGTTGTGGTGCGGAAAAGTTCTATGAAGAAAACTGACGTAGGCACGCCAGGACGGGTCTTATGTGGCCTAGCTGACATCACATACGCGGATGACGCCTGGGCGGAGTCTCGTGATGTCACCCCGCCCCCGGCGGGCATGGATGCTGTGGCAAAAAAGTTTCCGGATCCAGTCTCACGCCTGGGGATAATTCTACGTGAAGGAATCTGTGGCTAGAATCGTCTCTACCAGATACATCGTTAACGAAGGTAAGTAACTCGTACATTTGGTTGCGTGGCTTTGTTTGGATGGAGGTTGTTGCCTTGCTGTCCTATGGAGGGGGAGTTGGAATGGTGTGTTTTTTTGGTTGTAGCGGATGTCTTCTTTCTTCAATCTATGCTGACTATATGGTCAATACCGCCCCCTACTTCTACGGAGCCGGGGTTGGGGTGTTTCTGTTGGACAGTGATGCTTTGCGGATGGGAGAAAATGTTAATGCCTACAAACTTCTCTGCTGGAATGTGTGGGGCTTGAATAACAAGGTTAAGCGCTATAAGGTGCAAGCATACCTCCGGCGAAAGGGAGTCCACATAGCGTTGTGACAGGATACTCACCTGAATGATCTGGAGGGGGCTGTATTGTGCAAGCGATGGAGTGGTCATGGGGTTTACTCCACATTCTCAGCTTTTGCTAGGGGAATACTAATTTGGATGCAACCGAGTGTCCACTTTCAAGTCATTATTGAGAAATTAGACACTGAGGATTGCTATTCCATCCTTACAGACTGTTTGGACAGCCGAAATATTTATTTTGTTAATATCTACTTGCAGCATAGTTGGGGTCTGATGGATGGATGGCGACATCGCCACCTGCAGAACTGTGACTATTCGTTTAATTCGATCATACATATGCTATGTGTCCATCTCAAGACCTTTGTTTGCTCCGACGACATACTAGGAGCTATTGCGGACATAGAGTATTTGGCCAGAACCATATCCATTCAAATCTCCCTTCTGTTAATGCAACAATGAGGTGATTTGCTTACATGCCTCCCATGCTGGCGTCTGAAGGCTGTCTGCTTGGAAAACCCGGTGTTCCGTGAGACTATTAGAGAGGGGATCTGGTGCTTTTTTTTTGCTGAGAGCTGCCTCCTCACTGCTCGCTAGATCAGAGGCCTTCAAGCTCTTTCTCCAGGGACAATGCATATCGGAGATGGCAGGAGTACTGATGACCCTCTTGGAGGAGATTGATACTCACGAACAGGCTATCAGAGATATAGTGCTGTTGCAGCCAGAGTCCAGAGCTACAACAGGCTGTACTGGATGCAAAGAAAAAAGTGGTGGAACATGTGGAGCACCTCTACTGTTTTGAATAGAAAGCATATACGATTTCTCACAACCAAGAGGGACAACACAGGACCCCTGCAGACATGGTTGGCCAATCCCGCTAGGTATGTTTCTCTGACTCTAGAGTTTGTAATGCCTGTGGGGACCAGACTATATACACAGGCTGAGATAATCGATGCATCGCCAGTTTTTATGTCAGACTGTACTCTAGTGGTGGTATGATTTGTGACTAGCTAACTGACCTCCCGATTCACAGACTGCCGCCGTAGTTTGGGGAGCGGATAGGAGGGGACATCTTGGCTGTGGAGACCAGTGCTGAAGTGCGCCATATGGCCCACTGGAATGTTCCAGGGACAGATGGCCACCTGGTAGGGTTCTATGCATTCTACATTGATCTGCTGGTACCCTGCATGGCTGCATTGTATCAGGAGGGGCGCACGGCTCGTATCTTGCACCCCACCCAGCAGGAGGCCCTTATTGTCACTTGTTCAAAACCAGGAAGCCTGCTATTGATGTGATGGCTTGCAGACCATTGTCGATGCTGAATGTTGATTATAAACTCCTCAGTGGGATCCTGGCACAATGTTTATAGCCCCACATATTGGGCCTTTACAATGCTGACCAGTTGGGATTTATCCCTGGCCGTAGCATGGCACTCAGCATCGGAGAGATGACCCTGCCCTGCCGGAATGGTTTGGATTCATATTTGTAGACTTGAAAGGCTTTCGAGTCTGGACTGGGAATTTCTCCAAACTGTCATGCTTCGTATGGGGCAGGGGTGTCGCTTTGTGGAGTGGACTTTCTTGCTTTACCTGAACCTTGTGGCTCGGATCCCAATGGGGCAGGTGATCTTTGGGCAGTGTAACATGGAAAGAGGATCTCTACAGGGGTGCCTGTTATCTCCCCTGCTTTTTGCCATTGCAGTGGAACTACTGGTGTGCAGGGCCTGTGGCTGAGTGCTCTATGCTGGCATTCAGTCCTGCAGAGTTTTACATAACATCTCTCTCTTTGCAGATGACATGGTACTTTACCAGGGTGATCTGTGCACAGAACCTGAGAAGAGCAGTGCATCTCCTCACGACCTTTGGAGAGGCCTTGGGCCTACAAGTGAATTGTCTCAAAACTTGTCTGTTCCGGATCTGCGGAGACAGAGACCAGTCTCCGGCTCTATGCGGCATGACTTGGGAACAGGATGTGGTGCAATACCTGGGCTCCGAACATATTGCATGGTCACTGAACTACTAGGGGGCAATGTGGACACGGCGGTGACCGCTTTCCGGGTGAGCTTATAATTTTGGAAGGCATTACACCTGTTGGTGGTGAGCCGAATGAATAGTCATAGCTAAGATGATAGGATTGTCTCATCTTCTGTCCTCTTTGTCGTAGTGCTGCAGAGTACGTTTCAGGATCTGAGCATGATCCTGATTGACTTACGATGGAGCAAGTGCCTTTGGTGTGTTAAATTGCTACGTTGAAATGAGCATCCATCGATGCGGGGGATGAACTCCCCAGACTTTAAATTGTACTATCTAGCGGCACAATTGAAGTGGTGAATCGGTGGTTTCAGAGAAAAAAGAACCCAAGGCCGCTGGAATTAGAGACCCCCCTGACCATAATCTGTTGTTGACTATTTTGCTTAATCCTAAACAGGATTTCCCTGCCATGCAGGAAGTCATCTTATTGCTTCGGATCTGCTGGCTGAGGGTGCTCTGCTGAACGCAGCTGCGAGACCCTTATTCCCGGGGACTTCCGCTGTAGGCCCTCCTCATGCAGGTCGGGGGGTTGAAGAGGATTACCTACAGGAATGGATGGCATGTTCCGCCCCTTCGAAGGCGGGGAGTTTAATCTCCCAGTTGGGCAATTTCTGTTATATGGTACCCTGTCGGTGGTAGTCCGTAGGCTATCGGGGAGGTTGGAAGCGGAGCCACAACCTCTTCATAGTTGTCAATTTCTATGTGATGCCGCTAACACTCAAAGATTGGTTTCAGAGCTGGACAGGGCGCTCCGTGTGGATGTGCTGTCCTCTCTCACATTACTGCATAAACAATGGGAAACTGAACTGGATTCACCTTTGACTGATGGGGATTGGTCTAAAATGTGGGTAGCTGCACCCAAGATATCCCTCAAATTCTGTTTCATACTTATTCATTAGTATGTATTACATCAAGCTTACGTCATGCCCCAGAAACTTGGCATCTATTCTCGCTGACTACCCAAGTATCCTCGCTGTCATGCTGATACTAGGGATCTTCTTCACGTGTTATGGAGTTGTGCTCATTAACCTATTACTGGAGTGAGGTGCTACGCCTCTTGGCTGAGACAACAGATTGCTGCCTGATCCCCTCACCCATGTTATGCCTGCTACCCCTTTACCTGCAGTCTGCTAAGCATAAAGCCATAACTGGCTCATTAATTTGGCCCTAGTGATTGCCAGGCGTAGAATTATGTTGTAATGAAAACATGCTACGGGCCCCAGGGTTGAACACTTGAAGGCGGACCAACTGCGATTTGAGGATTGGGAGGAAAGTGCACTGCTGAGGGAAGCGCATCAGGGCAGAGGGCCTGGAAAATATGCGTGAACTTGGGAGACACTGCAATGGAAACATGCTACAGGCCCCAGGGTTGAGTAGTGGGGTCAGACCCACTGTGATGGGTGGACTGGGATGAGAGTGCACTGCTGAGGGAAGTGCATAAGGGCAGGAGGCCTATAGGAATCAGCACAAGCTTGGGAATCCCTGCTGGCTGACTTGGGTGTAGGTGAGACTGAGGGTGATGTTTGTGTTTCTGATTAGGGGTTGAATGTTGTGGTGACTTGGTTGACTAGGGCCGGACTCCTCCCGGACATTGGAGCGCTCCACGGCTGTGGGGCGGGCTTTTACCCCCATTGATTCATTGGAGCTCACCTCAGCATGTGAAGTAAAGAGCAACACAATGGAAGTAAGGGTAATTACCTCACATATATTTGGATCAATCATCTGGCCGACAAAAGAGGGGAAAACAGACACCATGGGAGTTGATGGGACAAAAGGGGGGCTTAAGTTGGGGTGCCTTTAATAGATAGCAAGTTAAGTATACCTTCATTGCCTTGATGGTACTCATATAAACCTCTTGCACATGAGAAGAGATTGCTGTTCGTTGTCATGTGAAACGCAAACCTGGGTATTCACTGTTTAATACGGGCTGACCAGTACGGTAACGTGACTCACACGTGTACGCTATATTCTGCTTTTTTATATAAGTACCACAGGCTTTACCATGCTGGCATGCTAAACGAAACAAAACATTTGGCACTATGGCTGAACTCCAGTATGTAGAATTTCCTTTTTTTTTTGACTGCCTCTCTGAAGACTCACTGTCATGCTCAAAACCTCCTAAAGAAGCCATAAAGCACTGTTGTTGGTGTAGAAAACATTTTAAAAATAAATAAATAAATATGTTGGATGCCATGATGTACATATGTTTCAAAATATAAACATTCCTAGTTGTTTCATGCTCTAATAGGTATGAATGGAAGGCCCAAGGCCAGAGCAAAGTGGGAACTTCAGCTGGGCCGTGTGGGAGAGTTTCTGACCTAACATGCGGCTTGCTGAAGTGGCAAGGGCCAAGACCGGAGCGGCTGGGCAGCAGCTCCATTCTCTCACCTCGACCTCAGCACTGTCGGTCCCTGTGGAAAATGCAAGTGAGCCACTTCCCTGTATGATCTTCCCGCTGGGCCTTTACTGTTGATTCAGTTCCCGCTGCAGACGACCTGGCAGATGCCTCATGAGTTGTCGTGGTCGGAGATTCTAGGGATGAGTGCGGACCTTCCTACCTGCTTAGGTACCCTGTGTGCGTAGGGGCAGGAACGCCCAACAAACAGCCTGGTGCCCTACCTGCTGTTAGAACCTTGGAGGACAGCAGGACTGACTTTCCCCTCAGAGGACACTGGGTGGTCTTGTCCGACTGCTGCAGCTGCTAACCAAAAGGGCATTCAGCTGTTACCCTGAGGTGGGGCAGCACCGGGAGCCATCGAAGGGACCTACAGCACAGACAAAGTGCCATGAGGTGAGGAGTGGCTGGGCTGATGAGGACCTGTGGAGGTTGCGGGTCTCTAGACATCGTGATGTTGCATGGAGAGTTGAGACCGGGTGCAAGGACCCTCTAACTGTCCACCCCCACTGCCCACCTTCCATGTGGACTGAGCCGTGCTTGAGGACTGCATGGGATCACAGTGGGATATTAAATCAGATGCTTTTAGACTAACCTCTGGAGAACAGCAGCCTGGGGGAGAGACCCAATCATAAGGGACTTCCACCTTGCAGTCTGTTGACCTGGCCCTGCTCTGTAATAAATCTGCCTCCCTGCCCTGGAGTCACAGGGGTAAAGAGATACTCCAGCTGGACCACCAGGATGGTAAAAGACAAGGCAACGGGCCAAGGCTCAATAGATAAGTATGCCAAACCATTGGCACCTCCTGGAATGGCAGGGGATGGGGCACTGGAATTAGCACCCCAGCCGCAGGAAGAGACAGTTTGACTGGCCATTATATTGCCGGCGATGAAGGACTCTCACAATGATTTTAATGGCAATGTTGATGGGGTGGGTGTGGAGGTCTCACTCTTATGCCTGGAATTATGACATTTGTGAGAAGTTGGCCTGGTATATGCTGTCCACTAATTAACGTGGGCACAATACTTAAGCACAGAAATGATAGTAAATGGCACTAATACACAGTGGGCCCCAGGAGGGAACCAAACCAAACCATATACTAAGCAAGTGGTATAAGAAACACGACTCGAGTCAAGTCAAGACAGTGTCGAGAGGACGTAGAATCGCTGGTACCCCAAGGAACTACCCAAGGTGAGTAGATAGGGACCCCACGGAGGACGGGTGCAGTGTGGGAACACAACTGCGTGCTCCGTACAATTCTATGGGAAAGTCGCGGTTGAAGTTTGAGATTAAGGACCCTTCCCAGTGGCCTTCAAAGAAACCCAGTGGAAGATAGGAGGTTGGAGAGCCACCCTACCCATGGATACCGAGGTACCCAAGTTATCTATCCCAGGGAAGCCGGGTGCATAGGCCTGAAGTGGCGTTGGAAACCGCAGTCGAACCCAATGGAGGACTTCGAAGAAGAGCCGCTGCTGGAAGGAAGAAAAGTGTCCGTTGGAATCCAAAGGTGGATTCTTGTCGAAGAGTACCTGAAAGCAGATGGGACATAGTCTGGGTCACTTAGGTGTGACCAGGGGCTTGGAAGATGAATGGCCAATGATTTTCTGTGCATCAGGTTGGTTGGTGGTGTCCTTGACTCTGCAGCTACGGGGACCAGATGTCGAGGATGACCA
The DNA here is from genome assembly GCF_964204655.1 of Triturus cristatus. Lineage (NCBI taxonomy): Eukaryota > Metazoa > Chordata > Amphibia > Caudata > Salamandridae > Triturus > Triturus cristatus. The sequence continues at coordinate 702,136,543 of NC_140591.1, forward strand.
AGAGCCGGATATGAGCTGTCCCATGAAGGATGTCGAGTGCCGAGGGGCCGGTGCCCGGCGGGAGCACCAACAAGCCTTGGTATTAACAACCCACGCAGAGGTCAAGGATGTGTACGGTTCGGACCAGCAAGGTCCAGGGGACTCAACAAATGCAGGGGAGTCAGGGCAGGCCTGGAGGAACCAGGGGAGCCCAAGAAAAGCGAAGTTGACCCTCAAGTGTACCCACAGGCCGGAGGCAGAGGAGTCGCAAGAGGACCTTGAGCGATTTTACCATACAATAGCCCGACGGAGCACTCGGTGGGAGGAGGTCAAAGTTCTTTGTAGGAAATGGTGCCAGAGGTTGGGGCTACTCGGAGCCCAATGCACTTGTTCGGGAAATGGCAACAAGTATATGCGCTTGAAAATGTATGTGGTGCACAGGGGTTTGAGTATTGCAGCCCCCACGAGGGATTCTGACCTCAAACTTGGTGAGAGGGCAGTTCAGACCTCAAGGGACGTAGAAACTTACCTCCTGTGTTGCTGAAGCTTTCGGAGTCCGTAGGAGCTCATGATCAGATCGGACAGCAGTATTGTGGTGCCTGCAGATGCAGGGGAGTGACTTCTTCACTCCAAGGGAGATATCTTCAGTTGTTCCTGATGCTCCACCGGTCCTGCACGGATCCTGTATGGTGCACGGGCACAGACGATGCAGAAGACTGAGTGGGAGACGAAGTTGGGCCCAAACGAAGTCCAGCGAAGTCCAGAGTGTCCAGAATGTCGAAGTTTAGTGGTTTCTGGTTCAGAATCTTGCCCACTTCGAATCTTAGGTACTACAGCCAGGTAAGCCCTTAAGTACCCAAGGAAGAGGGTCGGCAAGATTCAGGGGATGCTCCCTGGGGAGGGTCTGGACATTTGGGAGATAACTCCCATGTCCTTTGTCCAGTTTGCCCCAGAGCTGGAACCAACTGGTTTGAACTGGACTATATACAGGGATACCAAATGTTCCCCTCATGCAGACTTTCAGTCACTGGCAAACGCATCCACCCAGTCCTGATACACAAAATCCTGTCTGGGAGGTGGTCACACCTCCATGTGACAGGATGCCTATTGTTCTTCCTTCCTCTGCTCGAGCTTGGCTTAGCAGCAGGAGGGCAGAAATGTGCCTCTGGTCGGCAGCAACCATTTTGTCTGTCCAGAACTAGAAGGCTGGTACCGGGAACACCAGGGACCTCATGAAGCTCGGAGTCATACTTCCCACACCGGTTACCAGTGTGGGGGTATAATTCCATTATGTTTAAGACCAAACACGATAGGGTTTGTTTCAGCCACTCTATAGGTCATAAATGGCTGCCTCACTGACAACCCCAGAGAATGGACTCTGTAGGCTTCAGGGTTGTCCTGCTCATGCAGTGGCACCCTCTCACCTAGAACCAAGCACCCTGCCTTCAAGATTTTTAAGGCCTGCTATAGGGGTGACACATACGTTTTAAGTGCAGTGACCCTTAGACAGTAAACCTTAATCTTAAGTAAGTGGTGCATGCACCAACTTACACAGGCTTCAATGGCAGGCCTGTAGTTCCATTTTGCATGGCCTCTCATAGGTGGCATAAAACATGCTTCAGCCCATGGGAGGCCTCTGGGGTACCTATGCTCTGGGTACATGTGTACCATATACTAGGGACTGACAAGGGCACTCTGTGAGTAGGTGGCCTGATATATGCTGTCCACTAGTTCTAGTGGGCACCTTGTATCAGTCCAAACAACCCCTTATGGTGATAGGTTAAAGACAACCTTTATTGAAAGCTATCCTAGTGGTAGCTATGGAGAGCAGCCTTCAGGCTAAGTCTTGAAGGAATGTAAAGCAGCTTGTTTTACCAGTCTATAATCTCTTGAATGATCAAATGAAAGGACCACCACACCAGGTATATATTAAAAATATATGTATTTAGAATAAAACACACCCCTCTAGTCTCTTTATGAGACTGGAGTTCGAAGTACTTTGTTTACAAGTTAGCAATTATCAGTAATAACACAAATACACGTTTGGGCCCTAGGGGCGTACCAAACCATATACCAAAAAAGTGGTATAAGAACCACGACTGGGATAGACACAGGGCCTAGAGCCTGTAGAATCACTGGGACCCCAAGGAACCACCCAAGGTAGTGACACAGGGGACCCACAGGGACTGTATGCAGTGTGAGAACACAACCGCGGGTTCCCGTTATCTTCTATGGGCAATGTCGCGGTTGGAAATTTAAAGATTAAGGACACTTAGAATCGAGTCAGGACCAAACCCTTTTGGAGTTTAGAAGTTCTAGGGCTAGCACCCACGGGAGCACCGGAGTACTCAAATTACCTCACCCAGGGAAGCCGGGTGCATAGGTGTCTTTTGGTGTCGGGTTGCATCGTCAATTGCAATGGAAGCCTGCAAAGAACTGCTGCTGCCGTGAAGAGAAGAAGTGTCCAAAGAGATCCAAGCCTGGATCTAGGATGGAAGGAACCTGAAAACAGAGGGGACAGAGTCTGGGTCACTAGCCAGTGACCGAGGGCAGGATGGTCCAATGCCCACAGATGTCGGGTGCTTCAGGTGAGTTGATGGGTGTCTTGACTCTTCAGCCACGAAGTCCAGGAGTCATCGACAAAGTCCATGAGCCATATTCGAGCTGTCCCACGAATTCTGTCGAGTGCTGCGGTGTCGGCGACTAGGATGGACCCAACAAACCTTGGCAAGTCACTGGAATTCAGAGAAAGGACTGCGGTGTAGACCAGCAAGGTCTGAGGGACTCACCTAGCAAGGGTAAGTCAGGGCATGTCTGGAGCAACCAGGGAAGCCCAATTAGAAAAGGAGTTGCCTTCGTGGGGACCTGCTAGCCAATGGGCTAGTGATCGCGAAGGAGCCATAAGCGATCGCACTTGAAACTGGCCCACGGGTCACTCGTGGAGTGGAGGCCAGCAATCTTCGGTGCAGGAGGTGCTCACGGCTGGGGCTACTCAGAGCCCAAAGCACAACTTCGAGGAATCCCAGGAAGATGCTGTTGCTGCAAGAAATCACGGTGTCCAGGGGTTACGGTTCCATGTAACCACGATAGCCACAGGCCTCAGCTTTGCTGTGGACTCAGGGTAGCCTCGGGGAAGTCTGGAAATCCACTTCTGGTGATGCAAAAACGTTGGCGTCTGGCGGGAGCTTCAGCGATGCAGACTGGTCAGTTGCTTCTAAGGTGCCTGCCAAGCAGGGGAGTCACTCCTTGACCCCAAGGGAGATTTCTTCCATCTTGTAGTCGTGATAGAAAGTCGAAGGTCCAGGATATATGTTGCAGAGTTTCGTCCAGGGTAATTTAAAGTCCTAGGGACTGGATTCCTATACTTATACTAAGTTTAGGGGATGGACTAACTCTAAGGCCCCACCTATGGGTGGTTTTGGAAAGAGGGGTGGTTACACCCATTTCCTTTGTCCAGTTTCACACCAGAGCAGGGGCAGGTAGCTCCTGCAACTGGTTTGAACTGGACTATGCACAGGGACACCAAATGTGCCCCCAGTGCAGGACTTCAAAGCACCAGAGAGTGCTCCCGCCCAGCCCCAATACACATATGCCTGTCTGGGGAGGTGGTTACACCTCTCTACGACAGGAAACCTATTGTCCAGGCCTCTCCTGCCGGAGTTTCGGTCAGCAGCAGGAGGCCAGACCCGTGTCTGTGGCAGAGGCATCCATTTTGTGATGGCAGGGCTCAAGAAAGTACTACCGGGTTTGACCAGTGTGAACATGTCTCTCCCTCTAGAAGGGTGGAATGCTACCTCGGCCGCCAGAACTGGCGGAGGGGGGGGGATAGTATTCCAAAGCGTTTGACACCAAACACAACATGTTTTGATGCAGTCATTCCAAAGTTAGCATTTACCGCGAGGGGCTCAGCTCATGCTTGGGCACCCTCTCACACAAGACCAAGCACTCTGCCTTCAGGATTGTCAAGGCCTGCCATAGGAGTGACTTATAGGTTTATATGTGTCTGTATATATATGTTGATATAGGTAGCCTATACCACTGTAAGGGGTGCAAACACACCCTTCCCAGGCTTCAGTAGCAGGCCTGTGGTGCCATTTTGGAGTGCTTCCCAGCGGTGGCATAATACATGCTTTAGCCCCTGGTAGGCCTCTGAGGTACCTATGCCCTAGGTACATAGTATACCATATACTAGGGGCTTATAAGGCACTCCAGAAACCAATTAGATATGTACCTAATGTACATGCAAACCATTTTAGAGAGGAAGCAGCTAGACTGTGGGCCTGATTAGCAGGGCCACAGCCAGACTAAGGTCGGAAAACAGTGAAACACCAGCAAGAAGTGGGGTTACCCATGTGAAGCAGATCCTACTCTCCTACACAACCCCCCTCCCAACGCAGGGACATTAAACTAACCATGACCAGTTGAGTCTTCATGTTCTAAGTGGAAATACCTAGAGAGTCCATCTGCATTGGCATGGTTACTCCCAGGTCTATGTTCCACTGTAAAGTCCATCCCCTGTAGGGAAATGGACCACCTAAGCAGTTTGGGGTTTTCACCCTTCATTTGTTTTAGCCATAAGAGGTGCTTATGGTCTGTCTGAACAAGGAAGTGAGTACCAAACAAGTATGGCCTCAACTTCTTCAGAGCCCAAACCACAGCAAAGGCCTCCCGCCTCCCTCTCAATGGCTGACCAAAATTTCTCTCTAGGGGTCAGCCTTCTGCTTATGAAAGCTACTGGCTGATACTGACAGTACAGCCCCTACCCCCATTTCAGATGCTTCTGTTTGGACAATGAACCTCTTGGAGTAGGCAGGACTCTGCAGAATGGGAGCAGTGCACATGGCCTGCTTCAGGTTATCAAATGCCTTTTGACAGCTAGCTGTTCACTGAACCTTTTTGGGCATCTTTTTAGAAGTTAAGTAATTCAAGGGTGTCACTATTGATCCATACCCTTTGGCAAATCTCCTATAGTACCCAGTCAGGCCTAAGAAGGCTTTCACCTGAGTCTGGGTAGTTGGAGCAATCCATTTCATTATGGTTTGTATTTTGCTTCTGCAATGGTTGAACCTGGCCTCACCTACAAGGTGGCCCAGGTACATAACCTGACACTGCCCTATCTGGCCCTTAGTAGCCTTGATAGTTAGGCCTGCTTTTTGCAGGGCCTCCAAAACATTCCTCAGGTGGACCAGGTGATCCTCCCAGGTGGAGCTAAAGACAGCAATATCATCTAGATATGCTGCACTAAAGTCTTCCAGGCCTATAAGGACTTGATTCCCCAACCTTTGGAAAGTGGCAGGTGCATTCTTCAAACCAAAGGGCATTACCACAAATTGATAGTGCCCACTAGGGGTAGAAAATGCTGTCTTTGGCTTTGCATCATCAGCTAGTCTGATCTGCCAGTAGCCAGCTGTCAGGTCAAATGTGCTTAGAAATTTGGCAGAGGCCAAAGTATCTATCAGCTCATCTGCCCTGGGGATGGGATGGGCATCAGTCCTAGTGACTGCATTGAGACCCCTGTAGTCTACACAAAACCTCATCTCTCTTTTCCCACCACTGGTGTGAGGTTTAGGTACCAGGACTAAGGGCTAACTGAGGGTTCAATCACACCTAGATCCAACATCTTTTGGACTTCTGTCCTTATACAGTCACTGACATGGTCAGGTTGCCTGTAGATCTTATTCTTCATAGGTAGACTGTCCCCAGTGTCCACTTCATGAGTGCATCAGGTGGTCTAACTTGGAGTCAGAGAAAACATATGTCTAAACTGGTTGAGAACACTTCTGCAGTCAGTTTGCTGCTGGCCAGTGAGGCTGCCTACCAAGGCTACACCATCAACTGACCCATCATCAGGGTTCTGAGAAAGCAGGTCAGGGAGTGGGTCACTCTCTGTCTGCTGTCCTTCATCAGTAGCCATGAGTAAGCCCATGTCTGCCCTGTTAACACATGGTTTAAGTCTGTTGACATGAAGTACCCTATGGGGACTCCTAGGGGTTTCAAGGTCTACCAAGTAGGTAACCTCCCCTTTTTGTTCAACAATTGTATGGGGGCCACTCCATGTGTCCTGGAGGGCTGCTGGGGCCACAGGCTCCAACACCCACACTTTCTGTCCTGGCTGGTAAACAGTCAGTACAGCCTTTTGGTCATGCCAGGCTTTTTGCAGTTCCTGGCTAGCCTCAAGGTTTTTATTTGCCTTTTTCATGTACTCAGCCATCCTGGAGCGGAGACCAAGTACATAGTCCACTATGTCTTGCTTTGGGGGCTTGAGAGGTAACTCCCATCCTTCCTTCACCAAACACAATGGACCCCTGACAGGGTGTCCAAACAAAAGTCCAAATGGGCTTTAGCCAACCCCCTTTTGAGGCACCTCCCTGTATGCAAATAAAAGGCAGGGCAAGAGCAGGTCCTATTTCCGCCTAAGCTTCTCTGGGTGTCCTTTGATCATGCCCTTTAAGGTTTTGTTGAATCTCTCAACTAAACCATTGCATTGCGGGTGATAGGATGTGGTGAACTTGTAGTTCACTCCACACTCCTTCCACATAGTAGTCAAATTAGCTAGACATGAAGTTGAACCCCTGTCAGATACTACCTCCTTAGGAAATCCTACTCTTGAGAACACACTCAAGAGAGCTCTTGCCACTACAGGTGCTGTAGTGGTCCTTAGGGGAATTGCTTCTGGATACCTGGTTGCATGATCCACTACCACTGGTATAAATCTGTGCCCAGATGCTGTTTGGGGATCCATGGGACCAACAATGTCAACCCCTACCCTTTCAAAGGGCACAGCCACCACAGGTAGTGGTATCAAGGGGGCCTTTGTAGTGCCACCTGCGTTGCCACTGGCTTGGCAGGTTACACAGGAGCATCAAAACTCCTTTGTGTCTTCAGACATGTGGGGCCAGTGAAAGTGATGAAAAATTCTGTCCCAAGTCTTGTTCTGGCCCAGGTGTCCTGCTAGGGGAATATCATGGGTTAGTATCAATAGGAACCCCCTAAACTTCAGAGGTATAACCAACCTCCTGGATGCACCAGGCTTGGGGTCTCTACTCTCTGAGTATAGGAGTCCATTAAACCAATAAACTTTATGGGTGCCACTAGCATTCCCAGCAGCCTCATCAGCAGCTTGCTGTCAGAGGGATTCAAGAGAGGGGCAGGTTTTCTGCTCCTGGCTCAGATCAGACCTGGAAGGGCCCCCTGTCCCCAAGAACTCAACCTGGTCAGGTTCAAGTTCCTCTGGGACAGTTCCCTCAGGCTCAAGTTCATCTCCCTGAGGAGACTGATCAGCATTCTGAGTCAGGTGGGAAGGCTCTGCATTAATCCTACTGCTCCTCCTCTTGTGAGGCACCTGGTCCATTATTCCAGAATCCAGGGCCGGTCTAGTTTTAAACATTTTAGCCTGTGACCTGGTCACATCAAAGACATGTGCAGGGATCCCAAACATTTCTGCATGTGTCCTGAGCTCCACTTCAGCCCAAGCTGAAGTCTCTAGATCATTGCCAAGCAAGCACTGCACTGGTAGGTCTGCACTTACCACAACCTTCTTAAGGCCAGTTACCCCTCCCCAGGAGAAGTTAACAACTGACAGAGAATAGTCTGTTCTGACATTGCTAGCATTGGTCACTTGGTACAATTCACCAAGTATAATCTGCCCAGGATCCACAAGATCTTTTGACACCATTGTGACACTTGCTCCTGTGTCCCTGAATGCCCAAGCTTCTACTCCATTTATCAAAGGCTGCTGTCTGTATTTGCCCAGGTTACTGGGACTCACAAAGGGGGACATATCCATGCCCCCATCACTGACAAGCACAGCCTGAGTTGGTACTCTGACTAGGCCAGAGTCCATCTCAGAACCAAGGTTCAACCCTACTACATCCTTATTCTGTGTATTCCCACAACTAATTGTAACTGCACTAGGGGGAGCAGGTGCCTTGGGGCATTGGTGGAGGCTGGAGTATTTTCTTTGGCCTTGGTGCAGTCACTAGTCCAGTGAGTTTTCTGCTTACAGATTTTGCACCAAGGTTTATTTTGTCCTTTACCCTTACTTGACTGTGACTCCCCACCTGAAGAAGATATTTGGGGCCCTTGAGAAGACTTCTGGTCTTTACCCTTGTCCCCACCTTTGTTGCAGTTTTTGGAATCTTGCTTCTTTGGGTCACCACCTTGGTTCTGTACCTTCTGCCTCACCCTGGTTCTGACCCATTTGTCTGCCTTCTTTCCCAATTCTTGGGGAGAGGTCAGATCAGAGTCTATCAGGTACTGGTGCAACTGCTGATTTTGACAGTTATTAATAATCTGCTCCCTCATTATCAGATTGTACAATCCTTTGAAGTCACACACTTTACTGCCTAATAACCAACCTTCCAGAGCCTTAGCAGCACAGTCAACAAAGTCAACCCAGTCTTGATTTAGTGCTTTTTTGGTGTCTCTGAACTTTAGCCTGTATTGTTCAGTGGTTAGGCCAAACCCGTCTATCAGTGCACTTTTCAAGACTTTGTAATCATCAGCATCCTCTTCTCTTACAGTGAGGAGCTTATCTCTACCCTTGTCTGCAAAGGAGAGCCATAAGAGTGCTTCCCACTGACCATGAGGGACCTTCTGTACTTTACAGGCCCTCTCCAAGGTAATTATCCATTTGTGGATGTCATCCCCACTCTGGTAGGGAGGGACAATCTTACTTAGGTTTCTATGGTCATACGACCTCTCCCTAAACCTAGGGAAATTGCTGCCACCAAGGGACTCTAGTCCCTCCTTTTTACTAGCTCTGTAGAGCTCTAGGGCATCCCTATCTAAGGCCATTTGCTGCTTTCTGAGGTTGAACTTGTCTTGCTCATACTTCAGCAGTCTCTCTCTACTCTCCTGGGAGGTTTCCCTCCCTCTGTGAGAAGAGACAGAGGTCCTTATAGAGGAGTTAGACTGGAAAGTTCCCCTTGACAGAGATCTATCCCTTCTATCCCTGTTGTCAGGTCTACCTGGAGGAATAAAGGAAGGAACATTATTGTCATGCTCCTCATCCTCATCCAGGAGATCTGGGTTCACCAGAGTCTGGACATTGTCACCAGTCTGGTCAGCATCAGAGGTAGGGTCAGGGGAGTTTCCACCCCTAGGCCTATCCTCGGGTGCTGCCCCGTTCACACTGTCTACCCCATCAGGCCCACTTGGCCCTGTGATATCATCCAGCTTAAGTATCCTTATGAGATGCTGGGTGGATGGACTTTTGCCTGTCTTCAGCTTCCTAATAGAACATAAGGCCCTAAGCTGAGCAAAGGAGAGATCCTCATATTTAGAGGGAAGGAGCTCACTGGTTCCTGGTAGGGACCCACTGGTTCCTGGCTGCTTAGACATTATTTATGTGGTATGGTGTATTTCACTACCTACACTAGTGTGGCCTACTAAACTCTCTTGAGTTGTAGAAAGGGTGTGCTATCCCTTGACACACAACTCTAAGTTCAGTAGAACTTACTGTAGCTAAACTTGATATTATATGTACCTCAGGTACCTTTAGTGGTTTTCAGTTGATCAATTCAATTGAGATTATCTGGTAAAACAATAGCAAGCAGGAATCCCACACGCTGCACACCAATGTGAGAAGGTGGCCTGATATATGCTGTCTACTAGTTCTAGTGGGCACCTTGTATCAGTCTAAACAACCCCTTATGGTGATAGGTTAAAGACAACCTTTATTGAAAGCTATCCTAGTGGTAGCTATGGAGAGCAGTCTTCAGGCTAAGTCTTGAAGGAATGTAAAGCAGCTTGTTTTACCAGTCTATAATCTCTTGAATGATCAAATGAAAGGACAACCACACCAGGTATATATTCAAAATATATGTATTTAAGATAAAACACACCCCTCTAGTCTCTTTATGAGTCAGCAATTATCAGTAATAGCACAAATACACGTTTGGGGCGCATCAAACCATATACCAAAAAAGTGGTATAAGGACCACGACTGGAATAGACACTAGGCCTATAGCCTGTAGAATCGCTGGGACCCCAAGGAACCACCCAAGGTAGTGACACAGGGGACCCACGGGAACTGTATGCAGTGTGTAAACACAACCGCGGGTTCCCGTTATCTTCTATGGGCAATATCGCGGTTGGAAATTTAAAGATTAGGAAAACTTCTAATCGAGTCAGGACCAAACCCTTTTGGATTTAAGAAGTTTCTAGGGCTAGCTCCCACGAGACCACCAGAGTACTCAAGTTACCGCACCCAGGGAAGCCGGGTGCATAGGTGCCTTTTGGTGTTGTGTCGCGTCGTCGATTTCAATGGAAGCCTGCAAAGAACTGCAGCTGCCGTGAAGAGGAGAAGTGTCCGAAGAGATCCAAGCCTGGATCTGGGATGGAAGGAACCTGAAAGCAGAGGGGACAGAGTCTGGGTCACTAGCCAGTGACCGAGGGCAGGATGGACCAATGCCCACAGATGTCGGGTACTTCAGGTGAGTTGATGGGTGTCTTGACTCTTCAGCCACGAGGTCCAGGAGGCGTTGACGAAGTCCACGAGCCAGATTCGAGCTGTCCCACGAAGTCTGTCGAGTGCTGCGGTGGCAGAGACCAGAATGGACCCAACAAGCCTTGGCAACGGCAAGTCACTGGAATTCAGAGAAAGGACTGTGGTGCAAACCAGCAAGATCTGAGGGACTCACCCAGCAAGGGTAAGTCAGGGCACGTCTGGAGAAACCAGGAAAGCCCAAGTAGAAAAGGAGTTGCCTTTGTGGGGACCTGCTAGCCAACGGGTTAGTGATCGTGAAGGAGCCTCAAGCGGTCGCACTTGAAGCTGGCCCACGGGTTACTCGTGGAGCGGAGGTAAACAATCTTCATTGCAGGAGGAGCTCAAGGCTGGGGCTACTTGGAACCCAAAGCACAAATTCGAGGAGGACCGGGAAGATAGTGTTGCTACAAAAGTTCACAGGGTCCAGGTGTCACGTGAGGTCCCACGATAGCCACGGACCTCAGCTTTGCTGTGGACTCAGGGTAGCCTCGGGGGAAGTCTGGAAATCCACCTCTGGTGATGCAAAGACTTCGGAGTCCGGCGGGAGCTTCAGCGATGCAGACCGGTCAGTTGCTTCTTTGGAGTCACTCCTTGACCACAAGGGAGATTTCTCCAGTCTTCTACTCAAAGTAGAACGTCGAAGGTCCAGGATATATGTTGCAGTGTTTCGTCTAGGGTAATCTAAAGTCCTAGGGACTGGATTCCTATACTTATAGTAAGTTTAGGGGATGGACTAACTCTAATGCCCCACCTATGGGTGGGCTTGGAAAGAGGGGTGGTTACACCCATTTCCTCTGTCCAGTTTTGCGCCAGAGCAGGGGCACGTAGCCTCTGCAACATGTTTGAACTGGGCTATGCACAGGGACAGTAAACGTGCCCCCAGTGCAGAACTTCAAAGCACCAGAGAGTGCTCCCGCCCAGCCCCAATACACATCTGCCTGTCTGGGGAGGTGGTCACACCTCCCTTCGACAGGAAACCTATTGTCCAGGCCTCCCCTGCCGGTCAGACCCGTGTCTGTGGCAGTGGCATCCATTTTGTGATGCCAGGGATCAGGAAAGTCCTACCGGGTTTGACCTGTGTGAACATGTCTTTCCCTCTAGAAGGTTGGAATGCTACCCCTGCCGCCAGAACTGGCGGGGGGTAGTATTACAAAGCGTTTGACACCAAACACGACATGTTTTGATGCAGCCATTCCAAAGTTAGCATTTACCGCGAGGTTATAATGCACATATGGTATGGCTGTAACAGCCATAAGGAAGTATTCCGAAAACTGCAGAGGGGCTCAGCTCATGCTTGGGCACCCTCTCACATAAAACCAAGCACTCTGCCTTCAGGATTGTCAAGGCCTGCCATAGCAGTGGCTTATAGGTTTATATGTGTCTGTATATATGTGTGGATATAGGTAGCCTATACCACTGTAAGGGGTGAAAGCACACCCTTAGCTAGGCTGCAGTAGCAGACCTGTGGTGCCATTTTGGAGTGCTTCCTAGGGGTGGCATAATATATGCTGCAGCCCCTGGTAGGCCTCTGAGGTACCTATGCCCTAGGTACATAGTATACCATATACTAGGGGCTTATAAGGCACTCCAGAATCCGATTAGATATGTACCTAATGTACATGCAAACCATTTTACAGAGAAAACAGATAGAGTGGTGCCCTGAATAGCAGGATCCCAGTCAAACTAAATCATAAACCACAAAACACCAGGAAAAAATGGGGGCAACCATGTAGTCAGATTCCACCTTCCTACAGTGGAAGATAGTACTACTGAGAATTTTGTAGACGAAATTGCAAAGTTTAAGGTAATTTGTTTTAAAAAACCAAACTATGTTTGTATTTGCTTTCGACGTACTCACTATAGAAGTCAAACTAGGAATGTTGATGTGTATTTAAAAAGTGAAAAGGAAAACAATGATAAATGGGAGCAATTTGGTGCTTATTTGTTAGTGGAAGGTCGTTTTGAGTTGGATAGTGATCAACGTATTTGTAAATATTGTTACAGCATATTAGAAGAGAACAAAATGCCAGCTAGAGCTGTACATAATGACCCAGAATTGGTAGCTATTCCTCCTTAACTGGAGGATTTAAATACATATTAGTCTATTCTTATTCAATCTGTGCACCCGTTTCAGGCTATAGTTCGTATGGAGCCTAAAACAGGTAAGCTGCCTCCCACAGATTTACAAAGAGGTTTAAAAGGAAGAGTTGTGTATTTACCATTAGATTTTAAGACAAATATTGAAACTGTTGGTGTAGAGAGAGAGGAAACTGGACCTGTGGGTATTCTAGTTAATGGTGTACCAACAAAGAGTCAGCAAATATGGTAAGAGTTAGTAGATGTTATCAAAGTTCAGAAGGCTACGTTATATCTCATAGAAAACAATATTTATTATAAAAATGTATATGTGGAGGAAAAATAAATATCTTTAGAAGATGATAGAGAAATTTCAACTGGCCAAATAGAAAAAGTGGACAAGTGCAGGAGTGAAGAAATTTATGAACATTACAGTATACATCCTCTACATTCAAAAGAAGTGATTGGAAACACTATTGAATTATTCCAAATAAAGAAAGCTAAAGGAACTCCCATGAGTGTTTGGGAAAGAAGTTTAGAAGCCCATTGTTTTCCACAGCTCTTCCCAACTGGAAAATGTGAACGATATTCCCTCCCCCTGACAAGGAGCGTACTGCTGGCAGGAGCGTTACGGCGCTTGCTGTCTACTTTTAAACTCACCTGTTTGTTTTCTTTTAGGTGTTCTGATTCTCGCTCTCCTGCTCCCCTCACTTGCACTATAATTGTGCCCCTCACCGCCGTTTGGCGGGCTGGTTCTGGGGAGGCGGACATCTTGGTTTGGGGTGAGGTGAGGGATTTGTTCGACAGCGCTCATTGCGCATGCGCCAGCGGGGGAACGCATATTTAATGCTCCTCCCCTAGCGCAGCGGGTTCGCGCAGCGGGCGTGTCTTCGCGTGGCCGGAGTCGTGCCAGAGTCCTGCCCGTCTGCGCCCGTCCGCGCTAAGGCCGTGCGGGACGTGTTGGGCTCTGGTTCGCGATAGTCATAACTTCTGGTGTGTTGCCATGCGGACATACTCTAGGGAGAGCCTGATGTCCATCGACCAGGTGAGCCCCTGCTGTGCACTTCCGCCTGTCCACCCTCTCTGTGGTCCGTATCGTTGCCCCTGCAATGGGCTGATACTTGACCCCCCAATGCCTCTCCCTCGGAAATTTCCCTCTGTGGTCCATCATAGTGGGGTCTCTCCTCCCTCTCTGCGGATTATGAACCTAAATGTGAGGTCGGTCCTGAAACATCAGCAGAATCTGTACGATCTCATTGAGGATGAAGCTCCTGATATCCTTGCTATAACTGAAACATGGCTCCAGGAAGCTGACACTGCCATTTTCAATCTGGCATGCCCCTCTGACTATTCGATGTACACCTTGAATAGAGCATCTAGAGGGGGTGGAATAGCGCTGATAGTTAGGTCTTGTTTTCCCTGTGTGTGGAACAGCCTTAAGATCGCTGGCTGTGAAAGCGCCTCTTTTAAAGTCTCTGTCAACCCAGAGTTTACACTCTCTGGGATGGTGGTATATCGTCCGCCGGGCAGCGACGTGCTGTTCAGAAATGCTTTTGCGGATATTGTCGGCACTTTGATCACTGACTGCGCCAACTTTTCTATACTGGGCGATTTAAATCTGCATTTCGATACACTGTCCAGTCTGACAGCTCGTGCCATCTCTTTGGACTTAGAGGCTCTTCAATTGTTCCAGCTGGTTTCCCAGCCTACTCACATTGGGGGTCATACTCTTGACCCTTTTTTCACCAATTTGACTGAGGCCAAAATCACTGCGATTACCCCAGTAGAATGGTCTGACCATTTCCTGGTGTCTATCCAGTGTCCCGTGTCAGTGACCACTCCCACTTCCTCAGCTAGACGGGTACTTAGGAGATCTTGGAACAAACTCAGGCTGGAAGACTTCCATCATCTTTTGTTGGTGGAGCCCTTGGGCCCATTGAACAATGTTGATGAAGGGTATGACCTCTTCTGCTCCTGGCTTACTAGGGCTCTGGACGCTTTGATACCTATTGTATCGACTAAGATCAATCCTCGTGAGTCGAGTCCCTGGTATGACGGGGCCTTACGCGTCTTGAAGGGAGCCAGTAGACGGGCGGAGAGGGCTTGGCGGAAGACATATGGGGCCGATTTAAAAGCTGCATATGCCGCGTCCGTCAAGCTCTATCATCGGGCCATATGTCGTGCTCGTGCGGCCTTCTATGCCGAACAATTCCGGAACAGCACCAACCCGTCGAAGGCCATCTTTAAGGCGGTTAAAGATCTTATGGCTAAGCGGACTACCTCTTTAGCCGAGAGCTCTGTCTCCCACTGTGAATCCCTTGCTTCTTATTTTTTGGGAAAGGTCCAAGCCATTTATCGGACTTTCCCTAGCATTGGGGTTTCGTTGGGAAGTTCCAATGAGACACCACGTCAGATCACCCTGCCTTCATTTCCCCCTCTCACCTCGGACGGGTTTGATAAACTCGCTTTGCAAGTTAAATCTGGATCTCCATCTGATCCAGTAAGGCCTGCTCTCTTTCGAGACCAGACCTTTATGGGACGCCCCGTTGTACGTTCCCTTGTCAACCTCTCCCTAGAGTCGGGGGTAGTTCCAACTAAATGGAAGCAGGCGGTAGTGTCCCCGATCATCAAAAAACCCTCCTTGGACCCGTCTAAGCCTGAAAGTTTTCGCCCCATTTCGCTGCTACCTTGGCCGGCAAAGTTGACAGAGGCCCATGTCAATCTGGCCCTGTCAGAACATCTAGCCCGGACCAACGCCCTTGATCCCACACAGAATGGTTTCCGTGCTGGTCACAGCACGGAGACCGCTCTCCTCGCAATGGTGGAATATCTGCGTGCAAGGTTGGATGCGGGTCAGACGGCGGCGCTGATATTGTTAGATCTCAGCGCCGCCTTCGACACGGTATCTCATAGCATCCTCCTGCATCGGCTTGAGGAGATCGGTATCAGTGGTCTGGCGCTGCAGTGGTTCTGCTCCTTCCTGGACAACCGCTCCTTCTGTGTGGCCATTCCTCCCTTTTCGTCCAGTTTCCAGCCTCTGGCCATGGGGGTTCCGCAAGGGTCCTCGCTAAGTCCCACGTTGTTCAACCTTTACGTGAGACCGCTGGCTGATGTTGCAAGGCAGTGGGGCCTAACTTTGGTCTCATATGCCGATGACACTCAGCTGGCGGTTACTCTTAGCGGAGATGTAGAACAAGATGCCCCCAGGTTTCAGTCTGGACTGAAGGCGGTGGCTAGCTGGTTGACAGAAAACTGTCTCCAGCTTAATGCCACAAAAACGGAGGTAATGGTTGTTGGGAAGGGAGTGGAGCTTTGGGGCGATCAGTGGTGGCCTTCTGAGCTGGGTCCCACTCCGACCCCAGTGTCGGAGGTGAAAAATCTGGGGGTCTGGTTGGACGTTGGCCTTACCTTTATAGGACATACCAAAAAAACGGCAGCCTGTTGTTTTGGTCTGTTAAGAGGACTTAGACCAGTTCTCAAATATTTCGATGCCCCAACCAGACAGCTTGTAGTCCAGGCTACTATCATCTCTCGCCTGGACTACGCTAGCTCTCTTCTGGCTGGGGCTAATCAGGCTGAGTTAACCCGCCTACAGCGGGTTCAAAATGCTGCGGCTAGAGCCATTGTTGGCCTACCCAGATTTTGCCCGGTGGCGAATGTCCTCCGCTCCTTGCATTGGCTCCCTGTAAGGAAGCGTATTCTTTTCAAGGTCCTCTGCTTGGCCTTTAAAATATTAAGAGGTATAGGCCCTGAAATCCTGTCCAATTTTATCTCCTTCTATGTCCCCACCCGGAGCCTCCGATCTCAGGGTCAGGCCCTTGCTGTGGTCCCTAGATTTAGACTCAGTCGGATGGGGGGTCGTTCCTTCAGCGTGAAAGCTGCACTAATTTGGAACACCCTCCCAGTTGAAGTCTGTCAGTTAGACGATCTGCTGTCTTTCCGGAGAGCTATTAAAACTTTCTTGTTTTAGCTGTTCATTTTAGGTTTTTTCTTTTCCTGTTGTGTTGTGTTTCTCCTTGTCTCTGCGCCGGGACGCTCCTTGGCTGGAGTAGCTGTGCGCATAATAAATTAATATAATATAACATAACATAACGGGCCGTGCAGATTCCAGCTTCAGAATATCATACAAGATTGTACTCAGAAGATCCAAGATTTCGACACTGTATTCCATTTTTATTTCATCTTTTGTTTGAAAGTGACTTGTCTAGACATTCATGTGCAGTTAACCACATATTAAAACAAGCATTGAAAATGCAATAGGCCTCACCTTTGATTAAGTTAAAGCCATTTGCTTTGCTAATGGTATTGTGTAGCAAAGCAAATGGACAAGCATCCGGCACTGTGCAATCATCCCCGAACAGGCTACTACACAGTTCGTGTAGTGCTACGTGTAGCTCGCGTAGTGCGAAGTGCATTTTGCGTTACTACTCGTAGCACTACTTTTCAAACTACACCCAGGGTTAGCAACACAGCCTCTTGATACGAGTCCAGTTCAAAGCACACATTGTTCTGAATCATTAAATGATGCATGGAAGGTGAGGGGGGGGGTGGAGGCACGAAGGGAGGAGAGGGGAATGGAGTAGGAGGAGAGATGGAGGGAGAAAAAACGAGAAGTGTGGGGGGGCTGGAGGAAACATCAAAGACTGGGGGAGGGAGGGGTAGAGAGGGTAGAACAGCGGGAGGAGGGGAAGGAAAAACTACATAGTAGTGGGGAGACAGAGCAGGTGGAGGGAGGGGGGGCAACCACAAAGGGAGAGAAGGAAGAGAGAGGAGAAAGGAGGAGAGACGTAGGAATAACAGAGTTGAGGAGTACGTACGTACGTCTGTGCGATGGACGGGAGGGGGCACCTAAATTATAAGGGAGAGAGGAGGCACCATGTGAGGGGAGAGTTGTGGCGAGTGAGGGCGAGTGTCAGAGTTAGGCGGGAGTGTAAGAGAGAACTGCGAAGTGTGAGGGAGAGGGAGCTAAAGATGGAGAGGTGGGGGAGAAGGGTGAGGGGTGCACGAGGGGTCCGCCGAGTTCGTGGGAGTGGAAGAGAGAGAGTGAAGAGGAGCCCGAGAGTGGCAGGGCGTGAGAGGGAAGACAGAAGAGTGAGACGGCCTCAGAGGGATCGAGGGTGCGAGAAAGATGGACCGGGCGGAGTCACAACATGAGAGGGAGGGAGGGAAAGGGAGAAGTGATGAAAGAGAGGAGGTAAACGAGCGTGAGATAGAGAGAAGGGAGAGTTGCGTGTGTGTGGGGAGGTGTGATGGAGGGTCGAGCTTGGCCAGAGGTGGAAGAGGCGAGTACCCGAGACTCAGAAGAGAGCCAGTCTTCGGCTTAGAAGCCCTGCCAATAATGGACCGATGGCGCGAGTGTGGGATGGAGGGCTCTAGAGCTTAGAGAAGGGGACACGGTGACAAGGCCATGCAGGAAAGACCCGGGGCCACAGAGGGCGGGAGGAGAAGCCGCTGGCACGTGAAGGTGTCAGTGGGTGTGAGCAGGTGCAGGAGGAAGCCGAGGGGCCATGTGTGGAGGAACACAAGGCCATGCAAGGTGAGCGCGGGGCCAGGCCATGGGAGTAAACAGTCCTGCTGTAAACCAGCCCGCCTGGCAGAGGCAGCAGGAGCTGTGCCAGAGGGCACACATGGCGTCCACACACACACAGGCAGGCGGTGCACACACCTTACCGCTCGTGCACACCCTCACATGCTCGCCCGGACACTTGCACAAGATGGCGGATCACTCTCACACACATCCACCTTCACACAGCCCCCCGTCCCAGGAGAAGGATAGTATTCGGGAAATTACAACTCCTACTATAGAAGCGTCAACCTGTGGGTGCTGCAGGATTCCCTTGGGCACAAAGGAGCTATGCTTCCGCAGCCAATCAATTTCCCACATAAAGACCTGGACACATTAGCTGGCCCATCATAAGGTCCCAGTCGTGAAAGGTAGCGCTGAACTCTGTAAAATGGCAGGAGCTGCTCGCCTCCTTACACTGCACCTCTGCCGCTGACCTCAAAGTTGGCGAAGGTGTCAAAATCTCATAACTGTGGTAAATAGCGCGCCCCACTTCTCCAAGTGCTGGTCCTCAGGCATGCATTGCTACTGCCCCTGCCTCACACAGCTGCAGTCTGACCTTGTAAGACAGGATGGTGAACCCACCCCCCACAGTCACTCTCTACCAAGAATCTTTGGGTTTCACTGAGTGAGGGTCGTGTGCAAGGATGTAGCTACCTACCATTGGTGCATCACGTGTAGTGGCACCTGGGCCCAGACCCCTGAGGGGGGTATTGAACTCTGAATATTGCTGTATTTTACCTGGTAAGTGCCATCAGCAAGAACGCAGGTACCACCGGCGCAGCAGGTGCAGTGGCACCGGGGCCCGGATCCCTGAGGGACCCATTGAACCCTGAATATTACTCTATTATATCTGGTACAGGCCAGCCATCAGGCAAGGGAGACGTGCATGCTTTTCACCTGCCCACTACCTACACATTTTTTTCGACACTATAGATAGCTTCCTTTAAAATGATCCTACCGTGAATTCTGCTCGCTATCACAAGGAAGCAGGCGGTTCAGATTTTAGTCTGAATATCTCAACAGAACGAATCCATAAAAATGCGTCCATCGAACTGTGTACTTCCTATTTTAAGGGGTAAATAATTCTAGTTTTCACATTTGTGCACCTCCCATAAAGCTCATATCCTCTACCCGCTGTAAAGCGCTTTGATGTACAACTGACGTGTCCGCGCTGAAATTTCCATTTGTTGTCCATATTTGGCAAGACCTCAAAAATCGTATTTTGTTTGGCAATTGTAACACACTCAAACATCCAACCGTTATGGTCCGCATAATATAAAACCGAAAATCAATTAATTCATCAATCTTTAGCAGTTAATTAAACGAGAGCTCTCAAGTTTCCCAGTTCGCTTCGTGAGTAGCTTATCATGGCCAGGTTTTTGTTTTGCTGGACCGGTAGTTCTGATTTTATAATGAAACACAAAGAACTCCTATTCTCATAATGCAAAGAAAAGAAACCTGGACTGAAAGAGCTACTTGGGAATGAATGTGGGAAACCCGAGAGCTCTGTTAAACGTCCTCCCCTCCCGCCACCAGGCCCCTCCACGGTTCAGTGAGTTAACTATAATAAGTGCACGCGCACCCCTCCCCTCTTAATGCCGACCCCCGCCCAGCTCATCCCAACCCCAGCCTGCCAAGGCGGGGGAAACCGCAACTTAATTAGCCTAAAGAGTTGGCGTCCCTCCCCACTACTTTTTGGGCCTTAATGAAGAGCTAATTAGGGCTGTCCAGACATGAAGAGAAAGGCACACAAAGAACAAGTTAAAACAAGGAAAAAACGCACGCCAGTCAGCCACTGTTTATTTTTGCATCGCGCTGTCACTTTAAGCGCGATGCAAAAATAAACATGCGGCCTGCTTTCCTTCTGACATGAAAGGTTTTCTTGTCTTTATGGGGCCATGTGTTTGAAACACATGGCCCCATAAAGATAAGAAAAGCTTTTACCACAGACATAAAGGAACCGAGCCAGTCCAACTGGGACGGCTCTAAAAGAGAAAAGTGTACGTCACTAGACGCTCTTTCCCAATGGCTGGCCACCGTTTAGCATAAACGGTGACGCCAGCCAATGGAAAAGAGGGGCGGGGCTTAAAGCCCACTAGAGAAATCTACTCTAACTCATCAAATCTCGCCAGCGAGACCACGCATGTCTGCACACTCTACGCCAGGCGAGACCTAAACAGGATTTCATCTTCAACATGTTTCTGCAAAGGAATTCAAGGACAAAGTAGAACAAAGAGACGATCATTTAGAATCTCAATTGATTAATTTGATGGCGTTTCAATGTGGTACTAATGAGTATTGGTATCGTTGTCATAAAGAACTTAAATGTATGTTAAGGAACTTAGGGACCCCTACATGGTTTGTTACGCTAAGCTGTGCTGAATACGCATGGGATGATTTACTTGAATTTCTACGAGAAGCAAATTCAAATATTAAAAACCTTTAATTCAAGACAGCCGGAGAACTAAGTTCCATGGATACTGTAAATGTGTGCAAATATTTTAATCATAGGTTTCAAACTATGATGTCTTTTACCTGCAATAAAAATATCCCACCTCTTGGAGAAGTTATTGATTTATTTTGGAGAAAGGAGTACCAAGCCAAAGGTGTTCCTCATATAGATAAGCTATTATGGATCAAAGATGCACCTAAATTTGGAACTGATTCTGATATGACTGTTTTATCTTTCATTGAAGACTATGATACATGTGGTATTCCAAAAATAGAAGTAGAAAAAACCTTAACACAAAAAGTTTTACATTTTCAAACTCGTCAATGTGCAAATATTGTCGATGGAAATACAAGTCAAAGGAAACATTTTATACAAAATGTCATTTTGGATTCCCACATCCAGTAATTTCTGAGCGAAGAGTCAACAGTTTCATGTCAGCAGTGAGCCATATTATACTCGAAAATCTCCCAAAAATACTTACAACATACAAAAGCAGTGAACATTCAAAGTAAACTAATGATTACAATCCAATGATTTTGACGATGTGGAATACAAATATGGATATCCAGTATGTTGCCGATAATTCAATTGCTGTTGCTCGCTATTTTACATCATACATAACAATATCTGAAAAGACGGAGTTGAAAGAAATGTGTGAAGAAATTTCACAAGAGAAGACTCTTAGTAACAAATTGTACAGCTTTAGTTTGAAGATGATTTCCCATTGAGAACCTGGATCCTATGAATGTTTGGATCAGTTGACATCTGCAAATTTATATTAAAAGTCAAGAGGAATCCTATGGGTAAGTCTAGGTCTTGCTGCAACACAAAACCGAGTATTAAAATCTGTCCAAAAAATTAAATACTTAGCATTAAATGAACCGGAAAGTACAGATATTGTTGAAACAAACATGTTGGATATGTACTATCCTAAAAGAAGTCCACATCTGGAAAACATATGTCTCTATGAAGTACTGAAATATTACAGCTTTAGGAGAAATAGTACAGAAAATATAAATGAAGAAAAATATGCAGTCATTGGATGTGATGGATGTTTGGTAAAACATACCAAAGGAAATCTTAATAATCACAGGAAACTCAGTTGTGAGATTTCAGATAAAAGGGAATTTTTCAATTCAGCCCTTCTGCAATTCTTCAAGCCTTGGCGTACTGAAATGGAATTACTTGGAGATTTTCAGTGCTATGAAGATTCTTTTAATGCATGTAAAGATAGCACTGAATGCACAATTTTTCCAAATTATCTACAAATGTTGCATGAAGAGATTGAACAAGAAGCTACCATTGCAGCTGAAATTGCTAGAGACAGTTCTCAAGATAGTCAAAGTTCTGCTCCACTGAGTCAAAATCCACTAGGAGAACCAATTCTGGAAAATGAAGCAGCAATAGCCATGAGCAAAGTAGAAATGGCAATTCAACAAGCACAACAGGATATTATGGAGTTGGAAAACTTGGAAGCACAACTAAATACTGAACAGAAAGAAATATATCAGAAAGTTACACAACAGATAGACCATGGTTTACTTCATGAAAACAAATGAATGCAACTACACATCATATAAACCTATTCGAATGTATATCACTGGTCAAGCTGGTACAGGAAAAAGTTTCTTAATTAACGTTTTGACCAGTTATCTACAGAAAACCACTGAATCACATTTATCTTGTGTTGTAACTGCTCCAAGTGGGTTAGCAGCACACAACATTAAAGGAATTACATTATATTGATTACTGATGCTACCAGTTGAACATGAAAATAAGTTGGACTATCACAAGATGGAGAAGCGTGTTATGAAGTTTCAAGAGTACTAAAGAAAATTAAACTTCTGGTCATTGATGAGGTTAGCATTGGTCTCAAACTTAATGCTTACTTTTGTACATTTAAGAATGCAGCAGATTTTAATATTTTATTTGGAGGAAAACATGTAATTGTATTTGGCGACCTACTACAAATTACTCCTGAAAAAGGGCAACCAGTTTTTAAAACACTTGTGCATGAAGACACTAGGAAATCTTTGGGAAGTATTGGAAATGTCAACATTTGGTCTCATTTTGAATATAAAGAACTTATTGAGAATATGCGACAAGCAAGTTATGAACATTATGGAAACATTCTTAAAGATATAAGAATTGGTGTTTGACAAAACATGGTAAAGTAGCTTTACAAAGTCGCCTATTTACAAACTTGTTTCCAAATGAAAATGTTGGTCGTGAAATAATGTACAGAAAAATTGGAGAAAAGAAATCTGTAATTTTCCTAATTGCATGAGTGTTCTACATTCAATCAGACCTTTTGAAGCTGGAAAGCAACAAATAATGAAAATGGAAGCCATTTATAGAACACAAAGAAATTACTATTATTCTGTCACAAAAATTAAAATCAAAATTGGATTCTTTGGAAAGGTCTATAGCTAAGACTGCTGGTTTAGAAAATAATGTATATGTATGTAAAAACATTTACAGCGTAATTTGGATGAGGAAAAAGGTTTAGTAAATGAAGCAATGGCAAAAGTTGTTGATTTTGTTAAAGATCAAAATGGAGATGGAATTGAATTCTTGAAGATTAAATTTGATCAGATTGAAGAGGTATAACAGATTGGACGTTGTGCTGTTCGTTTTTTGCTTGTGATGGACTTGTATGTTCGTAGAAAACAGTTCCTCTTTCTTTAGCATATGCGGTGACCATTCATAAATCTCAAGGTTTAAGTGTAGACAGTGCTTTGGTAAACATTGGAAGTACAGTTTTTAAAGAGGGTATCACATATGTTGCATTGTCTCGAGTAAGAACATTATCTGGATTGTATTTGATTGATTTTGATGAGAAAAAGGTTGGTGCAGATGCAAATTGTGTAAGAGAGTATAATCGTTTAAGAAGACTGTATGCTCCTAACTTAGGTGAATATCCCATATATGAAAAGGATGTAGTATGTCCAAAACGAACATATGAAAAACACTCTAGTGAGGTTGGAAAGAAGAAAACAATTCAAGAGAATGTTGAGGCTGCAAAGAAAATGAAAATGGACACTGTTAATGATATTGTAGGATACCAGTTAGAAAATAGTTCAGGTATCAACTGCTATGCTAATGTAATTGTGAATGTCGTGTTTTTTCTAGAAAATCATCATCAAATTATGTAGAATTGATAAAAAAGATGTTGTTCTTTGTTGCATTATATTTTGGAAAAATTGACAACTGATAAAACTATAATCCGTACTGCTTCTGGCATACAGCATCTTTTGGATATACGTGCTGGTTCTTCACAATTTACACTTGCGGTACAACAAGATGCTCAAGAATTTCTTATGTTTATGCTTGCAGTATTGGAAGATGAAGGAATAGAAATTGAAAATTTCTTTGAACTAAGTTACAGATGGAATCATAAATGTGAAGACAGTTCATTTTCTTCTACTACTGAAATAGACACTGATCGATTCATATATTTGACAATACCAGATGGCAAAACAGTGTCTTTTAACATATTAGTAAAATCAGCTAATCAAGATATGAAATGTACTCACTGCAAATCTGAAATGTTGTCAATATTATTTATAGAAAGATTTGGACAATATGTCATTTTAATGCTACAACTTTGTAGAGCAGATGGAAGAAAATTGGAAACCAAAAATAAACATTTTGTGGCAAGTCAAGTATCAATTCAGAAAGAACTTTTAAAGCAGTGGCTATTATTTTCCGTGATGGACCTAGTACAACATCTGGACACTATACTGTGTATTTAAGATGCAATAAAGGATGGACATATTGTAATGATGCCCATTTGAAATTCAAATGTCGGTTGCCTTACGAATTGCCAAATTCATATTTGATATTTTTGGTGTCAAAGTTTTGAAAACATCATTCGGCCTATTGGGAAGATGTAAACATGAACTAACGAGTTTATTTTTGATATTTTTTATGCAAATGATTTTGGAAACATCATTTGGCCTATTGGGAAGTTGTCAACAATTAGTGTTTGAATTATCGTTTCTGTTCTTTGAAATTGCATTTGAAAAATTGTGTTTGAAAGAAATAGTTCATATATTTGATCTTTGTATTGTATGCAATGTAAATGAGTGTATATTTTTTGAAAATGTAAACAGATAGTTGAGTTTGTTGTAAATATTTTGAACACAGATTTGTTTTTTTTTTGCAATCTTATTGATTATATTTTTTTGCATGATGATCAACATTGAAATCACTGTGTATAGTGAAATTCAATAGAATCTGAAAACAGAAAAAAAGAGAATCTGAATATGTTATCTAATTGTGAAATTATGTTGCGTTCTTAAAACTATAATATTATTTGCAGTAACAGTATTTTTCTTCTCTTTACAGAAAGTAATTCTAAAATTTTGAAAATATTTTACATTATAATAAAACAACTGAAAAACTGTTTCAATGATTTTCATATCTACTTCAATAAAGAAGGTAAGATAATGTAATGTAATAAGCATAATGTTATGAATAAATATTTACAGTTACTTTTATTGCAGCCATTCATTTTTTTAAACTGAATTATCTCACTCATCAAATCACTTTACCAGAGCCCATGCACTTCTGCAATCACTGAGAAATAACCTATTTACTTACAAAATCACCTATTCATTACCAATATACAGCTTTATTCACTGTGGCAGTATCCATACAGCTCTGTAATCACCCACACATTACTTCTAGAATGTTGCAATAGCCCAAGTATTACCTATGCAGTCCTTCAATCATCCAGACATTTCTCTTCCACTTATACAATCACCTGAGCAGTAACCATGTATTTAATAGGCCTGGGTGGGATTTGCGTAGTCGCGTTACGCAAAGTTCAGCAAAAATGTAAAAAATCTCTGCGAGCTACGCAGAATTCCGGAATTGCTTGTTCTGCCCGTTCGCAATGCGTTTTTCCTGGTCGGGGACGCTGTTTGCGTACTCAGGGGGAAAAATCTCGCATACTTGCCCATGTGGTTGTCATTTGGCGCGGCCATCTTGTTTCACTTGTCCCGCCCGTTTGCAATGTGTGTTTCCTGTTCGTGAATGCGTATGTCCGTTGGCGCGTCCAAATTACGTGTTTGTGATCGCACACTCTCGCGGGATCGCTCGGCTGGCTACCAAAATCTCATGGCTCATGCGAACGGATAGGAAAACTCAACAGCGAATGCAGGGATCCAGGTAAGTCACTACCACGTGCGCGAACACGCATTTTGAAAGCGCGAAAAAGGAAAAAATTCCGCTAAACTGCGGATTATGGAATTTTTTAGCAATTCTGCATTCTCCACGGAACTGCCAAAATTCCGCAAATTCCGCGAGTAGAGCGGCTGTGCCGCCCAGGCCTAGTATTCATGCAATCATCCAAGCAATACTAATGCACTTAAAAAATCACCCTAGCACTACCGAGGTACTCCTCCAATCACCCAGGCACTACTCATCCACTTATGCAATAATTCAGGCACTACCTATGCACTGTTCCAATCACCCGTGCACTACCCCATGCACTCCTACAATCACCCAGTCAGTACCATGTACTTACCCAATCACTCCGCCAATACCCAAGCACTTATGAAATCACCATGCTGTATCCCTGCAATCCTCCAATCACTCAGACAGTAACCATACACTCTTGCAATGATCCATGCATTACCTATAAACTCATGTAATTACCCAGGCATTAACCATGCACTTATAAAATCACCCAAGATATGCCCGTGCACTTACAAAATTACCCAGGCACAACCCATGTACTCCTGCAATCAGCCAGGCACTAGACACTACTTATTTACTCTTTCGAATACCCAGGCACTACCCATGCACTCCTCTAATCCCCCAACCACAGCCATGTACTTACCCAATCACTCCGCCAATACCCAAGCACTTATAAAATCACCATGCACTATCCTTGTAGTCCTCTAATCATCCAGGCAGTACCCATGTACTCATACAGTGACCCAGGCACTAACCATGTATTCAAGCAATCATCCAGATATTACCTATAAACTCATGTAATTACCCAGGCATTAAGCATGTACTTGTAAAAGCAGTCAAGCATTACCCATGCACTCTTCCAATCAGCCATACGTTACCTCTGCACTCATGCAATTACCCAGGCAGTAACTAAGTAATTTAAAATCACCCAAGCTCTACCCTTGCGCTCCTCCAATCACCCAGGTACTACTCATCAACTTATGCAATGATACATTCACTGCTCCAATCACCCATACACTACTCATGCACTCTTCTAATCACCCAATCACTAGCCATGCACTTATAAAATCACCATGCACTATTCTTGCGGTCCTCTAATCATCCAGGCAGTACCCCTGTACTCATGCAATGACCCAGGCTCTAACTATGTATTCAAGCAATCATCCATACATTACCTATAAACTCATGTAATTACCCAGGCATAAAGCATGCACTTGTAAAATCAACCAAGCAATACCCATGCACTTAGAAAATCATGCAGGCACTACACATGTACCCCTGCTATTACCCATACTCTACTCATGCACTTATGCAATAACCCAGGTACTACCCATG
This sequence comes from Triturus cristatus, assembly GCF_964204655.1. Taxonomy (NCBI): domain Eukaryota; kingdom Metazoa; phylum Chordata; class Amphibia; order Caudata; family Salamandridae; genus Triturus; species Triturus cristatus. Next base: position 702,163,645 of record NC_140591.1, read on the forward strand.
CACTGCTCCAATAACCCATGCACTACCCCATGCACTCCTATAATCACCCAGCCAGTACCATGTAGTTACCCAATCACTCTGCCAATACCCAAGCACTTATAAAATCACCATGCACCTTCCTTGCAGTCCTCTAATCATCCAGGTAGTACCCATGCACTCATACAGTGACCCAGGCACTAACCATGTATTCAAGCAATCATCCAGATATTACCTATAAACTCATGTAATTACCCAGGCATTAAGCATGTACTTGTAAAAGCAGTCAAGCATTACCCATGCACTCTTCCAATCAGCCATACGTTACCTCTGCACTCATGCAAGTACCCAGGCAGTAACTAAGTAATTTGAAATCACCCAAGCTCTACCATTGCACTCCTCCAATCACCCAGGTACTACTCATCAACGTATGCAATGATACAGGCACTATCCATTTACTGCTCCAATCACCCATACACTACTCATGCACTCTTCTAATCACCCAGTCACTAGCCATGCACTTATAAAATCACCATGCACTATGCTTGTACTCCTCCAATCATCCAGGTACTACCCATGCACTCATGCAATCACCAAGGCACTACCCATGCATTTCTCCAATCATGCATGCACTACCAATGCACTCATGCAATCACCCAGGCATTACCCATGCACTCCTACAATCACCCAGACATTACCCTTGCACTCATGCAATCACCCAGGCATTAACCAAGCACTTACACAATCATCCAAGCACTATTCATGCACTCCTCCAATCACTCAGGCACTACTCATCTACTCATGCAATAACCCAGGCACTATCCATGCACTTCTCCAATCACCCATGCACTACCCGTGCACTCCTCTAATCACCCAGACACTACTCATTCACTCCTTCAATTACCCAGCCAGTAGCCATGCACTTCTCCAATCACCCAGGCACTACACATGCACTCATGCAATCACCCAGGCATTACCCATACACACATGCAAACACTTCCCATGAATTCGTCCAATCATCCATACCTCTGCACTCATGCAATCACCCAGGCATTAACCAAGACTTACAAAATCACCCAGACACTGCTCATTCACTCCTTCTATTACCCAGGCACTACCCTTGCACTCATGCAATCACTCAAGCACTGCCCATGCACTATTCCAATCACCCAAGCACTACCCATGTACTCATACAATCACCCAGGCATTACCCATACACTCGTGCAATCACCCATGCACAACCCATGCAATCCTCCAATCATGCAGTCAGTACCCAAGCACTCATCCAATCACTCGGCCACTACCCAAGCATTTCTCCAGTCATCCAGGCAGTACTCATGCACCCATGTAATCTTGCAGATATTATCCATACACCTCATACAATTTTTTTTTACCAGAATAGGTGGTTCAAACATGAACCGTTTTTTTTTCTTCTTGTTGTAATTTTTTTTTCTTTTCTTACTTGAAAAATGTGGGTGTTTTTTAAGAAAAAAATACAGAATGAACTGTGAAAACTTTCAAAACATTTTGCAATTAAGAACACATTGCAAAAAAAAAATAATATAAGTGGTTTTTGACAGCAACCACAATGGTGTCTACTGATTGTTTTCCATGGCACAAACCTTTGTTGCATTTAATGCAACATTGTTGAATTCTTGCAAATTCTGGTTTGATGTTACTAGTCATACTGGTAGAAGAACCAGATGATGTGCTAGGCCCTCTAAGTTGGTCATTGTGTGCAGCCTGTTTCTCCAGATCATGGCAGTGTTGCTCCTGTGCAAGGGCCCATGGGTGGATAGTTCGAAGATGCTTGAGCATCAAAGATGTGCTGCATGCACGTAGCCTTTCTTGCGCGTACCTTTTACTCACCTCAAGGATGGAAAAAAAGGCCCAGACAACGTTTTCATATCTCTTTTTGACAGGTTTTTGAATATCATCTTCTTCCTCTGCATGAAGCTTTTGGTCAATGTTGGAAGAAGCCATTTGGAATTGCTGTTCAAAAAACACGAAAAAAATCCAGAAAAAGATAGAGAAATCACAAGAGCTATGTCTCCCTAGATCTTCTGGAAGGAAGGAGAAAATTGGGTGGGGTCTTGTAACTTCTAGAATGAAAAGATTATCAACCAATGAAATTCTTCTTTTCAAAAGGTCACATGGATTCGTGCACAAAGCACGCACCCCACGTGCACCCATCGCGAATTCGAAAAATATATTTAAAAATAATTTATCTTTATTCTATTTACAAATATATGATTTTCATAAAAAAGATTTTTATAATCTCTTGCTTTAACCCCTTCTGTGCATCAGATGGCTGGGAGCCGTCCGACGTCACGGTGGGCGTGTGCGTCGGATGGCTCCCAGCCATCCTAGCACCCACCCGCGGGGGAAGCACTGGGACTCCCCCCGTGGGCCGCCCTCCTACGTGCCTCTGCCAGGGAAGGCAGGGGAAGCCCTTCCCCTGCCTCCCCCCGTCATCAATAATATCAGCGCGCGAGGTGGGCTGGTGTCATTGGAGGTTTCCCTTTTGTTTCCCGACGCGCTGGAAGCCATTTGCTTCCATCGCGTCGGGGAACAAAGGTGAGTTTTGGCTCTGGGGAGGGGGGGATTTAAACAAAAGAGGCATCGGGGGAAAGGAAAGGGTTTTCCTTTCCCCCGATGCCTCTTTTGTGCATTCCTGCTGCACGGTCATGCGATCGTGCAGCAGGAATGCCCACTAGCGCCGGGGATTTATTTTTTAAATTTTAATGCCAATTGTGGGGAGCGGCCCCTTAGGCAAGGGTCGCTCCGCTTTTGGGGCCCATATGTTTTGGCAGTCTGCCCCCCTGGGGGGAGGCAGAGCTCGCCAACAATTTTATATATAAAAGCCCATTAGACCACCAGGGACTAACTGTGGGAAGTGGCCCCTTGGGCAAGGGTCAGTCCCCATTGGAGGCAATGTTCTTGGCTGTCTGCCCTCCTGGGGAGGCAGATCTCGCCAATAATTAAAAATTTAAAAGCCCACTAGACCACCTGGGGGCGCAGATTTTGCCATGCAACTTTGTTTGAGATGCCCACTAGACCACCAGGGACTAACTGGGGGCAGATCTCGCCACTTATTTTATTTTTAAAAGCCTACTAGACCACCAAGGACTAACTGTGGGGAGTGGCCCCTTGGGCAAGGGTCACTCCCCACTGGGGGCAATGTTTTTGGCTATCTGCCCCCCTGGGGGCGCAGATTTTGCCATGCAATTTTGTTTGAGATGCCCACTAGACCACCAGGGACTAACTGGGGGCAGATCTCGCCACTTATTTTATTCTTAAAAGCCCACCAGACCACCAGGGACTGACTGTGGGGAGTGGCCCCTTGGGCAAGGGTCCCTTCCCATTGGGGGCAATGTTTTTGGCTGTCTGCTCCCCTGGGGGGGCAGATTTCACCATGTAATGTTATTTTAGATGCCCACTAGACCACCAGGGACTAACTGTGGGGAGTGGCCCCTAGGGTAAGGGTTGCTCCCCTTTTACGGGGGTGAATGTTTTATTTATGCTCTTAGGCCCACCTATCCCTTAGCTTGGCTGGTGCATATTTGCAAATGTGATTGTAATGTTTTTTTCTCCTTTTTATTCTAGTGTAAAGCTTTTGATTCTTGTTTGCGGTTTCGGCAGTGGTTGTTCTGCAGTTTTTCGTAGTTGCATTTATTTGGTAAGAAAAACATTTTTGTTGTGTTTACTCCAAATGAGTATTATTGTCATGCATGAATGAATTATTTTGTAAGTGGTGTGATAATGGCAGTATTTAGTTAGTGTTTTGAGCACGATATTCTTTGCAATGTGTTTTGCATTGTCTTATGTGTAATTTTCTTTTTCAATTTTAGTGGGATATTGTTGATCCTTACTGTGTCTGTGCAGAGTAGGTGGCGGTGAGTCTAGCTGCTTCTGGCAAGTGAGTGGTATAGTTTTGGAGTATATAGGTCTTTGTGATAAAGACGCATTTTGTTTACTACTTATTTTACAAAGTGTTTGTTGTTGTTGACTTGTTTGACCAGTTACCTTTATTAGTAAGGATTATGGCTAGACGTAGAATTACTGCTCAGCAGGTGGTTGGTATGCTTTTTGAATCTTCCTCTGACCATGATTATGAGACTGACAGTGAGTCTGAGGGAGAGGAGGGAGGGGAAGATTCAGGCAGTGAGTTTTCTCTCCACGTGGAATCATCATATGATGAAGCTACTCTCAGTGCGGATGAAACTACTCCCGGTGTGGATGAAGCTACTCTCAGTGCGGATGAAGTGCCTGTTTTAGAGGAGGGCACTGATGTGCTGATGATGCAAGAGACATCTGGATTGCAGCCAGGGGCTGTAAGGCTTCCCATTGGTAGTGCTGGACTCTGGGTTGATCCAAACATGGTGCAGCCGGTGTTGCCTGCCTTTAGTGGTGTTGCAGGATGTAGAGTGAATTGTGAATCTTTTTGCCTAGACATCTTTTTCAGTTGTTTATGGATGATGTATTTTTGGCTGAGATAGTTGAGCAGACTAATTTGTATGCTGAACAGTATTTGAGAGACCACAGTGCCAGACTTAGGCCCCGCTCTAGAGCTACCCGATGGACTCCACAAATCTGGATGAGATGAAGAAGTTTTTGGGTTTGGCTTCCGTATTGGTCTACCAGTCCCTTGATGGCAACGGCCATATTTCATGCAATTATGAGTCGTGATTGGTATTTACTTTTGCTTCGCATGCTGCATTTTGTTGATAATGCTTTGGCGTTGCCACGAGATCACCCTGACTGTGACCATCTTTTTAAGATTCGGCCTGTACTTGATCACTTTGTAGATCAACTTTCAGAGATCTTTACTCCAGGCAAAGAAATATCTATTGATGAGTCTTTGGTCCTGTTCAAGGGCCGTTTGGTTTTTAGGCAGTACATTCCTAGCAAGAGGGCACGTTATGGAATTAAGCTATATATGTTGTCTGAGAGTAGGACAGGATATGTCTTTACGTTCCGGGTGTACACTGGTAAGGATTCCACTATTTACCCCGCTGGTTGTCCGTCCACTTTAGGAGTTTCAGAGAAAATTGTGTGGGAACTTGCTAGACGACTGTTTAACAGAGGTCACCATTTGTACCTTGATAACTTCTACACTGCTGTGCCATTGTTTAAGGAATTGTTAAAAGTGGACACTTTTGCCTTTGGCACAATCCATAAAGGTTACCCAAAAGAGCTTGTTTGCAAAAAGCTTCAGAGGGGACAGTGCATTGCCTTGCGTAGTGAGGAACTGCTAGCTGTGAAATTTGTGGACAGGAGGGATGTGTACATGCTGAGTGCCATCAATGATGAGAGTACTTCACCTGTGACTGTTTGGGGTCAGGTTGCTGAAGTGAGCAAACCTGTGTGCATTGTAGACTACAATAAGCACATGGGTGTTGTCGATAGAGTATATCAGAGGTTGGAATCTAACACTGCTGTTCGTAAGGCTTACATTTGGTATAAGAAGTTGGCCATCCATCGCTGCAATTTAGCAACTTTTAATGCTTGTGTTGTGTTCAAGGAGTGTTCTCGTGCGTCAAAGATGACTTTTGTTCAGTTTCAAGAGTTCCTAGAGTGTTCCTAGAGTTGGAGTGGTGGAGGATGTGGATAGATTGAAAGAGCTCAGGGTACATATCAAAATCAAAATAAGTCAGCGCACAGCAAATGAAATAAACGAAAGAACTCCTTATATCAGTAATATTAACACAATTCACAACCAATGTCTAACATTTAGTGCGTGCAAACCGGAAAAGGCAGCCAACCTTAAACACAATACTGAAAAGCAGGTGCAACAACACCTGGATACCGGATGCACAGCTGAGATGGATGAAGAACACACATAGCAAATTTTTGTAAATTAAACAGAACAAACTGTCTACTTGGGAATAAAACATTCACCATCACATGTTCTGATTTCACATGAATAATGCTCTTTTAATTATTGAGGTGTAAAAAATGCAAATGAAAATCCTATGAAATTGTTTGATAAACAGAACTAGTATTCAAGTCTTTCAAAAAAACATGTCAATAATAAATCTTGATAAAGCAACACAAAAGCATCAACAAAATGATTGTTTCACAGAAAGAATTGTCGTTGTTGTGGTTCATGCCCAATGCATTTCGGGATTACCCAGAATCCCTTCTTCAGGTGCCTGTATTAAAAAAAAAAAAAAAGACAAGATATACACTGCATTATGAAATGATGAATGTATCTGGACAAAACAAGATAACCCAAAGATACATTCAACGACTCCAGAGGGATGAAGACACACCTGTACGCGTACAAGTCCAGACAATTATCAACCACTGAAAAAGATATGAACACTAATGATAGAAGTTACTTGTGACTCAAAATACCAAAAGAAAAGGCCAATAACTCCCACACCCTTAGTGCACTGATAGGCGATGTGGACAAGTAAACAGAGAAAACACAGGAAAAACGTGCTAAATGAACAGTCCTGGTTCAGTTTTTTGACCTTTTAATTATTGACGGTGCATTTAATTTTTGTGAAATCTCTTGTTAATAAAATGTTATATACAGAACTATCACTCGCTCTCGTGCCAAATCAAACCAGTATGTATGTGCACTTGAGGAATAGATGGCTGTGCAGTAATCTTTGTCTTTTTAGTCTCTCGCCAAGGTGTACATTCCATCCAAGAATAACCTACCAACTGTAGATATTGTTGTAAACTAAACACCCATGGGAGTACATGGTGATGTCTCTCTTGTGGATACCAACACGTTATCTTACCCACAATGTCCTGCAAACCTCAAAATGTCTGTCACATTTTCCTTGCATTATTGTGCCAAAATGTTCACGCTGCATAAAGAAATAACACATTTCCTACCCCCCACCTTTTTCCAAGTATCCCAATAGAAATGGTACCTCACTCGTGTTTGTGGCCCAAGTACCTGCGACAGGCAAGGGCCCAAAACATAGTGAGGCGACAACAAAATTGCCTATAACAAAACAACCTGGTTTTGCAAGGGGGGTCACCTGGGTTTTTGGCCCAGGGGAATTCCAGGGAGGTATGGCTTGCGGGGATCTCCCAACGTTTCCTTATCCGGAATCCACTGCAAACCTCAAATTTAGCTGAAAAAAATCACTTTTTTCGCACATTTTTGTGTGGGAAAGTTGTGGCATCACCGGGCTGACACAAATTTTCTACCATCCAGCACTCTACCCTACCCCAATCTCCTCACCCCAATCTGCCCACCACAATTTACCTCTTCCCAAACCACTCTACCACATTCTGACTCAATGTATAAACCCCAATGTACCCTAATCTACCCCCCAATCTACCTTACTCTACCCCAGCCCACTCCACTCACTTTAGCCATGCTAAACAGCAGCCAAACTGATGTACAGCATGGCTAAATCACATTGCTAATGCTTGTTTTCTTTCCAGTTACAATAATTAACTTTCCCAAACTCTACCCTGTTTCTTTTATTTTTAATTATCACTGTGTTGTCTTTGTTTTGTAAACTGTTTTGGTTTCTTATTCAGTAGAAATAGTGGAGGAAGTGTACATTTCTATTGGGTCTTCTTGGATTATATTTACGTTTTTAAACTATATTTAATGGCATTATTGCTCTAGGCACTTGGAGACTGTCTTTTAGCTTCCCAGTGAATATGCGTTGGCACGGCCAACATGGTGGGAAAATATTTAAATCCAATAGACATAATTAGCTTTTAAGTGGGTCTCCTCCAGGGGAATCCACAAACCCTGGGTACCTTTAGAATCCCCATGATTTTGGAAGAAAAGGACGCAAATTTAGCGTGGATACCTTATGCGGTCAAACAGTTACAGGGGCCTAAGCGCGAACTACCCCAAATAGCCAAAAAAAAGCTTAGCGCAGAGGGGAAAAGGCCTAGCAGCGAAGGGGTTAATAAATGTGAGAAGTTGGCCTGGTATATGCTGTCCACTAGTTATAGTGGGCACCCTGTACCAGTCCAAACAACCCCTTATTGGTTATAGGTTAAAGACAACCTTTATTGAAAGCTATCCTAGTGGTAGCTATGGAGGGCAGCCTTCAGGCCAAGTCTTGAAGGAATGTAAAGCAGCTTGTTTTACCAGTCTATAATCTCTTGAGTGCCTAAATGAAAGACATCCACACCAGGTATATATATAAAATATATGTATTCATTACTAAACACACCCTCCTAGTCTCTTTATGAGACTAGAGGTCAAAACACATAAGTTACAGTTCAAATATTACAGTAAAATAGCACAAATACACGTCAGGCCCTCGGGCAAGCCAAACCATTTACTAAAATAGTGGTATAAGAACCATGACTTAACTAGATACAAGGCCTAGAGCCTTTAGAATCACTGGAACCCCAAGAAACCACTCAAGGTAGTGACACAGGGGACCCACGGGGGCCGTGTGCAGTGTGTGAACACAGCCGTGGGCTCCCGTTAGCTTCTCTGGGGAAAGTTGCGGTTAGATTTTAAAAGATTAGGGACACTTAGAAGTGAATCAGGACCAAACCCTTTGGGACTTAGGAAGTTCTAGGGCCAACACCCACGGGAGTACCGGAGTTCTCGTGTTACCTCACCCAGGGAAGCCGGGTGCATAGCTGTCAAATGGTGTCGGGTCGCATCGTCAATTTCAATGGGAGCAGGCAAAGAAGTGCTGCTGCTGGGAAGATGCGAAGTGTCCGAAGAGATCCAAGCATGGATTGAAGATGAGAAGAACCTGAAATCAGAGGGGACAGAGTCTGGGTCGTAGCCAGTGACCAGGAAGGCGATAGGCAGATGCCCACTGAAGGGTGATTTCAGGTGAAGAAGGTGAAGCTTGACTCTTCAGCCACGAGGACCAGGAGGCGTTGAGGACAACCAGGAGCTGGATTCAAGCTGTCCCACAAAGGATGCCGAGTGCTGCAGCGTCGATGCCCGGATTGGACACAACAAGCCTTGGCTACAGCAACCCATGCAGAAATGAGAAAGATGCTTCGGTGCAGACCAGCAAGGTCTGTGGGACTCAACACTTGGTAGAGAGTCGGGGCACGTCTGGAGCAACCAGGGAAGCCCAAGGAAATTCAAAGTTATTCCCTCAGGGACCCACTAGTTAACAGACCATGGATCGCAAAGGGACCTCAAGATGAAACACAAAATGGCGGTCCACGGGTCACTCGGGGTGACTAGGCCAACAATCTTTGGTGGATTCTGTGCTCGAAGTGGGGCTACAAGTCAGCTCAAGCACAACTTCAGGAGATGTTGAGAAGTCAATGCACTTGCAAAAGTGCACTGTGACCAGGAGTTCCAGGTCCACACTACTTACGAGGGCTGCGGGTCTCAGCTTTGCTGGGCACTCATGTGGCCTCTGAGATGTCTGGAAATCCTCTTCCTGGGCTGCAAATACTTCGGAGTATGGCGGGAGCTTCAGAAATGCAGACTGGCAAATTGCTTCGTTGGTGCCTGCCAAGCAGGAGAGTCACTCCTTGACCCAAAGGGAGATTTCTTCAGTCGTCTTGTCTTGAGTAGAGCGTCAAAGTTCCAGGATTCAGCTTCAGAGTTTCGTCCAGGGATATCTAAACTTCTGGTTACAGAGGTTTCTTACTTATACCTAAGGAAGGGGTTGGACTAGCTCTGGGGACCCACCTATGGGAGCGTTTGGAAAGAGGGTTGGCTACACCCATTTCCTTTGTCCAGTTTCGCGCCAGAGCAGGAGCTGAAAGCCCCTGAACCGGTTAGAGCTGGACTATGCACAGGGACACCAAATGTGCCCCCAGTGCAGGACTTCAAAGCACTCAGACAGTGCTCCCACCCAGCCCCAATACACATAAGCCTGTCTGGGAGGTGGTTACACCTCTCTGTGACAGGAAACCTATTGTCCAGGCCTCCCTTGCTGGAGTTTCAGTCAGCAGTAGGAGGTCAGACTTGTGTCTGTGGCTGCAGCATACATTTTGTGATGCCAGGGTTCTTTAAGTTTCTACCGGGTAACCCAGTACTGCCATGTCTCTCCCTCTAGAAGGGTGGGATCATATCCTCACATCAAGAACTGATGTGGGGGTATGATTCCAAGGTGTTTGACACCAAATACGACATGTTTCCATGCAGCCAGTCCAAAGTTAGCATTAACCGTTTAAGATATAATGCACTTAAGAGTATATGGTCAGGCTGCACCATGACAACCCCGGAGGATAGATTCCGAAGGCTGCAGATGGGCTCAGCTCATGCCTGGGCACCCTCTCACATATAACCAAGCACCCTACCTTCAAGATTGATAAGGCCTGCCAATTTAGAGAGGAAGCAGCTAGGCTGGGATCCTGAATAACAGGGTCCCAGCCAGACTAAAGTCGAAAAATAGTGAAACACCAGCAAAAAGTGGGGGTAAACATGTGAAGCAGATCCTACTCTCCTACAATATACATATAAAACGTATATATATTTAGTTTTAAAGTGTAAAATTTTGGGGCAGAGTCGCGCACCCGGCGCAATCTCCGCAACTACCTACGTAATGTTACAAGGGTCGTAATGTGCGCACCCGTCGCTTGCAAGGCATGCATCATACACGACTTTACCAATATGGTGGCTTGAATTCATGCACCAATCAAGACAGGTACAGGATTGGTGCACTACTCCAATTTTTTATAATTAAAAATGAATATTTATTTTTTACAAAATACCAAATAATACATAATTTTTATAACAATTAAAAAAATAGGAAAAATGTATTTTGGAACATTATAGTTAGAAATTAGCATTCAAATAACCTTTGAAATTCACTGAAAAAACCCAGAGGTTTCAGGGACGTTATAGTTAGAAATTAGCATTTAAAAAACCTTTGAAATTCAATGAAAAAACAGGTTGCAGGGACGTTATAGATAGAAATTAGCATTTAAAAATCCTTGGAAATTCACTGAAAAAAAAGTAGGTATCAGGGACGTTATAGATAGAAATTAGCATTCAAAAAACATCAGAAATTCACTGAAAGTACCATAGGCTTCAGGGACGTTATAGTTACTTGGACATTTCACTCGTACAAAACCAGAGAAATTTGGTATAACTCGCACCCCCGCAATGCACTGCTAAAGACGTCACATATTACATCACTCATGACATGGTCAGTGATATCACTGATGACATCACTGATGACATCTCAAATGACAACACTGATGACATCACTGATTACATAATCCATGTGATCATCTGATGCACCTTCTCACACCCTAATATAACCTTTCATACACCCACTCTAAAATTCAGACTACCATTCTCAAAACCATAGACACACCAATACCAGTTACTACATACCCACTCACTGGTTCATAGGTCGTCACACATCCACTCACTCACCCATACAGTCACTCATACACGCAGTCACTCATCAATACAGCCTCTGATATATGCACTCATACCCCCATATAGACATTCACACACCACCACTCACCCATAGCGTTACTCACAAACCTTATCAGTCATGCAAAGAATCAATCACACTCCCATTGCTCACCTATACCGTTATACACACACCACCTCACTTATTCATACAGAAACTAACACATACTTACCCTCTTATACAATCACTGATGCAAGCACACACTCATCCATACAGTCACTCTCACAGTCACTCACTCCCACATATAGTCTATTATATACTCCAACACTCACATATACTGCCTTTCACATGTGTAGTTACTCACACATATACCACTGAGAAATCCATTCACTCACCAACACAGCCATAAACACACTCACTCACCCATACAGCCCCTCGCAGATGAACCCATACACCCACTGAATCACCCACTCACACATCCATGCAGGAAGTTACACCCCCACCCACGTGCACAGACACTCAGGCACCCATACAGGTACTCAGACACCCAATAAATTAACCCAAATAGGCACTCATGTATCTACTCACCAACTCATGGAGTGACTTACACAACAACTGACAGACTGATACAGACATTCACACACAGCTTAGTCATTCACCCATGCATTCACTAAGGCACGTTTAATCACTTACTTATACAGTCAGTCACACACCCACTAAATCATCCATTCTGAGACTCATACACCCACTCATTCTTCAATACACCCTGGTGTATAAATATATAAAAAATATACTTAAACTTTTCAGAAACACAGTGACTGGATGATGTCATCACTGATGTCATGAGTGATGTCATTTGAGATGTCATCAGTGATGTCACTGACCATGTCATGAGTGATGTAATATGTGACGTCATCAGCAGTGCATTGCGGGGGCGCGAGTTATAGTTAGTCAACTAACTAGAACATCACTCAAACCTATGGTGTTTTTTAGTGAATACATATACATATATATATATATATATATATATATATATATATATAAGATGTCCACAAGATGATTTATTCCACCAGACGAGTTTCGGCTTACTGCCAAGCCTTGATCACGTGGAAAATGTGCACATGTTCCCAGGCAAAACATAAAGCATACAGTGTGTCATGAACAAAAACAAGGGACTTCACCAAATAGCAGTACGTTACATGGCGGCCATCTTGTAATGGTAAAATCCACCGTACACATAATAATGTTGTATTAGCAAATGCTACCTGTCACTATATTCTCAATACATAAATGGTTTCCATCCTGATATAGCATCATAGATTGGCCGTGACACCCAGCGCCACAATACTGACACCATCTTGAGGTATTATTAGTAAGCATGCGGGATTGTTCACTAAAAGAACTTTATCATTTCAAAGTAAGATAACTTTATCAATACAAATGATGAGAGCATGTGCTTAAAGACAAAAACCGCAAGAGAACCTGCATATAAGTTAATGCAGGCATCTTGCAAAGGTTAATAGGTTTATTACCAAATGCGTCAATACGCCGTATAAGTCCTGTTGCATAATTAATCAATCACAACTATCATGATGTGCTCGCAAATGCGAAAACACGGCTAATAATTGCACAACGATGCTTGTGTCATAATAGGCCAGTGCCTCGTGATCCTTCACTCATAATCAGTGTCACATTGAAACTCAATAATATCTCAATGCTGTCCCCTGTTAAAAAATACCAGTATGTCCTTAGGATAAGCCTGTTCCATTCCAGTGCATGTGAGATTGCCAGGGGAAAAGGGTAGGAGGCCCGTGAAAGTGCATACCGGTGTGTGGGTCCCTTCCTTTCCTCCTGAAATACAAAACAGAAAGAAAAAAGACATAATATTAATAACCGATCCACAGATAGACTAACATTAAAATGCAGTAATACTTTCGTACAAGTCCACTGAAGGAAAAGGAAAAAGAAATTGTAAGGGCGGTCTAAAAGACCAAACACATGCAATACATATTTAGTTGTTACAGATTTTTACAGTTTTTTAAAAAGGTCATGTTCACCTTGTTTGTGTGGTAAGGGAGGGGAGGGTAGGGTAGGGGGTAGGGAAGAGGGGGAGGGAAAGAGAGAGAGGGGGAGGGGGAAAGAGAGAGGGGAGAGATAAGGGGGGAGGGGGGGATTTTTTTTTTATGGGGATTAGGAAAAAGGGGGGGTGAAAAACACGAAAGGAACATACATCATAGTATTGTTACTCTTCTTTGAGATGAACTGCCAGTTCCTCATCCAAGTTCAAACCCCCCGGATATTTGGTTTGGAAATCCACAATCAATTTGGATTCTCTCTGTCTGAGTTTCAGATTCCTATTCCCTCCCCTGGGATTCCTGACCACTTGTTCTAAGACCAAAAAGCTTAGTAGGGCCGCATTCGAAAAATGTTCATTGTGGAAATGACGTGCCACAGGGTATTTTTTATTATTGTTGGTAATCGCTCTGCTATGTTCAAGGATACGTCTTTTGGCCATGCATGTGGTACTGCCAACATACCAAAGCCCACAGGGACAAACAATAGCATAGATCACAAATGTAGAGCTGCATGTAAGGAACTGAGCAATCTCCCTACTGACTCCATTGTATGTTACCTTTTTATAGAATTTGCTATTTCTGCAGGCCTTACAATGGCACAGGGGAAGAAACCACTTAGCTCATGTTCGTATCTGTCAGGCTGTACAGTAATATCACTATTTACCAAGAGGTCTCTTATGTTCCTACCCCATCTGTAAGTGATCCTCGGCCTATCAGGAAGGATGGAACCTATGATGTTGTCACTTTTGAGAATATCCCATTTTGTGGTCAAAATGTGTTTGATATTGGCAGAATCTGAATTGTACGTCATAATGATTCTAGTCTCATTCTCTGCGCTGACGTCCAATTCAGAGATGGTGTCAGAGATGGTTTGAATTCTTGTGACACCATCAGCCCTTTCTTTAGCCCTGCGCAATACCCAGTCGGGATAACCTCTAATCTTGAAGCGTTCCATCATGATCTTGCTCTCTGCTTGGAATGATTCTTCAGAGTTACAAATTCTCTTAGCCCTCAGCAGTTCCCCATATGGAATACTCCATTTGAGAGCCTCTGGGTGACTGCTGAGGGCATGCAAAATGCTGTTTCCAGCAGTACTTTTTATGAAAAGAGTAGTTTGAATAACTCTGTTGTTAATGCTGAGACCTACATCTAGGTACTCTGCCTTCGTACTGCTGATACTTGCAGAGAGAATGATGTTGTACTCATTTACATTGAGAAAATCAATAAAATCTCTGGCTTCCTGTTCAGTTCCCTGCCAGATAATGAACAGATCATCTATATATCTCATCCAAGTCGTGACATGCTCAAAATGTCGAATATGATTGGGATTAGCGAATAGCTCCTGCTCCCAGTGTCCCATAAAGAGATTCGCAAAACTGGGAGCAAAGCAAGAACCCATCGCTGTACCCGTGACCTGCCTGTACACAGCCCCATTGAACAGAAAGATGTTATTGGTCAGACATAATGTTTTCATGTCAAGTATCATCTGACTATGCTCCCGATATCTGACCTGTCTGTTCTCAAGATAGTAGCTGTAAGCGTTCAGTCCCTGTGTATGGTCAATAATCGTATACAGAGAATGTACATCGAGCGTGATAAGAAGTGAATCTTCCACCAAAAGAACATCCTGTAGTTTATTAAGAAAGTCTTTGGTGTCCCTTATGTAGCTGGGTAACTTGGTCACATATTCCCTAAGAAAATGATCCACATATTTAGAAATATGCTCCGCTACACTACCTTTGGATGACACTATGGGGTGCCCTTGTGGATTAGTGGGGTCTTTGTGTAGTGTGGGTAAAAGATAAAGCACTGGGAGCACCGGATGATCCTTCTTGAGATAGCAGTACTCTTCCCACTCCAAAATGCCTTTGTCCCTACATATGGCAAGTTTGTCCCATATCTCAATGATGCTGTTGTTGTAAGTTTCCATATCAATGGGAAGGTAGTATTTAGTATCTTCCAATTGTCTCATGGCCTCAGAGATATACAGATCTCTGTCCAGGATAACCACATTGCCACCTTTGTCCGCCAGACGGATGACAATGTCGGTATCCTTGGTAAGGGATTCTAATGTACATCTTTGTTGGTAAGTAAGATTATTGCTAGACCTGTTATTCCCATCATTTTTGTGTCTATAGGAACAAAGGGCCTTGCCAACAGTGTCATGAAAGGTATCTGTATTATCATGAGGTAGATTAGGTATAAAGGTTGATTTAGTTCTAAACATAGTACCTGCGGCAGCATCTGTTATCACCTCAAGCGACTCTAGAGTTTGTGTATTACTCTGTTCAGGGCTTATCCCTTCATTGCCCTGTTCTAGCTGGACCATAGTGATGAGTGTATCAATGTCACTTATATTGATGTTGTCTTGATATGATGAGGAAACTATTTTGGATTACTTATTATCCACTAACCTTTTGAGTTTATACCACTTTTTTAATTTTAGTTTCCTCACAAATTTAAATAGGTCGATCCTAGTGTCAGCATAAATAAAACGATATGAGGGGCAGAAAGAAAGACCTAAGCAGAGTGCAGATTTTTCAGTATCTGTCATTAGTCTTTTAGAAAGGTTAATCTATGATGCTATATCAGGATGGAAACCATTTATGTATTGAGAATATAGTGACAGGTAGCACTTGCTAATACAACATTATTATGTGTACGGTGGATTTTACCATTACAAGATGGCCGCCATGTATCGTACTGCTATTTTGTGAAGTCCCTTGTTTTTGTTCATGACACACTGTATGCTTTATGTTTTGCCTGGGAACTTGTGCACTTTTTCCACGTGATCAAGGCTTGGCAGTAAGCCGAAACGCATCTGGTGGAATAAATCATCTTGTGGATATCTTATGGTGTCGGAGTTCGTGATTACTGAGAGCGCACATACGCTGTGGATTTTGTTGATTAAATTGCCGGCGTACTCCGCCGGTGCGTGCACCACTACCTCACGGGTCCCAGGCTATCAGAAGGAGCAACGAGTTGGAAGGATATATATATTTATATATATATATATATATATATATATATATATATATATATATATATATATATATATATATATATATATATATATATATATATTCACTGAAAAAACCATAGGTTTCACACATGTTATAGTTAGCGGAAATTTTACTGATAAAAAACCAATGAAATTCCCCCGTTATAGTTAGTGCAGGCAACTATAACTCACGCGACCGCAATCCTCTGCTGATGCTAATACTGTATTTAGACACTTATTTGCCCATGTCTTCTTCCATACATTTTTAGCTATACATATATTACAAATATTTTTTTTTCATAAAGACACATATGTCATCAGCAGAAGATTGCGGTCGCGTGAGTTATAGTTGCCTGCACTAACTATAACGGGGGAATTTCATTGGTTTTTTATCAGTAAAATTTCCGCTAACTATAACATGTGTGAAACCTATGGTTTTTTCAGTGAATTTGCAAGGTTTTTTAAATGCTAATTCCTAACTATAACGTGTGTGAAACCTATGGTTTTTTCAGTGAATTTGTACGGTTTTTTAAATGCTAAGTTACTTTACGCCATTCGTGGCGTGCGCGCCCACTTAACGCAGTTCGTTCCGTGCGCGCACGGTGCGCTTCGCGCACCGTGCACGCACAGTGAGCACGCGGTGCGCTTCGCGCACCGCGCGCCCACTTTACGCAGTTAGTGCCGTGCACGCACGGTGGGCACGCGGTGCGATGACAAAGCAAGAAAGCACGTCAACAAATCTGTTTCTGCTTTCCTCCGTGACTATGGTATGGGTGCCATTTACCACAACAACTTGCGTTATGACATGCAAGACATTTATAGAGGAGATGGTGTGCACTTCAATGATGAAGGGAACAGAGTCTTCCTCTTGAACCTTAGACTCTGCATCGGTACTTACTTGTAGGTACCACTAAAAAATCATTTCATAAACACAACGGCTCTTTTTAGAGCCCCCTAATATCTAAACACTTAAATCTGAATTTCATTTAGTTTTTTATTTTTTTTTCTACCGTACGCTTACCGTAAGCTTACCGTACGCGTACCCCGTGATTTTTTTTAAAATCAATAAATGTTTTCTTTGTACTTTACAGTCCTTCTTTGACCCCCTCACAAATGTAAGGGGGTCTGTAACTCTCCTCATTGCCCCCTTTTCTTGTTTTCACTCTTTTTTTTCTGAGTGAAACACACAAAATGGCGGCCGCCGCTTCCTGGTTTCGGCCGATTCGAATGTTTACTAAGATCTAACAGCCAATCAGAATCGCGCTCGCGCACGCCACCGTACGCGTACCGTAAGCTTACCGTAAGCGTACGGTAAGCGTACCGTAAGCGGGCTCAGATATATATCTTGATTTAAAGGCTATTTTCTCAGAATCTACTGAACAGATTTACACCAAACCTACAAAAGGCACTTCCTTGACATAGGGACTACCTCTCTGCCAAATTTCTAGTAATTCTGTTCAGCCGTTCGGGCTGTAGCTCGTTCTAAAGGTCCTATGGAAAAATGCATGGGAAAAACGCGTTTTGGGACCCCCCTTTTATCTCAGCCCCCGCTTGACGTATCCCCCCGAGACTTACAGGGTAGGAGCGGAGCGTAGCGCCCCACCTATTTTGAGAAATTCGCGAGGATTCATCGACCGGCGCCAAAGTTATTCAAAATAGAATGTTGCGGATTTCCTATGGAAAAGGGGTCCTAACTATAACTACCTACTGGCGACCGCCAGTAGGTAATATATATATATATATATATATATATATTACCTACTGGCGGTCGCCAGTAGGTAGTTATAGTTAGGACCACGTTTCCATAGGAAATCCGCAACATTCTATTTTGAATAACTTTGGCGCCGGTCGACGAATCCTCGCGAATTTTTCAAAATAGGTGGGGCGCTACGCTACGCTCCTACCCTGAAAGTCTCGGGGGGATTCATCAAGCGGGGGCTGAGATAAAAGGGGGGTCCCAAAACGCGTTTTTCCCATGCATTTTTCCATAGGACCTTTAGACACAGCTACAGCCCGAACGGCTGAACAGAATTACTTGAAATTTGGCAGAGAGGTAGCCATAAGGTCAAGGAAGTGCCTTTTGCAGGTCTGGTGTAAATCTGTTCAGTATTTCCGGAGAAAATAGCATAGTCTTTATGAGTAACTACATATGTTTTAAACTAGTATATGTGACTATTGGTGTATATAAGTGAGTATATGTGAGAGTGAGAGATTGGAAGAGTTCCTGTATGAATAAGTATGTGTTTCTATAAGTGATTGTTTAAAAGACTAAGTATGTGTAAGTTTCTGTAGAAGTAAGTGTGGTGGTGTGTGTATAACTGTATATGCAAGTAAATGGATGTTTGATTCTTTATTAGCATGAATGACTATGTGTGTGAGTAACTCTATGGATGAGTGGTGTTGTGTAACAGGATGTATAGGTGTATGAGTGCATATGATGAGTGAGTACATGTATGAGTGACTGTATAGGACTGTTGGTGAATGAGTGAATGTGTATGTGTATGTGGATCTTAGAATTGCTGAATAGGTTGTTGTAACTGGTATTGGTATGTCCATTGTTTTGAAAATTTTGGTTTCTATTTTTGAATGTGTGTATCAAAGGTTATATTAGGGGAAGAGGAGGTCTGCCACTCTATCACAAGGATGATGTCATCAGTGATGTCATTTGAGATGTCATCAGTGATGTCATGAGTGATGTCACTGACCATGTCATGAGTGATGTAATATGTGACGTCATCAGCAGTGCATTGCGGGCGTGCGAGTTCTAGTTAGCTGAACTAACTATAAAGGGGGAATTTCAATGGTTTTGTACGAGTGAAAAGTCCAGCTAACTATAACGCCCCTGAAACCTATGTTTTTTTCAGTGAATTTCTAAGGTTTTTTAAATGCTAATTCCTCACTATAACGTGCCTGAAACCTATGGTTTTTTTCAGTGAATTTCAAAGGTTTTTTTAATGCTAATTTCTAACTATGCCTACAGAGATAGGACATGTGAAGAAAGGAGAAAAAACGCACAGAAAGAAAAAAAAGAAATGCAGAAAGAAGCAACAGAAGTCCTCAAAGACGAAGAAAAGTGCAGGAAGAAGGATAAAGTGCAGAAAGAACAAACAGAAGAGCAGAAAGAAGCCTTGTTGCAAAATCATCCTGTACCCTCAACTTTTTCAGACAGATACTGGTGGTAACTGAGTCTGACTAACCAGTCCTAGAGCCAGTGCTATGTTAAAAGACACTCAGAATACAGTGAAAACACCTACATACACTAGGGAACACTATGCGTTGGGGTCCCCCTGTGATTAGCATGACCTCCTCTGTAAGCCCCTGTAGGGCAGGGGATTAAAACTACCTCTTAAAACGTGCCAAAGGGAGTGTTTGCACACGTTAACTCAGGCCCCGTCCCCTCCCTTCACCACTGTGTAAACACGCCCTGTGGCCGTTTTTAGTTGGGAGATTAAGTTCATTTGAATTCTGAGGGTCCCTAGGGTCCAATTAGCCCACTAGGTACCTCCAGTAAGCGCCACAGAGCTGCGTTGCAGAGAAGTGTAAAAAGTGGCACGGCCTGGACCACCTTTCAACGCAGCTCAGTGGCGCTTACTGGAAGCACCTGGTGGGCTTGTTGGCCCCCAGGGTCCCTCAGGATTGAAAGGGAATTATTTCCTCAACTTAAAACGCGCCACAGGGCGTGTTTGCACACGTCACCTCAGGCCCCACCCCCTCCCTTCACCACTGTGTAAACGCGCCCTGAGAGATTAAGTCCCCATGAATCCTAAGGGTCCCTAGGGTCAAACTAACCCACTAGGTACCTCCAGTAAGCACCACAGAGCTGCATTGCATAGAGGTGTAAAAAGGGGCGTGGCCTCAGAACACCTGTCTGCAACGCAGCTCCCTGGCGCATACTGGAGATACCTGTTGGGCTAGTTGGCCCTCAGGGACCCTCAGAATTGAAGGGGAATGAATTCCCCAACTTACAACTGGCCAGGGGGCGCGTTTTCAGAGTGCTGCAAGGAGGGGGCGTGGCCTCCGGCGCGATGCCTGTCTTTTATTTATTTTATTTTATTTTTTTAAGAAGGAGGGCTGTGTGGCCCCCCATCCCCCAGGAGCCTGCACCCTAATTTTTGTTGTTGAAAAAAACTTAATTTGGAATGGCGCTGCGTGGCCCCCCTCCCAAGGCCTTAATCGGCCCCGGGGACCCCAACCCCCGGGTCGTGGCCTTTTTTTTTTTATTCTTTAGGAGGGGGGCTGCGTTGCCCCCCTCCTCAGGCCACTCATGGCCCCGGAGACCCCATCCCCCGGGGCCGACCTTAGTTTTTTATTATTTAAAAAAATATATATATTTATAGAAACACCTAGGAAATGCTGGACAAACCATATGTACCTTTCATAATGACGATTTGTGTGATATTCATTAAAAGGCGACTATGCATAAAATGAATCCACGTGGAATGTATTTACACAGCTAGTGAAGCTCTGACGTGTCTGACGCCCTACCGTGCCTAATCCCGGCTCCCCCGCCGGTGGGTACTCTCCAAGTAGACACCCTTGTCGTTTATTTATACAAACATGGGTAGCTATTGACTGGCACATTTAATACACACGCACACCAAGCCATTCAAAGGGGATTCGACAAAAATTCGACCAAACTATGCAAGAAACCCCCCTCACAGTTCATAGAACATACATCCTACACCCGGATGTGTAATACTTTTTATTTTACTCTCTGGAAAGGAGACAAACCTCACTTGAGAGTCACAGCATGCTCCTGGCTGAGCCCAATGCTGTGTTACACCCACCAGTGCCCACCGAGTGCCACACACCTCTGTGTTGTATTCCACCAGCTAGTGCATATGCTATGACACTCTCTAGCCCATGTGCACTGTAACACCACCCCGTGAATATGTCATGCCACATTTGCCTTCGCACGGGTTATATTGCCCCATCTAACGTGCCTTCCTCGATGCCTATGTTATAACGCACAGCGCTATGACATACATATTACAATCTGGGATCCATATCTTTGTCACAGTGCATATGCAACATTACACTCCCCAGCACATATTTTATATTACAACTTTAGAGACTAGTCAGGTTACACAACACTGCCCTGTGCATATTACACTCCAAGGCGCATATCGCATAGCACGCGCTAGTGCCTGTGCTATCTCGCGCTCTCCAATGAATCTGTCATTGCGCACAATGTATTGCATATTATATTTCATGCCCCGGTTCATCTTATATCACACTTTTTGGTGCATAGTTTATACCATATACTATATCTAGTTTTCATTTTCAATCGTGCTCTCAGGACTATGTTCTATATAACACTGCGTCCACCTACCCTTTTCACGGGCATTACATTTTGCGATGGGGGTGGAGGGTCAGGGGTGTTTCTGCCAAGTGAGCCCGGAGTCAGTCACAAACGTCCTCTTCTTCCTGAATAAAAGTGAGATTATGCTGCATACTTGTTCATATTTTAAGTAGTTCGCACAGACACATATTTTAAAAAACAATAAAGTTCCTAATACCCACCTTCTCTGAACAGTTAGCTTGCTGCCCCATCCACCTCCTCCCTATCCTCTGTTGTCTGAATCCATGGACTAGCCTCCTCCCTCCTGCCATGCATGGTCTGATGTGCTGCCACTTCCTTCCATTTAGCATGATGTACCAGTCCACTCCTCCTGCCCTCCATTGTCCAATTTTATGGCCCATCATTGACCTCCTGCTTAGCCTCTGTGCTTAGCTTGCTGCCCCTATTCTCCTTCCCCCTGCCCTCCGATGTCTGTGTGCATGCCCCTGCTCCATCCTTTTTGCCCACCATGTTCCATGGACCTGCCACTCCTATCTACTCTGAGTGTTCTGTTGAGCTGCCACTCCCCTCCCACCTGCCTAGCATTGTCAGATGACTGTAACCTGTCCCTGCCACCTCCACCCTGCCTGTCCACATGCCATGCCCCTATCCCCTTCCTCCTGTCCTCCATGGTCCATTTTACTGCCACACCCTTCTGCCCTCCCTGGTCTGTTGTACTGCAACTGCTCCACCTGCCTGCCCCACGCGGTCTGTTGTGAGGCCCCTTCACCTGAACTCTCTTGTCTGTGCCCAGGTCCTGACCCTCCCTTCTATCCTCCATGGTCCTTTGTGCATGCCCCTGCACCCTCCTTCTTGCCCATCATAGCCATTGTGCTGCCACTAACCCCCCGCTTTCCATGCATGGTCTTCTGTGCTGCCATAGCCCCTCCCACCTTCCCTGTGTGGTCAGCTAGCTGCCCCTGACCCCCTCCCACCTTCCCTCCATGGTCTGTGTGTATGCCATCATAGTCTCACTGTTGCTCTCCATGGTGTGTCTTGTTTCTAGTGCCCATCCTGCCTGACCTCCATGGTCATCTTGCTGCTCCTGCCCCCTTGCCCCCAGCCCTCTGTTTCCATGTGCAGACCCCTATTCCCTCCCTCCTGGCTTGTCTGTTCCATTGAAATGCCCCTGATCCGTCCCTCCTGCCCTTTATGGTCTGTTATGCTGCAGCTTTCTCTCCTGTCTGTCCATTATGGTCAGCTAGCTACCATTGCCTCTTTCCCCACTGTTCTCTGTTGTCCATGTGCATGGTCCTGTCCCCTCCCTATTGCTTTCTATGGATTGTTGTGCTGCACTCCCGTCCCGCATGCCCTCTGTGGTGTATTGTGCTGCTGCAAACCCTGATGCCTGCCCTGTAGGGTCAGTTTGGTGCACCTCTCCATGTCCCTCCTGTCCTCTGTTATACGAGTCCATGTCTCTACCCCAATTCCTCCTGCCTACCATGATCCAATGTACCGTACTTGCGAACATTTTGAACTTGGTAAGAGGGAGATTTTGGAGAAAAAAACTGGGGTATTGAATTTCCCCTTTCAGTTACATTGAAAAAGAGGAGCTTGTAGACAGGAGAGAGATCAAATAAAGCCCATTTGAGCTTAACAACATTGGACGTTTCCTGGCTGAAACGGGTCTGTTGGCATGTATGGTTGTACTACCACTGCCTCTTCCTTCTGCCCACAATGGTCTATCATATTGCCACATCCTCTCTTGCCAGTCCTGTATTGTTGGTTTGTTGCCCCTGTCCCCCTTTCCACTGCCCTCCATAGTCTGTTGTGCTGCCACTGCCCTTCCTGCCTGCCCAGTGTGGTCAAATTGTTGCCTCTGCACTCTCCTACCTGCCTTCAATTTTCAGAGTCCGTGCCCCTGGCCTCTGTCTCTCAACAGTATCCCAATGAACAACTAGATTGCTAACATTTATTACACAAGTGTGGAACGCCTGATGTCATCTTGATGTAATCCAAACTGTAATACCTAGAGCATTTCCTTTAGAAATTACATATATGAGAGGGTCTTATTTGCATCAAAATTATGGTTAGTGCTCTAAAAAACTAAAATGAGGACATATTTTCTGAGTTTTCAAATAGCGACAAAGAACTTTTAAATTATTTGCAATCTTTATGTTTTTTTATCCAGTTGAGCACTTGATTAAATGTTGCACTTAGGGGAGAGGATGTGGTGTTACTTCCAGAGCTGCAGACTTAACAACTGGGGAACCAGGTTGGAGTTTCTGCTTCAGCTCAACATTCTGTGATTCTGGTCAAATCACTTAATCTCCCCATGTCTACAACCAAAATTAATTTGATCTTGTGTGATGTAACCAATGCTCATGTAAAGCACTCCAATACCTGACAAGTCTGCACTATATAAAACTGCAAATACACAAAAAATAAGTGTTTTGCACACTTCTGTCATTGGGCTACATGTGGGTGATATTTGTGCTGCATTTGGGCTCTTTTGTCTCTGGTGGCGATCTTGGGAGATTTATTTGTTATGAAGTTTCCTAATTTCCTCATTTACTGCAGTACCCTCAATAGAAAATGCTTTCAGTTTTTTACTTTGATTCCATCAAGAAGGTATTCAGATATGTCACACATTTGCCATAAATTCTGAATGTTAGCACTCTAGTTGCTCATTAGATCACTGTAGTAAAGCTACTGCTCACCACGGAAGTCTGCTGCTGGTATTAAAAGTGCATGTTTCAGTCTGCATTTCAGAATTTTTTAATGAAATAGAAGAGGATTTGAGGAGTCACTCAAAATGTGCCCTAATTTTTCTTTCTTCAGCACTAATCATAATTTCTATGGCAAAATGAACCCCCTCATTGTGTTCCTTTTTAAATTAAATGTTTTAAGTGTTACCAGTGTATTCCAATCTATATGGCTTCAGGTGTGCCATACTCTTGTCATAGGTAAGACCGTAAGCACTCTAGTTGTTCTTAAGAACACTCTGGGACATTCGGTCATTGGGCTATACTTGGGCTACATCTGGGTGATATTTAGGCTACATTTGGGCTCTTTTGTCTCTGGTGGCCATTTTGGGAGGCTTCATTTGTCTTGAAGTTTCCTAATTTCCC
This sequence comes from Triturus cristatus, assembly GCF_964204655.1. NCBI lineage: Eukaryota > Metazoa > Chordata > Amphibia > Caudata > Salamandridae > Triturus > Triturus cristatus. The sequence goes on from NC_140591.1 coordinate 702,188,400, forward strand.
CATTTACTACAGTCTCCTCAGTAGGAAATACTTTCAGTTTTTTACTTTGATTCCATCAAGAAGGCATTCAGATGTGTCACACATTTCCCATAAATTCTGAATGTTAGCACTCTAGTCGCTTATTAGATCGCTGTAGTAAAGCTACTGCTCAACAGGGAAGTCTGCTGCTGGTATTGAAAGTGCATGTTAAAGTCTGCATGTCAGAATTTTTTAATGAAATAGATTAGGATTTGAGAAGTCACTCAAAATGTGCCCTAAGTTTTCTTTCTGCAGCACTAGTCATACTTTCTATGGCAAAATGAACCCCCTCATTTTGTTCCTTTTTAAATTAAATGTTTTAAGAGTTACCAATTTATTCCAATCAAGATGGCTTCAGGTGTGCAATACGTTTGTCATAAGTAGGACTGTTAGCGCTCTAGTTGTTCTTTAGATCACTCTGGGAAGCTGCAGTAGAACACAAAGGAATCAACTGACAGTCTCTGCCCTTGTTGGATGTACATGTTTTACTGAGAATGTCAGACTTCATTCTCACATGACTGAGAAAGATAATGTGAATTTACAGAAAATATGCTCTCAGTTGAGCTTATAGATCACCTTCCAAACCTCTGTGGGAAAAGCATGAGAAAATAGGTTTCTCTCAAACGTGATTCATGATATCACAGCAGCAGGCTTTTTCACATGGTAAAATCACCTTAGAACACACCACAATTCCTAAAATGAGTATGGTACCATCGACCAATGATTTATAATGTAACTAAAGTCTTTAAACCTTCTATTAACTGCAATGCTTTTTAATGAGGTGTATATTGGTCCCAAGATGGCTGCCAACACTTCTTGGATGAAGTACTGACAGCCAATCAGATCTCACGATGAGATGTGTGGTTAGGCTTTGCCCAGATATATCTATTTTTTTAACTCAAATTTTCTCAGGAACTACTGAACTAATTTACACAATATAAGCAAAAGGCACGAGTCTGTACTGAGGACTACCTCTTTGCCAAATTTGGTGTAATTCCGTTCAGCAGTTCGGGCTGTAGCTGCGTCAACAGGTCCTATGGGAAAATGCATGGGGAAAATGCGTTTTGGGATCCCCCTTTTTTCTCGGCCCCCGCTTGATGAATCACTGTGAAATTTTCAGGATAGGAGTGGACCGGAGCTGGCCAAAAGTTTGGAAAATTTCGCGAAGATTCGTCAATCGGCGCCAGCGTTATTCCAAATAGAATGTGGCGGATTTCCTATGGGAAATAGGTCCTAACTATAACTACCTACTGGCGACTGCCAGTAGGTAATATATATATATATATATGTATATGCCAAAATGTTGGCAAATGGAAGCTGGCGCTGCTCGACCATGCAAGTAATTTTAACTGCAGTAGTGGGCTTCATGTTTTTTTCTGCACGGCAAGTGTAATTGATGAGCTGCTCCGTGCCTATTTCTCGAGGCTGCCCTGTAGGGTCTGGGGCTCCAGAACGAGAGACTTTTGTGTTTGATATTAAAGGAGGAGCCTGACCGACTCGCGCACCCGACCTATGAAGGATATGCTAATTAGCTAAACTAAGGGATGTGTGAGGAAGGGATTTGTTGCAGGCTGATGTCCTGCTACAATTCTGCTGCAGTTTGAGATTCCTTCTGGTCGCACGTAGTAGTAAGAACAAAACTACAGCATTTCATCTAGTCACCTGACTGTCATCATATAGCATTCCATGTCAAACATCAGTGTATGTGCCAAAAGAACTTTCCAAATGATATGAAATGCGAGGACTTCCAGTTCGTATCTTCGCAGAATGCACTCTGCACTATGGGATTTGCAGTATTGTAAATTCAGTCACGTGAATAAAACCTTTTAAACAACGCCCGAGCTCACGTCTGCATCTTCTTCTACCTGTGAGCAAGGCCATTGAAGCCGAAACGTTGGGAAATGGAAGCTGGCGCTGCTCGGCCAAGCAAGTAATTTTAACTGCAGTAGTGGGCTTCATGTTTGTTTCTGCATGGCAAGTGTAATTGATGGGCTGCTCCGTGCCCATTTCTTGAGGCCTCCCTGTAGGGTCTGGGGCTCCAGAACGAGAGACTATTGTGTTTGATATTAATGGAGGAGCCTGACCCACTTGCACACCCCACCTACGAAGGATATGCTAATTAGCGAAACTAAGGGATGTGTGAGGAAAGGATTTGTTGCAGGCTGATGTCCTGCTACAATCGTGATGCAGTTTGAGATTCCTTCTGGTCGCATGTAGTAGTAAGAACAAAACTACAGCATTTCATCTACTCACCTGACTGTCATCATATAGCATTCCATGTCAAACATCAGTGCATGTGCCAAAAGCACTTTCCAAATGGTATGAAATGTGAGGACTTCCAGTTCGTATATTCGCAGAATGCTATTTGCACTATGGGATTTGAAATATTGTAAATTCACTCACGTGAATAAAACCATTTAAACAATGCCCAAGCTCACGTCTGTGTCTTCTTCCACACTGCTACTAAACCCTCCATCCAGATATTTATATATCCCCTCATTCTTCAATGCAGATTGCTATATATATAATACATATTTAAATAACGAACCAAACCACATTCACTGGATGATGTCATCAATGATGTCATTTGAGATGTCATCAGTGATGTCATCAGTGATGTCACTGACCATGTCATGAATGAAGTAATATGTGACATCATCAGCAGTGGATTGTGGGCGCGCGAGTTATAGTTAGCAGAACTAACTATAACGGAGGAATTTCACTTTCCAAATGGTATGAAATGTGAGGACTTCCAGTTCGTATATTCGCAGAATGCTATTTGCACTATGGGATTTGAAATATTGTAAATTCAGTCACGTGAATAAAACCAGTTAAACAACGCCCAAGCTCACGTCTGACCATGTCATGAATGATGTAATATGTGACATCATCAGCAGTGGATTGCGGGTGCGCGAGTTATAGTTAGCAGAACTAACTACTGAGGAATTTCAATGGTTTTGTATGAGTGAAATGTCCAGCTAACTATAACACCCCTAAAACCTGTGTTTTTTTCAGTGAATTTCTAAATGCTAATTCCTAACTATAACTTACCTGAAACCTATGGTTTTTTTCAGTGAATTTCAAAGGTTTTTGAAATGCTAATTCCTAAACTATAACGCCCCTGAAACCTATGGCTTTTTCAGTGAATTTCAAAGGTTTTTTAAATGCTAATTCCTAACTATAACATATCTGTAACCTATGGTTTTTTCACTGAATTTCAAAGGTTTTTTAAACGATCATTTTTAAATATATTAATTGTTATATTTAGTTTTTTTATACTGTTTTTCTACATTTTTTAAACTTTTTATTTTTACATATTTTATTTTTTAATTACATTATAAATATTGAAACTCTAATATCGTTTTTAAAAAAAATATGTTTATATTATTGTTTTTATTGGGTTTTTTTCATTTTTTTTTTAAGTTGCACACCCAATGTGTGTACCGTTCTCGAACACTGTGCGGAACCTAGCCGCCATTTTACGATTGTTGTGTAGGATCCGCTTAAGGTGTGCGATGGGTGCGTATTTTCCTGCGCGATTGCTATGCTTCCACGTCACGTCATATACATGTTTGACGCGGTGGGTGTGCTAGTCCCGCCAAATTTTTTAATGTCAAAAAAGATATACATGTATTTAATATAAATATTAAGGCAAGACATTATCTGAGCTAATCATAAAAATAATATACTTTTACTTTTAATAAACCTATATTAGTTTTTAATGCGATTTTGCGAAGTCGCGCTGGATGCGTGCTGCCTATGTGCAGGGTGCGCAAACCCCATATGACCTGAAAAAAAGAGATTTGATTGGTTCATTAGACTTCCTATTCTAACTATTGAAGGACCCAGCCTATTTCATTCATTCTTCTTAGACCTTCTTTGGAGGAGCATCTATGAACTGAGAAGAACCTTTTTTTTGCTAAGTGCACACTTAGTATTGCTTTCTATTGCAAAACAATGGCTTCAGGACAGCAGCCATCATCAGAGTCTGAACATTCATCAGATGATAGATTTGTGGCTGAACCTCCACGCCCTGAGAGGTACCCATCTGTCGTATGGAATGTTTTTTACATTTCCAGAAGGACAGAATAAAACGAATGCAACAAAATGACGTGCAAAATCTGCCAAAGGGTCCTGTCACGTGGAGATCCAACCAAAAAGTACTCTTGCGGGACCGCAAGTATGCTGAAGCACCTAAAAACTCTGCACCCTGTAAACCAGGCGAGCGAGGAGTGCAGAAAAATGCGTGTAAATCCACCACCTGCAGTACCCAGTACTTCCGGGACATCTCCATCTACACAACATCTGGACATACGTCCACAATTTGCCAACCTGAAGGTGCACTGCATAAAGTGCAACATATTGCTCTGTTACGGAGAGCAGTCCGTGGATTTAATTTGCAGATTACAAAAAAAAACATCGGCGCTAGTTTTTTTTTCCTGAAGTTCATTGTTTTGTTCCTCCAGTTCTCTTTTTTTTCCTTTTGAAAAAATCCCCAAAAAATCAAAAAATTGTTCAGAAAAATTCTAAATATATATATATATATATAAAAAAATATTATTTTCAGAAGTAACTTCTCTGGTTAAAAAAAGAGCTATATTTGTATGATAGTCTGTGAAAGTTTAGATGAATGTATGCGTAGTGCATAATTGACTGAAAGAATGTATTGGTAGTGTATGGTGAATGTATAAGTGCAGAACTATAAGGAAGTGCTGCAGCATGACACTGTAAGCTATTTAACTGCAGTGTGTTGTGGTACTTATGAAGCACAGGGATGCAACATATGTACATAAATATGTTGCAGGTCTATGCTTCCCTCTGCACTGCTGCTTAAACTGCAGCCATGTGGTGACACAGGCACCCTTGCACCATGGTGCAAGGATATCTGTGTCGTGTGGAGTTTGTTTTTTTGCAGGAAGAAACACCTTCCTACACAAAAACAATCAGTAAAGGCATTTTTCTCCTTCAATGTATGCTGTGCATTGTAGCATATATTGAAAGAGAGAAAATGAGGAGAAATGAAAACAATTCTCCTTGTTGTGCCTTGCTACACCAATTGGAGGATGGTGCAGCATTCATACACATGTCCAGATTTATGATTTCTGATAAATCTGGAGGTGTCTTATACTATGAGTGTTCTGTGCAAACACGCACAGCAACACCTATAGAACGCCCTTTCAATGCAAAGTGGTGTGTATGATGAGGTTGTTTTTACATGGAGAAGAAAAGGTACACAGAGTGCCTTTTCCTCTCTTTGTAAATATGAAAGAGTGTCTTGCGCTATAACTATGTTACAAAAAGTGACATATTTCTGGCACAGGATGCTTCTAAAATTGCTTCATAAGTGCTTAGGTATTGGCAGACTATTACAATAAGAACATTTTGTTAGTACATTGTTTGAAAAATTGCACAAGAATGATAGGAGGTAAGCACAGAGTTATGTCTCCAAAGATGCTCAAAGAAGAATGATTGAAAAGATTGCGGTCCTTCAATAGGTACAATGGGAAATATTATGAACCAATCAAATCTTTTTTTTTTCAGGTCACATGATATTCTATGACAGGGAGATTACAAAACTACATAGGTATAAACTGGGTGTTTTGAAGACTGTATTAATACTTTGTAGCTTCTTGCAGATCTGCTTGAATAGTATACAAAGAAATTAACTTGTACTAGGGTTAATGGCTAGGCCAATCCTTAACTATATGACTAATAAATAGAGTAATTTCAATACTGCAAAGAGAGAACACGATAAATTTATAAGTACTTAGGTTTTGGCAAAGTGATACGTGTTTTAAGTGGAGGAATTTAATGTCTTTTAATCCTGAAAGTCCCTGGGCCCTACTAACCCACCATGTCTCTCTATTGAACACCATATAGCTGCATTGCACTGAGGTGCTCTGAAACCATGTCCCATTTTATACCTCTTTGGCACTTTCTGCACATATCTGGTGGGTTAGTTGGCCCCAGGGACACTCAGTATTCATGTTAACTTTATCCTGTAACTTAAAACGCCCACTGAGCATCTTTCCACACATATGTACTCCGTCCATCCCCACTTTCTTCACCAGTGTGCAAACACAGCCCATTGTGCATATTAATACTTAGTTAAACTTACCTTCACAGTAATTGAAATAAAAAACTGCTACACATTTTTTTCAGTTGTTTATTATAATTTAAATTTCTGAAAATTTCAAATTTTAGAATTAGTATCTGTGAAAGAGAATAAAAAATACAGTTATAATATATAATAATATATTTTTTACAACACAACATAATTTTAACATTTTATAAATTATTTTCTTTGCCTTTTTTGCTGTTCTCAGAATATATTGAATTTCACTACAAACAGTGATTTCAATCATCCTCATCACATAACAGCGTGCAAAAAAAAACAATCAATTAGATTGTTTAAAAAAAAACTATCTCTAACATATTTATCATATATCCAGCTATTTTTGAACATTCCACAAAAACTACATCCTCAATAACAAACCATATAATACAAATCACCCATATGTAAAATGCTTTCTTCTAAGAGGCATTTCTTACTTGAATATGAAAGAAATCAAATAATACGATGAACAATTATTCATACATCGTCAATAACAAACCATATAATACAAATCACACATATATAAAATGGTTCCTTCTAAGCGAATTTTTTTACTTGAATATGAAAGTACTCAAATAATGATTCAATAAAGAATTATTTTTATAATTTCTGTACACTGTAAATGATGTTTTTGTAAAAATATATGCTGTGAGAATGTGCAACAAAAAGTCCATAATTCAAATGTATACCTTTCCTCTGGGCCAAATGGTATTGCTGAAATCCTTTAAACTGAAATTGTCCAATAGTAATCATATTAAGACATTTTAACATATTCCTAATACGCTGAATTATGTTTCTAAAACTTTGGCTTTAAAAATATTAGGTAGGAATCTGGTAATTCGCTAGGCAAACGTCGTTTAAAAACCAATTGAGCATCATTACAGTATGTCCATCCTTTATCACATTTTAACCCCTTGCGTGCGGGTTTATTTCTCCCGCTGTGCGGCGTTCACAACAGTCCTAGTCTGATTTTTATAGTGAGTTTGCCGACAACAAATACAATAATAATTTGGCCTTTCACCTGAAAACACTTTAAACTTTGTAATTTGTTCTTCAAAATGTTTTGTAGTACTATGTTGCACATTCTCTTCAACATTTTCTTCTATTAATGTGTCATTTTCTGCACTCTCTTGTTCAGGTCCAAAGTAACAAAACTCAATTTCATCACAAACCTTTTTCACATCTGATACTGATCTACGCAAAAGAGCACTGTTCAACTCATTTAACATTAGTGCTGGACTTTTTCCATAATACAATCTTCTGACTAACTTCTGCATCTGAGAATGATGTACCGCTAACATCCTGAAATGGTGAAAAACACTTTGACATACTTTCCTAGAAAGACAAGCCAGAGAATGACCTTGCAAACCAGTATTTTTTCTCAGTCTGCAAGGGTCTAGTCCTTGCAACATCTTAATCTTTTGTTTAACATTTTATTTTATAATATTCTCGTAAGAAATTGCGTAAAATATCAATAGATTCTTGTCGTACACTACAAATACTACTGCAATCCCAAGTGTACACTGGGGCTTTAGTACTTCTCCCTAGAACTTCATCAGCTAACACTTCTTCTACATTTCTGGGAACTATCTTCTCTTTCTCAATTGGACAACCATTTCTAACCTCATAAGCTGGACCACTGGTATCAACTGCATGCAATAAATTATTGGTCTGAAAATAACTCTCTTCATTAAAGGAAGGCCCTGAACTTGAACTGTGTTTCCATTCACCCAAACAAATCACAAAAATTAGTTCTGTTAATTACTCTTTTCCTCTTACTTTTGGCCTTCATTAAATGGATTGGTTTATCCAATGATCGAATTCTGTTTATAACTAAAATGAATAGTTTCCTTTTTACTTCAAAAGCCTTTTGAACAATGGATTCAATATGCTTCTTCTTTTTATAAAATAGTGCTCTTTTTCTATATTTTTTCACATCTTTGAGCAAGTTAAAAACCACTCTATTATAAAAAATTTTTTTACGGATTTCTTTATAATGATTTTGCCTTCTTTTACCATACATTGAATCTTTTTGAATTTACATTTTCTTTTTTTCCTTTCCTGTTATTCATACTCTTTTTTGTGGTCAAACCATTCTCAGTAGTTTGCACATTCTGCACACTGCTTCTAGGCTTTGAAAGTTTTTTAATGAATGCTTTTGTTGTCTTACCGGAAGACTTTTTCTTTTTACCCACATGTTGGTCATCCAATACTCGTTGAATTTTCTTCGAATAATTGTCCTTGAACTGTTCTTTTCTCTTTCTTGATTTTTCATGCATGATAACTTTATTTTAATGATGATAAACAATATCTGTAAAAAATAAACATAAATAAATGTATTTTAATACATTTATAAATTATACTTTTCAATTATTATACAAACACATTCTATTTAAAAACCATTTAACCACTTTCTTTCCTCATCACTAATTGAAATTGTAATTCAAGGTGTATATATAACTGTATAGGTGATTACAGGTCTGCATGTGTAATGGACAAAGGTTTGTACCAGTGTTTGTGTTAAGCCCTGGGACATTATATGAGTACTTAGGCACTGACTGAATGATTGCAGTGGGTGACTGTATAAGTGGTTGGGTTTTGGCACAATTGAATGGATTAGTATATGGTGCTGGATGAGTCATTATAGGACTGCAATGGGAATGACAGGGTGTTTGCTGGAGTGTATGTATACTGACCGTGAAATTGAAGGTGTGAAAGACAAGTGTGTAGGTGGTTAGATGACTGCATGCATAGTGGATAGGGGTTTGAAGCAGTCCATGTGCTAAGGCCTGGCTCACTGCATGAGTACTTGGATACTGACTGAATGATTAGAATAATACAAGGAGAGACACTGTGTGAATTTATAATTGGTTGTATTTTAAAGCACTAACTGGATTAGTACATGGTGTTGAATGGGCCACTAATGGATTGCAAGATGAGTAATAGGGTGTTTGCAGGAGTGTATGGATAATGACTGGGGAATTGTAGGCCTAAAACACAAGTGTGTAGGTGGTTAGAGGACTACATGCATAGTGCTTATGAGTTTTAAGCAGTCCATGTGCTAAGGCCCTGGATCACTGCATGAGTACTTGGGTACTGAATGAATGATTAGAATAGTACAAGGAGACATGAAGTTACCAAATGCTTCTCTCACAATGGTTGCCCAAATGCACACCCACTCACAGTGTAATTCTAGACAAGCAAGACTATTCCCTGGACTTTAGCAGAAGAGACTCACTAGTCTGGAAGGGGTTAGGTGGCTGCATACATTCTACACAATTCACTACAGCACTGCTACTATGTATGCCTGACTCATTCTGCGAATATATAAGCAATGACTGGCTTCTAATTTTACCAAAACTTGACATCAGGATAGGTTTTTAAGCAGTTATTTATCAGCAAAGACATGAAGTACCCAAATGCTTCTCTCACAATGGTTACCAAATGCACACAGATTCACAGTGTGATTCTAGACAAGCAACACTATCCCTTGGACATTACCAAAACACATTTACTAGTCTGGAACGGGTAAGGTGACTGCACATATTCTACATATTTCAATACTGCACTTTAGTGTGGAAGCCTGACTCATTTTGCAAATACATAAGCAATGATTGGCTTCTAATGCTACTAAAACTTGACAACATGACAGGTTTTAAAGCAGTTATCTGTCAGCAAATACATGATGTAACCAAATGCTTCTCTCACAATGGTTGCCCAAATGCACACAGACTCACAGTGTGATTCTAGACAAGCAACACTATCCCTTGGACTTTACAAAAACACATTCACTACTCTGGAAGGGGTAAGGGGACAGCGCACAATCTACATATTTTAGTACTGCACTTTAGTGTCAAAGCCTGACTCATTTTGTGAATGAAGCAGCAATGGCTGGCTTCTAATGCTACTAAAACTTGACAACATGACAGGTTTTAAAGCAGTTTTCTGTCTGCAAAGACATGAAATACCCAAATGCTGCTCTCACAATGGTTGCCCAAATGCAGACAGACTCACAGTGTGATTCTAGACAAGCAACACTATCCCTTGGACTTTACCAAAACACATTCACTAGTCTGGAAGGGGTAAGGTAACTGCACACATTCTACATATTTCAGTACTGAACTTTAGTATCAAAGCCTGACTCATTTTCTGAATGCATAAGCAATGACTGGCTTCTAATTCTACCAAAACTTGAGAACAGGAAAGGTTTTTAAGAAGTTATGTGCATGCAAAGACATGAAGTACCCAAATGCTTCTCTCACAATGGTTCCCAAATGCACACAGACTCACAGTGTGATTCTAGACAAGCAACAATATCCCTTGTACTTTACCAAGACACATTCACTAGTCTGGAAGGGGTAAGGTAACTGCACACATTCTACATATTTCAGTACTGCACTTTAGTGTCAAAGCCTGACTCATTATCCGAATGCATAAGCAATGACTGGCTTCTAATTCTACCAAAACTTGAGAACAGGTTAGATTTCTAAGCAGTTATGTGTATACAAAGACATGAAGTACCCACATGCTGCTCTCACAGTGGTTGCCCAAATGCACACAGACTCACAGTGTGATTCTAGACAAGCAACACTATCCCTTGGACTTTTCCAAAACACATTCACTAGTCTGGAAGGGGTAAGGTAACTGCACACATTCTACATATTTCAGTACTGCACTTTAGTGTCAAAGCCTGACTCATTTTCCGAATGCATAAGCAATGACTGGCTTCTAATTCTACCAAAACTTGAGACCAGGATAGGTTTTTAAGCAGTTATGTGTATACAAAGACATGAAGTACCCAAATGCTTCTGTCACAATGGTTGCCAAAATGCAGACAGACTCACAATGTGATTCTAGACAAGCAACACTACTCCCTGGACTTTAGCAGGAGAAACACATTACATTTATTAAAAACAAAGGCACCACATACAACCCCTCACAAATTAATAACTCACCTTTCAAATTGATCTGTAGATTAAGAATTATGTCAGTCACTCACCAGATTTTCTTATACAGAATGTCTGTACTGCAATGCTCTTAGCAAAACCAAATAATGGCAATCTTTCCCTCTCATTCTGCACACATATACATGTAAATATCAAATCACATTGCTTCCCACATTAATTCAAAAGATAACACACATTTCTATTGGTTACACATTTCAACCCTTTCCAATTGACATAAGTTTGAACCCTATCCCCAATATGCTTACTGCCTGTTACCACAGTAACAGTTCATGGAACAGTCAACTGAGCACACAGGTCACAAGTTCAGCACACAATGTTGCTAATCTAAACAGCAAGTGTGCTTGATTTTTCAAAATATCAGCTTATCCTATGTAATGTTCCTTTCAAATAGTTTTTGTTAACCAATAGGAAACATGCTTTTAACAAATACAAACATGCACCCTACTTTTCAGTCTAGAATGTTCTCAAACAGCCAATCATTTCTTTTCTTTTTTCAAAACTGCATCTTATCCATCATTTTAGAAAAATCGTACTTTTCAAACTGCCATTTCACACACAGAACCTTCTGAGTGCATCCAGAACTCCTTCAAGATGCTTAGAGTGTGGATTGTGGGACACAGCTATATTTTCTGGAGCCAAAGGTATGCTGAAAGCAGAGGTATTGACAAAGACCTAGCTTTGCCAAATGTAGACATTAAATGGATTGGTCAGAGAGGATTAAAGTGGCACCAATTGATGCCATTGGTTAAATCCTTTTTGCATCTCCAACACCCTGACCTCATAATTGTGCACTGTGGTGGCAATGATCTAGGCACTTTGACTGGGGTAGGTCTGGAAATACTTATGAAGGACACCTTTGGAGAATTTATGTCACTTTTCCCCCAATCTGCCTTTATCTATTCCAACATATGCCAAAGACAAAAATGGAACTGGTCCAATCAATTTTGTCCACAGATTGAGAAAGCTAGAAAACATGTCAATAAATCTGTTTCTGCTTTTCTCCGGGATTATAGGATGGGGTCCATTTACCACAACAATCTGCGTTTCAATATGGATGGCATCTATAGGAGAGATGGTCACATTTTACAGATGAGGGTAACAGAGTCTTCCTCATCAACTTTAGACTCTGCATAGGTACTTACTTATAAGTACCAAAATCTCTCAATAAACACAACAGCTCTTTTTGGAGCCACTCAAGATCTAAACACATAAGCTTGATGTTTATCTGAAAAATCTTTATTTTTTTTGCTTGGAGTCGGGCACTTGACGCGATAGGAATCGCGCACCCAACGCGAGAGGAGTCGTGCAACCAACGCGTGCACACCAGGAGGCCACGAGAGGAGTCAAGCACCCAACACGAGAGGAGTCGTGCACCCAATGCGTGCACACCAGGGGACCGCGCTGAGTGCCGCGCTGGGTGCGCGACTCCTAATTTGCGCGTAAAAATAAAATTAGCACCTATCATTAATTTCTATTCTCCCCGGGGACCCCATCCCCCGGGGCCTATATACAACGTTGGGGACCGTGGGGAGAGCCCCAATGCCCCATGGTCCCAGCTGGCTCCCCACGTCCTTCGGGAGCGATATTGCTTTTTCACACGGGGAGGTGCTAACATGCAGCTCCCCGTGTGGAAAAGCAATATGGTTTGCATTTTGAAAGAGAGAGCAGGTTTCCTGCTCTCTCTTTCAAAATCCAAACCAAGTTTTCTATGACAGGGCGGGAGCCTCGGCTCACGCCCTGCCATAGCAAACAGCAGTGTCCCGGGGGTGAGCACCCCGAGACACTGCAGGAGCCGGCCCTGGGGGGTTGCAGTCCCCAGGGCCATCAATGGCTCCACAAGGGGGGCAATGTGGCCCCCCCTCCCACAATATATAAAGCCCCGGGGGTGGTGGTCCCCAGGGCTTGGCGGGCCTATGAGACCCTCACCCATTTATTTTGTAGCCCCGGGGGTGGTGGTCCCCGGGGCTTGGGGGTGACTTTGAGCCCCCGCACCCATTTATTTTGTAGACCCGGGGGGTGGCGGTCCCCGGGGCTTAATATTTTTGCCCCCTGGATTTGACCCCCCTGGGGCTAATTATTAAAGAAGGGCGGGAGCCCGTGCTTCATTTTATTTTATTTTTTACGGCAGGATCCACGCTCCCTGCACGCATTTTGCCGTTTAAAAAAAAATTGGGGCCCTGGGTGTCCTTCTGGGACCCGCTAAGCAGGTTTAGAGGGTCAGGGTATTTCTACTCTGCCCCCTTTACACGTTTTGCACACTTGATCCACTGATTTCTTGAGCCTTGCTTCTACCGAGGCACAACATGGCTGCCAACACTTCTTGGTTTGGAGTGTTGACAACCAGTTGACAGCCAATTAGCATGCAGCTCGTGATCGGGAGGGTGCGCGCTGGGTGCGCATAGGGTGCATGGATCCTCTGAGGCCATAGATATATATGTGATTTTACTTTAGATTTTCTCAGCAACTACTGAACAGATTTACACCATTTAACCAAAAGGCACGATTGTGAACCAAGGGCTACCTCTTTGCCAAATTTGGTGTAATTCTGTTCAGCAATTTGGGCTGTAGCTGCGATTAAAGGTTCCTACGGAAAATTGCATGGGGAAAACACTTTTTGGGACCCCCCTTTTTTCTCGGCCCCCACTTGACGAATCATCATCATTATATCTTTATTTCGATTACAGAGAGTCACAAAAGAAAAACATACAATAATAAAACAGAACATTGACAAATTTCCAATGTACAAAAAATACATCTTCAAAACAATATTAACCAAGAAATTAAAATTGTCAGTGTTGCCTGAAAAGAATATCCACTAGGAAACTCATCCGACATTTGGATGATCATGTACAACGAGGATGATCTCATTATACCATTGATCTTCTTCTGATATTCCACATTGCAGCTAGAAATTTACTAACAGCAAAAACAGTTAGTGGAGATAAATCAGATTTTAGTATTCAATAAGCATCCAGATATTTCCTAAAACCCCATTTTTTACATAGGGGGACAATCCACTTTTTCCTGGGCTTCATGTACGAAGGACAGAAAAACATTACATGAATATCGTTTTCTGGCTTCTCAGTGCAGGCAGGACAATTTATAATAGTTGGTGGGTAGGCCTGGGCGGTAAATTCCGTTCCGTTCGCGGAATTCGCGGAATTTGGGTAATTTCGCGTTCCGCGGAGAACGCGAAATTACCCAAAAATCTGCGTTCTGCGACTTCGCGAAATTTTTGCTTGTTCGTGTGCTCAATATGCGTGTTCGCGAGATATTTCACCCCGAGCACGCAAACAGCGATCGCGAACAGGAAAAAAGTATCGCGAACAAGCAATTCCGCATGTTCGCGGAATTTCTGTGTGTTCGCGGAGATTTTTTACCGTTTCGCGGAGATTTGCGTAACACGGTTACGCAAATTCCGCCCACCCCTATTGGTGGGTGCCATCTACTCGTAAGAGCTCTAATTGGAAGGGAATTGTATCTCCATTGGAGAAATAATTTCCTGAGACCAATGGGATTGATGTCATTCAACACTGTCTCCAACTTATAATAATCTTTCATTAATAGAAATGAACTTGTCAATGAGCCCAGTTTATCAGTCACTAACCACGCAGACTGATTGCTATCATAATACATACTGACCAGGTCTTTACGGGATATAGTTCTGCAAGCCTCTTCTGGATTTGTCCACAGAAGAGAACAGCCCAACCTGTCAAACTCTTCCTTTATATATTTTAGCCATGGGAGTTTTTGAATAATTGGATATTTTAATAGTTCCAAGAATTCTTGCCTATAAATAGTAAGTTCAGGTGTTACCCATAAACGCCTCCAAAAAGTTAGGGGCTTTAGACCTAATTCCTCCTTTATGGATCTAATTCCTAGATCTAGCCTAAGAGGGAGAAGGGGAGAACTGGTAGGAAGGGATACGTGGCAACGATTGCAGGGGCACAGTTGTGTCCCCACAACTCGGCCCCATAAATTACTGCCCCTCTAGCCTGCATTTTATAAATCTCAAGTGGCGGACCAATAGGTTTTATATGAGATTTATTCCAAAGTTTAATGATCCCCCCAGTTTTTTGCATTAACTTTAGTTGAGATTTAATCTGATGTTGGGTCTGGACCAAATTCTCATTCAGGGTCAATCCCAAATACTCAAACATCTGAACTCTTTCCAAGCTGACACCGTCAATAACCGGATTAGGGCGAGATGTCTTTGGGGGATTAAAAATCATAAACTTTGTTTTAGCCGTATTTATTTCCAACCCCCGATCATGACAAAAGGAGACAAAACCATCCAAAACTCGCTGGATACCCATTGGGGACTTAGCAAGTAACAGGGTATCATCAGCGAACATAATCGCTGATATCCCTGTACCAGCGAGCTTTGGAGCGTCTCTTTTAGGGACCGCGTTCAAATGGGAAATGACTCCATTTACATAGAGACAAAACAGGGTTAGTGCCAAGACACAACCCTGCCTGACCCCCCTGTTAACGGGGAAGCTGGATGACAGATTACCTTCTCTCCCACACCTGACCTTAGCAAAGTTGTGACTATGAAGTCGTATTATAATATCCAGTAAGGGGGGTGGAATTCTTAAGTCCCGTAAGACAACCCATAGCTTCATGCGTGGCACCAGATCAAAGGCCGCACGCAGATCTACAAAGACGGTATAAAGGGAGCCGCCCTCTACCTTAACCGTCTTCCAGAATAACATATTCAATCTAAAAATCTGATCAGTAGTCGATACACTCTTTCTAAAACCTGCCTGGTAATGGCTCAGGATCTCAAATTTCTCAATCCAATCCAAAAGACGATCTAAAATCAACCTGGCAAAGAGTTTCTGGGCTACATCTATCAGGCTGATAGGCCTATAATTGGCTGGGAGGAGGGGCGACCCCTTCTTAAAAATAAGGACCACCTCCGCACCCAACCAAGTGTGGGGAACCGGCATACCCATAGAAATTGCATTGAATATTATTAAGAGGTAGGGTGCCCAGACTCTAGGTTCATGTTTATATAAGTCTCCGGGGACCCTATCCAGCCCTGGAGCTTTACCTGCAGGAAGCGCCGAAATAGCAGCCTGTACCTCAACCAGAGTAAAACTAATCAAGTCTATCTCTGGAACGTCACTCGTCGGTAAATCACCCCAAGGGGGCTCCATACAGGGAGAGTCACCCTTGTACAGTAGGCTAAAGTGGTCTTCCCAAACTTCTGGAGCAATGTTCGGGTTGACTGCAGGATCCGGTTCTGCTGATCCAGTAGTCACAATCTGCCAGAACCTCCGCGGATCCCTGTCCACTAAAGCAGTAGTTAGGGTGACCCATTTCTCATTTCCCCACTCAAGCTTAGCGTGGTGAATGAGATGTCGGAAGGCTCGTCTCCTTTGCCAAATAACGTCTCTACTAACACTATCTTTTAATGCATTCATCAATTCTGTCTTTGCCAATCTACACGCCCTATTATACCATGGGTGCTTTCTACGTGGCCTTCTCCTGCAGGGAGCTGGAGGGTTTAAAATGTCTGTTAAACTAGAAAATAGTGCCTTATTGAATTCGGCAATTTTTCCGTTATAATCAGACAGAGGTTGATGCTCAATAAGGACGGCCATTTCTTCCAAAACTGGGCTAACGCTAGCATAGACTTTAGATAAATCATCTGGGTTGCTGGCTAATTTAGCCCATTTTACCCTACGTCTATTATTGGAAAGAATAAAACTATTAGTTTTATCCGATTGCAATAAAGATTCATCCTTGCCCAAACCTGGTAACAAGAAGTCCAAGATCAGGGGATTATGGTCGCTCTCTCCCCTAGGGAGCACCCTAAAATCCTGAACTCGATTCCATTCCTTACATTGGACAAAGATATAATCGAGTCGGGCCTCTCTACCAAGTTTATTAAAGGTCGGCTTGGAAGGGTTGTCGGATTTTATTCGCCCATTACATGCTCTGATAGAGTGAGCCAATACTAGAGAGGTAATTTGGACAGCCAGTGGTGCCCAACATCTTACAATAGGTCCTACCACAGGTGGAATTTTCCATAGGTCGTCCTCCTCCTGGTTTATAGCATCCAGCAACCCCTCAAGTGGTTCAAAATTAGAGTTAAAATCTCCACCCACCACTAAGAGAGTACCCTCAGGAATTCTAGACAGTACAGTAGATAGCACTTCAATGACCCCTGACTCTGCAGAAAAACTAACCGGTCTTGAATATACGTTGATCAAGGCCAGTTGTAAGCCAGACCGCCAGTTCAGGAGTATACCCTGCACATCATCGGACCCTGTATCCAAAACAGTGGCATTGCAGCCCAGGTGAGTTGCGACCCAAATTGTTAAACCCCCTGAGGGTCGACCCTTTCCTCCCCACCTAGCCGGAACAAAAAATGAAGCAAACCCCACACGATGATGATCTTCCCTGGCCCATGTCTCCTGGAAATAGCATATATCATGAAGGTCCATGAATGAGCCCCATTCAGAATAATTGAGCTTATTAGAAAGACCAGCTATGTTCCAGGAGAGAATTTTTAATAAAAGACGAATCACCCCGAGACTTTCAGGATAGGAGCGGACCGGAGCGCCCCACCAGTTTTGAAAAGTTCGCGAAGATTCGTCAACCGGCGCCAAAGTTATTCCAAATAGAATGTTGCGGATTTCCTATGGAAACTAGGTCCTAACTATAACTATCTACTGGCGACCGCCAGTAGATAATATATATCTATATATTTATATATATATCTATATATATATGTATATATTTTTTTTATATATATGGAAACTGATTCTCTCCCATTACAAAGAAAGCTGGGCATATATATATTTTTCCAACAAATGTCCACAAAGAACTAGGAGCACTCTTGTGTTCCACATATGATTTTATTATGACCAGATGACGCGTTTCGGCACATTCACCTTTTTCAATTCTGGAAATAAAAAAAACAGGTTTGAGTTTCTATCTCATTAAATAACAGAGTTCACCTGCCCATTGGACAGTAATCAATTGCTATTGAAAGCAGACAACATTTCTTCTTCACTAGTTGAATTACATGTCCACCATCACAATGTGTATAATAAAGCACTAGTTGATACCTTGAGCGCTTTTGCAGCCACAAATTGATGATTCCAAGTAAATGTTGCAAAGCACAAATTGAAGAAATAACACACTGTGAACCAGCCAGCACTCTGCCATCATGTACGAACACTTTTGTCCTTAACAGCGGCCCTCGTCCTGCCGCTTTTCTCAGCACATACCTGAAAGCACCCGTTTAGTAACCACTACTTGACATTTAGTAATGTCCCAACTCCTGTTGCCAGATTTGCCAGTTCTTTACGGCGGTTCTGATGGTTAAATTAATTTCCAAACAAATGCCACAGATCACCATTAAACTTGTGAGGGGATGGGTGCTTCCTTACGTGAGAGTATTGGAAAAGTATTTGACGTGACGTCACGCTCATGTAAGGAAGCGCCCGTCCCCTCACGAGTTCGATGGTGATCTGTGGCATTTGTTTGGAAATATATATTTATATATTTATTGAGATAGTTGTAGATAGTTGTAATAAGGATCATTGGGCAGATTTACAAGCCCCTTGCGCCACTTTTGCGTCATTTTTAACATGGGAAAAATGACGCAAAAGTGGATCAAGGGGCTTGTAAATCTGCCCCCATGTTTCCATACAAAATCATATTTAACTTGCCTATAACTTTGGCGCCGTTTGACGAATCTTCACAAAATTTCCCACAAAAAGTGTTCCTGTGATTCTTGTTGCATGGACATTTTTGGGGTGACCTGTTCAGTGGGGGTTGATAAAAAAGACAGGGACAATAAAGTGCATTTCCCATGACTCTTTAGACATACCTGCAGCCTGATTTGCTGGATGGAATTACACCAAATTTGGCAGAAAGCTAGCTTTTGGTCTGCAGATCGCGCTTTTTGTTCTTTGGTATAAATCTGTTTGTTAGTTGTTGAGAAATTAAGAAAGTACAGTTAGTGATATCTTTGGCCATGACACATAGTTAAGAATACTGACCTTGTGCAGGGAAATGCAGAGCTCTGATTGGCTGCCAGCATTTCAACCAGGAAGTGTTGGCAGCCATCTTGAGACTCTGCTTCAGCCGAGTCCCCAAAACAATGTGAAAAAAAGAAAAAGGGGCAGAATGAAAATACCCTAACACACAAGCCTTGGTCTTGAGTTCCCCCTGGGACCCCGTCATGGTTTTAAAACATGAATTTACAATATTTGCGAATTCAAGGGAAAAAAACTAGTGTGGTCTCCAGCATTTGCCTATAAATAACCCCCCCTGGTGGGCCAGATCCTGGAGAAATACCAGAACAATAGGATGGGGTGTACTGGATCTCCCTCCAAGGGCTTATTAAAGCGCTGGAGACTGCCACCTCTCCAGGGCATTGATTTTTAGGTATTTTTTCAAACTGAGGGAGATGCATGTTTAGCATCTGTGTGTGTGTGAAAGCAATGACAGGAGCTGGCTGGGACTGCAGGTGCCTTGAGCCTCCCTGGGAAAGAGGAGAAAAGAAGCAAAATGAAAGGTCAGAAATAAGTATTAAGAGGCAAACTAAAGGTCAGAAATGAGCATAAAGAGGCAGAATAAAGGTCAGAAATTAGCAGAAAGAGGGAAAATAAAGGCTAGCAATGTGCAGAAAGAGGCAAAATAGAGGCCATCAATGAGCAGAACAATGCAAATAAAGGCCAGCAATGAGCAGAAAGAGGTCACATAGATGCCAAAACCTAGCAGAAAGTGGTTAAATAATGCCCGGAAACAAGCAGAAACTAAAATAGATATCATAAGTAAGCGGAAAGAGGCAAAATAAAGGCCAGCAATGAGCAAAAAGAGGCAAAATAGAGATAAGAAACGAGCGGAAAGAGGTAAAATAAATGTCAGAAATGAGCAGAAAGAGGCAGATTTGTGGTCAGCAATGAGCAGTGAGAAGCAAAATAAAGGCCATCAACAAGCAGAAAGAAGCATAACAGAGATCAGAAATGAGTAGAAAGAGGTCAGAAACCAGTAGAAAGAGGCAAAATAAAGGTCAGAAACGAAAAGAAAGAGGGAAAATAAAGGGCAGCATTGAGCAGAAAGAGGGAAAATAGAGATCAGAAAGAAGCAAAAAGAGGCAAAATAGAGACCAGAAATAAGCAGAATGATGCAAACATAGTGGTCAGGAACAAGCAGAAAAGAGGGAAAATTGAGGTCAGCAATTTGCAGAATGAGGCAAAATAAAGGCCAGCAATGAGCAGAAGAAGGCAAAAGAGAGATCAAAAAGATGCAGTCAGAGGCAAAATAAAGGCTGGCAAAGAGCAGATAAGCAAAATAGAGATCATAAACGAGTAGAACGAGTCAAAATAAAGGCAAGGAATGAGAAAAAAGTGGCAAAATAGAGATCAGAAACCAGCAGAAAGAGTTAAAATAGAGGTCAGAAATGAGCAGAACGAGGCAAATCAGTGGCCAGCATCAAGTAGAAAGAGGCAAAACTGAGACCTGAGACGAGTAGATTGAGGCAAGATAAAGGTCAGAAATTAGCACAAAGAGGTAGAATAAAGGTCGGAAATGAGAAAAAAGAGCAAAAAATAAAGGCTAGTATTGAGGCAAAAGAGGTAAAATAGAGATGAGAAACGAGCAGAAACAGTTAAAATAGAGGTCAGAAATGAGCCGAAAGAGGCACTTTTTTTGGTCAGTAACGAGGATATAGAGGCAAAATTGAGGCCAGCAACAAGCAGAACAATGCAAAATGAAGGCCAGAAATGAGCAGCAAGAGGTAAAATAGATGTCAGAATCAGGCAGAACGAGGCAAAATGAAGGCTGGCAACGAGGACAAAGAGGCAAAATATAGATAATAAACTAGCAGAAAGAGCTAAAATAGAGGTCAGAAATTAGCAGAAAGAGGCAAAATAGAAGGCAGCAATGAGCAGAAAGAGGCCAAAGAGATATTGGAAACAAGCTAAAAGAGGAAAAATGGAGGTCAGAAATAAGCAGATAGAGGAAAAATAAAGGCCAGTCACGAGCAGAAAGAGGCAAAATTGAGATCAGAAGCAAGGAGAAAGAGGCAAAATAAAGGCAAGCAACAAGCAAAAAGAGCCAAAATAGAAATAAGTAATTAGCATGAAGAGGTAAAAGAGAGGTCAGAAACAAGCAGAAAGAAGCAAATTAGTGGTCAGCAACCAGCAGAAAGAGGCAGAATAAAGGCCAGAAACGATCTGATTGAGGTAAAATGGAGATAAGAAATTAGCAGAATGAGGCACAGTAAAGGTGAGAAATAAGCACAAATAGGCAGAAAAAAGGTCAGAAATGAGCAAAAAGACGGAAAATATACATCGCCAATGAGCAGAATGAGGCAAACTACAAGCAAATGGGGCAAAATAAAGGCCAGAAACCAGCAGAAAGAGGCAAAATATCGATCAGAAAAGAGCAGAAAGAGGTAAAATAGATGTCAGAACCTCCCAGACAGATAAAATAAAGGCTGCCAACGAGCAGAAAGAAGATAAATAAAGATCAGAATCGAGCGGAAAGAGGCCAAAAAGAGGTCAGAAATAAGCAGAATGAGGCAAAATGTAGGCCAGCAATGACCAGAAAGAGATCAGAAATGAGCAGAAAGAGGTAAAATAGAGGCCAGCAACAAGCAAAAAGAGGCAAAATAGGGATTCAAAATGAGCAGAAAAAGGCCAGCAATGAGACAAAATAGGTAAAACAGACATCAGAAATTAGCAGAAAGAGGCAAAATAGAGGTCAGAAATTAGCAAAAGAGGCAACATATACACCTGCAATGAGCTGAAAGAGGCAAAATAGAAGTCAGAAATTAGCAGAAAGAGGCCAAATAAAGTTCAGCAAAGAGCATTAAGGCAAAATAGGGATCAGGAAAATGCAGAAACAGGCAGAATATAGATAAAGAACAAGCAGAAAGAGTCAAAATGAAGAACAGCAACAAGCATAAAGAGGAAAAATAGAGCTCAGAGAGGAGCAGAAAGAAGTGAAATAGACTTCAAAACGTAGCAGAAAGAGGCAAAATAAAGGCCAGAAACAAGCAGAAAGAGGCAAAATAGAGATCAGAATCGAGCAGAAATAAGCAAAGTAGAGGTCAGAAACTAGCAGAAAGAGGCAAAGTAAAGGCCAGAGAGATGCCAAATATAGAGGTCGGAAATGAGCAGGAAGAGACAAGATAAAGGTCATCAGCAAGAAGAAAGAGGCAAAATAGAGGCATACAACAAGCAGAACGAGGTAAAATAAAAGCCAGCAATGAAAAGAAAGAGGTAAAATGGAGATCAGAAATGGGCAGATAGAGCCAAAATAGAGGTCTGAAATGAGCAAGAGAGCCAAAATAAAGGCTTCAAACTAGCAGAAAGAGGCAAAATAGAGATCAGAAACAAGCCAAAAGAGGCAAAATAGAGGTCAGAAATGAGCAGATAGAGGAAAAATAAAGGCCAGCAATGAGGAGAAAGAGGCAAAATAGTGTCCAGCCATGAGATGAAAGAGGTAAAATAGAGGACAGCAAAGAGCAGAAATAGGCAAAATATTGATCAGAAAAGATCAGAATGAGGTAAAATAGATGTCAGAACCTACCAGAAAGAACAAATAAAGACTGCCAATGAGCAGAAAGAGGCTAAATAAATATCGGAATTGAGAACAAAGAGGCAAAATAGAGGTCAGAAATGAGCAAAAAGAGGCAAAATAAAGGCACGAAATGAGCATAAAGAGGCCAAAAAGAGGTCATAAATAAGTAGAATGTCAAATAAAGGCCAGCAACAAGCAGAACGAGAGAAAATAGAGATCAGAAACAAGCAGAATGAGGCAACATATTGGTCAGAAACTAGCAGAAAGCGGAAAAGTAAAAGCCAGCAATGAGCAGCAAGAGGCAAAATAGAGGGCAACAACAAGCAGAATGAGGTAAACACAGAGGTCAGACACAAGCAGATAGAGGCAGAATAGCAGTTAGAAATTAGCAGAAAGAGGTAAAATAGATGTCAGTATCTAGCAGAAAGAGGCAGAATAAAGGCCGGCAACAAAAAGAAAGAGGCAAAATAGAATATCAGAAACTAGCAAAAAGAGCCAAAATAGAGGCCACCAACGTGCAGAAAGGGCAAAATAGAGGCTAGCAATGAGCAGAAAGGCAAAATAGAGATCGCAAACAAGCAGAAAAAGGCAAAACAGAGGCCACCAACAAGCATAAAAGATGAAAAACAGAGATCAGAGACAAGCAGGAAAAGTTAAAATTAAGTTCAGAAAGGAGCAGAAAGAGGCAAAATAGAGATCAGAAACAAGCAGAACGAGGCAAAATAAAGGGCGGCAGTGAGTAGAAAGAGGTAAAATAGACATTAGAAAATAGCAGAAAGAGGTCAAATAAAGGTCAGAAATGAGCAGAATAGTCCAAATGAAGGCCAGAAGTGAGCAGAAGGAGGCAAAATAGAGGTCAGAAGAGAGCAGAATGGGGCAAAATAAGATCAGAAATTAGCAGAAAGTGGAAAAATAAAGCCCAGCAACGAGCATGAAGGCAAAATAGGGATCAGAAAATGCAGAAACAAGCCAAATAAAGGCCAGCAATGAGTGAAAAGAAGCAAAATAGAGATCAAAAACATATAGAAAGAGGCAAAATAGAGGTCTGAAACTAGCAGAAAGAGGCAAAATAAAAACTAGCAATGAGTAGAAGAGGCAAAGTAGAGATCAAAAAAGAGGAGAAAAAGACAAAATAGTGGACAGCAATGAGCAGATAGTCACAAAACAGTGACCGGAAACAAGCAGAATGAGGCAAAAATAGAGGTCAGAAACTAGCAGAAGGAGGTAAAATAGAGGTTCAGATACGAGCAGAAAGACTCAAAATAAAGGCCAGCAACAAGGCGAAAGAGGAAAAATAGAGATAAGCAGAAAGATGTCAAATGGATGTCAGAACCTAGCAGAAAGAGGCAAAATAAAGGCTGGCAGCGAGCAGAAAGAGGCAAAATAGAGATCAGAATCGAGCAGAAAGAGGAAAAGTAAAGCTCACAAACTAGCAGAAAGTGCCAAAGTAAAGGCCAGAAACAAGCAGAAAGATGCCAGAGGAAAAATAAGGGCCAGAAGAGAGGCAAAATAGAGGTCAGAAACGAGCAGAAAGAGGCAAAATAAAAGCTAGCAATGAGTAGAAGAGGCAAAGTAGAGATCAAGAAAGAGGAGAAAAAGACAAAATAGTGGACAGCAATGAGCAGATTGTCACAAAACAGTGACCGGAAACAAGCAAAATGAGGCAAAAATAGAGGTCAGAAACTAGCAGAAGGAGGTAAAATAGAGGTTCAGAAACGAGCAGAAAGTCTCAAAATAAAGGCCAGCAACAAGGCGAACGAGGCAAAATAGAGATCAGAAACAAGCAGAATGAGGCAACATATAGGTCAGAAACTAGCAGAAAGCGGAAAAGTAAAAGCCAGCAATGAGCAGCCAGAGGCAAAATAGAGGGCAACAACAAGCAGAATGAGGTAAACACAGAGGTCAGACACAAGCAGATAGCTGCAGTATAGCAGTTAGAAATTAGCAGAAAGAGGTAAAATAGTTGTCAGAATCTAGCAGAAAGAGGCAGAATAAAGGCCGGCAACGAAAAGAAAGAGGCAAAATAGAATATCAGAAACTAGCAAAAAGAGCCAAAATAGAGGCCACCAACGTGCAGAAAGGGCAAAATAGAGGCTAGCAATGAGCAGAAAGGCAAAATAGAGATCGCAAACAAGCAGAAAGAGGCAAAACAGAGGCCACCAACAAGCATAAAAGATGCAAAATAGAGATCAGAGACCAGCAGGAAAAGTTAAAATTAAGTTCAGAAAGGAGCAGAAAGAGGCAAAATAGAGATCAGAAACAAGCAGAACGAGGCAAAATAAAGGGCGGCAGTGAGCAGAAAGAGGTAAAATAGACATTAGAAAATAGCAGAAAGCGGTAAAATAAAGGTCAGAAATGAGCAGAATAGTCCAAATGAAGGCCAGAAGTGAGCAGAAGGAGGCAAAATAGAGGTCAGAAACGAGCAGAAAGAGGAAAAATAAGGGCCAGAAGAGAGCAGGATGGGGCAAAATAGAGATCAGAAATTAGCAGAAAGTGGAAAAATAAAGCCCAGCAACGAGCATGAAGGCAAATAGGGATCAGAAAAATGCAGAAACAAGCCAAATAAAGGCCAGCAACGAGTGAAAAGAGGAAAAATAGAGATCAAAAATGAGCAGAAAGGGGAAATAGAGGTCAGAAAAAAGCAGAAAGAGGCAAATTAGTGGTCAGCAACGAGCAAAAGGAGGCACAACAGAGGCCAGCAATGAGTAGAAAGAGGTAAAATAGAGATCAAAAATAAATAGAAAGAGGCAAAATAGAGGTCAGAAACTAGCAGAAAGAGGCAAAATAAAAGCTAGCAATGAGTAGAAGAGGCAAAGTAGAGATCAAAAAAGAGGAGAAAAAGACAAAATAGTGGTCAGCAATGAGCAGATAGTCACAAAACAGTGACCAGAAACAAGCAGAATGAGGCAAAAATAGAGGTCAGAAACTAGCAGAAGGAGGTAAAATAGAGGTTCAGAAACGAGCAGAAAGACTCAAAATAAAGGCCAGCAACAAGGAGAATGAGGCAAAATAGAGATCAGAAACAAGCAGAAAGTGGCAACATATAGGTCAGAAACTAGCAGAAAGCGGAAAAGTAAAAGCCAGCAATGAACAGCAAGAGGCAAAACAGAGGCCACCAACAAGCATAAAAGATGAAAAATAGAGATCAGAGACAAGCAGGAAAAGTTACAATTAAGTTCAGAAAGGAGCAGAAAGAGGCAGAATAGAGATCAGAAACAAGCAGAACGAGGCAAAATAAAGGGCGGCAGTGAGCAGAAAGAGGTAAAATAGACATTAGAAAATAGCAGAAAGAGGTAAAATAAAGGTCAGATATGAGCAGAAGTCCAAATAAAGGCCAGAAGTGAGCAGAAGGAGGCAAAATAGAGGTCAGAAACGAGCAGAAAGAGGAAAAATAAGGACCAGAAGAGAGCAGAATGGGGCAAAATAGAGATCAGAAATTAGCAGAAAGTGGAAAAATAAAGCCCATCAACGAGCATGAAGGCAAAATATGGATCAGAAAATGCAGAAACAAGCCAAATAAAGGCCAGCAACGAGTGAAAAGAAGCAAAATAGAGATCAAAAATCAGCAGAAAAGGGAAAATAGAGGTCAGAAAAATGCAGAAAGAGGCAAATTAGTGGTCAGCAGCGAGCAAAAGGAGGCACAATAGAGGCCATCAATGAGTAGAAAGAGGTAAAATAGAGATCAAAAACAAATAGAAAGAGGCAAAATAGAGGTCTGAAACTAGCAGAAAGAGGCAAAATAAAAGCTAGCAATGAGTAGAAGAGGCAAAGTAGAGATCAAAAAAGAGGAGAAAAAGACAAAATAGTGGACAGCAATGAGCAGATAGTCACAAAACAGTGACCGGAAACAAGCAGAATGAGGCAAAAATAGAGGTCAGAAACTAGCAGAAGGAGGTAAAATAGAGGTTCAGAAACGAGCAGAAAGACTCAAAATAAAGGCCAGCAACAAGGCGAAAGAGGAAAAATAGAGATAAGCAGAAAGATGTCAAATGGATGTCAGAACCTAGCAGAAAGAGGCAAAATAAAGGCTGGCAGCGAGCAGAAAGAGGCAAAATAGATATCAGAATCGAGCAGAAAGAGGAAAAGTAAAGCTCACAAACTAGCAGAAAGTGCCAAAGTAAAGGCCAGAAACAAGCAGAAAGATGCCAAATAGAGGTCAGAAATGAGCAGGAAGAGACAAAATAAAGGCCAGCAACAAGCAAAAACGTATGTTTGGATTCCATATTTCTTTTTTATATAAACTTCTCAGACATTTTAAGTAGTGAAATTCCCAAGTTTTTAGGGCTCCATATGTTTTTCTATAGGTGGCTCTTATTGCTTTGTTAAGTTCTCTCTTTTGTTGGAGTAACCTATTTGTATACCATCCTAATGGATCCTCTAGATGTAGTTGAAGAAGGAAAGCGATCCAAAAGGGAAGCACAAAGACAGTGCCAAAAATCCACCATTGACTTCCCTTGTCCATTCTCAGTTAGCGCCTTAACAATTACAGGTTCTAAAAATTCCCATATTTCCATCTGGTATCTCATGTCCCTCACTAGCCTTTTCAGGCTGAACGCTATTGTCCCTGTTACCATGGGCCTTGCAACGGGCAGATTGGCAACTGATAAAACCAGAGAAATTGTTTGTGGATTATGGTCACTTTCTATCCTGGGGATAACATGATAATCGCAAAAAGAAGACACCAGCTCCTTTGAAATGATGGAATAATCAATAACGGAGAGATGACCTGACTTTTTGAATGTAGGTACACTCTTATTGTGCGTCTCCATGTAGTAACATAAGATTATATTTATTGAGCTGGTAATGGCACATCTGTGTTAGCACTCTACTGAGTTTATTAGCATGTTTTTGGTGAGCAGATGCATGTTAAAGTCTCCTGAGATGATTAGCATAGCAGCTGGATATTCATGATACAAGATTTTGACTACTTTCCAAAGTATAGTGAATTGGGATGTTTTGACTGTTGTTTTTAAACTTAGATAAACATTTATAAAAATTATTGGTTGTTTGAAGTCCATTTTAATACACAGAAGCCATGCTGGCTGGAATTCGATTTCATAATGTTTAATATCCAGGGTTAATGACACATAAGTAGATAAGCCGCAGCTTGCGGGACCAAAGGCAGACTTGCGGGAAGCGAAATTTGAATACTCATAATATCCAATGTGAGGTTCTTTATTCACATTCCATGTTTCCTGAAACATTAAAACATCACAATCCTTTAAAAATGCTACTGTATCTTGATCCTCTATTAAGGTTTTAAGGCCGTTGGTGTTCCAAGAGCGAATATAAAAAGTTTTTATTTTGTTGGTTAAACTTTTTGAGCATCATTCCTACTCTCTAGTATTCCCTTTGTGAGTATTTTTGGAAAGCAGGCCCAGTCCTCATTTAGTGATGTATTTATCTTTAACTCCTCACAAACTCGAGTACCCGAGTTGCAGCTTGTAACTTTGATCCCAGATGACAGAGCAGGATTAAATGGCAGGCCTATGGCTCCTTTTAAATCCCTCCTGGAATTACAGATGCTGTAATAATTATTGTAACAGGGCTCTTTGTCGTTTGCTGTGGAATCCATAATGTTGGATATCGATTTTCGTTGCATTTCGGTAGTTCAATGCCCCATTTCTCAAATTGTGAGCTGTTTTCTAGAATTTTGAAAACGGTCTCATCACAGTGCCAAGTTGTAAAAGACACCTCTTTAGTAGGATTGCTATGATCTTGTTTAAATGCAACCAAATCTAAGTCATCCGATGTTAAGTCTTTAAGCTCTGGGATTGAATTCAGCAATTTCAAAATATCGTGAGGGCCCTTTGAAATGTACTATGGAGTGAATATTAATTTCATAGAGGAGACAGGGTGTACGTTATTCACTAGTTTTCCCTTTTTTATGTTACCATTGCTCTCACATGGCAACTGCATGTCTTGAGTGTTCCTGTCACCTGGTCCACTGTCTTCCTCATCAGGTGGACCCGAAGATACCGGAGACTTTATGTTGATTAGAATATTTTCTGGCAGGGCAGCATTGTTGGCCCGCTTCATTCTGACCACATTTTGTTCTGCACTCTATTGGTCGCAGCACCCTCGTTGTACTGAACCTTGTCCTTGCACTTGAGAATTAGATGCTTCAGTCAGTTGTGGCATTATAGGCACATGATCTGCATCAACGGGAAAAGATGACAAGGCTAATCTATTTGTGCATGGAGTTAGCCCAGGCGTTGTTTCGCACTAACGAGATTCCAAATATTTAAAGATTGGATAGATTTCTTTTGGATTAGGCTTAGTTTGTGGGCTGACATTTATAGATTTCTTTAGTTTCTTTGTTTTGTTATGGGCTTTTCTTAGTCTTTTTCTTGTTCTTTTGGTTAAACCTTCTTGTATTGTATTAGAGGATGGGACCAGATTAGAGGTAGCTTGGGAAACATTAATGTCTCAGACTAGTGATTGCTCAATGGGTTTGTTTCAATCAGTCGAATCTTGAAATTTCTGTGAGATGCTTTGTATAATCTTATTCCTTACTGATTGACTTTCACTTTCATTCTCCTTCCTTATAGATAAGAATGTCTTCTGTTGCTGGTCTTTACGGGTAGAGAGACTTTTGTGTGTTTTGTAGATTTTCTCTGGTCCCATTTTTTCCAGTGAATTTGTAGTTTCACTTGGAGTTTCCACCATTAAGACTTTAGTATCTGGTTGATGACCGTGATCTTGTTCAATTTAGCCTGCTTTGCCTTCAACAATTCTATCTAACATTGTCTTGACCTCTAGCACCATAGACCTTACCATAGTTGGTAGCTCTGAAATGTTATCAATCATAAGAGCACAAGTACATGAGATCAGTTGGTTATCTTTATCAGATTGTGCCTTAACTACCAGGTTTAAAAGGTGGAATAGCTTGGTATCCAACCTGGCTACATAGAGAGTCAGTGTGTTTAACAGGTCCGCCTGGATGTTCAGTTTAACAGAATGGTAATTAAGAGCATTGGTGATGGTGTCCATTGTGCTAAGCGAACTACCCCATATTCTATTTTCTGGCTCTTTTAGTTTCTCCTATGGAGCACGTGCGCCATCCCAAATGTTTTAATCATATTTATCTATTAGTGATAAGTTTGCCGAATTGAGAGGATTATTTCAACATATTTATCTATTAGTGATAAGTCTGCCGAATTGAGAGGATTAATCAGAGAGTCGGATTGCTCAGCCTTGCTTTGACCATTCGAAGTAAGCACATTCTCTATGGAAATTTTGTTTGGGGCCAAAGTCTGCTTGTGGTCAATATTAGTGAGACCACTTTCCATGTTTAGGTTAGAAGTATCCATTTTAATGACATCCCTACAGACCTTTCATCTTTAAGAGGCTTTGGGTATCATATTTTGGCAGCCACCGACAATGTCTTGAATGGGAAGGACAAGAGAGGGTATACAAACAGAAGAAGACGTAGAAATCTTGTTGCTTGAATTGTAATCAGGGCCACATGATATACAATACCTGATGTATTCGAGAATTTGAACTTGCATTAGGGGCTGTTGCTGACTTTATCTCCAAAATTAATGATGATGAAAAATCAAGATTTGGTGCACCTCTGTGTCCACTGGACGAAGTTGCTCGCTGTGATCCACCTATTTTTGCACTGGGGGTGTGAAACTGAACTTTTACCAAGAGTAGGCCATTGATTTTTGCTGTTGCTGATTGAAGATCCACATTGTCGCTGGTAGGTAAAATACAGAGACTATTATCAGCTAGTAGGTGGTTACTGTTCACTTCCTTATTCCCTGAGAGAAATGGGTCAGTATCAGGCATACACCACAGATTGGATCTGATACTTTGGGTTATTGCAGCTTTGTTTGAAGATGTTTGGGCTCCATCTGCTCCGCTGGCTATAGTATCTTTTCCATGGTCTTTGTTTGCATTTTCAGGTTTAAAAAAATATATATCCTGTAATAGTTGGTTGACTACTACCACTACGGCTTCTTGTATGCTGGGCATCCTCAAGAGAAGTTATAGATAGTGCTGCTAGATTGTCTGACTCTGGTTCTATATCTCCTGCAGGAACACTTAGACTGCTATGTAGGGTTCCTTCTCCATTCTCTCCGTTCTTCCTCCAATGCTTTTTTTGGGGTTGTGGCAATGTCCCACACAGCCGGCCTGACCTCATTACGTTGAATACTATGAGGATTTTATGGATTGGAAGGGTATTCCTACTGGACAGACTAGGCTACGAGTGAGCGCATTTCCACTCCACTTCCTTCACTTTAATGATGGTTGGCAGCAGCCTCAACCCCTTGAGGCAATAAGAGGGTGAAGATAAACCAATCTTCAAACCCACCTATGCCCCCCATAATAGCTCCAATACTTCTAAGCCTCACGGCCTCACAGCACCCTGCTAGGGATTCTTGGGTACATACACTTAACTAACTCTGACCAAATGCCAAGCTTGAGGGAGGCTAAAGGAGGCGAGAAGCAGACAAAAAAGTAATACACATAAAAAATATAGGCATTATCAAGTAGCTATTGCGGGAGCGGGTAATGGACCAGTCTGGATGCACAAGCCTCACTGACCTAACACCACCTACCTCAGCGTGAACAAAAAGGACCATGGCTCTAACCACCGCTCACCCCCCTGCTCCCCTGCTGGGCTTGAAGGCTGTAGGATGTTATCGCCGTGGATTTCACAGTGGAGCACCAGGGCACTGTGGAGCACAGCACTGAGGCAGTCAGGGCAACGGTGCATGCCGCACTCCGGGGGGGCTAATACACTGCTGGCCTCTTGCTGGCCTCTCGCTGGTTATGAGCACCATAATGCTGAGCCCCGCTGAGCCTTGGTATTGCACAATTGCTCAGGCTCCGGGCTACTGGGCTCCCAACTCCGGGCTCAGAGCTCCAAGCTCCGCTGCTGTCCCTGCCTCGCACGTCACACGTCAGCAAGTCAGCACGTCAGCACGTCTCCACCCATCAGCCTTCAGTGGGAGTGGGAATTCAGTGGCTGAGGAAGCCATGAAGGGGGCAGTACGAACTACGTCTGTAGCTGCAATCACTCTTTCAAAAACAAGATTAGATAGACAGATAATGGTAGTTGTCATTGCATCACGCAAAGACAATAAGGCATTGGCAAAAGGTTTTTCACTTGAGTACTCTTACAAGTTAAATTCAAACAATGTTCCATTTGCTCAGCTACCAGGAGTGGGGGATAAAGTAATCCCAAACATGGATAGCAGGTTAGGCTTAATTTTAGCTGCACACAAGGGTCTTGGTTCTGCACACGCAGGAGTTACAGCGACAGTTTCTTTACTGAAACAATGCTATTGGTGGCCAGGGTTAACAAAGGAGACCAAAGATTATGTCTTAAAGTGCGACATCGGTCAGCAGACGAAGGGCTGCACCATAAAACTTCTAGTGCAGACACCATTATTAATATCAGACAGACCTCTCAAAGTGTGTCTACTTGGACCACTGTGGCCCCTTACAATCTGAAGGGGCTTACAAGTATATCATGGTTGCAGTGGATTCCTGCTTGAGATTCCTATGGGTATGGCCACAGCGCTCGGCTGACGCTCGAACTGTTAGCAAAGATTTGTGAGTCTTTATAGGGACATACTCAGTTGGCACATTATATTCTGACCGTGGCTCCGCGTTTAGCTCTAGGGCTTACATTGAAGCCATGGTAAGTTTGGGTGTAGCATTACGGTACTCCTCTCCATACCATCCTGAGGGAAATTCAGTTGTGGAGAGGAAAAACTGGGACTTAAAGCAATCATTAACAGCTAGAGTATTAGGCGCAGGTGGTAGTAGGGTCAATCACTTATATGGGGTACAGAGGGCCTTAAACAACATGCCAAGAAGCTCTCTAGCAGTTGTCACTCCTTATGAGGTCCTTTTTGGGACAAGAATGCGGGTACCTGATCTTGATTGTGAAGGCACAGTGGCGGATGGAAAGCCTTTTGACATCAATAAACATTTGGCTCTTTTACAGCATCAGAATGAATCCAGAGCACTACAAAGCAATGTCCAAGTGAAAAGGTCTAACACTGGGGAAGTCACTTCAATCATGGCAAGACCTGTCTGGATTCCTAAAGTCGGGGATCTGGTCAGAGAAAAGATAATGGACAAAAAAGAATTTGGACCATTGTATAGAAAGCCTGTACCTGTCCTGGCAGTTGAAGGAACAAGAACTGTACTCCTGTAGCCTCTTGCCGGAAAAAGGGAGAAAAAATGTGTCTGATAAAACCACACTATGTGGCCGATACTGGATATTAGGCCTCGTGGGCTCCTGGGTAGCCAAAGCCCTCCTCTTGCTACCATACAGGAAGTTCAAATGGTAAGGCTCATCACGTTTGAAGAGTCCTCTATACGGAATGATGGACTATGCAACAAAGCCATGGAACTAGTTAGTGACTCTTGAAACAGAAATTCAAAATCAGAATGAAAGACAAATCTCAATTCGACCTAACACTGATGTCTACATAAACATGCCTCAACAAGAACCATCTAAAAGTTCAACAAAACATGCTGAGCTACTAAAATAGATCGAACAGCATCTGGCTATTTCATCGACTTTGATACCTTTTCTTTGAATCCAAGTGAACCTGAAACTATGCCAGCCCTGAAAACTCGTCAACAACAAGTCAAAGACTTCTTCACTTTCCTTAAAAAGACTTACCTGGGGCCACATTGGATAGAACTTTGGATAGTCACTGGGATACTTTTCTTTCATTTCTGGATAGGCTTAGTAACTGTCTTTTGCTTGCTTGTTAATGGACCTTATCTTCGCCAAAGCTCTGCAGCATCAAAAGGGAACTTGCTCCTGAAACCTCATGTCTCATCACATTGTGAACAAAGAGACTTGTCATCAGTGAACATTACAGCAGTTCCTATACCTGATAGTATTGTATGGGACAAGGTTAATTATGATATATTTGGCCAGACGGAACATTTAAAAATACCAATTTTTTTACATTTCCTTAAATGATATTGTTACCTCCAGTACATTTTCCGATGATAGGTATTTTGAAACTGTAACCAATATTTTGTCTGATTTAGAACAATCTGCCATATTTTCTAGCAATGAAATGTTGGAAGACACATCAGATTTTAACACCATGTATTGTTAACAATATTATGGTGATCATTTTCTACACAAATCCAGTACCCCTAGGAATGTTTTGACCTATCACCAATGGGAAATGAGAATTGCCCTGCACCACCGAAAAGTAGTTTGAAAATGTTTGCACAGAAAGTTTCATATTTGTAAGGGTTTAACGTTTCAGACCTGACCTCATATTACTATAAGGTTGCACCGATATCCGCACTGAAAAATATGCTAACCAACACTAAACAGATTTACTCTGCTTCCTTTATTACCCAACTGTCTGAACATGCTTTCGACTTATGGAAAGACACTATCGACTTAAAATCAGTCTGGGGTTCTAGAGATTGGCAAGTCCAGGGAACAGAAGCGCTATTTAGAGCATGCCTCATTCCACATCGGATAATATTTCTAAATGAAACTGTGCAGCAGACTTCCAGTCTTGGAATAGCCAAGAACAAGGACTTGAACACACCTTGGTTTCCAATGCTATCACATGCTGAGGGTTATTTTACATCACAAGAAGGGGCTACAATAGATGACATTTTACAATACAACTCAATCAGACTCCAATTGGAAGGGATGGTTGTTTTGGCCCACAGACACTAACAGATGTCAAGAAAGATTCAGAGGTACCACCGAAGGGTTCAGTATCCATAGGCCAGACCCAGGCTATGTACAGAGAGAACATCCAGGGGTGGTGACATCATACAGTGGTGGGAAGTTATGCCTTAATGGGCTTAAAAACTCAACACTAACACAGGTGAAACAACACTTATCCTTACTGAAAGACGATGTGGACCAACAGGATTTTTTATTAGGTCTCAGGAAGCCACGCCAAAAATGTTTCTTATATGCTGTCTATAATGAAATTTGGAAAACCTAGCAAGAAGCAGAGGCTACGAGAAATAGATAGGATTAACTGGGAAAAGGAGTTAGCTGTTGTTGAAAATGGTGTGACTACGTTAGCATCCAGGTTTTATTTACTGGGCAACATTGTATCTTTTGCTATTGATGTACTAGAACAAGACTTGTCCATACTACAGCACGGGCAATCACTATTACGTTCTATTATGTTATGAAGCTGGACGCTGCAATCATTGCACGCAGGTTATGTGCCTTGGCATTTTATCAACAGTATGTCCCTGTTGCTGCACTCAATCTAATGGAAAAACAGATGACAATTGCACAGAGGGGTGCAAAATATACTATGCTGCGTATTGAAAAACTGGACAGATTACCTTTTACTGTAACAGAATCGGTGTCCACAGAGTAGTTAATCCATGGCCATATAACTTTACCGGTCATAACTTTCCAGTTTCAGCATTGCCCAGAACAACAACAGGCAGGCAGATATGAAGAGATGGGTAAGGAATTCATTAAGGAATCTTGGAATTACCGTATAGGTTTCGATGCAAGAGTTGGGATTCAGAAGTGTTTCTAAGTGGTACAAACTGTGAGAATTATTTAAGTGGATCTCTCATATGCCAGGAAATCATGCTGCACGGGGCCTGCAATAGTTCAGTAGAAACCTATCCTGTCACTTGAGGAGCAGCCGTGATTACGCCAGTCTTCAGGCTGCTTTCTAGTGGGAGTTACGTGATGCTGAACGATCAATGTTGTTGTGGGATACTTCCGGGCATCGCAAATCTAGTCACCTTGAGCTACAGGGTTACTTGCTGTATGCAAGTTTTGTTTCCATCAACACACACAGTCAGGGAGACCCCACTATGGCCTTCGTTGAGTGTTTCCTTTATACAGTTTGATACTCTGAGCAGAATGAAAGCCATGCTTCTACAGAAAACCGTGCCCTTAACCTCCACCCGGGAGACTTTTGATCTCCAAATAGCAAGGTCCTGGGAAGAGTTACAGGCACTCATATGTACAAACTGCCCCTTCCATGTCTGATATGACGGGTATAGTACACCTATTTAAGACCATAGGTTTGGGACTGTTAAGCAACTTTTAGACAGTTCTCGGAGTTATACCAAACTTTATACACCCAGGGGCATATTATCAAGGGAATTATTGCCACTTTAGCAGCACTTTTTGCCGCTAAAGTGGCGATATTCTAATCGCCCTATTAGGAAGGTGGCGCAAACATGCATTAGCACATGTAAGCAGCCGAATTCCTGACGCCACGCATCTTAGCGATATACATCGCTAATGAGCTGCAAGGTAGGCGTTCCCTCCTAGGACAACATGTGTAATGCTCACTAAACCAACTTCGCGCTATTACTAACCCTGCCCCTGAACAGCGATGAGAAGAGAAAAGGAGCGCTAAGCCCCCATTATCACAGGATCCTAAAGCCATAATAAAATCTGACTTGTCATTAATGCCTATGGGAGGTGGATTGTATGGTTAAGTCCACACTCCCCTATTACCAAGCTTGACATTAGCACTGTGAGATCATCGCAGGATTTCACACGCTAATGTTCATTTTTGCAGTTTATCACAGGATTTCACTTTGCCTGTCAGCTAAGCGTTGCCAATACGCCCCTGACATGGCGATGAAATCCTGCGATAGACGGCGATAATTAAAATCGCGCCAAGTGCGCTTTGCAATATTTATCGCGGACTATGGATAATATGCTCCTCAATATTTTTGGGGGACTTCCGCTGATCCTGTTTCTAACAGCAGGTATCCTGATTGACCTTTTTCTGCTATGCAATGGCCATCCCGGTCACCAAGGAGATGGAAAAAGCACTCCTGGAGCGGTAATACCGTGATCGCATGGTACAACATCTGGGCACACTTCGCCTACAGGAACTAAGTGCATCTTGGTTCCTCTCATTTAGACCAGTCTGAATGGACTGCATATTGCCTGGTCTCTGATGCCTCTTCTGCGGAAAAGAATGAATGTTGGATCTATGTCTGACACTTCCATCAGTTGAGCAACCGGATGTTGATGCATTGCTGGACCCGATAGTGGCCCATGTTCTAAAGTGTCTCCAGCGTATTCCTATGTTGATGGCGGCATTCTTAGAGCCACCACAGGACGTCTCTGCTCCTCTTGGAGTGGATACCGGCTAAACCACTAACACCCAGGCTTTGGCTGGTGCACAGGCTGCCCAAGAATCGTCTGCAGGCAGTATGGAACATCATCTGTGCTCAATTGACATAATCTGCGAGGTGTTATAGGGATTGTCGTCTGCAAAGGCAGGCAACAGCGATGTCGCATCTACCACCAAGGACACAAACATTTGGCTTGTCGTGTGCTGGAAAAAAATGCAGCCTTTTTTAAACCACCTCAAAATTGAAAATCCAAAACAATTGACACTTTGTATGACCTACATGGCTTTCCGAAGCTTGTAGTTGTTCGAAACATATATACGGACACATTAGAGCTATTGCTTGAGTGAAAACTTTTCTCTTTAAATATGTTTATTTTTTTTTAGCAGAATTATGGTTTTTACTACATATGTTTGCGTACCAGTACTCGACAGGTAATACGTTAGACTCAGATCATGTAGTCCAGTCGGATTAGAAGTGGGTGTTATATTCCATATAGGTACCCGAATATAGGCTCTGGTAACATCCCAACCTTTCACCTATATTTATCCCCACATTACATACATAACGAGCTGTTAGGACTTACCGTTTACCTAGTTACAGTACTGCTTACAGAACGTGGGGTTTTCCCTGAACAATAGCCGCATACATTTTGCATGAGGATCCTTGGATTCTTGGAAACAGAGCAGGACTACCATCTCCTGCATAATAACTATGTTCAAGGTTCATGCCCCTAAGTCCGTCAGTGGCAGATCAAGGTAGAACCCCAGGGGATACCTTTGGGTATATAAACATCTCATCTTGCTGAGATAGACAGGGGAGATCACAATGTCCATGCTGACACACTGAAGTGAGATGCTGAGGTTTCTGCATGCAGATACTCCATCTTGCAGTGGTCTAAACATCCTTTGCGGGA
The DNA here is from genome assembly GCF_964204655.1 of Triturus cristatus. NCBI lineage: Eukaryota > Metazoa > Chordata > Amphibia > Caudata > Salamandridae > Triturus > Triturus cristatus. The sequence goes on from NC_140591.1 coordinate 702,226,060, forward strand.
TGTCTAGCCCGAGACCAAGACGGGGACCTATACTCTCTCACTTCAGGTAATGGGGTTGACTTCATCCTTGAGGGATTCTTGGCCTAACACCTACACACATGCTAGTTACATTTAGGTACATCTAGTTAGGGTAGCATCGCAGGAGTATACATTTTATTGTCGTGTATTTTATATACTTGCCTGTATTCATAGTTATAGCAAAATGGTAGAAACCTACCATCCTTTAACCTTTTTAGTGCTTCTAATCATTTATATCTGTTTCTGTCTAGTGGTTGTTTCAGCGCACCTATTTTACACTAGAATGACAAATGTTCAATAAATGCTTATTGAAAACCGTCCATATTGTTTATTCTGTGTATCTCTCTGAAACTAGGGTCGATTACGATGGCAAACTGATGTGCATCCGTAGTGGTGAAGGTGGTGGAAAACCGTAGATTATTCCGCTCTTGATGCGGTGACAACGACCGCCACATTACGATGGACTAACATAGGCTATTTTCCGTCCTCCGCGGTGTTTCAGGCTCTGCACATCTTTTTCCTTACGCAAGGGTGGTGCGTGGAGCCAATAGAGCAAGAACTGCGTGCGGAATCACGTCCCGTCCGCCAACAAGATTAATATGGATCAAACAGCCAAGCAAACCACCACGGCGGAAATACCACCTCATCGTGGATGGCGGAAGCACAACAACGGAGATGAAAAGTCGAAGCAGAACACCCCCACACGACCAAAGCCACCATGGATCCTGCTCTACAGATCTTTCCTGCTGCTCTACCTGATGCATAACCAGCAGACGCCGTCGCACTCTACAGCAGAGGCCCGTCCAAAACATATCCACGCATGCAACCCCAGTACAACAACAACTCACAGCAAGTTTGGGGAACATGCGAAACGCAATGTGTGAGGCTCCCTCAATTTACATTAGTGACACCTTCAGGGCCCCGAAGGCTGCCTTGCGCTTACTCTTCTTGGCATGCTGCTCCCCTCTCTCCCACCTACAAGAACCACTCACACAGATCCGATTGGTTTCAAGGTGGCAGATTTGCTTGGGGGCTGAGAGTGTATACACTGCAGACTGCAAAGTGAGGAAGATGCGTGCCCATGATGGGTAGCAGTGTTGCAGCAAACAGCTACACACGTTTGCCATTGCCTACTGCTACACAACCCAGGCAAACATCCATTCTGGATCGAGACAAGAGGACTGTGCTGGCAATCCATCTGTACTGTACCTCAGCAACCATGACTGAAATCAAGTATTTATTTATTATTTTATTTGAAAGTTTTGTATAGCGCGAACAAGACCCTTACGGGTATCAAAGCGCTTTACACGGTCGATGTAAGTAAACAAATACACACATAGAAAAAATGTAGGTAAGACTAATACAAAAATATTACTTAACCATACTAGCAGGTAAATTATAGGTAACATGTACATGTAAATAGATCAGGTAAATTTAGCCATGAGAATAGCTTTCATTTATTTTTTGAAGAATGCAGTGGAGGGATTAAGTCTCGTTTCTGGGGGCAAAGCATTCCAAATCCTGAGAGCCATTCCTGAGAAGGACCGGTTTTATGTTTTCTTCTTGAGAAATCGTTTTGGTTTCAGTAGAAGATTGCTGGAGCTCCTGGTGGATCTATTACCTCATGGTAGCACTACTTTCTGAGCTAGATAACTCGGAGTTTTGTGATGTAGCGCCTTGTGTGTAACACAAGCGATTTTAAAGTGAATTCTAGCCTCGAAAGGTAGCCAGTTGAGGGCTCGAAGGTTGGGTGAGATGTGACTGTTTCTTTTGGAGCCAGTGATGAGTCTAGCAGCAGCGTTGATTGAAGCTCTTAAAGGGTCCGTCGTCACTCTGGGAAGTCCGCAGAGAGTTACACTCCCATATTCCACTCTGGGAATTACTAGAGCTAGAACTGCATGTTTGAAGTCGTTTGGGGGCAGGAAGGGTTACATTTTTCTCAAGGTGTTCATCTGAACATGCGCTCCTTTTGTAGAGGCGCTGATGTGTTTCCGCATGTTTAGGTTTCTATCTAGGGTCACTCCCAGTGATTTCGCTGAGTCGATAATGCGAGGTTGACCTTTGGGTGCTGTTAGGTGGTTCATCCAATCGAGGATGGTGGTCGATTAGTTGGGGGGAGCAATTAAGAGGGATTCAGTTTTGAGAGTGTTCAGTTTCAGATGGTTTTCGGCCAGCCAGGTCTGCGTTTTTTGAAGCGTTGTATTGAGAGATTTGATGCCCTCAAGTGAGTTGGTCTTTATGTAGAGTTGAGTGTCATCCGCGTACATGTGGTAATGTACATTCGATGAGCTGAGAAGTTCGGTGAGTGGTTCCATGAAAAGGTTGAAAAGTGTAGGTGAAAGGAATGATCCCTGTGGTACTCCTGAAGTGACTGAAACGGTCTTCGATAATGATTGATTGACCTTGAATCTTTGTGATCTATTTTGGAGGAAGGAGGTGAACCAATTTAGAACAGCTCCTGATAGACCCATTTTGCGTTTCAGGAGATCTATCAAGGTGTCATGTTTGACGGTGTCAAATGCCAAGGATAGGTCCAACAAGATTAGTAGACAGGCATCATTTTGATCAAGGATTTTTAATGCGTCATATATTATGTGGATAATGGCTGATTCGGTACTGTGTCCAGCACAGAAGCCGGATTGGTATTGGTTTAGCAAGTTGAATTGGTCTATGTGTTTGCCAAGCTGCATGTGGACACATTTTTCTAAGAGTTTAGACAAGGTGGGGATCTTGGATATTGGGCGATAGTTATTCAAGTCTGATGGGTCCTCCGATGGTTTCTTTAAGATAGGGTTTACCTGCCCAGCTTTAAGGAGTTCTGGGATGGTTCCTTGAAGGAGAAAAGTGTTTATAATCTTGATCCAGAGAGGCAGTAACAGTGGAATGAATTATTTTATGTGGTTTGCGGGAAGAGGATCAGTGAAGTGACTGGAGGGGTTCAAGGCCGTGAGCGTTTTTAAAATAGCTTCTTGACTGTAGGTGTTCAAGGAGGACCAAGATGCGTTGTTTTTGAGGTCGATCTTTGCGGGACCTATGAATAGGGCACCAGGCGAGGGCAAAGAAGTGTCCAAGTGGGGATCGGTAAGAGAAATTAGGTCGTTGAGCAGATCAGTCTTTATGTTTTCTGTCTTTCTTGTAAAGAAGGAGGCAAATTCCTCACAATTGGGTAGTGTATCTGGCTTAGCTTGGTGGTGGTGGGGTACTTCCTTAGATTGTGATTTGATTCGTTCGAAAAGCTTTTTGGGGCGGTTCTTCGCTTGGTCTAAATGCTTAGCAAAGAAATCTGCTTTTGATTGTCTGATCTTTCTGTAGTAGGAATTATGGTCTCCAATAGGTGTTGGTCTGATTCCTAGAAGTCACCGTCATACCATTGAGGCCTACACAATGTGAGATACTCCACTATGGCTTTTTGCTCTGTACGCTCCTCACCTGTGCAATTCTCTTGTATATACCACTTCAGTCAAAACGTGCCAATGCTTGCATGTACATGTTCAACCCTCCCCACCACTCCGTGTTGTGACACTGTACTGTGTCCAAATGATTTGTATCCAGAAGCATTGTGGATGTCATCACTGTTTCTGTAGGTGATATGTGCTATTTGAACCTATTTACCTATTAAAATCTCACCCTGAAACACCAAGCTCTGACCCTTACTTCTCTTCTAACACAGGACACATAACTAACAACATATTTTTTTATACCAAAAGAAGAGCCCAATGGACCATAACAGGATCATCCTTATACAAGCATCTGACCAGAACCTTAACTTACTGGATAAGATCTTACCTCTCATTAAGGAAAAAGCTGTAAGACTCCAACCAACTATCACCCATCAAGATGATTCGCAGCCCTCCAAGTATTCCTCACCCCCCAGCATTTCCAATATTACTATTGTTACATCCACACCAAACACCCCTATCTCCCCTCATCCCCCTTTCCCCTGCACCTTCTCTCCTCACCAACACTACATTTGTCCCACTCATTCCCCCATTCATACCTCCCCACAACCTTCTGATAACACACATCCCCCAAAGCCTTCCCTGCCCCTACCATCACTGATAGTTTCAAGGTCCCATTCTCACCCCACACACCTACCTCATTGCTTCCCACCCTCCCCGTCCCCCCACTACTAATCTCATTGTCCCATACACATCCCACATCCTCACCCCTCTCATCTCATCTCTACACCCCCTCACAGACAACCACACACCTATCTACTCGCTACCCGTCTGCCCACCCACCCCATCCCCCTCTACTAATCCCATTGTCTCACACATAACCAACTTCCCCACCTCCCCACATCTCGCCTCTAGACCCCCATCTCTGATAACCACACACCTACCTCATCGCATTCCTCCTTCCCACCTGACCCTGCCCTCCTGGCTCAATCGTCATTGCATGCACTCAGGGTTCAGGGGGAACAAGGCTCAACATCATGCACTTGATCTCGTTTGGCTACACAGACGCCAACATGTATACATCATCCTTTCTGAGATACACATGTGTGATGTTTCTCAACTCTGGAGCTGCATCATTGATGAGTGTGCCATCCTCCCAATAAACTCAAGTGCATCAAGTAGTACGTCATGTATTTGAAATGCAGATGACTAAATTAGAAAGCAAAAATATAGGCTTGCAGTCTGAGGCACAGAGCACTGTGCAGTGACATGTTGTGAGCCTTTGGACAACCCTTAGTAAGTTTGGCATTCACTTACCAGTACCTCGGGAGCACCATAGAGCCAGCCGTATTGTCCAAGGACTTCATCCACCAGGACCTCCAGCTCCTCTGTGACTGGTCCAGAGATGAGGTACAGCAGCAGTTTGTGGTGAGGAATAGCAGGCAGCAGTGTCTCTTGGCAAGTGACAGGTGTGGACATTTCCTAGGCATATATATAGTACCCTAGGCTCGTTCCAAAGTGGCTCTGCTGATACCATTGGCCAGTCTGGTTCCCATCATTCAATTGGGCCCAATGCCGAGCCCTCAGTGGTGAAGCAAGCCTACTGCGAGTTTCAAAAAATCATGCTGCTGGCGATTCCCATTGGCTGATGGCTATTCCTCATTGGCGGTGACCGCAATCCTGCATCATTCAAGGTCGTGCAATGACAGCAGATAATGCAACTCAGCATTGATGCTGTTAACCACATGTGCTGCACCATATACCCACAGAGTGGGTGGCAGAGTGGGCTAAAGAACGGTGATGAATCAAACCCAGATCTGTTGACTGGGTGTGAGTGTTTGATTGGTTCTGATGCTCCGTCCATCACCACCCCCTTTTGCACCGCTTTGTTCGCCATAAGTTGGCAGGGTATGCTCAGACGTTGAGTCCCTTGCTCACTTTGCCACTGGTTTCAAGCAAGCCTGGGTGAAGACGGCTGAAATGCCAGAAACCGGTCCTAGGAAACTTGTTTCCGGTCCAGGGAAGGCATGGCTTGGCAGTTCGGGCTGGACTGTTCCCATGAGGCACAGGGTCAGACTGATTTGCATATGGCCATGTCTGAACTGGGGTGGGAGAGTGGGCTAACGAACGGTGATGGATCAAACCCAGATCTGTTGACTGGGTGTGAGTGTTTCATTGGCTCTGATGCTCCGTCCATCACCACCCCCTTTTACACCGCTTTGTTCGCCATAAGTTGGCAGGGTATGCTCAGACGTTGAGTCCCTTGCTCACTTTGCCACTGGATTCAAGCAAGCCTGGCTGAAGATGTCTGAAATGCCAGAAACCAATCCTAGGAAGCTTTTTTCCGGTCCAGGGAAGGCATGGCTTGGCAGTACGGGCTGGACTGTTCCCAGGAGGCACAGGGTCAGACTGATTTGCATATGGCCATGTCTGAACTGGGGTGGCAGAGTGGGCTAAAGAACGGTGATGGATGAAACCCAGATCTGTTGACTGGGTGTGAGTGTTTGATTGGTTCTGATGCTCCGTCCATCACCACCCCCTTTTGCACCGCTTTGTTCACCATAAGTTGGCAGGGTATGCTCAGACGTTGAGTCCCTTGCTCACTTTGCCACTGAATTCAAGCAAGCCTGGCTGAAGACGGCTGAAATGCCAGAAACCGATCCTTGGAAGCTTGTTTCCGGTCCAGGGAAGGCATGGCTTGGCAGTACGGGCTGGACTGTTCCCATGAGGCACAGGGTCAGACTGATTTGCATGTGGCCATGTCTGAACTGGGGTGGCAGAGCGGGCTAAAGAACGGTGATGGATGAAACCCAGATCTGTTGACTGGGTGTGAGTGTTTGATTGGTTCTGATGCTCCGTCCATCACCACCCCCGTTTGCACCGCTTTGTTCGCCATAAGTTGGCAGGGTATGCTCAGACGTTGAATCCCTTGCTCACTTTGCCACTGAATTCAAGCAAGCCTGGCTGAAGATGTCTGAAATGCCAGAAACCGGCCCTTGGAAGCTTGTTTCCGGTCCAGGGAAGGCATGGCTTGGCAGTTCGGGCTGGACTGTTCCCATGAGGCACAGGGTCAGACTGATTTGCATGTGGCCATGTCTGAACTGGGGTGGCAGAGTGGGCTAAAGAACGGTGATGGATGAAACCCAGATCTGTTGACTGGGTGTGAGTGTTTGATTGGTTCTGATGCTTCGTCCATCACCACCCCCGTTTGCACCGCTTTTTTCGCCATAAGTTGGCAGGGTATGCTCAGACGTTGAGTCCCTTGCTCACTTTGCCACTGGATTCAAGCAAGCCTGGCTGAAGACGGCTGAAATGCCAGAAACCGGTCCTAGGAAGTTTGTTTCCGGTCCAGGGAAGGCATGGCTTGGCAGTTCGGGCTGGACTGTTCCCATGAGGCACAGGGTCAGACTGATTTGCATATGGCCATGTCTGAACTGGGGTGACAGAGTGGGCTAAAGAACGGTGATGGATGAAACCCAGATCTGTTGACTGGGTGTGAGTGTTTGATTGGTTCTGATGCTCCGTCCATCACCACCCCCTTTTGCACCGCTTTGTTCGCCATAAGTTGGCAGGATATGCTCAGACGTTGAGTCCCTTGCTAACTTTGCCACTGCATTCAAGCAAGCCTGGCTGAAGACGGCTGAAATGCCAGAAACCGGTCCTAGGAAGCTTGTTTCTGGTCCAGGGAAGGCATGGCTTGGCAGTTCGGGCTGGACTGTTTCCATGAGGCACAGGGTCAGACTGATTTGCATATGGCCATGTCTGAACTGGGGTGACAGAGTGGGCTAAAGAACGGTGATGGATGAAACCCAGATCTGTTGACTGGGTGTGAGTGTTTGATTGGTTCTGATGCTCCGTCCATCACCACCCCCTTTTGCACCGCTTTGTTCGCCATAAGTTGGCAGGATATGCTCAGACGTTGAGTCCCTTGCTCACTTTGCCACTGCATTCAAGCAAGCCTGGCTGAAGACGGCTGAAATGCCAGAAACCGGTCCTAGGAAGCTTGTTTCTGGTCCAGGGAAGGCATGGCTTGGCAGTTCGGGCTGGACTGTTTCCATGAGGCACAGGGTCAGACTGATTTGCATATGGCCATGTCTGAACTGGGGTGGCAGAGTGGGCTAAAGAACGGTGATGGATCAAACCCAGATCTGTTGACTGGGTGTGAATGTTTGATTGGTTCTGATGCTCCGTCAATCACCACCCCCTTTTGTACCATATACCCACAGGGCTTCTCACACTTTGATGTAGCAGTGTACCACATGTCATACACTTTGACTTCTTTAGATGTTGTAGTAGTTAGTATGTCGAGTGAGCGGAGGAAATGAAGGTCTGTATGCAGGTCACTTGTGCATTTAACGTCTTCAAGAGTCATGGCAATGTTGTGTTTGTGTGAGTCTTTGGTAAAGCTGCTTCACACATATCATCTTTTTCTCATCTTGTGCATGTGTCCCCTGCCAGAGTACGTAGGAGGAGACCACCTATCTATCACCCTATCCCAGTCCTGGCAATGATGGAGGAAATTGAATTCATTAAGAAATTCCATCTGGATCACCTCACACTGCGAGAGCTATGTGCTCAGTTGGAGCCCCATTTGATACCCAACACAACATATCCTGCTGCATTATCTGCTACATCAAAGTGATTGCTGCACTGCATTACTTTGCCACTGGGTCTATCCAGTACACCATGTCCAGCGCCGGTGGGATGTCACAGCCAATGTTCAGCATGGTGTTGCGTGATGTCCTGTCTGCATTGATAACATACAAGAACAACTACATACACTTCCCAAGGCACAATGAATTGGCAGATGTGAAGTGGGTTTTTATGAACTTGGACGTATCCCACATGTTGTGGGAGCCATTGACGGAGCCCATATTGGCCTAATTCCACCACAGGCACGTGAACACATATATCGAAATTGCAAGCATTACCACTCCATTAATGTGCAAGTGGTATGCCAAGCAGATCAGATCATTTCACACGTGTGTGCAAAGTATCTAGGTTCAGCACATGACTCTTACATTCTGCAGAACAGCATCATACCACAATTGATGGCAAATCTTCACCCAGAGCGTGCCTGGCTTGTTGGTGAGTGGGCTGTGTCAATGAGTGTGATGTATGTGTGACATGCTGCTCTCTTCAGATATTACAGTTAAATTGTTATTCTGTGTTTCTCACAACCAGGTGACTCAGGGTACCCTAATCGTCCGTGGTTGCTGACCCCACTGTGGAATCCATCTACGGCTGGGCAATTCCACTTCAATGATGCCCATGGGAGGACACATCATGTGGTGGAGCGCTCTTTTGGACTTCTAAAGTCTAGATTTAGGTGTCTGGACAAGAGTGGTGGTGCACTTCTATACTCACCCCCGAAGGTGTATCAGATATTAGTCGCCTGCTGCATGCTACAAAACCTGGCCTTGAGCAAAAAGACCCCCCTAATTCAGGACAATGATGAGCAGCAGCAGCTCTCCGCTGCAAACCCACACATGCCCAGTGACGATGATAGTGGTGAGGAAGAAGGTCTTGACCTGTGCGAACAGCTCATAACCAACTACTTGCATTGAGTGTAAGTTAGCATTGATCAACTGTTACTGTCTGTGCGATTTGCTGTTGTCTCCCAAACTTTGTGGGTGTTCTTGCAGGGATTCAGTCCACATACAGAACTATGCACAGGATTATAGGACTTGGGCAGGCAGGGACTGAATCATCTGACCACCTGTGTACCCATTAGCACATGTCCAAATAGCTATTGTGCCTCAGTAGCTCTCCTACTCACTGACAGTGAAATAAGCGCTTCTACAACACATAACACAACACTGTCACATCTCTCTGGAATCATGGTAACAAGCCACAGCCTGTCATACTAACTCTTATACTTCTCTACAATATTATCAGGTTGAAGAAACGTTTCTAAATGTTTATTTCAAATAACATGTCCTAACATGCAGTATACATGCCACAACAAGCAGATAAATGTATACCACAAAAACTGTCAGCATAGAAACATGTCTAGATGTCATGAAGGGAGATGTCATATTATAAAGCCCTCAGGAGGAAGACCTACGAGCCTACCCCCCCCTCACCTTGCTAGAAGAAGTGATGTAATATATCCCAAAAGCTCTCTGGGCTTTGTCAGCAGAGCCCATTCATCATCCCATAGGTAGTGAAATGTACTGTACTCCAGGACAGCGCACAGAACAAGCTCTGCGGACAGTTCTCATGTGAAAGACATAAACAAAGCTAGTTGCAAAACAACAAAGCCATGTATTAACGTGGGCTACAGCTGCATAATGGAAGCCGGGATAGTACTAGGCGACCATGTCCACAACGGGCATATAACAGACTCCCCTTGCTCAGGTCTGTGGTACCAAGCGAAACAGACCGCAAAAAAAAGCAGCGGCTAAGCGAATGCAGACATGGCCAAAGTTTGTGATACATCTGTTTGAATTTCAGAAAGAGGCGAGAAAAGGTCAAACAATATTGATTTAGTTCCAAACATTTGCGGATGCAATTAAGTTGTTACTCATCCAAGAAAGCACTTGCAGCTTCGTAGGCAATCAGTTCCAATAGACAATCAGAATCGGCTTCAGCAAACAGGACCGCCATGCAGTCCAATAGTAAGAAGGAAGAGATGTGCTCCTCGCATCCCGTGAATGAAAGGAGAATTTCAGGAAGAGGTTCAATGTAGGCATGGCACAGGAAACATTGCGCAAACGCACATTCACAGCTGGCAGCCCGTCTGCCACGTTGGAAGGTAAACCATAAACGGCTATCCCCGGAACAGTCCTGGTCGTGGGCCAACAAAGGACAATCCCTCAGGTCATAATCCAGATCAGCAATATATGTGTTTGAAAGGCAGACATCCATGTCCCATTGAAAGGGGCATCTGAGACAGTAGAGCACAGGTTCAACGCAGGTGAAATAGGCATAGCGGAAGGTTAGTCAATGATTGATGCGGAGCACAGCTAATGGCAAACACCTGAAAATATGCTTCATACGTTCACGGTATAGTTGCAACTGACCGGGGTTGGGCTGGACCATAGGACGGGCAGCCATTGCGTATGAGCTGTAAGAGAACCAGCCCTCTGTAGAACTGCCAAAAGAATGATACAAAACCGCCAAACGCACTACAAATATTTTATAAATGACCCCCAAAGTACTCCTAAAATAGTCTGAAACAAAGTAACAAGGCCACAAGTTAAAAATGAAATGTGCAAGGCCTTCAGTATCAGACGTTTGTGATATTTGGTGTCTCAGTTCCCCAAAAAGTGGGAGGGTCTTTTTTAGCAGTGACTGGATCTCGCAGGACGTTCAAGCCCTATGCATCTTTCTCCTTTCTGCATGGGTTGCTGTTGCCACGGCTTGTTGTGTCCAATCCAGGCACAGACGCTGCAGCACTCAACATCCTTCGTGCCACAGCTCGAATCCAGCTCCTGGTCATCCTCGACACCTCCTGGTCCTCGTGGCTGAAGAGTCAAGCTTCACCTTCTTCACCTGAAATCACCCGACATCAGTGGGCATTCGCCTATCGTGCCCCTGTTCACTGGCTAGTGACCCAGACTCTGTCCCCTCTGCTTTCAGGTTCTTCTCAACTTCGATCCAGGCTTGGATCTCTTCGGACACTTCGCATCTTCCCGGCAGCACCACTTCTTTGCCAGCCACCATTTAAAACGACGACGTAACCTGACACCATGTGACACCTATGCACCTGGCTTCCCTGGGGAAGGTAACTCGAGCACTCTGGTGCTCCCGGGGGTGTTGACCCTAGAACTTCCTAAGTCCAAAAGGGTTTGGTCCTGACTCATCTCTAAGTGTCCCTAATTGTTAAAAATCTAACCACGACTTTTCCCATAGAAGCTAACGGGAGCTCGCTGCTGTGTTCTCACACTGCACACGGTCTCTGTGGGTCCCCTGTGTCACTGCCTTAAGTGGTTCCTTGGGGTCCCAGTGATTCTACAGGCTCTAGGTCTTGTGTCTAGTTAAGTCGTGGCTTTTCTACCACTATTTTAGTGTATGGTTTGGCTCGCCCCTAGGGCCTGACGTGTATTTGTGCTATTTTATTGTAATATTTGAAGTGTAACTTATGTGTTTGGACCTTATAAAGAGACTAGTAGGGTGTGTTTAGAAATAAAAAACATATATTTTATAAATATACCTGGTGTGGTTGCCTTTCATTTAGCTATTCAAGAGATTATAGACTGGTAAAACAAGCTGCTTTACATTCCTTCAAGACTTAGCCTGAAGGCTGCTCTCCATAGCTACCACTAGGATAGCTTTCAATAAAGGTTGTATTTAACCTATCACCAATAAGGGGTTGTTTGGAATGGTGCAAGGTGCCCACTATTATTAGTGGACAGCATATACCAGGCCAACTTCTCACCTTGGTGTGCAGCGTGTTGGATTCCAGCTTGGTATTGTTTTACAAGATAATCTCAATTGAGTGACTAACTGAAAACCACTAAAGGCACCCAAGGTACATATAATACAAGCTTTAGAATACAGTAAGTTCTACTGAATGTAGAGTTGTGTGTTAAGGGCTTAGCACACCCTTTCTACAACTCAAGAGAGTTTGGTAGGCCACTCTAGAGTAGGTAGTGCAATACACCACACCTCACTAGTAATGTCTTCAAGGCCAGGAACCCGTGGGTCCCTGCCAGAAGCCAATGGGCTTCTTCCCTCCAAGTATGATAACCTACCATTCTTGGAATTGAGAGCATTATGCAGTACTAGGAGACTGAAGACAGGCAAAAGTCCAACCACCCAGCACCTCCTGGAGGTACTTAGGCTGAATGATCTCAGAAGACCTATAGGGTCTGAAGGGGTAGGCAGAGTGGGTGGAGAAGCAACTGAGGAAGGGCCTAGGGTCGAAAATCCCCATGACCTGACCTCTGACACTGACCAGGGAGATGACAATGATCTTGACCTGGGAAATCCGCCTCCCCTGGAAGATGATGGGGGGGGGGCACAATGGTCCCCTCTTTGTCCCTTCTGGAAGATTTGGTGGTGGGCCTAGAAGGTCTAGATCTCCCTCAGTGCAGTCTTACCATTCTGGTTCATCTATAGGGACTTCTATCTCTGCTCATAGGAGGGAAACATCCCAGGAGAGAGAGACTGCTGAGGTATGAGGAAGCCCAGCTTAAAATCTGAAAGCAGCAATTAGCCCTAGACAGGGAGGCCCTAGAGCTCTACAGGGCTAGAAAAAAGATGAGACTAGTGTCCCATGGTGACAGCCACATCCCTAGTGATAGGGAGAGGTCTCATGACTGTAGAAACCTAAATAAGATTGTCCCTCCCTACCAGAGTGGGGATGACATCCACAAATTGATTACTGCACTGGAAAGGGCCTGTAAAGTTCAAAGTGTCCCCCAGGAGCAGTGGGCAGAAATCTTATGCCTCTCATTTGCAGACAGAGGTAGAGATACGCTCCTCACTGTTAGAGAGGAGGATGCTGATGATTATACCAGTCTGAAAAGTTCATTGATTGAAGGGTTTGGCCTAACCACTGAACAATATAGGTTAAAGTGCAGAGATACCCAAAAGGCACAGACTCAAGACTGGGTGGAATTTGCAGATTGTGCAACTAAGTCTCTGGAGGGTTGGTTACTTGTCAGCAAAGTGCATGACTTTCAATTAGTGTACAATTTGATTATGAGGGAGCAGATCCTTAATAATTGTCCGAATCAGCTGTTGTACCTGGTGGACTCAGATCTGACCTCGCCCCAAGAGTTGGGAAAGAAGGCAGACAAATGGGTCATAACCAGGGTGAGGCAGAAGGTTAAGAACCAAGGTGGTGACCAGAAGAAGCAAGATCCTAAGAACTCTGACAAGGGTGGGGAGGAAGTAAAGACCAGAAGTCTTCACAAGGTCCCCAAAAATCTTCTTCAGGGGGTGAATCCCAATCTAATAAAGGACAAGACCAAAAGAAACCATGGTGCAAAATCTGTAAACAGAAGACTCACTGGACAAGTGATTGCACCAAATCCAAAGACTCAACTCCAGCCACCATTGCCCCCAAGGCAACTGTTCCCCTTAGTACAGCTACAATTGGTGGTGGTAATGTTCAGAATAAGGGTGTATTAGGGTTAACCCTGGGTTCTGAGATGGACTCTGGCCTAGTCAGAGTTCCAACTCAGGCTGTCCTAGTCTGTGATGGAGGCATGGATGTGTCCTCCTTTGAGAGTCCCAGTAACTTGGGCAAATACAGACAGCAGCCTTTGATTAATGGAAAAGACCCTTTGGCACTCAGGGATACAGGAGCAAGTGTCACAATGGTGACAAAAGATCTTGTGGATCCTGGGCAGATTATACTTGGTGAAATGTACCAATTGACCAATGCTAGCAATGTCAGAACAGACCATTCTCTGGCAGTTGTTAACTTCTCCTGGGGAGGGGTAAGTGGCCTTAAGAAGGTTGTGGTAAGTGTAGACCTACCAGTTGAATGCTTGCTTGGCAATGATCTTGAAACTTCAGCTTGGGCTACAGTGGAGCTCAGGACACATGCACACATGTTAGGGATCCCTGCTCAAGTCTCTAATGTGACTACGTCACAGGTCAAAATGTCTAACATTGGACAGGCCCTGGATTCTGGAAGAATGGACAAGGTGCCTCCCAAGAGTAGGAGCAGTAGGGTTACGGAAGTGCCTTCCTCCTGACTCAGAATACAGATCAGCCTCCTGAGGGAGATGATCTTGAACCTGAGAATGTACTGTCCCAGAGAAGCTTGAACCTGACCAGGTTGAGTTCATGGGTACAGGGGGCCCTTTCAGGGCAGATCTGAGCTAGGAGCAGAAAAGCTGCCCCTCTCTTGAACCCCTCAGATGGCACCCATAAAATCTATTGGGATGATGGACTCCTTTATTCAGAGTGTTGAGACCCCAAGCCTGGTGCTTCCAGGAGGTTGGTTATACCTCTGAAGTTTAGGGGCTTCCTATTGACACTAGCCCATGATATTCCCTTAGCAGGACACCTGGGCCAGAACAAGACTTGGGACAGAATTGTCCCTCACTTTCACTGGCCCCACATGTGCGAAGACACTAAGGAGTTTTGTCGTAAAGTGTGACCTGCCAAGCCAGTGGCAAGGCAGGTGGAACCACAAAGGCCCCCCTGATACCACTACCTGTGCTGAGGGTTCCTTTTGAGAGGGTAGGTATTGACATTGTTGGTCCCATGGATCCTCAAACAGCATCTGGGCACAGATGTATCCTGGTGGTGGTGGACCATGCCACCAGGTACCCAGAAGCCATTCCCCTTAGGACCACTACAGCACCTGTGGTGACAAGAGCCTTCTTGAGTGTATTCTCAAGAGTGGGTTTTCCTAAGGAGGTAGTATCTGACAGGGGTGCAAACTTCATGTCAAGTTACTTGACTGCAATGTGGAAGGAGTGTGGATAAATTCACCACACCCTATCACCCACAATGCAATTGTTTAGTTGAAAGATTCAACAAAACCTTAAGGGGCATGATCAACGTTCTGCCAGAAAAGCTTAGGCACAGATGGGACATCCTTTTGCCCTGCCTTTTGTTTGTCTACAGGGAGGTGCCACAAAAGGGGGTTGGTTACAGCCCTTTTGAACTTTTGTTTGGCCATCCTGTTAGGGGTCCTTTGTGTCTGGTAAAGGAGGGATGGGAGTTACCTCTCAAACCCCCTAAACAGGACATAGTGGACTATGTACTTGGTCTCCACTCCAGGGTGGCTGAGTATATGAAAAAGGCAACTAAAAACATTGAGGCTAGCCAGGAATTGCGAACGGCCTGGCATGACCAAAAGGCTGTGCTGACTGTTTACCAGCCAGGGCAGAAAGTGTGGGTGTTGTAGCCTGTGCCCCAGCCGCACTCCAGGTCAAATTGAGTGGCCCCCATACAATTGTTGAACAGAAAGGGGAGGTCACCTACTTGGTAGACCTTGGAAACCCTAGGAGTCCCCACAGGGTACTTCATGTCAACAGACTAAAACCATATGTTGACAGGGCAGACATGGGCTTGCTCATGGCTACTAATGAAGGATAGGAGGAGGAGAGTGACCCACTCCCGACCTGCTTTCTCAGAACCCTGATGATGCATCATTAGATGGTGTAGCCTTGGCAGGCAGCCTCACTGTCCAGCAACAAACTGACTGCAGAACATTTCTCAGCCAGTTTAGACATATGTTTTCTTTGACTCCAAGTCAGACCACCTGGTGCACTCATGAAGTGGACACTGGGGACAGTCTGCCTGTGAAGAATAAGATCTACAGGCAACCTGATCATGTCAGGGACTGTATAGGGACCGAAGTCCAAAAGAGGTTGGGTTTGGGAGTGATTGAACCCTCAGATAGTCCCTGGGCTAGTCGAGTAGTCCTTGTGCATAAAGCTCACACCAAAGATGGCAAGAGAGAGATGAGGTTTTGTGTGGACTACAGGGGTCTCAATGCAGTCACTAGGACAGATGCCCATCGCATCCCAAGGGCAGATCAGCTAATCAATACTTTGGCCTCAGCCAAGTTTGTAAGCACATTTGACTTGACAGCTGGCTACTGGTAGATCAGACTAGCTGATGATATAAAGCCAAAGACAGCATTTTTTACCCCTAGTGGGCATTACCAGTTTGTGGTGATGCTCTTTGGTTTGAAGAATGCACCTGCCACTTTCCAAAGGTTGGTGAATTAAGTCCTTACAGACCTGGAAGACTATAGTGCAGCATATCTTGATGGTATTGCTATCTTTAGCTCCACTTGGGAGGATCACCTGGTCCACCTGAGGAATGTTCTGGAGGCCCTGCAAAAAGCAGGCCTAACTATCAAGGCTACTAAGTTCCAGATAGGGCAGAGTCCGGTTGTGTACCTGGGCCACCTTGTAGGTGGAGGCCAGGTTCAACCACTGAAGAGCAAAATCCAGACCATAATGGACTAGGTTGCTCCCACTACCGAGACTCAGGTGAGAGCCTTCTTAGGCCTGACTGGGTATTACCGAAGATTTGTCAAGGGGTATGGATCAATAGTGACACCCCTGAATGACCTAACCTCTAAGAAAATGCCCAAAAAGGTTCAGTGGACAGTTAGCTGTCAAAAGGCATTTGATGACCTGCAGCAGGCTATGTGCACTGCTCCCATTCTGCAAAGTCCTGATTACTCCAAAAAGGTCATTTTGCAAACAGATGCATCTGAGTTGGGGGTAGGGGCTGCACTGTCACAGTTGAATGATGAAGGTCAGGATCAGCCAGTAGCCTTCATAAGTAGAAGGCTGACCAGGGCCGGCTTTAGCACTGGTGGCGCCCAGTGCGACAATGTTTTTGGACGCCCCGCAACGACCACCTCTGCCACGGATTCCCTCCCTACCACCCTTTAACAGTCTCCATAACCACTCTCTTAGATGCATTTAATTAATTTTATAGCGTCACCCATAAAAGTTAAGGATGTCAGAGCACTTTACATAACACACACATTACACAGGGACAATCAATCATAGATTTGTAAATCAGTGTATAGGAAATGTTACACAAGACAGAGGACAACAAGGGGGGGGATTCACATGATCATCCATACAGGTAGGCAGTACAGTTGAAGAGTACTTGGTCTGGAGAAGTATAAACTCTGAATTTAAAATGTTAACACAATGTATTGGGGCTCTCGTTAATAACAAGAACTGATTTGTACCCAAATGAACCCTTTTTGCAACATTAGAATAATGAAATTCTGGGGGAAAATTCCATATGCTCTAATCTATACCTTTAAGTCTGCACCCAGTTCTTTGGCAGTCAATAGCTCACTGTAAACTGCAACTAACAAAAGAAAGTCTCTGACAAAAGCAGTAACCCACTGACCTGTTTACATTATATTCACTTTATGATCTGCATGGTACATGTTCTTTGCAGCAGGCATCTTATCCCTCTGCGCTACCTTACCATGAATCAAAACCTCCAGGAGTCATAACTTCTACTAGACAAAACTCCGATCTCGCCAGGAAGTACATTAATCACCAGAGTATTCTCGACATTTCTTTGCAGATATTGTTTATTATTACTGGACATAGAATTAATATTGGAGAATTTGGCTGTGTCACTCAGGTGACAAGTATTGCATTGCTTCTATTGTACAAGACGAAACTCTGACTTGGTTTTAGTATCCTTATCAGTTTAAACCTTCAAGGCTTTCTATTTCATCTGTTAAAGTAAGTGCATTGATGCTATATAGCACCTCTACATATCTCGCCTTATTTTGGTTAATTTATATGGTTCGTTTTTTTCTATTGCTTTTACATTTTAGGTAATTGAGTTACCTTGGTACCGATTATTGCTATTTGGTTCCATTTATATACCTATCTTAGGTAAGTTAGTGTTATTCTGAGTCGTTCTACTCTACATTTATTTTTTGATCATTTTCTTTTCTGGTTATTCTATATTATTACTTTTTCATTATCTCTTTCTTTGTTTTTCTTTCATTATCGGTACCCCATACTTATGGAGCTTGCTATTCACTTGCTCTTCTGTTTTTCAGTGTCTTTAGGGGTTTTATCTTTCTTTTGGAATCTTGTTTCTCTTCTTTTATTCTTCTGCATTATTTTTATATTAGCACGCTCTTTTGCATGCCCTATTCACACAGAATCAATAATTGTCATCATTGTTATCTCTTTTTTTGCAATGTTCTTGTTATTCAGTTTTAAGCTTTTTTGACTCAGTGTACATCATTTTATTGTATTGTTGATATCTATGATGTCCACTTACGTTTGTCCAGGTTGCTGTGGCCGTCCTGAAGAAGGCGCTTTTTGCGCCGAAATGCTCGTGGACAAATTACTTGTCCACAGATCTAGCCACACTTTGTTCTAACCAGCAAAAATGAATTTATTTCTATATGTTCTTATGTTATGTGTTTGACATTTATGTATTGTATATATTATTCTGTTTTGTATGTAATCTACATTTGTGAATATGTTGTTACATGTATCATGTCGTAGTATTTTGAATCATTTTTATTATGATTTTATATAAATAAATAAATTACATATTTTAGTTTTAGAACTCTGTACACTGAGTCTTTTCATATATCAATGAAGTGTTTTATGGTATTGTCAGACCAGTTCATGGCTTAGGTATTTACTGTTTTCAGTCATATTTGCCCGGCCCTAGGATTTATCATACTTTGCAGGGGGTTCCTCTTTTTCTCAAATAATTTACCCACAGCTTGTCTGTGCGGGGCTGTTTGTTATTATCAAATTCCTTCTATTATATTATCAGTTATTAGAGTGTTTTTTCTGTGTTTATTCTGTGTTTATTGGGCTGTGCTTTACGTTATCCTGTCACACTTTTTCTATAATACAACTTTGTCTTTTTTCTATTTTTTCGCACCCTTTATCTGAATTTTCCAGTTATTGCATAATATGGATCAATTAAAAACCTTCGGGTTTAGTGATGAAGAGTTTGCAGCCTTAGTAGGCTCTCATACGAATTTTGGAAGTGCTTCTAACTCTACATATAGAGGAAATGATGAAGTTAATCAACTCATCAACCTCAAAAAGAAACTTAAACGTTTGGAAGCACATGGCGAGTTTATGCTCGAATACCTTAGAGCCGGTGTAATTCCTCAAGGACTCAGGATTCGTAAAATTCCTGGGCTTTTTGTCCATATTAGACAATTTTTAGAAAAGTGGACTCAAATCGCAAACAAATGCTTTTGAGATTTAATGATTTTGATTATGGAAACTGCTCAGGAGTTGGTGGCATCCCTAAAAAATGAATTAGCTGACTTAGAAGAGTAACTACGTAAAAATAATGCCTTAGATGAGGCTAAGAAAAGCTAGAAGAGGCAGATAGGGAATTGGCTTCTTTTACGGAGTATCTAGTTAAACGCAAGACAGATAAATTACATCAATATATTCACTACAACTCCCAAGAAAAAACGTATCCATATCGGTCAGAACATTTCTACAAACAGAATCATTATTCTAATGATGATAATCCTCACCCTCGGCGGGTACAAACATTCTCTGATACCTCAGATTCTGATGGTGAAGGGATAGGATATCAATATAACCAACAAGGATCGCACAAAACATTTGAGTCCAATCGAGGTACAATGCAACCTTTTTTAGGCCAGCGTGGAGCCCGCAAGGGCCGCCAAAAAGTGGGGTTTCAGCCTCAATTTCGAGGAAACTATCAAACGCCCTTTTACCAGCTCAACAATCAACAAATGTTAGAGACACGCAATGGCCAATATTGGAGGAAATAAATACCATACCCATCTTTAGTCTGTCTTCCACCACCTTTGATACTTCAAGCATCACTTTGTTATCTAAAGGTTTATCATATGTACCGCATGCTAGAGCCAATATCTTTGAACAATACCAAGATATGGTTTCTTTTTTCAGAAAAGTCAGATTGAAGAATTTGTTTGCAGATAAAGAGCCAGATAGTGAAGTGGCCCAGAATTTTTCAGGCCTCAGGAATCCATCCACATTCACTCCTATACTCGACCAGCTTGGTCCAGAAGTGGAAGTGTTTGAGCATACGGTTCTCAATCGCCTTGGAAGAGCTACTAAATGCATACCTAAACCCACATATAATCTCAACAAAAATGAATACCTTTCTCTTCATAAGATCGCACAAGACAAAAAACTAACAGTTAAATGTTGCAATAAAGGTGGCGGAATAGTGGTGCTAGACACCACCGTATACGAAAATAAAATGACTGATCTTCTCAATGACCAGAATTTTTATACGAAAGTCACTCGTGACCCTACTCAGAAGGTCGCCACGAAGATTCATCGTATCACCACTCAAGCTTTACAACAAGGTGACATTTGTGACAGGGAGTTTGAATTCTTAAATTGTACAGATCCCAAGATGACTTGCATCTATGGGATACCTAAAATTCACAAAGATCTATTGGATCCTCCATACCATCCAATTGTCTCCACCATTGAATGAGAGAGTTAGACAAATTGTCAACTCTAGTTGGCATATTCTCAATAGTGACCCTGAAGAACAACACAAACTTCCCAGGCCTATGTTTGCGCATCGTCGCAATAAAAACATAAAAGATTTTGGGCCTCATGTAGGAAGCCAAATACCGGTCGGTAACGGCCGATTTTCGGTAATTATACCGTTACCGACCGGTATTTTGGCTTTTGAGATGTAGGGGGAGAATTTCATGATTCGGTATTTACCGAATCGGTAAAATTACCGATTCGGTAAATACCGAATCATGAAATTAGATGTAGGGGGAGTGTGTGGTGGGTGTGGGGATTCGTTATTTACCACCAACTAAAGGTTGGTGGTAAATGACGAATAGGTGACAAAAAGCATTTTTGTGCACGTTTAAGTGTGCAATGTGGCAGACATACATGCCCTTAGGGCATGTATGTGCGCCACATGTGCACACATGGCCGAATCAGGGGTGCAACAGGGTGTCAATGTGACACCCTGCCACCCTTGCATGTGCTCCCCCATTACCGAATCGGTATTTACCGATTCGGTAATGAGGCATACCTTCCCATCAATGGGAAGGTATGCCTCATTACCGAATCGGTAAATACCGATTCGGTAATTACCGAATTTTTCCGAATCGGTAATATTTACCGACTCATTACCTACATTGCATTTACCACTTCATAAATACCGAATCGGTATGATTCGGTATTTATGAAGTGGTAAATGCAAGCCCACCTACATAAGGCCCATAGTCACTAGATGTAGATACACAGAAGGTCCCACATTTATTCAGAAGACCATTGATGGACAATTTCCTATTAAAGGCAATTTTAAATGTTCCAAATGCAAGTCCTGTGACAATGCTATTGAAGGGGATACACTTACACATAATAGCTATCAAATCTCAGCCAAAAAAATGTCAAATTGCAAAACCAAAAATGTAGTTTACCTCCTGTCATGTCCCTGTGGATTAGGCTACGTTGGTGAGACCTCACGCTCATTCAATGTTAGACATACGGAACATCGCTCAGCTATAAATACAGCAAAAACCAATGCTCCCTTAGTCAATCATTTTTTACAGTATAAACACACTGCTAATGAGGTGCGATGCTTTATTCTGGAAAAAATCGATATTCCTTCAGGCGACAGAAGTGAGTCTATACGCAAAAAACTTGAAGTTTTTTGGATTTTTGTCTTAGACACTTGGAAGCATGGATTAAATAATGAAATACCGTGGGAGAACGCAATTTGCTACAATCAAAATTATTAGATACTTACCTCACAAAGAGATGTATCCTTCCATGGTTCATACTGTTACATTACTTTGATTATACAGTCATATTGAATTTGATGTATAGTTGCAATGCTTAGGATCAGTTTTTGGAAATTTGGCTGATTTGTTGTGGTCTTGATGACTCTTTATTTAATTAGTAGTGTGTTATGGAGCCACAATAGGTCAACTCTCATGTAATGATGCTTTGTGGCACATGTATACTTAGTCCCGTATTCTTTAATTAATGTTTACCTCGTTTCACATTGTTTTATAATTTTTGCACATTCTTTAGTCCATTTAGGTTCGCCTTTCGTTGTAGTAGATTTTGTCATCAATAAGGCTTTCGTGGCAACACATATGCAGCTATTGTCCGGTATTGGTTTCTAGTGCGTAGGGACATTCGCCCACGCACTACGTCATGCTTGCACGTCAAGTTCAGGAAGTCCACAGTTGGCGTTAAATATAAAAAAGCCTACGCGGACTTCCGCTGACCTTTCTATCTACAGAACCTGGCATGATTTTACAGCTGCAATTTAAACCAGGTAAGCGCGAAAGGCTTTCAGTCACTGCTTCGCGCATTTTACGGACATACCGCTTTTCTATCTTGCATGCGGATCCGTACCAGGCTTAGCGAGGCAGTCTAAAATCGCAGAGCGAGTATTTGGCATATTTTTCAATTATACTGGTAACGCCCTGGGGACCATTACATTAGGCAATATGAGGCTCATTTATTGCACGTGATCTTTCTTGGCAGACCTTATCAATCTTGAAGGGCAGGGTGCTTGGTTATATGTGAGAGGGTGCCCAGGAATGAGCTGAACCCCTCTGCAGCCTTCGGAATCTATCCTCCGGGGTTGTCATGGTGCAGCCTGACCATATACTCTTAAGTGCATTATAACTAAAACGGTTAATGCTAACTTTGGACTGGCTGCACGGAAACATGTCATGTTTGGTGTCACACACCTTGGAATCATACCCCCACATCAATTCCTGATGTGAGAATATGATCCCACCCTTCTAGAGGGAGAGACATGACAGCACCGGTATACCCGGTACCAACTTAACAGAGCCATGGCATCAAAAAATGGATGCTGCAGCCACAGACACAGGTCTGGCCTCCTGATGCTGACCGAAACTCCGGCAGGAGAGGCCTGGACAAAAGGTTTCCTGTCACAGGGAGGTGTAACCACCTCCCAGACAGGCTAATGTGTATTGGAGCTGGGTGGGAGCACTCTCAGAGTGCTTTGAAGTCCTTCACTGGGGGCACATTTGGTGTCCCTGTGCATAGTCCAGCTCAAACCAGTTCAGGGGGTTCCAGCCCCTGCTCTGGCATGAAACTGGACAAAGGAAATGGGTGTAGCCACCCCTCTTTCCAAACCCTCCCATAGGTGGGTCCCCTGAGTCAGTCCAACCCCTTTCTTAGGTATAAGTAAGGCACCCCTGGCAACAGGACTTTAGATATCCCTGGACGAAACTCTGCAACTGAATCCTGGAACTTCAACGCTCTACTCAAGACTAGAGGATGGAAGAAATCTCCCTTGGGGTTAAGGAGTGATTCCCCTGCTTGGCAGGCACCAATGAAGCAATTGCCGGTCTGCATCGCCGAAGCTCCCGTCGGACGCCGAAGACTTTGCAACACAGGGAGAGGATTTCCAGACTTCTCAGAGGCCGACCCGAGTCCCCAGCAAAGCTGAGACCCGCAGCCCTTGTGAGTAACGTGGAACCTGAACTCCTGGTGACTGTGCACATTTGCAAGTGCATTGACTTCTCAACGTCTCTTGAAGTCATGCTTGGGGTTACTTGTAGCCCCCACCTCGAGCAGAGAATCTACTGAAGATTATCAGCCTAGTCACCCCGAGTGACCTGCGGGCCACCATTTTGTGATTCCTCTTAAGGGGGCATATGTATCAAGCCCTTTTCCCGTTTGCAAACGGGCCGATTCTCAGAATCGGCCCGTTTGCGAACAGGAAAAGGCCTTTTGGGATGTATCATCCCAAAAGGGCATCGCAAATTAGAGAATCGCAAATTTGCGATTCTCTATTTTGCGATTGCATTTAAGGAATTGCAAATTGCGATTCCTTAAATGCAATGTAACAAGCACCCAAGTTGTGCGATTTATCCTTAAGAAATCGCATATTACCACCAACTTCAAGTTGGTGGTAATTTGCGATTTCTTTGAAAGATGCACTTTTTGGTATCTTTCAAAGTGCCATGTGGCGCACATACATGCCCTTAGGGCATGTATGTGCGCCACATGCACACACATGCTCATTTCAGGGGTGCATCAGGGTGTCCTTATGACACCCTTGCACCCTTGAAATTATTCTCAATTAGCGATTCTCGCTAATTGAGAATGTTTTCTCATTCATTCCTATGGGCCTCCTGGCCCATAGGAATGAATGGGAAGGTATTCCTTAATTGCGATTAGCAATTTGCTAATCGCAAGTAAGGAATGCTAAGAAATCACAAAACATTTGCAAATTTTTTATTACATCCCGTTTTGCAATTCTCAAATAGCGATTCCCTAAAAATCGCTATTTGAGAATTGCAAAAACGGAACTTGATACATATGCCCCAAGGTCCCTTCGCGATCCCTGGTCCGTCGACTGGTGGGTCCCTGTGAAGGTAACTTTAATTTTTCTTAGGCTTCCCTGGTTGCTCTGGACGTGCCCTGACTCCCTACCAAGTGGTGAGTCCCTCAGACCTTGCTGGTCTGCACCGAAGTATCTTTCTCTTTTCAACATGGGTTGCTGTTGCCAAGGCTTGTTGTGTTCAATCCAGGCACCGATGCTGCAGCACTCAACATCATTCGTGGGACAGCTTGAATCCAGTTCCTTGTCATTCTCGACACCTCCTGGTCCTCGTGGCTGAAGAGTCAAGCTTCACCTTCTTCACCTGAAATCACCCGACATCGGTGGGCATTCGCCTATCGTGCCCCTGGTCACTGGCTAGTGACCCAGATAGGGGTGGGCGGAATTTGCGAAAGTGACTTTCGCAAATTATCGCGAGAATGTTAAAAATCTCCGCAAACACGCGGAAATATCGCGAAGATGCGGAAGTTTTTTTCCCGCCCGTTCGCGGTATTTTCTGCGTGGTCGCGGCTCGCCAACTTACCCATGCGGTTGCTCGCGGGCGCGGCCATCTTGTTTTCACTCTTCTCGCGGTGCATGATCGTGAGAAGAAAGACGTGATCGCGCGACCAATGACATTACTGCGGGCGCGAACTGTCGCGAGACAGCGCAAATGGCTACCACCAATCCAACATCTCGTAGAGAACGCGACCGGATCGGGAAAACTTGCCGGCGATCGCGGGGATTCAGGTAAGGCGATCGCGCGCGCGCGAAAATTTATTATTTTACAGCGCGAGCAAGAAACAAATTATCGCTAAGCTGCGGAATGCGGAAATTTTGACATTTTCGTGCTCTCCGCAGAACGCGAAAATGTCTAATTATCGCAATTTCCGCGAGCGGAATGGAAATTTAGCCCAGGCCTAGACCCAGACTCTGTCCCCTCTGCTTTCAGGTTCTTCTCGACTTCGATCCAGGCTTGAATCTCTTTGGACACTTCGCATCTTCCCGGCAGCCAACTCCCATTGAAAACGATGACGCGACCCGACACCATTTGACACCTATGTACCCGGCTCCCTGGTTGAGATAACTCGAGTACTCCGGTGCTCCCGGGGGTGTTTACCCTAGAACTTCCTAAGTCCAAAAGGGTTTCGTCCTGACACATCTCTAAGTGTACCTAATTGTTAAAAATCTAACTGCGACTTTCCCCATAGAAGCTAACGGGAGCTCGCGGCTGTGTTCTCACACTGCACACGGCCCCCGTAGGTCTCCCGTGTCACTGCCTTGGGTGGGTCCTTGGGATCCCAGCAATTCTACAGGCTCTAGACCTTGTGTCTAGTTAAGTCATGGTTCTTATACCACTATTTTAGTATATGGTTTTGCTCGCCCCTAGGGCCTGACGTGTATTTGTGCTATTTTACTGTAATATTTGAAGTGCAACTTATGTGTTTGGACCTCTAGCCTCATAAAGAGACTAGTAGGGTGTGTTTAGAAATAAATACATATATTTTATATATATACCTGGTGTGATTGCCTTTCATTTAGCCATTCAAGAGATTATATGCTGGTAAAACAAGCTGCTTTGCATTCCTTCACAACTTAGCCTGAAGGATGCTCTCCATAGCTACCACTAGGATAGCTTTCAATAAAGGTTGCCTTTAACCCATCATCAATAAGGGGTTTTTTGGACTGGTGCAAGGTTCCCAATACAACTAGTGGACAGCATATACCAGGCCAACTTTTCACAGTCGTCATTTCCTGACCTCCGCAGTGCTCACCGACAATGCTGCATAGCCATCAGCCAATGGGAACCGCCAGCGGCTTACATTTTTTAAACTCGCAGTAGGCATGCTTCGCCACTGCGGGGACCGGCATTGGCCCCAATTGAAGGATCATGTTTTGCAATTTTCATTTGTAATGACCTGAATTATGAAATTGACATTGCTTCGCATTCGTAAAAGTTTGTCAGACATGATTAAGGGTGGGCGGCAAATTCTGTTCCGCTCGCGAAACTTGCAACATTTCGGCAAAATGTCTTCCGCGATCCGCGGCGGAACGGAAATATGCAGGGCAGGATTTATTCTGGCACGATGCTCCTGTAACAAAAATTAAACCTCAACAAGAAGAGCTTACAGATATAAATAAAGCAGGTGCCCGAGTTGAAGCTCAAATTCAGTAACCCGTTAATCAGCCCAAAACATTTGTGAGCTAGGTTGAGGATGGGCAGGTGTTCTTTTCTCCCCATAGCTACCGTCCAAAATTAGCTGTGATCCTTGATGGAGCTCTGTGCATCCATGACTTTCTCGAGCGCAATCCCCGTTTAGTTCCTGTGACCAGGAGCTTCTTTCTCCTCATCTGCTTTCTGATCGGTCTCTGACCCTTTATAAACAAGAGGCATGTGAACTTGCATAGAAGCCCTGCCCGTTTGGCCCTGCCCCACATACACTAGCGGTATGCAACAGCTTCCCGCCCTTTCCCCACTATGATGGACAGCTCACTCAAGGGACCCCGGCACCTTATGGCGCAGTGGCAAAGTTACAGACACACATGGTCACAGGAGACAACTCTTCTGGCCCTTTACGCAGCTATAGTGTAGGAAAAGCACTATACATTTACCCAACGAGGTAGCACACACATGGTCACGGGAGACAACTCTTCTGGCCCTTTACACAGCTGTAGTGTAGGAAAAGCACTATACATTTACCCAACGAGGTAGCACACACATGGTCACGGGAGACAACTCTTCTGGCCCTTTACGCAGCTGTAGTGTAGGAAAAGCACTATACATTTACCCAACGAGGTAACACTTACTGATTAGCCAGTAGAAAGTACTCTAGTTGAGTAGAGGTATTGCACAAAATGGTGGCATCTTCTCGGATAAATATGCAGGGCAGGATTAATTCTGGCACGATGCTCCTGTCACAAAAATTAAACCACAGCAGGAATCACATACAGATATAAATAAAGCAGGTGCCTGAGTTGAAGCTCAAATTCTATAACGCATTAATCAGCCCAAAAATTAGTGAGTGAGGTTTTGGCTAAGCAGATGTGCCTTCTCTCCATTTCCACCCTGAAAAGATAGCTGTAATCCTTGCTGGAGGTCTTCGCATCCTTGAGTTTCTCGAGCGTAATCCTCATGTAGAATTCATGAGCGTGGCTATGCAGATGTGCCTTTTCTCCATTTCCACCCTGAAAAGATAGCTGTAATCCTTGCTGGAGGTCTTCGCATACTCCCCATAGCTACCGTCAAAAATTAGCTGTGATCCTTGATGGAGCTCTGTGCATCCATGACTTTCTGGAGCGCAATCCCCATTTAATTCCTGTGACCAGGAGCTTCTTTCTCCTCATCTGCTGCTCTGATCAGTCTCTGACCCTTTATAAACAAGAGGCATGTAAACTTGCATAGAAGCCCCGCCCGTTTGGCCCTGCCCCACATACACTAGCGGTATGCAACAGCTTCCCGCCCTTTCCCCACTATGATGGACAGCTCACTCAAGGGACCCCGGCACCTTATGGCGCAGTGGCAAAGTTACAGACACACATGGTCACAGGAGACAACTCTTCTGGCCCTTTACACAGCTGTAGTGTAGGAAAAGCACTATACATTTACCCAACGAGGTAGCACACACATGGTCACGGGAGACAACTCTTCTGGCCCTTTACGCAGCTGTAGTGTAGGAAAAGCACTATACATTTACCCAACAAGGTAGCACACGCATGGTCACGGGAGACAACTCTTCTGGCCCTTTACGCCGCTGTAGTGTAGGAAAAGCACTATACATTTACCCAACGAGGTAACACTTACTGATTAGCCAGTAGAAAGTACTCTAGTTGAGTAGAGGTATTGCACAAAACTGTGGCATCTTCTCGGATAAATATGCAGGGCAGGATTCATTCTGGCACGATGCTCTGTCACAAAAATTAAACCTCAGCAGGAAGCACTTACAGATATAAATAAAGCAGGTGCCCGAGTTGAAGCTCAAATTCTATAACGCATTAATCAGCCCAAAAATTCGTGAGCGAGGTTTTGGCTAAGCAGATGTGCCTTCTCTCCATTTCCACCCTGAAAAGATAGCTGTAATCCTTGCTGGAGGTCTTCGCATCCTTGAGTTTCTCGAGCGTAATCCTCATGTAGAATTCATGAGCGTGGCTAAGCAGATGTGCCTTTTCTCCATTTCCACCCTGAAAAGATAGCTGTAATCCTTGCTGGAGGTCTTCGCATCCTTGAGTTCCTCAAGCGCAATCCTTGTGTAGAATTCGTGAGCGTGGCTAAGCAGATGTGCCTTCTCTCCATTCCACCCTGAAAAGTTAGCTGTAATCCTTGATAGAGGTCTTTGCATCTTTGATTTTCTCGAGCGCAATCCTCGTGTAGTAACTGTGACCAGGAGGTTCCTTCTCCTCGTCTGCCACTGAGATCCTGCTCTGACCCTTTATAAACAAGAGGCATGTGAACTGGACCAGAAGCCCCGCCCGTTTGGCCCCGCCCCACATACACTAGTGGTGTGCAATAGCTTCCTGCCCTTTCCCCAATATGTTGGACAGCTCACTCAAGGGACCCCGGCACCTTTCGGCGTGGTGGTAACGTTACAGACACACATGGTCACGGGAGACAACTCTTCTGGCCCTTTACGCAGCTGTAGTGTAGGAAAAGCACTATACATTTACCCAACGAGGTAGCACTTACTGATTAGCCAGCAGAAAGTACTCCAGTTGAGTAGAGGTATTGCACAAAATGGTGGCATCTTCTTGGATAAATATGCAGGGCAGGATTAATTCCGGCATGATGCTCCTGTCACAAAAATTAAACCGCAGCAGGAAGCACTTACAGAAATAAAGCAAAGAAGCCCCGCCCCCGAAATCTCCGCGAGCACGCGAAATTCCGCATGTTAGCGGAGATTTTTTGCCGTTTTGCGGAATTTTGCGAATGGCAACTTTTCAAATTCCGCCCAACCCTAGACATGATGTAGAGGTCCATACATTGCTCGATAGCGATGTGACATGGCTTAAGCAACAATTCCATATGTGAAGATATTGTATTTTCAAGGACATATCCTATGGTAGCAACCTGTTGCTCATCCACTTCAGTTAATGCTAGGATATTTGTGAATTTTCTTTGAGTATCAATCTAGTATGCTGCAACTTTCTGATTTCTGTTGTGCTTTTTGCACTGATCTCCTGTGTTTAGTGATGTGTGACTGAGTCTCCATGCATGTGCTTTTTTGATGTCAGCCTTTATGCTTTGAGACAATGGGACTTGCACATTGGATTTTGCCCATTGCGTTCTTACGCTTTGCTTTGCAGTTACATATGACTTCATCAATCACACTGTGATTCCTTCATGTGACCTTTCAATGGCATTATCTGTATGTGTACTGGCTACAACTTATGGAGCTTTACATGGTTGGCTGACATTTGCGGGATGTGGTGGTCATGTATCATCCATGCTGTTTGGGAGGGAGGCCAGGGTGCATGAGCTGACTACCTACCTGTTAAGTGAAGCAGAGAAGGGTGATGTGTGCCACATGGCTATGGGGTGGTGAGGGTGCTCCATGCTGTTTAGGAGGGAGTACAGAGGGCCTTGTGGGAGTTGTGGTCTTGCTGTTAGGTCTCAAAAAACCCCTCCTCAGTGAAATGGCTACCTACCTGTTAGGAGGCACTGTCAACTGTGATGTGTGCCACATGCCTGAGGGGAGTGGAGGGTATTCCATGCTGTTTGGGAGGGAGTATAGAGGGCCTTGTGGAAGCTGTGGTCTTGCAGTCAGGCTTCAACAACCCCCTCCCCAGTGAAATGGCTACCTACCTGTTAGGAGGCACTGTCGACGGTGATAGCTGCCACATGGCAGTGGGGTCGGGAGGGTGCTCCATGCTGTTTGTGGGGGAGGCCAGAGTGCATGAGCTGACTACAGACCTGTTATTAGGCCTGGGCAGTGAACTTTGCTCCGTTCGTGGAGTTTGCAGAGTTTTCTGCACTCCGCAGAGCTCATGGACTGCAGAAAACTCTTCGCGATGTGCAGAGCAGTTTTTTCTCTACTCGCGATCATGAACGGTGAGCGCGAGCTTCCGCTCAGGTAGAATTTCTACCCGAGCTGCAGGAATACCAGCACAAACTGCAGTTCACACTGCACTCTGCCACTTGCGGAACTTCGCTAAGTTTTTTTGTAACTTTGAGGAGTTCTGCGTAGCAAAACTCCACAAACTATGCCCAAGTCTTTGTGAGTCAGTGTGATGAAATGCTAGTGTTGTGAGACATTCATATTGAAGGCTTGCATTGTACATGAGTTTAATTTGGTCTGGTAATTGAGGCTCACTTGTTGTGCACAACAGTACATTACAGTGGTATGGGGTCATTTTGTTTGTACTTACCAGCCTCCACTCCCCCCTTGATTTCTGTGAGACTCTCGGGATGCAGTATGGCAAGCACCTTCTCCTCCCATTTGGTGAATGTTAGTGGTAGAATGAGAGGGTCGCCACCAGTTCTTCGGGCCACCTCATGGTTTTTCTGTGCCCGAGCCTTGACTTGGGCCTTGAGCTCGGTCTACTGCCTTTTGATCTTACACAGTGTGTGTAGTATGGTCCCTACTGCATTGATTTTGTTGTAGATCCTAGCCCACATCTGATTTTTATGCACAATGGGTGTCTGTTGGACCAGGTTCCCATACAAATTTGGTTCTACCCTGATTATCTCATCTATCAGCACTTTCAACAATGTGTCCGTGAATTTGGGCATTTTGGGATTGGGCATGGTGCAAATGAATGAAAGATGCAGGGTGCAAGGTGGTGAGGAAGATGTCTGAGGTGTGTCAGGTGTGTGGCTGTGGAGTGGTGTGTGGAGTTGTGTGGGTGCAATGGTGTGTTGTGTGCCAAAATGGTGTTCTGTCTCTCTCTGTTTCTCAGACTCTCTCTGTGCCTATTTTGCAAAGGATGCTGGTCCAGGATGGGGATAGTTTAAATACTGTGGTATGTGGGTGTGTCCACATGGGTGTTGACCACCAGGTATATCTTCCATGCTGACCATGGCTTTCATTTCAGGAATGCATTTGTGATGTGTCATTGGTGCGTGTCTGATGTTATTGAGGGCTGCGGCTAATACAGGCACACTTTGAGCATTGTAGCAAAGTGTGTTCTGTCCGCCATTCATTTGGCCTGAGCGCAACCGCTGTGGTCGGAACAGCCATGATCGTTACACCAGCTCTGCTATCTCATCGTAATTGGCCATGCGGTCATTCCATGGGAGATACAGCCTTTTTGGCCCATTGATCAGTTTTCCCCGACCGCAGCGGTCTGATTCGTAGGTTTTCTGACTGTGGCGGATGGACTTTTGTGAATTCTGTCCACCGCAGATGAACTTTACATGCTTTGCATCGTAATGTGACTGGCGGAAATACTGAGGTAGAATCAGATGTTTTTTTTCTAGCAGGCATGGCGGTCAGAGAGATTTTTCGTCAGTCATCGTAATGAACCCCTAAGTGAGCACGAGTGACTGAGCGAAAAGTATTATACTGTTTCCACGGTTGTGAGGAATCAGGATTGTCATGTTCGATAGCTGCCAATAACTATTCTCTCCTCGATAAGAAGACTTTGTAGTGGCACTGAGAGGTAGCTGGTATACAGGCCAACATACCTGATGGAGGGTAACTAGACATAATATCGAAAAAAAAATATCGAGTAGCCAGAATATCGAGTTTTTAATATCGAATGGACAGAATATCGACTTGCAAAAATATAGTGGTGAAGAATATCGAAAAACAGGTAAGAAATATCGATTGCAATAATATAGAAGTAAGTAATATCGACAGTCATAATATAGTTGTTAAAAATATCGAATTTTTTATAGTGTTTTAAGTGTTAGTATATGTGTTAAAAGTATGTATTAATATTGGAATGTATGTTAGAATATTTTTAAATTAATGAATTTTATCTTTATTTATTTTTTTGTAATTTAATTCCGTAGCGGGTTGTGGGTTTATTGGGGAGTAGGGTGGGAAGTAATTTAATTATAGTACATTAAATAATAATTTATAGGAATTATTAATTATTTTTAATTTAATTTTGCGTTTTACTTCTGTAGCGGGTTGTGGGTTTATAGGGGAATAGGGTGGGAAGTAATTTAATTATAGATTAATAAATAATAATTTATAGGAATTATTAATTATTTTTAATTTAATTTTGCGTTTTACTTCTGTAGCGGGTTGTGGGTTTATAGGGGAATAGGGTGGGAAGTAATTTAATTGTTATTAGTTAATTATTAATTGGTATTGAAAATTAATTGGTTGTTGATGAATTATTAATTGGTAAATAATTAGTATTAATTGGTAATTAATTTGTATTAATTGTTTAATTGATAATTATGTTAATTGTATTCATTTAATATTTGTAGCGGGCAGTGTGTTTATAGGGGAATATGGTGGCAAGTAATATAATTGTAAATAAATAATTATTTAATTTATTTGTGTATATTGTTAAATAATATATCTTTAATTTAATTTTGCGTTTTACTTCTGTAGCGGGTTGTGGGTTTATAGGGGAATAGGGTGGGAAGTAATTTAATTTTTATTAGTTAATTATTAATTGGTATTGCAAATTAATTGGTTGTTGATTAATTATTAATTGGTAAATAATTAGTATTAATTGGTAATTAATTAGTATTAATAGTTTAATTGATAATTATGTTAATTGTATTCAATTAATATTTGTAGCGGGTATTGTGTTTATAGGGGAATATGGTGGGAAGTAATATAATTTGACAAAAATAATTATTTAAATAATTTGTGTATATCCTTAATTAATATATTATAAATTAATTATTAATTGGTATTATTTGAATTTATTAATGTTTGTTATTGAAAACAATTGTTTGTTAATTAATTATTAATAGTTAATTAATTAAACAAAAATGTATTGGTATTTATAAATAATCAATTCTTGTGTAATTGGTAATTAATTGTAATACTTGTTTTTGTATTAATAATTAATTAATTAAAAAAAAAACATTTATTATTTTCTCTACTATTGCACTTACTTGAGTGGGAATAGTAATTTTTACCCCTACGCTATCCAATGCTTTCCCTATTATTGCACTCTCTGGAGTGTGAATAGTAATTTTTACCCTCCCGCTATCCAACACTTTCCCTACTGTTGCATTCTCTGGAGTGGGAATAGTAATTTTTACCCTACCGCAATCCAACGCTTTCTCTAGTGTTGCACTCACTGGAGTGGGAATAGTAAATTTGACCCTCCCGCTATCCAACCCTTTCCCTACTGTTGCACTCTCTGGAGTGGGAATAGTAATTTTTACCCTACCGCTATCCAACGCTTTCCCTACTGTTGCAGTCACTGGAGTGGGAATAGTAAATTTGACACTTCCGCTATCCAACGCTTTCCCTACTGTTGCACTCTCTGGAGTGGGAATAGTAATTTTTACCCCTACGCTATCCAACGCTTTCCCTACTGTTGCACTCACTGGAGTGGGAATAGTAAATGTTACCCTCCCGCTATCCAACGTTTTCCCTACTGTTGCACTCTCTGGAGTGGGAATAGTAATTTTTACCCCTATGCTATCCAACGGTTTCCCTACTGTTGCACTCACTGGAGTGGGAATAGTAAATGTTACCCTCCCGCTATCCAACGCTTTCCCTACTGTTGCACTCTCTGGAGTGGGAATAGTAATTTTTACCCTCCCGTTATCCAACGCTTTCCCTACTGTTGCACTCTCTGGAGTGGGAATAGTAATTTTTACCCCTACGCTATCCAACGCTTTCCCTACTGTTGCACTCACTGGAGTGGGAATAGTAAATGTTACCCTCCCGCTATCCAACACTTTCCCTACTGTTGCACTCTCTGGAGTGGGAATAGTAATTTTTACCCCTACGCTATCCAACGCTTTCCCTACTGTTGCACTCACTGGAGTGGGAATAATAAATGTTACCCTCCCGCTATCCAACGCTTTCCCTACTGTTGCACTCTCTGGAGTGGGAATAGTAATTGTTACCCCTACGCTATCCAATGTTTTCCCTATTATTGCACTCTCTGGAGTGGGAATAGTAATTTTTACCCTCCCGCTATCCAACGCTTTCCCTACTGTTGCACTCTCTGGAGTGGGAATAGTAATTTTTACCCCTACGCTATCCAACGCTTTCCCTACTGTTGCACTCACTGGAGTGGGAATAGTAAATGTTACCCTCCCGCTATCCAACGCTTTCCCTACTATTGCACTTACTGGAGTGGTAATAGTAAATTTTACGCGCCCGCTATCCTACACAGAAAATATTGAATATTTTTAATTAATATCACGTTAAGATATATGTATTAATTTTTTTTTTAACTTACTTTAATTATTCATTAAGTTTACTGTTATTTAAGTATTTTTAAGTATGTGTCAGTTAATTATATGTATTATTTCATTAATTTAACATTACTTTTAAAACATTTAAAAAATTCGATATTTTGACTAACTATATTATTTACAACGATATTTTGGATTCGATATTTTTGTAATTTCCTGTTTGGAGATAGGACTTCGATATTTTGGTATTCTATATTTTGGCATCGATATTTTTGTAAGTCTATATTTTTGTAGTCGATATTATGTCAGTGATCCCTGATGGAGGTGTCTGGAGTCAGTCTGGACACCAAGCCCACAGTGTATGTTGTCTAAACATGCAGATCCTGTATAGGTTTTATAGGAACCACACAACACTTTCTGCACTGCTGTTGCTTCTTTCTGCAGTTCTTTTACCTCTTTCTGTACCCCTTTTGCTTCTTGCTACACCTCTATTGCTTCTTTCTGCACTTCTCTTGCTCCTTTCTGCAACACTCTCACTTCTTTCTGCACGGCTCTTACTCCTTTATGCACCCCTCTACCCTATTTCTGCACCCTCTTCCCTATTTCTGAGACTTACGTGCCACTTTCTGCACCTCTCTTGCCCCTTTCTGCACTTCTTTTGCCTTTTTCTGGAAACCTGTTGCTCCTTTCTGTACTTTACTTGGCTCTTTCTGCGCCTTCGTTGCCTCTTTCTGTTCCTTTCTTCCTCTTTCCGTGCCTTTCTTCCTTTTTCTAGATCTCTGTTGCCTCTTTCTGCATTTCTCTTGCCCTTTTCTGCACCTCTCTTGCCTCCTTCACCATCTCTCTTGCCTCTTTCAGCACCTCACTTGCCTCTTTCTGCACTTTTCTTGCATCTTTCTGCACATCTCTTGCCTCTTTCTGCACTTCTCTTGCCTCTTTCTACACCTCACTTGCCTCTTTCTGTACTTCGCCTGCTTCTTTCCCTACCTCACGAGCCCCTATCTGCACTTCTCTTGCCTGTTTTTGCACTTCTCTTGCCTCTTTCTGCACTTCTATTGCTTCTTTCTGTAATTCTCTTCCCTCTTTTTGCAGATTTAATGTCTCTTTCTGCGCCTCTTGTGCCTCTTTCTGTACCTCTCTTGCTTCTTTCTCTACTTCTAATGCTTCTTTCAGCATCTTTTTTCCTCTTTTTGCACCTCTCTTGCTGCCCTTTTCTTGCTTCTTTCTATCACTTTCTTCTTATTTCTGTACCTTTCTTTCTCTTTCTGCACCTCACTTGCCTCTTTCTGCACTTCTCCTGCTTCTTTCTGTCCTTTTTTTGCTTCTTTTTGTAACTTTCTTCTTCTTTCTGTACTTTCTTTCCTCTTTCTGCACCTCACTTGCCTCTTTCTCCTTCTCTCTTACCTCTTTCTGTACCGTCTTCCCTCTCTGTACCACTCTTGCCTCTTTTTGCACCCCTCTTGCCATTTTCTGCACTGCTCTTGTCTCTTTCTCCCCCTCTCTTGCCTCTTTCTATATCTCACTTGCCTCTTTATGTACTTCTCTTGCTCCTTTCTGCACTTCTCTTGCTTCTTTTTGCACCTCTCCTCTTGTTTCTGCACCTTTCTTCATCTTTATGCACCTCACTTTCCTCTTCCTCCACATCTCTTGCCTCTTTCTGCACTTCTTTTGCCTCTTTCTGTACATCAGTTGCTTCTTTCTGCACCTCACTGTTTTCTTTCTGCACCTCACTTGCCTCTTTCTGAACCTTAATTGCCTCTTTCTGCACCTCACTGACTTCTTTCTTTACCTCTCTTGCCTCTTTCTGTACCTCTCTTGACTCTTTCTGCACCTCACTTGCTACATTATGTACTTCACTCTCTCCTATCTACACCTCTCTTGCCACTTTTTCCACTTCTCTTGCCTCTTTAAGCATCTCGCTTGCCTTTTTCTGTACCTCTCTTGCCTCTGTCTGTACCTTACTTGCCTCTTTCTGCACTTCTCTTGCCTCTTTCACTACTTCTCTTGCTTCTTTCCGTACTTCTTTTGCTTCTTTCTGCACTTCTCTTGCCTCTTTCTTCACTTCTCTTGCCTCTTTCTGCACATTTCTTGTCTCTTTCTGCAACGCTCTTGTTTCTTTCTGTACCTCTCTTGCCTCTTTCTAAATCTTTCTTCCTCTTTCTTCAGATCTCTTGCTTCTGTCTGCACCTCTCTAGCCTCTTTATGCACCCCACTTGCCTCTTTCTACACTTTTTTTCCTCTTTCTGCACCTCTCTTGCTTCTTTCTGCACTTCTCTTGTCTCTTTCTGCACTCCTAATGTCTTCTTCCTGTACCTCTATTGCTTCTTTCTGCACTTCTCTTGCTTCTTTCTGCATCACTCTTGCTTCTTGCTGCACCCCTCTTGCTTCTTTCTGCACCCCTCTGCCCAATTTCTGCACCCTCATCCCTATTTCTGCAACTTACTTGCCACTTTCTGCACCTCTCTTGCCTCTCCCTGTACTTCTTTTGCCTCTTTCTAGAACTCTGTTGCCTCTTTCAGCACATCACTTGCCTCTTTCTGCACTTCTCTGGCACATTTCTACACTTCTCTTGCCTCTTTCTACACCTCACTTGCCTCTTCCTGTACCTCGCCTGACACGTTCCCTACCTCACTTGCCCCTATCTGCACCTCTCTTGACTGTTTTCGCACGTCTCTTGCCTCTTTCTGTGCTTCTCTTGCTTTTTTCTGCACTTCTCTTGCTTCTTTCTGCACTTCTCTAGCATCTTCCTGTACCTTTCTTGTCTCTTTCTGCACCTCTCTTGCCTCTTTCGGTACCTCTCTTGCTTCTTTCTCTACTTCTATTGCTTCTTTCAGCATCTTTCTTCCTCTTTCTGCACCTCTCTTGCTTCTTTCTGCCCTTCTCTTGCTTCTTTCTGTAACTTTCTTCTCTCTGTACCTTTCTTCTTCTTTCTGCACCTCTCTTGCCTCTTTCGGTACCTCTCTTGCTTCTTTCTCTACTTCTATTGCTTCTTTCAGCATCTTTCTTCCTCTTTCTGCACCTCTCTTGTTTCTTTCTGCCCTTCTCTTGCTTCTTTCTGTAACTTTCTTCTTTCTGTACCTTTCTTCTTCTTTCTGCACCTCACTTGCCTCTTTCTGCACTTCTCTTGCTTATCTCTGCCCTTTTCTAGCTTCTTTCTATAACTTTCTTCTTCTTTCTGTACTTTTCTTCCTTTCTGCACCTCACTTGCCTCTTTATGCACCTCTCTTGCCTCTTTCTCCCCCTCTCTTGCCTCTTTCTACATCTCACTTGTCTCTTTCTGCACTTCTCTTGCCTCTTTTTGCACCTCTATTGCCATTTTCTGCACCTCTCTTGCATCTTTCTCTACCTTTCTTGCCTCTTTCTACACCTCACTTGCTTCTTCCTGCACTTCTCTTGCTTCTTTCAGATCTTTTTCTTTTGTTTATGCACCTTTCTTCCTCTTTCTGCACCTCACTTGCCTCTTCCTATACCTCATTTGCCGCTTTCTGCACTTCTTTTGCCTCTTTCTGCACACCGCTTGCTTCTTTCTGCAGCTCACTTTTCTCTTGTCTCTTTCTGTACCTCACTTGCCTCTTTCTACACTTTTCTTTCTTCTTTCTTCTTTCTGCATTTCTCTTATGTTTTTGGCACCTTTCTTCCTGTTTCTGCACCTCTCTTGCCTCTTTCTGCACTTATCTTGCCTCTCTCTGCACTTCTCTTGCATCTTTCTGTACTCAAATGTTTTTATCTTGAATTCTCTTTTTTCCTTCCGTACTTCTCTCGCCTGTTTCTCTAATCAAATGGGAAGTGCAAACTGTCAAGTTTAAAGGTCTGCGTGTTCTTGTGACTGAGATATATGTCTACATATACATGTATTCTCACATGTGTTATGCATCTAAAGATGGTGGCTTAAAATGAGGTACAGAAAGAGGCCCACTTTGACTGTACCTTTCCACAGACTCATACAAAGTAGCCTAATCACTAATCCTTCTCCCAAGATGTCTTAAACCTCACTTTTCTCTGGAAGGTTCACTATTCTTCGACTGCTTAGAATGTTAGGCCTACCAAATGTAAAACAGCAGTCCTAACCATATCACTGTTGTAAGTCTGATCACTCTTGTGAAGGTATGCATTTGTGGGTCTCTGCTTTTACCTAGTGACATGTTACATAAAAATAAACATACAAATACTTGAATACCTTTGTTTTAAACAGCATACTCTGTAAATTAGAATATAAAAAACTGTATGTATTTCTTTCTGCTCATAATACAGGGCACATGGGTATTCAATACTATATGTGAGGGGCTCTATAACACCTATATACATAAGATATGTCTACCTTTGCAACCACATGACAGAGCAGAACTAAGAAGTTTTGACCACCTATGGGAGAAGCTGCCCGCTTTTTAAGCTACCATCTTCAGTTGCATAACACATGCGAGAATACATGTACAAGTAGACATATACCTCAGTCACGAGAGCACGCAGACCTTTAAACTTGACAGCTTGCACTTCCCATTTAAATATAGAAGCAGGCGAGAGAAGTAAAAAAAGAAGCAAGAGAATTTGAGGAAAAGACCAAAAGAGGTGCAGAAAGAGTAAGAAATGTGCAGAAAGAGGCAAGAGAAGTATGGAAAGAGGCCCAAGAAGTGTAGAAAGAGGCAAGAGAAGTACAGAAAGAGGGAAGAGGGGTGCAGAACGAAGCAAGAAGGGTACAGAAAGAAGCAAGAGAGGTACAGAAAGAAGCAAGAGAAGTACAGAATGAAGCAACAGGTGCAGAAAGAGGATAGAGGGGTGTAGAAAGAGGCAAGAGAAGTGCAGAAAGAGGCAAACGAGTTGCAGAAACAGGCAAAAGAGGTGCAGAAAGAGGGAACAGGGGTGCATACAGAGGCAAGAGAGGTGCAGAAATAGGGAAGAGGGTGCAGAAAGAGGTAAGAGGGGTACAGAAAGAAGCAAGAGAAGTACAGAACGAAGCAACAGAGGTGCAGAAAGAGGCTAAGTGGGTGCAGAAAGAGGCAAGAGAGGTGCAGAAAGAGGCAAAAGATTTGCAGAAACAGGCAAAAGAGGTGCAGAAAGAGAGAACAGAGGTGCAGACAGAGGCAAGAGAAGTGCAGAAAGAGTGAAGAGGGGTAGAGAAAGAGGCAAGAAGGGATGCAGAAATTTGCAAGAAGGGTACAGAAAAAAGCAAGTGCAGTGCAGAAAGAACCAACAGAGGTGCTGAAAGAATCAAGAGGGTTGCATAAAGAGGCAAGAGAGGTGCAGAAAGAGGCATGGGAGGTGCACAAAGAGGGAAGAAGGATACAGAAAGAGGCAAGACAGGTGCAGACAAAAGCTAGAGAGGTGCACAAAGAAGTAAGGGAATTTGAGAAACAAGCAACAAGGGTGCAGAAAGAGGAAAGTGGTGTGCAGAAATAGGCAAGAGAAATGCAGAAAAAAATAACAGACGTGCAGAAAGAGGCAAGAGAAGTGCAGAAAGAGGCAAGAGAGGTGCAGAAAGAGGCAAGAGTGATACAGAAAGAGGGTAGAGGGATTCAGGCAGAGGCAAGAGAGGTGCAAAAAAATGGAAGAGGGGTACAAAAAGAGGCAAGAGGGGTGCAGAAATGTACAAGAGAGATGCAGAAGAGAAGTACAGAATGAACCAAAAGAAGTGTGGAAAGAGGTAAGAGAGGTACGGAAAGAGGCAATAAAAGTACAGAAAGAAGCAACAAAGGTGCAGAAGGAGGCAAGAGAATTGCAAGAAGAGGCAAGAGAGTTGCAGAAACAGGCAAGAGATGTGCGGAAAGAGGGAATAGGGGTGCAGAAAGAGGCAAGAGAGGTGTATGTACCTTGATAAAACATATACGTATATGCAGAGTTGATAACAGTTATCTATATAAATCTACACTTTCCAATATATAATTAACTCCAGAAAATTTTGATGTCAATATTTTTGCTTGTATACAACAATAGGGCAACCCACTATTCCCCAAGGAATTGGGTATATTCAATCACAACACACAGATAAACCTTGAGGATTCATTTATCTTATATTTCTTATTTAAAAAGTCACCATAGTGAACATAATTTCATAGAACTCAAATAAATTGTGTATAAACACAAATTATTTATTTATATCAGAATTAATCATTTAATATATTCATATATTCAGTAATTTCATTCAATAGAGCAATGAGTATTGATCCATATATCAAATCATGAATGGCAACGGAGAAAACTACTGTTTCATTTTTTATCATATATGCAGTAGTATGTGACACCTTTTATACAACTATATGTGCCATACATAATCAGCCATATATTGAAATCAATCAATTCATACAAATATAATTCTTGATAACATCAAATGATAGTTGCATGTACAAAAGAAGTGTCGTGGCGTCGAAGTTTCGGTCTCAATATTGGAAAGTCAAATCCACAAGACCATCCTCAGGACAAATGTTGCACCATGAATCTAGTATAAACACAATATATTCACATTCAATAATCACAATTCAAAAACACTAGGAAATAATTTGAGTTCAGAATTTGTATCGTCTGTACATCAAGGAAATCAGGTGTGATATGTGATTCATCCACCATGTGCCAGAACTACTAAACAACACCCAAATATAAAGTAATGGATCTAAACCGCTACTTCACGCACCATCAAGGGGACTACCAAAGAGAAACCAGCAACACACCCACGGTCAGCGTGCCAGATGAGCCATTGAGCACAGAAGTCACTAAAGCAAGTGTGAGAAGTAAGTCATTTACGGTATGTTGTTTATGTGCATTAAGCCTCGACTAACTGACAGAATTTTAGTTTGATTTTTTTTTTTTTTTTTTTTTACTCAACAGAAGAATGTGCAGACTATTGGTGCCGACTTCTGTTGTAAGTAGTTTTGTAGTTTTTAGGTCTCGGCTTGCTATCGCGTAAGCAATCGCAAAGCGAGACTATTGTAAGGGGGCTTTTCAAAGTGCTCCCAAAAGCGGATTGCATGGCTAGCACGCGCACAATCACACGCATCGTGCCGCCATGCAATCCACTTTGGCATCGCACTTCAAAGGGTCCGCTCCCCCGCCTGGAATGCGCTCCCCCGCCAAGCGCGCGTGCCACGCTCCGCCGGGCTTGTTGAAATGTGCCGTGGCTGGTTTCACTTTCTTTGTTTAATCACTGTGACCTTTTATTTACCCCTCCCACCTCCCAAACAGCATCGAGCGGCATTCGCCATGGCTTTTTATGTATTCAATAGAGCGCCTGTAATGCTAGCCTGAAAAGAACACCCCGCCAACCTCCCTAACAGCATCGAGCAGCGATCGCCGCGGCTCCCCTCCCACCTCCTAAACAGCAATGAGCAGCAATCGCCATGGCCCTTTATTTGTTTATTTATTTAATAGCGCGACGGTAATGTTTGCCAGCAAAGAGCACCCCTCCCACACATCATCCAGCATCGATGCCGTGGCTGGTTTCACTTTCTTTGTTTAATCACTGTGGCCTTTCATTTACCCCTCCCACCTCCCAAACAGCATCGAGCAGCATTCGCCTTGGCTTTTTATTTATTTAATAGAGTGCCCGTAATGCTTGCATGCAAAGAACTATAAACTTCACTCCAACTGTCCTACATGCCAAGAATCAACACCTTAGCTGCGATTTATGATGAAGCAGTCAGAGATCCATTCATAAGGATGAAAAGCCGAGTCTGCCCTGCACCTGCCTGCAGCAGGCGCTCAACTTATTGGGGTGTCACCCCTCACTAGGTGTATCACCTCTGCCCTTGTGGCACCTCTCCACTCCTTTCTAACCAGTTACAATTGTACATTTACTTATAGGTAAAGTGCTCTTTGCGATCTCACATGAGTGGTTTAGTGTAAATTAGTGTTACAGTGAATCACAGTTTCATAGCACTTTTTCTTAGTGTTAACAATGGTTCGAAGCGCTCGCAATCTGTTCACATAAAGGAACTGAGGGGAAACGTAACTCGCCGATTTGCCCAAGATCAAACGAAGCTCAACCTCGATGTCACGTCTACAGGCTTCAGAGCCGCTATCTTCAACTTTATAGCGCTGTTGGGTTCCCTCCATGCCCTCACTCCACTCCACTGACCCTCCACCATTCTCCTATCTCTGCCTTCCCACCCATGTCTTAGCTGAAAAGTGCAGCATTTTCACAATGTTAAATATCTGAGCTCTGACGCTGTCGAAACATCCAAAATGCTAGCCTGAAAAGAACACCCCGCCAACCTCCCTAACAGCATCGAGCAGCGATCGCCGCGGCTCCCCTCCCACCTGCTAAACAGAAATGAGCAGCAATCGCCATGGCCCTCTATTTGTTTATTTATTTAATAGAGCGACAGTAATGCTTGCCTGCAAAGAGCACCCCTCCCACACATCATCCAGCATCGATGCTGTGGCTGGTTTCACTTTTTTTGTTTAATCACTGTGGCCTTTCATTTACCCTCCCACCTCCCAAACAGCATCGAGCAGCATTCGCCGTGGCTTTTTATTTATTTAATAGAGTGCCCGTAATGCTTGCATGCAAAGAACTATAAACTTCACTCCTACTGTCCTACATGCCAAGAATCAACAACTTAGCTGCGATTTATGATGAAGCAGTCAGAGATCCATTCATAAGGATGAAAAGCCGAGTCTGCCCTGCACCTGCCTGCAGCAGGCGCTCAACTTATTGGGGTGTCACCCCTCACTATTACATGTAAACTTGTTAATGACAGATAACAGGAGCATTATTTTCTGGCTACATGTACCATTTAACCCCACCCCCCCATGCGAGGCGCTTTCAATCAAACAGCAAGCATAGCAGCTGTTTTTCATGTAGCGCAGCTTTTCACTCAGTGACAAGAGCGTTAAAAGGGCTGAACAGCCTTGTCTCTGCAGCTGGTTTTGAAAGCGACAGCATGGTCTTAAACAAGCATTTGAAATGCAATAGGTCTCGCATTTATGCGAGTGTAAGTTATTGCCATGGTAAATGACAATATCTTTTATTTATGTTTTATAAACCAAAACCAAAATAAAAGGCATAGCCATTTACAATGGCAATAGCTCAAACTCGCATAACTGCGACACCTATTGCATTGCAAATGCTTGTATTTTTTGCTCTCCAGCGTTGTGTTAGGAGTCCTCTGCCCACCCTCATAAGCAAACGCACAGGGGACCTAAACAAATGTTACTGCGTCTACCAGACACCTTGCTTAATGACACACTTGGCATATTCAAAATTATCGGCACCACCGCCCTAGAAGTGCACCATTACCATTCCCCATTTACTGTGTAACATTATTGATTGTGTCGTGCTAATTTGCCTTG
Source organism: Triturus cristatus (assembly GCF_964204655.1). Classification (NCBI taxonomy): domain Eukaryota; kingdom Metazoa; phylum Chordata; class Amphibia; order Caudata; family Salamandridae; genus Triturus; species Triturus cristatus. Next base: position 702,269,779 of record NC_140591.1, read on the forward strand.
ATGCTGATTCACATACCTCTCATCAATTTCAAATGTTCACGGCTAATGTGCTGTAATTGACATGCCACGCTGCCCATCCTCCTCTCATTCAGTTTTAAGCCGCTATCCCTCAATAAACATAAGCCCACACACTATTACTACCCACATTTAATCGGCTTCTTCACATTTCATTTTGCCTTTATTGATTAATTTCCACACTTACAAGCAATTGTACTCTTTTACGGCTTTATAAACTGTTTTATGAACTGTGCACAATACAAACCCGGAGCCGCATATTCAGCCCACACCTCCCCTCCCTTTCCAAAGGCCTCTACAATAGCAGTTTCCCATGAATATGCTCAATAGGCATTTGCAATGCAATAGGTCTTGCATTTGCTGTACTTTGGGCTAATGGCATTGTAAATGACAATGCCTTTTATTTGTGTTTTTAAAAACCTGAAAGCAATGCGTAAACACATACTTTCCACTTAGTCATTGCTTACGAGAAGCAAAGCTGGCTGTAACTGCGACTCTTTTACTGACAGCCTTGCTTCTCCTTAGCAAGGACAATAAGTACAAAATGCATATTTACACGTCCCTTGAATGTTTTCAAAACACATAAATAAAAGGAATTGTCATTTACAATGCCAATAGCTCAAACTCCTGCGAATGCGAGACCTATTGCATTGCAAATGCTTGTTTGTTTTGCTGATGCAACTGATTTTAATACATTATGGTGATTACAAGTAGATTGGGGCTAATTTGATCGTATTTCACCTGTTTGACTGTTTGGATTTAGTGCTATCCTAAGTGAAGGGCACTGTAATTTGGGAAAGCAGGTCCGTTGATCCCTCGTAAAAGTGAGTCTTTTGAATAGTTTTGTGGATATTACGCATGCAGGGTGGTCTCCACAGTAGGGTGTGTTGCTAGTTTCTCTTTGATAGTCACCTTGATGGTGCGTGAAGTAGCGGTTTAGATCCATTACTTTATATTTGGGTGTTGTTTAGTAGTTCTGGCACATGGTTGATGAATCACATATCACACCTGATTTCCTTGATGTATAGACAATACAAATTCTGAACTCAAATTATTTCCTAGTGTTTTTGAATTGTGATTATTGAATGTGAATATATTGTGTTTATACTAGATTCATGGTGCAACATTTGTCCTGAGGATGGTCTTGTGGCTTTCACTTTCCAATATTGAGACCGAAACGTCGACGCAACAACACTTTTTTTGTACATGCAACTATCATTTGATGTTATCAAGAATTATATTTATATGAATTGATTGATTTCAATATATGGCTGATAATGTATGGCCCATATATTTGTATAAAAGGTGTCACATACAACTGCATATATGATAAAAAATGAAACAGTAGTTTTCTCCGTTGCCATTCATGATTTGATATATGGATCAATACTCATTGCTCTATTGAATGAAATTACTGAATATATGAATATTTTTGCTTGAGCATTGTTTTAGCATGCTAATTATTTGATTAATATGCTGATATAAACCCACTTGTTGCTACTGCATTTCGTCATTATTGCTAAATTTAAAACTATTGGCTCATTCGTTTTTGTGAGTAGCTTTAATGAAGCAATATATAAATTCAATACAAATAAATAAAATTAAATGTATTTACACGTCAAGCACATCCTGTCAGAATAGTTTAGGCATGGGTTATATTACAGCATTTAGGCATAATCACTATTTCCAGGAGGATTTATTCTAACTTTGAAATATTGATTCTTAGCTAGTCAAGTCACAGTTATTAGGGACAGAATCGGCACTTAATGCTATGCCCATAGTTATGAGTTGCACTGTCCTGGGCATGCGATTTTACCGTTTCCACACTGCGTGGGTCCAATTTTTACTGCTGTAAAACCACATGAAATTCGCTATTGCATGCTGTTATCACATAACCACGTATAATCAGACAGAGCAAAATTAATGCAGGCAAGCATGCAATGTTTTCATTCTCTCTGACATGTAATCTGGCCTTATCTGATGGCCTGTTTTCACTTTCAGTTATTAACCTGCTTCAGTTTCAGTGTTTTTGAGACAAGGTAAATGTATTTTGTATAAAAATACGAAACATTTTTTATGACCAACATTAGCATGTATAAGAAACAAACATACCTTCGTGGAACTTGATTTGTCTTTCTTCTGGGGATATGAAGTGTTTCGTAGTAATTTTTATAACTTTAGGCAAGTCATACACTGTGATTGTAGACCGTGGGTATGCCAAAATAAATTCTCTTGCTAGAGCTCCTGTGCAGCCTTTTGAAGGAAATTAAAATATAGGAGAAATGTTAGCATTTGTCTTAATATGATTCATTATACAACACTCTGTGTCAGTAGGGAAGAAATATAGACGTTCTAATTTCCCCAAAACCTGCAAAAAATATCAACAAGGTAGTGATTCCAAGCTTGGGCATTGTTCTTTAAACTCTACAGACAGAGCATTAATGGATATGAATGCTCATCATTCTTGCTCTCTGCAGCAGGAAACAAATGACAAGCAAGCTGCAAAACAACAACCAATGAAGAACAGTTGTTAGCGTACTGTATTTCTAAAGCCCACATTTTGTCATAAAATGGCCTCTTGGCATTGAGGGAAACAATTACACCAAGATTCTCAACAGCAAATCAATGAGAAAGACGATTGGACTAAGAAAGGTCAAGCCCTCAATGACAATGACACCATGTTAGTGAAGATGAAGGTGAGACTCAAGTATCTGTTCAAATGTTGTGTGTTTTAGGATGTCTGCAAATGTCTTATGAAATAAGAAAAGTCTTTCACTGTCTCACTGTCTAGTTATCCTTTCTAAAAGTGGATATGAGAAGTGAAGTGTTCAGTATGTTGTTGCTCACAGAAACAATGATAATCCCCCCCCCCCCAAAGAAACACAGTAAGTAAGAACAGAACAAAATTCCATATTGGGGAAACTCTGCCAAAGGATGGTGCTGCTTATTTAACTCGAGCTGGAAAATTGTGTATGTATGTAACTATGTGGCACTTGTACAGCGAGTCAAAATACTTTATTTCGATCACACAGGTCAACAAAGTAAGAATAATAAAAGCCGTTTACAAAAAACTAGACAGATAAAATACATTCCAGCTTTTCTGATGTCACATTTACTACCCTTCAATGAAAGCTTCTGTCTGACTCCGGTGAGACTTCTTGGATCTCACTCAAATAGACTTTTGAGCTGCTTCCCTCATTTTCTTCTTCCCGTGTAGTGTTACTGCTGTGTCCCGCCTGATTTTTTGGGGCTCTGGCCACTTTAGTAGTTCTAGAAACCTTAGCCGGAGTACGAGATTTCCCCACTGAAACCAAATGGTGCTTCATCAGTCCAGGTTTGCGATCCCCTTTTGACACAAGAGTGCTATCTCCTCAAGGCTATCTTTGCCCATAAAAACTGTCATACAGACAGGGTAAAATGTCAAAACAGAGGGGAACATTCCATGGGCTGTACATATTTGCTATTTACAAGACAATTGACTGGTTTCTTCCCTGTTATAATTGCTCAGGTAATGGCTATTGCATTTTATCGACACTTGGAGCGCCTTATTCGGACAGCCCTAAAAACTTTTGCCACACCAAAAACATGGGGCAAGTGTGTGCTAGTTTTCAAAATTCTAAAAGAAACCTGGTAACTCCTGGTATCAAAATTCTTACAAAGTGTAACAATTTGCTTTGCCTCACCACATCTAGGACATTAGTCATCACCGCCCTCACTCCCTGCCGACAAGTTGGAAGTAAAACATTTCACCGGGAGGATACCATGTCTGACTGCAATTGCGACCTCAAAACGCATAAAGGTTTTAAAATTGATGAAAGACAGTGTAAGACTGCCTGTGCTTTTGGTCACTATATCGATGGCTGTAGCCTCCCAATACAGGTTTTTGATCTTTCCTCTGGATAGCTGGCACAGTTGCTCCAAGAAAAACAATAGACATCTAGGCGCAGCCTCTGCAAATGTTTTAATAACAATTGGGTGTATAGTGGCTATATGGGTAAATGAGTGGCTCTTTCAGTGAGTGTTTGATTAAGTTAGTTGGTATATGAGTGGCTGTATTGGAGAGTGAGTGACTGTGTAAATGGATGTATGGATGAGTAAGCGGGTGCGCAAGTGCTTGTATGGATGTTTGAATTGGTATGTAAGTGTATGAGTGGGCATGTGAGTGAGTGTGTGAGTATGTGGCTGTGTTGAGAGGCTGGGTGAGTGAGTGGCGGTGTAGTTAAATAAGTGGGTGTGTGAGTAGCTGTATGAGTGATGTATGAATGTATATAGGTATATATATATATGTGTGCGTATGTGTGTATATATATATTCACTGAAAAAACACAGGTTTGAGGGACGTTATAGTTAGTTGGATATTTCACTTGTACAAAACCAGAGAAATTCGGCTGTTATAGTTAGTTGAGCTTACTATAGCTCGCTCCCTTGCAATGCACTGCTGATGACGTCACATATTACATCACTTATGACATGGGTAGTGACATCACAGATGACATCACTGTTGACATCTCAAATGACATCTCTGATGACATCACTGATTACATCATCCAGAGACTGGGTGGTATTTAAAAGTTTAAGAATGTTATATATAGATATGCGAAGGTGAATTGAAGAATGAGTGGGTTTATGAGTGTCTGAATGGATGATTTACTGGGTGTGTAACTGACTGTGTGAGTGAGTGATTAAACGTGACTTAGTGACTGCATGGGTGAATGACTAATCTGTGTGAATGTCTGTATCACACTGTCAGTTGGTATGTAAGTGGTTGAATGGGTTGGTGTGTAGCTACATGAGCGTCTATATGGGTTAATGATTGGTTGTCTGAGCACCTGTATGGGTGACTGAGTGTCTGTGTTGGTGGGTGGGGTGGTGACTCCCTGCATGGATGTGTGAGTGGGTGATTAACTGGGTGTATGGGCTCATGAGTACAACTGTGAGAGGCTGTATGGATGAGTGAGTATGAGTATGGCTATGTTGGGGAGTGAATGGATGTTTCAGTGGTATATGTATGAGTAACTACATATGTAAAAGGCAGTATATGTGAGTGTTAGAGGATATACGTGGCTATATGTGAGAGTGAGTGATTGTGAGAGTGGCTACATGCATGAGTGTGTGCTAGTGTCAGTGATTGTATAAGAGATTAAGAATGTGTTAGTATCTGTATGAATAAGTGAGGCGGTGTGTCTATACCTGTATAGGTGAGTAAATGGCAGTGTGATTGAGTCTTTGGGTGACTGACTAGGTGTGCGAGAAATTCTATGGGTGAGTGGTGTTGTGACAAGACAAGCAAGAGAAGTACAGAAAGAAGCAAAAAAGGTGCTAAAAGCAATAAGAGGGGTGCATAAAGAGGCAAGAGAAGTGTAGAAAGAAGCAATAAAGGTGCTGAAAGGGGCAAGAGATGTGCGGAAAAAGGCAAGAAAGTTGCAGAAAGAGGGAACAGGGGTGCATAAAGAGGTAAGAGGTATACATAAATTTGCAAGCGAAGTGCAGAAAGAAGCAAGAGCAATGTAGAAAGAAGCAAGAGAAGTGCAGAAATAAGCAAGAGAGGTGGAGAAAAAGGGAAGAGGGGTGCAGAAAGAAGCAAGAGGGATGCAAATTTTTGCAAAAGAGGTACAGAAAGAAGCAAGAGCAGTGCAGAAAGAACCAACAGAGGTGGAAAAAGAGACAAGAGGGGTGCAGAAAGATGCAGGTGAGGTGCAGAAACAAGCAAGAGAAGTGCAAAAAGAGGCAAGGGAATTACTGAAAGAAGCAACAGAGCTGTAAAAAGAACAAAGAAGTACAGCAAGAGGCAAGTGAGGTGCAGAAAGAGGCAAGAGAAGTTCAGAAAATGACATGAGAGCTGCAGAGAGGTGCAAAAAGGGAAGAAGGGTACAGAAAGAAGCAGGAGAAGTATAGAAAGAGGGAAGACAAGTGCAGAAATAGACAACAGGTGTGCAGAAAGAAGCAAGGGAACTGCAGAAAGAAGTAAGAAAGTTGTAGAAACTGGAAAAAGAGGTGCAGAAAGAGGGAACAAGGGTGAAGACAGAGGCAAGAGGGGTGCAGAAATTTACAAGAGAGGTACAGAAAGAAGCAAGGGCAGTGCAAAAGAATCAATAAAAGTGCAGAAATAGGCTAGAGGGGTGCAGAAAGAGGTAAGAGAAGTGTAGAAAGAAGGAACAGAGGTGCACAAAGAGGCAAGAGGGGTGCAGAAAGAAGAAACAGAGGTGCAGAAAGAAGCAAGAGAAGTGCACAAAGAGGCTGGATAGGTGCACAAAGAGGCAAGAAAGTTGCACAAAGAAGCAACAGAGGGGAAGAAAGAAGCAAGAGAAGTGCAAAAAGAAGCAACAGAGATGCAAAAAGAGGTAAGAGGGGTGCAGAAAGAGGCAACAGAAGTGAAGAAAGATGCAACAGAGGTACAGAAAGAGGCAAGAGAAGTACAGAAAGAGGCAAGAGAGGTGCAGAAAGAAGCAAGAGAAGTGCAGGAATAAGCAACAGAAATGCAGAAAGAGGCAAGAGGGGTGCTTAAAGAAACAACAGAAGTGAAGAAAGGAGCAACAGAGGTGCAGAAAGAGGCAAGAAAGTGCAGAAAGAGGGTACAGAAAGAGGCGAGAAGGGTACAGAAAGAAGCAAGTGAGGTGCAGAAAGAGGCAACAGAGATGCAGAAATTTACAAGAGAGGTACAGAAAGAAGCAAGGGCAGTGCAAAAGAATCAATAAAAGTGCAGAAATAGGCTAGAGGGGTGCAGAAAGAGGTAAGAGAAGTGTAGAAAGAAGGAACAGAGGTGCACAAAGAGGCAAGAGGGGTGCAGAAAGAAGAAACAGAGGTGCAGAAAGAAGCAAGAGAAGTGCACAAAGAGGCTGGATAGGTGCACAAAGAGGCAAGAAAGTTGCACAAAGAAGCAACAGAGGGGCAGAAAGAAGCAAGAGAAGTGCAAAAAGAAGCAACAGAGATGCAAAAAGAGGTAAGAGGGGTGCAGAAAGAGGCAACAGAAGTGAAGAAAGATGCAACAGAGGTACAGAAAGAGGCAAGAGAAGTACAGAAAGAGGCAAGAGAGGTGCAGAAAGAAGCAAGAGAAGTGCAGGAATAAGCAACAGAAATGCAGAAAGAGGCAAGAGGGGTGCTTAAAGAAACAACAGAAGTGAAGAAAGGAGCAACAGAGGTGCAGAAAGAGGCAAGAAAGTGCAGAAAGAGGGTACAGAAAGAGGCGAGAAGGGTACAGAAAGAAGCAAGTGAGGTGCAGAAAGAGGCAACAGAGATGCAGAAATTTACAAGAGAGGTACAGAAAGAAGCAAGGGCAGTGCAAAAGAATCAATAAAAGTGCAGAAATAGGCTAGAGGGGTGCAGAAAGAGGTAAGAGAAGTGTAGAAAGAAGGAACAGAGGTGCACAAAGAGGCAAGAGGGGTGCAGAAAGAAGACACAGAGGTGCAGAAAGAAGCAAGAGAAGTGCACAAAGAGGCTGGATAGGTGCACAAAGAGGCAAGAAAGTTGCACAAAGAAGCAACAGAGGGGCAGAAAGAAGCAAGAGAAGTGCAAAAAGAAGCAACAGAGATGCAAAAAGAGGTAAGAGGGGTGCAGAAAGAGGCAACAGAAGTGAAGAAAAATGCAACAGAGGTACAGAAAGAGGCAAGAGAAGTACAGAAAGAGGCAAGAGAGGTGCAGAAAGAAGCAAGAGAAGTGCAGGAATAAGCAACAGAAATGCAGAAAGAGGCAAGAGGGGTGCTTAAAGAAACAACAGAAGTGAAGAAAGGAGCAACAGAGGTGCAGAAAGAGGCAAGAAAGTGCAGAAAGAGGGTACAGAAAGAGGCGAGAAGGGTACAGAAAGAAGCAAGTGAGGTGCAGAAAGAGGCAACAGAGATGCAGAAAGAGGCAAGAGAGGTCCAGAAAGTGCACAAGATTAGCAGAACGAGGCAAAAGAAGTAAAGAAAAAGAAAGAAAGGTACAAAAACAAGTTTTTTTTAGTTCAAATCTGCAGACTATGCAGCAGATGATGGATTATGGGGCAAATGTTGAAAATGTATTAATGTGCAAAAGTCGGTGCAGCCAAACAGTCGCATAATTCCAGTGGCCCAGCTCATACCTCTGACTAGGTGCAGAAGTGCTCCTCAGTGGTTCCTTCATTTTTGTCTGATTGAGTTTATAGTTTAGCTTCAATGGAAATGGGGAAGACTAAACCTGAGGTTACAACTCCACAACACAGACTATCATAACACACAATTACTCTCCATAACACATAATCCCACTCTACATAATTCCTACACACTAAAAATCACATACTTTATAGCCACAAAATTTCACTGCACAACATACCACATAATTCCACTACACACAACCTACATCCACTCCACTCCAAGAAACATTAATAAAACACTTTTACATTTACAACACCAATAGCTCTAACTCTCGCAAACTCGAAACCAATTACATTGAAAATCTTCTTCAACTGGTAGTCGCATTTGCAGAGTGGTGGAGAAAGGGGGCTGGGCCTCCAACCAGTGCTCAGGAATTACACTGTGTAGTACTTACAGGAGGTACCAGGAGGGCTTTTTGGCCCCCAAAGGCCCTCAGGAGTACAGTGGACTTCATCCCACAACCTGTAGTGTGCCAGGGGGCACATTTGCAGAGTGATGGAGAAAGGGAGGGCATGGCTTCTGAAGACCTCTTAGCAATCCCACTGTCTGGGACTTACTGGAGGTAATAGGAGGACAACCTTGGAGGCCAACTACCCCTCCTATTACCTCCGGTAAGTCCAACACAGCAGCATTGGTATGTTTTCATAGCAGGCCACACCCCCTTTAACCACGAGTTAGCAAACGCACTCCCTGGTGCACTCTTGGATGGGGATTAAAGCCCCCTTTGCTGCTGGGGGTCCTTAAGTGGCAACTACCCTACCTGATACCCTCAGTAAGCCCCAGATAGTGGGTTTGCAGAGAGGTGGACACAGGCCATGTCCCCTTTCTCCACCACTCTGCAAACGTGCTTCCTGGCACACTCTTGGTTAGGGGATAAAGTCCCCTGGCCTCCTGAGGGTCCCTGGGGCCCACTAGCCCTCCTGTTATCTCCAGTAAGCCCCACACAGCTGGATTACTGAGACTGGTTCGAGGCCACACACCCTTTTTATACCACTCTGCAGCGTGGGGCGAAAGGAGCCCCCACATATTTTTTTTATAAATAGGACCTGGGGAGGTGGTGGTCCCCGGGGCTGTGGGGGGGCTGTGTGCCCCATGCAGATTATGGATGAAGCCCTACAGAGGTGGCAGTCCCCAGGGCTGTGGGGGCCCCCGTGGGCTACCGCTAATTTATTGCACGTTGCCCCTGGGACCTGGCCCACCCGGGGGCTTAAAGAAAACGTGGTTTTGTATGAGTGAAATATCCAACTAACTATAACATCCCTGAAACCTGTGTTTTTTCTATGAATTTCTACGGTTTTTTAAATGCTAATTTCTAACTATAGCGTACCTAAAACCTATGGTTTTTTCAGTCAATTTCAAAGGTTTTTGTAATTGCTAATTTCTAACTATAACGTCCCTGAAACCTGTGGTTTTATCAGTGAATTTCAAAGGCTTTTTAAATGCTAGTTTCTAACTATAACGTACCTGTAACCTATGTTTTTTTCAGTCAATTTCAAAGGTTTTTAAATGCTAATTTCTAACTATGCCTACAGAGGTAGGACATGTGCAGAAAGAGGAAGAAAGGCGCAGAAAGAAGCAAGAGTAATGCATAAAGAGGCAACATAAGTTCAGAAAGACAAAGAAAGGTGCAGATAGAAGCAAGAGATATGCAGAAAGAACTAACAGAGGTGCAGAAAGAGGCGTTGTTGCAAAGTCATCCTTTGCCCCCAACTTTTTGCTGAAAGGTACTGGTGGTAAATGACTTTCACTAACCAGGCCTAGAGCCAGTGCTATGCTAAAGGACACTTAGAATACAGTGAAAACATCTACATTCACTAGGGAACACTATGCATTGGGGTACCCCTGTGATTGGCAGGACCTCCTCTGTAAGGCCCTAGTATATAATAGGGCAGGGGGATTAAAACTACCTCTACGTCAGAGGTGTAGAAAGATGCTTCTTTAAGTAGTAGCCATGTTTGCAGAGTGGTAGAGAAAGGATGCTGAGCCTCTGACCAGTGCTCAGGAATTCCACTGGTTACGACTTACAGGAGGTACCAGGAGGGCTTTTTTGCCACCAAAATCCCTCAGGAGTAAAGTGGACTGCATCCCCCATCCCGTAGTCTGCCATGAGGTGCGTTTGCTGAGTGATGGAGAAAGGGGGCGTGGCCTCCAAAGACGTGTTAGCAATCTTACTGTGTGGTACTTACTGGCGGTAACAAGAGGGGTATTTGGCCCCCAAGGACATCCTTGGGCCCAACTACCCCTCCAATTACCTCCAGTAAGTAACACACAGCTAAATTGCTAAGTTCTCATAACAGACCACGCCCCCTTTGCCCACCACTCTGCAAACGCGCTCCCTGGTGCACTCTTGGATGGGGATTGAAGCCCCCTTTGCTACTGGGGGTCCTTTAGGGGCCAACTAGCCTATCTCTTACCTCCAGTAAGCCCCACACAGTGGGATTGCTAAGAGGTGGACACAGGCCAAGCCTCCTTTCTCCCCCACTCTGCAGAAGCACCTCCTGGTGTGTTCTGGGTTGGGGGATTAAGTCCCCCTGAATGCTGAGGGTCCCTGGGGGCCAACTAGCCCACCAGGAATCTCCAGTAAGCGCCACAGATGTGCATTGCTGAGTGGTGGTCAGAGGCCATGGCCCTTTTCAAACCACTCTGCAAAAGCGGCTCCTGGTGCACTACTGCTCGGAGGATGAAGTCCACTTGTGTCCTGAGGTCCTCAGGACACAAGACGACCTCATCGCCCCACTGCACCAAGAAGCCCGTTTGCAGAGTGGTGTAAAAAGGGACATGACCTCGGACCACCTCTCTGCAACGCAGCTCTGTGGCGCATACTGGAGGTACCTGGTGGGCTAGTTGGCCCCCAGGGACCCTCAGTATTCAAGGGGAATCAATTCCGCAACATACAACATGCCAGGGGGAGCGTTTGCAGAGTGGTGCAGGGAGTGGGCGGAGCATCCGGCAAGATGCCATCTTTTTATTTTATTTTTTAGAAGGTGGGCTGTATTGCCTCCCTTCTTTTACCATTTTTGGGGTACAGGGGACTCCATCCCCCAGGGCCTGACCCATTTTTATTTATTTTTTAAAACAGGAAGGGGCCATGTGGCCGCCTCCCAAGGCCAATTTCGGCCCGGGGACCCCATCCCCCGGGGCATGGCCAGTCTTTTTTTAAAAAATGTATTTAATTCTTTGGAGGGTGCCGCGTGGCTGACATCCTCAGGCCAATTATGGCCCAGGGGACCCCATCCCCCAGAGCCGGCCTTTCCGTTTTTTTAAAATCTTTTTTTGCAGGCGAGGGGGGCTGCATGGCCCCCTCCTGGGCCTCTATGGCCCCGGGGACCCCATCCCCCGGGGCCTGGCCTTACCATTGGGGATCGCGGGGGTAGCTCCAATGCCCTCATGTCCCACCGGCTGCCCGCCTCCTGCAGGATTCGGCATTGCTTTTGCACAAGGGGAGCTGCGGACATGCGTGCAAAAGCAATTCTGCTTTAGTTTTTGGAAGGGAAAGCAGGCTACAGGGGCCCCTGGAAATTAATTACGCCTTTGCCCTGGGACCTTGCCCACATGGGGCGTTATATGAAACGAAGCGTGGGAGTCCACACTTCGTGTTTTTTTTTCTCAGACAGATTCGCTCACCCAGGGTGAATACGGCCGTTAAAAAAAACATGCTTTTTTGGCCTTGGGGGTCCCTGCTGTGGAACCTCCTGAGCAGGCCTAGGGGTCAGGGTGTTTCTACCTTGCGCCCTTTTCTAGTTTTTCATCTTTGTTTTACTGTTTTCTTGTGACTCGGTCACCGAGCCACAAGATGGCTGCCAACACTTCCTGGTTTGGAGTATTGGCAGCCAATTAGAATGAAGCTCGTGCTCGGGAAGAGTTGTGACTCCTCCTCGGTGCTCAGACATCGATATTTGTTCTTTTTTTAATTTCTCAAAAACTACTGAACGGATTTACACTATTTAAAAAAAGGGCGCTTTCTGAACCAAGAGCTACCTTTTTGCCAAGTTTAGTGGAATTCTGTTCAGCAGTTCGGGCTGTAGCCTGTTCCAAAAATTCCTATGGAAATTACCATGGGGAAAATAGGCTTTTGGACCCCCCTTTTTTCTCAGCCCGCTCTTGACAAATCACCCCAAAACTTTCAGGACAGGAGCTGGCCGGAGCGCCCCACCAAATTTGATAATTTTACAAAGATTCGTCAAACGGCGCCATAGATATTGGCAGATCAAAAAACGCTTTTCCTATGGATAATAGGTCCTAACTATAACTACCTGCTGGCAACCAAAGTAGGTAATACATATACACACACATACATATATATATATATACACACACACACACACACACACATACACATATATATATATATATATATATACATATATATATATATATATATATATATATATATATATATATATATATATACATATATTCACAGAAAAACCAATAGGTTTCAGGGGTATTATAGTTAGGCCTGGGCGGTAAATTCCGTTCCGTTCGCGGAATTTGCGGAATTAGGGTAATTTCGCGTTCCGCGGAGAACGCGAAATTGCCCAAAAATCTGCGTTCCGCGACTTCGCGAAATTTTTTGCATGTTCGCGTTCTCAATATGCGTGTTCGCGAGATATTTCACCCCGAGCACGCAAACAGTGATCGCGAACAGGAAAAAAGTATCGCGAACAAGCAATTCCGCGTGTTCGCGGAATTTCTGCATGTTCGCAGAGATTTTTTACCGTTTCGCGGAGATTTGCGTAACGCGATTACGCAAATTCCGCCCACCCCTAATTATAGTTAGCTGGCCATTTTACTTGTACAAGACCATAGAAATTCCTCCGTTATAGTTAGTTCTGCTAACTATAACTCGCACGCCCGCAATGCACTGCTGATGATGTCACATATTGCATCATTCATGACATGGTCAGTGACATCACTGATGACATCTCAAATGACATCACTGATGACATCACTGATGACATCATCCACGTGACAATCTGATACACCTCATCATACACTAGTATAACCTTTCATCACTCACTGTAAAATACAGAGTACCATATTTGAAACCATTGACAAACCAATACCAGGATCAGCGTACGACGTACGGTGTGCGATGGCTGCGTGTTTCTCAGTTACATCATGTACATTTAATATTACGTGATGTGCGCGATTGGTATGCGACCAGTCTGCGACTCCTGCTCCCATGCATTCACGACACACGTGCATTACAGTACGAGATGCTTGCGCGGTGGCAGGTCCCGCGTAATGTCATATACGTGCTGGGGCGCGCTGGGTGCGCGACTCCCGCAAAAAAAAATGTATGTTCCAAAATGATATGTATGTGTCTTTAATATACATATTAGGGCAAGATATTCATAAAAATAATATATTTGTACTTATCATAAACTTATATTATTTTTAAATATATTTACGCGAAGTCCGGTGGACGCATAGTGAGTCAAGAGAACCAGAGAAACCAGGTCAGCAGAGCCGTTGTAGAGCCAGATAACCAGGTCAGCAGAGCTGCTCTGGAGCCTAAGAAGCAGGTCAGCAGAGCTGCTCTAGAACCAGAGACCCAGGTCAGCAGAGCTGCTCTAGAGCCAGAGAAACCAGGTCAGCAGAGCTGTTGTAGAGCCAGAGAACCAGGTCAGCAGAGCTGCTCTAGAGCCTAAGAAGCAGGTCAGCAGAGCTGCTCTAGAGGCAGAGAACCAGGTCAGCAGAGCTGCTTCAGAGCCAGAGAACCAGGTCAGCAGAGCTCTTTAGAGGGAAAGACACAGGTCAGCAGAGCTGCTTTAGAGCCAGAGAACCAGGTCAGCAGAGCTGCTCTAGAGCCAGAGAACCAGGTCAGCAGAGCTGCTTTAGAGCCATAGAACCAGGTCAGCAGAGCTGCTCTAGAGGCACAGAACCAGGTCAGCAGAACTGCTTCAGAGCCAGAGAACCAGGTCAGCAGAGCTCTTTAGAGGGAGAGAACCAGGTCAGCAGAGCTGCTTTAGAGCCGGAGAACCAGGTCAGCAGAGCTGCTCTAGAGCCAGAGAACCAGGTCAGCAGAGCTGCTTTAGAGCCATAGAACCAGGTCAGCAGAGCTGCTTTAGAGACAAAGAACAAGGTCAGCAGAGCTGCTCTACTGGCAGAGAACGAGGTCAGCAGAGCTGCTTTAGAGGGAGAGAACGAGGGCAGCAGAGTTGCTTTAGAGCCAGAGAACCAGGTCAGCAGAGCTGCTCTAGAGCCAGAGAAACCAGGTCAGCAGAGCTGCTTTAGAGGGAGAGAACCAGGTCAGCAGAGCTGCTTTAGAGCCGGAGAACCAGGTCAGCAGAGCTGCTCTAGAGCCAGAGATCCAGGTCAGCAAAGCTGCTTTAGACCCATAGAACCAGGTTAGCAGAGCTGCTCTAGAGGCAGAGAACCAGGTCAGCAGAGCTGATTTAGAGGGAGAGAACCAGGTCAGTAGAGCTGCTTTAGAGCTAGAGAACCAGGTCAGTAGAGCTGCTTTAGAGCCATAGAACCAGGTCAGCAGATCTGCTGTAGAGCTAGAGAAACCAGGTCAGTAGAGCTGCTTTAGAGCGAGAGAACCACATCGGCAGAGCTGCTTTGGAGGGAGAGAACCAGGTCAGCAGAGCTGCTTTAGAGCCAAGGGACCAGGTCAGCAGAGCTGCTCTAGAGCCAGAGAACCAGGTCAGCAGAACTGCTTTAGAACCATAGAACCGGGTCAGCAGAGCTGCTTTAGAGCCAGAGAACCTGGTCAGCAGAGCTATTGTAGAGCCAGAGAACCAGGTCAGCAGAGCTGCTCTAGAGCCTAATAACTAGGTCAGCAGAGCTGCTCTAGAGCCAGAGAACCAGGTCATCAGAGCTGCTGTAGAGCCAGAAAAACCAGGTCAGCAGAGCTGCTTTAGAGAGAGAGAACCAGGTCAGCAGAGCAGCTTTAGAGCCAGAGAACCAGGCCAGCAGAGCTGCTTTAGAGCCAGAGAACCAGGTCAGCAGAGCTGCTTTAGAGCCAGAGAACCGGGGTCAGCAGAGCTGCTTTAGAGCCAGAGAACCAGGTTAGCAGAGCTGCTCTAGAGGCAGAGAACCAGGTCAGCAGAGCTGATTTAGAGGGAGAGAACCAGGTCAGTAGAGTTGCTTTAGAGCCAGAGAACCAGGTCAGCAGAGCTGCTCTGAGAAACCAGGCAAGCAGAGCTGCTTTAGAGGGAGAGAACCAGGTCAGCAGAGCTGCTTTAGAGCCGGAGAACCAGGTCAGCAGAGCTGCTCTGGAGCCAGAGATCCAGGTCAGCAAAGCTGCTTTAGACCCATAGAACCAGGTTAGCAGAGCTGCTCTAGAGGCAGAGAACCAGGTCAGCAGAGCTGATTTAGAGGGAGAGAACCAGGTCAGTAGAGCTGCTTTAGAGCTAGAGAACCAGGTCAGCAGAGCTGCTTTAGAGCCATAGAACAAGGTCAGCAAACCTGCTGTAGAGCTAGAGAAACCAGGTCAGTAGAGCTGCTTTAGAGCGAGAGAACCACATCAGCAGAGCTGCTTTGGAGGGAGAGAACCAGGTCAGCAGAGCTGCTTTAGAGCCAAGGGACCAGGTCAGCAGAGCTGCTCTAGAGCCAGAGAACCAGGTCAGCAGAACTGCTTTAGAGCCATAGAACCGGGTCAGCAGAGCTGCTTTAGAGCCAGAGAACCAGGTCAGCAGAGCTGTTGTAGAGCCAGAGGACCAGGTCATCAGAGCTGCTGTAGAGCCAGAAAAACCAGGTCAGCAGAGATGCTTTAGAGGGAGAGAACCAGGTCAGCAGAGCTGCTTTAGAGCCAGAGAACAAGGCCAGCAGAGCTGCTTTAGAGCCAGAGAACTAGGTCAGCAGAGCTGCTTTAGAGCCAGAGAACCAGGTCAGCAGAGCTGCTCTAGAGCCAGAGAATCAAGTCTGCAGAGCTGCTTTAGAGCCATAGAACCAGGTCAGCAGAGCTGCTTTAGAGCCAGAGAACCAGGTCAGCAGAGCTGCTCTACAGCCTAAGAACCAGGTCAGCAGAGCTGCTCTAGAGCCAGAGAACCAGGTCAGCAGAGCTGCTTTAGAGCCAGAGAACCGGGTTAGCAGAGCTGCTCTAGAGGCAGAGAACCAGGTCAGCAGATCTGATTTAGAGGGAGAGAACCACGTCAGTAGAGTTGCTTTAGAGCTAGAGAGCCAGGTCAGCAGAGCTGCTTTAGAGCCATAAAACCAGGTCAGCCGTGCTACTCTAGAGCCAGAGAACCTGGTCAGCAGACCTGCTGTAGAGCTAGAGAAACCAGGTCAGTAGAGCTGCTTTAGAGCGAGAGAACCACGTCAGCAGAGCTGCTTTGGAGGGAGAGAACCAGGTCAGCAGAGCTGCTTTAGAGCCAAGGGACCAGGTCAGCAGAGCTGCTCTAGAGCCAGAGAACCAGGTCAGCAGAGCTGCTTTAGACCCATAGAACCAGGTTAGCAGAGCTGCTCTAGAGGCAGAGAACCAGGTCAGCAGAGCTGATTTAGAGGGAGAGAACCAGGTCAGTAGAGCTGCCTTAGAGCTAGAGAACCAGGTCAGCAGAGCTGCTTTAGAGCCATAGAACCAGGTCAGCAGAGCTACTCTAGAGCCAGAGAACCAGGTAAGCAGACCTGCTGTAGAGCTAGAGAAACCAGGTCAGTAGAGCTACTTTAGAGCGAGAGAACCACGTCAGCAGAGCTGCTTTGGAGGGAGAGAACAAGGGCAGCAGAGTTGCTTTAGAGCCAGAGATCCAGGTCAGCAGAGCTGCTCTTGAGCCAGAGAAACCAGGTCAGCAGAGCTGCTTTAGAGGGAGAGAACCAGGTCAGCAGAGCTGCTTTAGAGCCGGAGAACCAGGTCAGCAGAGCTGCTCTAGAGCCAGAGATCCAGGTCAGCAAAGCTGCTTTAGACCCATAGAACCAGGTTAGCAGAGCTGGTCTAGAGGCAGAGAACCAGGTCAACAGAGCTGATTTAGAGGGAGAGAACCAGGTCAGTAGAGCTGCTTTAGAGCTAGAGAACCAGGTCAGCAGAGCTGCTTTAGAGCCATAGAACCAGGTAAGCAGACCTGCTGTAGAGCTAGAGAAACCAGGTCAGTAGAGCTGCTTTAGAGTGAGAGAACCACATCAGCAGAGCTGCTTTGGAGGGAGGGAACCAGGTCAGAAGAGCTGCTTTAGAGCCAAGGGACCAGGTCAGCAGAGCTGCTCTAGAGCCAGAGAACCAGGTCAGCAGATCTGCTTTAGAGCCATAGAACCGGGTCAGCAGAGCTGCTTTAGAGCCAGAGAACCAGGTCAGCAGAGCTGTTGTAGAGCCAGAGAACCAGGTCAGCAGAGCTGCTCTAGAGCCTAATAACTAGATCAGCAGAGCTGCTCTAGAGCCAGAGAACTAGGTCATCAGAGCTGCTGTAGAGCCAGAGAAACCAGGTCAGCAGAGCTGCTTTAAAAGGAGAGAACCAGGTCAGCAGAGCTGCTTTAGAGCCAGAGAACCAGGCCAGCAGAGCTGCTTTAGAGCCAGAGAACCAGGTCAGCAGAGCTGCTTTAGAGCCAGAGAACCAGGTCAGCAGAGCTGCTCTAGAGCCAGAGAATCAAGTCAGCAGAGCTGCTTTAGAGCCATAGAACCAGGTCAGCAGAGCTGCGTTAGAGCCAGAGAACCAGGTCAGCAGAGCTGCTTTAGAGCCAGAGAACCACGTTAGCAGAGATGCTCTAGAGGCAGAGAACCAGGTCAGCAGAGCTGATTTAGAGGGAGAGAACCAGGTCAGTAGAGCTGCTTTAGAGCTAGAGAACCAGGTCAGCAGAGCTGCTTTAGAGCCATAGAACCAGGTCAGCAGAGCTACACTAGAGCCAGAGAACCAGGTCAGCAGACCTGCTGTAGAGCTAGAGAAACCAGGTCAGTAGAGCTGCTTTAGAGCGAGAGAACCACGCCAGCAGAGCTGCTTTGGAGGAAGAGAACCAGGTCAGCAGAGCTGCTTTAGAGCCAAGGGACCAGGTCAGCAGAGCTGCTCTAGAGCCAGAGAACCAGGTCAGCAGAGCTGCTTTACACCAATAGAACCAGGCCAGCAGAGCTGCTCTAGAGGCAGAGAACCAGGTCAGCAGAGCTGATTTAGAGCCATAGAACCAGGTCAGCAGAGCTGCGTTAGAGCCAGAGAACCAGGTCGGCAGAGCTGCTCTAGAGCCTAAGAACCAGGTCAGCAGAGCTGCTCTAGAGCCAGAGAACCAGGTCAGCAGAGCTGCTTTAGAGCCAGAGAACCAGGTTAGCAGAGATGCTCTAGAGGCAGAGAACCAGGTCAGCAGAGCTGACTTAGAGGGAGAGAACCAGGTCAGTAGAGCTGCTTTAGAGCTAGAGAACCAGGTCAGCAGAGCTGCTTTAGAGCCATAGAACCAGGTCAGCAGAGCTACTCTAGAGCCAGAGAACCAGGTCAGCAGACCTGCTGTAGAGCTAGAGAAACCAGGTCAGTAGAGCTACTTTAGAGCGAGAGAACCACGTCAGCAGAGCTGCTTTGGAGGGAGAGAACCAGGTCAGCAGAGCTGCTTTAGAGCCAAGGGACCAGTTCAGCAGAGCTGCTCTAGAGCCAGAGAACCAGGTCAGCAGAACTGCATTAGAGCCATAGAACCGGGTCAGCAGAGCTGCTTTAGAGCCAGAGAACCAGGTCAGCAGAGCTGCTCTAGAGCCTAATAACTAGGTCAGCAGAGCTGCTCTAGAGCCAGAGAACCAGGTCAGCAGAGCTGCTGTAGAGCCAGAGAACCCAGGTCAGCAGAGCTGCTTTAGAGGGAGAGAACCAGGTCAGCAGAGCTGCTTTAGAGCCAGAGAACCAGGCCAGCAGAGCTGCTTTAGAGCCAGAGAACCAGGTTAGCAGAGATGCTTTAGAGCCAGAGAATCAAGTCAGCAGAGCTGCTTTAGAGCCATAGAACCAGGTCAGCAGAGCTGCTTTATAGCCAGAGAACCAGGTCAGCAGAGCTGCTCTAGAGCCTAAGAACCAGGTCAGCAGAGCTGCTCTAGAGCCAGAGAACCAAGTCAGCAGAGCTGCTTTAGAGCCAGAGAACCAGGTCAGCAGAGCTGCTCTAGAGCCAGAGAACCAGGTCAGCAGAGCTGCTTTAGAGCCATAGAACCAGGTCAGCAGAGCTGCTCTAGAGGCACAGAACCAGGTCAGCAGAACTGCTTCAGAGCCAGAGAACCAGGTCAGCAGAGCTCTTTAGAGGGAGAGAACCAGGTCAGCAGAGCTGCTTTAGAGCCAGAGAACCAGGTCAGCAGAGCTACTCTAGAGCCAGAGAACCAGGTCAGCAGAGCTGCTTTAGAGCAATAGAACCAGATCAGCAGAGCTGCTTTAGAGACAAAGAACAAGGTCAGCAGAGCTGCTCTACAGGCAGAGAACCAGGTCAGCAGAGCTGCTTTAGAGGGAGAGAACCAGGGCAGCAGAGTTGCTTTAGAGCCAGAGAACCAGGTAAGCAGACCTGCTCTAGAGCCAGAGAAACCAGGTCAGCAGAGCTGCTTTAGACGGAGAGAACCAGGTCAGCAGAGCGGCTTTAGAGCCGGACAACCAGGTCAACAGAGCTGCTCTAGAGCCAGAGAACCAGATCAGCAAAGCTGCTTTAGACCCATAGAACCAGGTTAGCAGTGCTTCTCTAGAGGCAGAGAACCAGGTCAGCAGAGCTGATTTAGAGGGAAAGAACCAGGTCAGTAGAGCTGCTTTAGAGCTAGAGAACCAGGTCAGCAGAGCTGCTTTAGAGCCAGAGAACCAGGTCAGCAGAGCTGCTCTAGAGCCAGAGAACCAGGTCAGCAGAGCTACTCTAGAGCCAGAGAACCAGGTCAGTAGAGCTGCTTTAGAGCGAGAGAACCACGCCAGAAGAGCTGCTTTGGAGGGAGAGAACCAGGTCAGCAGAGTTGCTTTAGAGCCAAGGGAACAGGTCAGCAGAGCTGCTCTGGAGCCAGAGAACCAGGTCAGCAGAACTGCTTTAGAGCCATAGAACCAGGTCAGCAGACCTGCTGTAGACCCAGAGAAACCAGGTCAGTAGAGCTGCTTTAGAGCGTGAGAACCACGTCAGCAGAGCTGCTTTGGAGGGAGAGAACCAGGTCAGCAGAGCTGCTTTAGAGCCAAGGGACCAGGTCAGCAGAGCTGCTCTAGAGCCAGAGAACCAGGTCAGCAGAGCTGCTCTAGAGCCAGAGAACCAGGTCAGCAGAGCTGCTTTAGAGCCGTAGAACCAGGTCAGCAGAGCTGCTCTAGAGGCACAGAACCAGGTCAGCAGAACTGCTTCAGAGCCAGAGAACCAGGTCAGCAGAGCTCTTTAGAGGGAGAGAACCAGGTCAGCAGAGCTGCTTTAGAGCCAGAGAACCAGGTCAGCAGAGCTGCTCTAGAGCCAGAGAACCAGGTCAGAAGAGCTGCTTTAGAGCCATAGAACCAGGTCAGCAGAGCTGCTTTAGAGACGAAGAACAAGGTCAGCAGAGCTGCTCTACAGGCTGAGAACCAGGTCAGCAGAGCTGCTTTAGAGGGAGAGAACCAGGTCAGCAGAGCTGCTTTAGAGCCGGAGAACCAGGTCAGCAGAGCTGCTCTAGAGCCAGAGAACCAGGTCAGCAAAGCTGCTTTAGACCCATAGAACCAGGTTAGCTGTGCTGCTCTAGAGGCAGAGAACCAGGTCAGCAGAGCTGATTTAGAGGGAGAGAACCAGGTCAGTAGAGCTGCTTTAGAGATAGAGAACCAGGTCAGCAGAGCTGCTTTAGAGCCATAGAACCAGGTCAGCAGAGCTACTCTAGAGCCAGAGAACCAGGTCAGCAGACCTGCTGTAGAGCCAGAGAAACCAGGTCAGTAGAGCTGCTTTAGAGCGAGAGAACCACGTCAGCAGAGCTGCTTTGGAGGGAGAGAACCAGGTCAGCAGAGCTGCTTTAGAGCCAAGGGACCAGGTCAGCAGAGCTGCTTTAGACCCATAGAACCAGGTTAGCAGAGCTGCTTTAGAGCCAGATAACCAGGTCAGCAGAGCTGTTTTAGAGCCATAGATTCAGGTCAGCAGAGCTACTCTAGAGCCAGAGAACCAGGTCAGCAGGCCTGCTGTAGAGCCAGAGAAACCAGGTCAGTAGAGCAGCTTTAGAGCGAGAGCACCACGTCAGCAGAGCTGCTTTGGAGGAAGAGAACCAGGTCAGCAGAGCTGCTTTAGAGCCAAGGGACCAGGTCAGCAGAGCTGCTCTAGAGCCAGAGAACCAGGTCAGCAGAACTGCTTTAGAGCCATAGAACCGGGTCAGCAGAGCTGCTTTAGAGCCAGAGAACCAGGTAAGCAGAGCTGTTGTAGAGCCAGAGAACCAGGTCAGCAGAGCTGCTCTAGAGCCTAATAACTAGATCAGCAGAGCTGCTCTAGAGCCAGATAACCAGGTCAGCAGAGCTGCTGTAGAGGCAGAGAAACAGGTCAGCAGAACTGCTCTAGAGCCTAAGAACCAGGTCAACAGAGCTGCTCTAGAGCCAGAGAACCAGGTCAGCAGAGCTGCTTAGAGCCAGAGAACCAGGTCAGCAGAGCTGCTCTAGAGCCAGAGAACCAGGTCAGCAGAGTTTCTTTAGAGCTATAGAACCAGGTCAGCAGAGCTGCTTCAGAGCCAGAGAACCAGGTCAGCAGAGCTCTTTAGAGGGAGAGAACCAGGTCAGCAGAGCTGCTTTAGAGCCAGAGAACCAGGTCAGCAGAGCTGCTCTAGAGCCAGAGAACCAGGTCAGCAAAGCTGCTTTAGACCCATAGAACCAGGTTAGCAGAGCTGCTCTAGAGGCAGAGAACCAGGTCAGCAGAGCTGATTTAGAGGGAGAGAACCAGGTCAGTAGAGCTGCTTTAGAGCTAGAGAACCAGGTCAGCAGAGCTGCTTTAGAGACATAGAACCAGGTCAGCAGAGCTACTCTAGAGCCAGAGAACCAGGTCAGCAGATCTGCTGTAGAGCCAGAGAAACCAGGTCAGTAGAGCTGCTTTAGAGCGAGAGAACCACGTCAGCAGAGCTGCTTTGGATGGAGAGAAGCAGGTCAGCAGAGCTGCTTTAGAGCCAAGGGACCAGGTCAGCAGAGCTGCTCTAGAGCCAGAGAACCAGGTCAGCAGAACTGCTTTAGAGCCATAGAACCGGGTCAGCAGAGCTGCTTTAGAGCCAGAGAACCAGGTCAGCAGAGCTGTTGTAGAGCCAGCGAACCAGGTCAGCAGAGCTGCTCTAGAGCCTAATAACTAGGTCAGCAGAGCTGCTCTAGAGCCAGTGAACCAGGTCAGCAGAGCTGCTGTAGAGCCAGAGAAACCAGGTCAGCAGAGCTGCTTTAGAGGGAGAGAACCAGGTCAGCAGAGCTGCTTTAGAGCCAGAGAACCAGGACAGCAGAGCTGCTTTAGAGCCAGAGAACCAGGTCAGCAGAGCTGAGTTAGAGCCAGAGAACCAGGTCAGCAGAGTTGCTCTAGAGCCAGAGAATCAAGTCAGCAGAGCTGCTTTAGAGCCATAGAACCAGGTCAGCAGAGTTGCTTTAGAGCTAGAGAACCAGGTCAGCAGAGCTGCTCTAGAGCCTAAGAACCAGGTCAGCAGAGCTGTTCTAGAGCCAGAGAACCATGTCAGCAGAACTGCTTTAGAGCCATAGAACCAGGTCAGCAGAGCGTCTTTAGCGCCAGAGAACCAGGTCAGCAGAGCTCCTTTGTAGCCTAAGAACTAGGTCGGCAGAGCTGCTCTAGAGCCAGAGAACCAGGTCAGCAGACCTGCTGTAGAGCCAGAGAAACCAGGTCGGCAGAGCTGCTTTAGAGGGAGAGAACTAGGTCAGCAGAGCTGCTGTAGAGCCAGAG
This sequence comes from Triturus cristatus, assembly GCF_964204655.1. Classification (NCBI taxonomy): domain Eukaryota; kingdom Metazoa; phylum Chordata; class Amphibia; order Caudata; family Salamandridae; genus Triturus; species Triturus cristatus. The sequence continues at coordinate 702,292,608 of NC_140591.1, forward strand.
AACCAGGTCAGCAGAGCTGCTCTAGTTGACACTGACTGACTGACACTGACTGACTGACACTGACTGATTGACACTGACTGACACTGATTGTCTGACACTGACACTGACTGACACTGAACTGACTGACTGACTGACACTGACTGACACTGATTGACTGACACTGACTGACTGACACTGATTGACTGACACTGACTGACACTGACTGACACTGACTGACTGACTGACACTGACTGACACTGACTGACTACTCTCTACTTCTCTACTACTCACTCTCTACTACTCTCTACTACTCTCTCTCTACTACTCACTCTCTACTACTCTCTACTTCTCACTCTCTACTACTTTACTACTCTCTACTACTCTACTACTCTCTACTACTCGCTCTCGACTACTCTCTACTACTCACTCTCTACTACTCGCACCCTGCTACTCTCTTGGTCTCCGTGCGAGTCGGTCTTGGCTTACACGCATTGCATCGTACTGCACGGATCGGACATCGTGGGTACGGGTCGGTCGGGTTCATTCCGGGTTCGTGTCTGTCAGTGAAAATGGCGTCGGTTTTCCGTCCGGATCACTATTTTCCCTACGGCTAGGTCGTACGGCTTGTATTCCATACGTGTCAGTTGTAATTCACTCGCGCTGCATCGGTCTGCACTGGTCGTACGGCACTGGTCCGTGTCGGTCGGTATTCGGTCCGGGTCCGTGTCGGTCGGTTCGTTTTGCTGCCGGAATCGGCCCCACAATGTTAAAGGAGTTACTTTACATAGATTACTGATGTTACCAGCTGAGCATGATAATAAATTACAATATCAGAAGTTCTCTGGAGAAGCTTCTCATGAAGTATCAAGAATGCTCAAGAAAATGAAACTATTAATTATTGATGAGGTGAGCATGATCTCAAACTTAATGCTTGCTTTTGTACACTTAAGATTGCAACAGGTATTAAAAACAGATTACGACGTTCTCTTTGGAGGAAAACATTTAATTGTATTTGGAGATCTGCTACAACTAACCCCTGTAAAAGGAGAAGGAGTGTTTAAAACTCTTCTACATGAAGACACAAAGAAATCTCTGGGAAGTATTGGAAATGTGAATATGTGGTTACATTTTGAATATAAAGAACTCACTCAGAATATGCGACAAACAAGAGATGAAGATTATGCAAATATTCTAAAAGATGTAAGAATTGGTGTTCTAAGCAAACATGGTAAAGAAGCTTTTCAAAGTTGTCTACTAAAGAACTTGTTTACAAATGAAAACATACCAGCAGAAGTAATGTACAAGAAAATGAAAGAAAAAAGTCTGTAGTTTGCCTAATGCCTACAGTGGAAGAGTGTTATACATTTAATAGAGAGCTTATGAAATTAGAAAATCAAGAAATAATTCACATTGAAGCTATTGATAAAATCGAGCATCAAGGAATAACAATTATTTTTTCAGAAAAACTACAGACCAAATTGGATTCTCTGGAAAAGTCTGTATCAAAAACTGCTGGCTTAGAAATAAATGTAGATGTATGTTTTAACTGTCGGGTAATTGTGAGGCGTAATCTGAATGTAGAAGAAGGTTTAGTGAATGGAGCAATGGGGAAAGTTGTTGATTTTGTGAAATATCAAAATAGAAATGGAATTTAATTCTTGAAAGTTAAATTTGATCAGATTACAGAGGTAAGACAGATTGCGCGTTGTGCTGTACGTTTTTTGCTGGTAAAAGTCTTGTTTGTTGGTAGAAAACAGTTTCCCTTCTGTTTAGCATATGCAATAACTATTCATAAATCTCAAGTTTTAAGTGTAGATAATGCTTTGGTAAATGTAGGAAGAATTGTGTTTAAAGAGGGAATGGTATATGTTGCATTATCTCGAGTTAGAACGTTGTCTGGTTTGTATTTAATTGATTATGATGAGAACAAGGTTAGTGCTGATGTTAATTGTGTAAGAGAATATAATCGTTTGGGAAGGCTTTATGCTCCAAGTTTAGGTGAATATCCTATTATGAGAAACGTGTTGTGTGTTCAAAATGCAAACATGTTGAAGAATCAACTATGGTTGGAAAGCAGAAGCAAAATCAAGAAAAAAAAGATGTAAAGAAACAGAAAATACAAACAAGTGATGATGTTGTCGGATACCAATTGGAAAATGCTTTTGGTGTCAACTGCTATGGTAATGTTATTCTAAACGTTATATCTTATCTTGAAGATGTTTATGGTGAAATTATGGAAAATCAGGAAAAAAGATTATGTTCGTCACTTTATACTTTATTTCAAGAATTGAGAATTGATAGAAGTAAGATCCATTCTGCTTCTGGTATTCGCCAACTGTTGGATATATGTACTGGATCTTTAATGTTCAGTGCTAATATACATCAAGATGCACAACAATTTCTGATGGTTATGCTTGGAGTACTAGAAGATCAAGGAATTCAGATTGAGAGTTTATTTGGACTCAGTTACAAATGGGAACATAAATGTGAATAGTGTTCATTAACTTCAAGCACAATAGTTGACAGAGAACGATTTCTATATTTGATAACACCTGACTGCAAATCTGTACCATTTTCCAAATTAGGAAAAGAATCTGATCACAAGATGATCTGTTCTCGTTGTAAATCAACAATGCTATCTACATTATGCCTACAAAGATATGGAAAATATTTGATTATAATGCTGCAATGTTGTAGACCAAATGGAAGAAAAGTGGAAACCAAAAAAAAAAATGTGGTGCTAGTTTTCCATGCTGGAAGTACTACCACAAGTGAACGTTATACAGTTGATTTAAAGTGTAATAATGGTTGGAGTCTCTGCAACGATACACACTTGGAAATGAAACCGAGATTGCCTTATGAATTACTCAACTCATACTTGATATTTCTGAAACAAAGATTTTAGATACATCATTCGGCCTAGTGGGAAGGTGTAAAGATACTTTAAGGAATTCATACTGGATGATTTCAAAGCAAAATTTTTGATACATTATTTGGCGTATTGCAAAATGTGAACAGAAACTATAAAGTAAAGGTAAGATTTGAAATAGCATTGGATGTGTTATTTGTGTTGATTTTGTATTATATTTGCGAGAATTGGGGATTTGTTTTTTTTTAACAATCTAGTTGATTGTTTTTTTTTCCCCTGCTGTTCCTGATGAATCTACACTGACATCACTGTGAATAGTGAAGTTAAGTAGAAGCTGATGACAGCAAAAAAAGGGAGAAAAATTGATTTCTGAATGTTAAATTATTTTGTATTGTTTAAAAACTCAGTGTAATTTGTGAAATATATTACATAACATAGCAGTTTTGCAGTTTATTTTATGTAGTTGAAAAGTTAGAAAAAACAGTACTAATGACAAATAGCACAATAGTAGTTTGATATTTAAAAAACCTTTGAAATTCACTGAAAAAACCCTAGGTTTTACAGACGTTATAGTTAGGAATTAGCATTTAAAAAACCTTAGAAATTCACTGAAAAAACCATAGGTTTCAGAGATGTCATAGTTAGTTGGACATTTGACTCATATAAAACCAGAGAAATTCACCCGTTATAGTTAGTTGAGCTAACTATAACTTGCGCGCCCGCTATGCACTGGTGATGATGTCATATATTGCATCACTCAGAAGTCATCAGTGATGTCATGAGTGATGTCACTGACCATGTCATGAGTGATGTAGTATGTGACATCATCAGCAGTGCATTGCGGGTCCGCGAGTTATAGTTAGCTGAACTAACTATAACGTGGGAATTTCTCTGCTTTTGTACGAGTGAAATTTTGACCTAACTATAATGTCCTGTGTTTTTTTCAGTGAATATAAATAAATCGTTTTTTTCAGTCAGCAGTTGTTGTTAGCTGAGCTAATTATAACTTGTGCCCCCACAATGCACTGTTTATGACCTCACATATTACATCACCCATGGCATGGTCAGTTACATCACTACTGACATCTCAAATGACATCACTGATGACATCACCCAGTGACTGTGAGTGTTTTAAAAAGTTTATGTGTGTTAAGTATATAAACTAAGGTGTATTGATAAATCCATGGGTGTATGAGTGCCTGTATGGATAATTCAGTTTGTGTCTGACAGACTGAATAACTGAGTGATTAGGTGTTACAGTGAACGTTTGGGTGAGTGACTAGGTTGTGTGTATGTTGGTATCAGTCTGTCAGTTGGTGTCTAAGTGGCTGTATGGGTTGGTGGGTGGGTACGTGAGTAGCTGTATGGGTGATTGATTGGTTGTCTGAGTACCTGTATGGGTGTATGAGTTTCTGTGTGGGTGGGTGAGGGGGAATGACACCCTGCAAGGATGTGTGAATGGGTGTGTCAATGGCTTTATGGGTTATTGTGTGCATCTGTGAGAGGCTGTATGGGTGCTTGAGTGCATGTATGGCTGTGTCGGTGAGTGAATGGATATATCTGTGGTGTATGAGTGAGTAACTGAATTTGTGAAAGGCAGTATAGGTGAGTGTTGGAGTATATGAATGGCAATATTTGTGAGTGTGTGCTTGAGTAAGTGACTTTATAGGTGAGTGAGTATATGTTAGTATCTGTATGAATAAGATAGTTGGTCTGTGTATAAATGTATTGGTGAGTAAATAACTGTGTGATTTACCCTATAGGTGAGTGAGTAGGTGTGTGAGTAGCTCTATGGGTGACTGACAGTGTGTGAGGGGCTGTATGGGTATATGAGTGGATATATCAGTGGCTATCTTTGTGAGTAAGTTGGTGGATGAGTGGCTTTATGGGTGACTGGGTGGATGTGTTGTATATACCTATGAATCAGTGAATGGGTGTGTAAGTACTGGTATGGATTTGTCATTGGTTTCGAGAATGATAGTATGGAAGTTGGAGTGGGTATATAAAAGGTTATATTGCACATCAGAGATTCTGTGGAGGATGTCATGTGTGATGTCATTTGAGATATCATCAGAGATGTCATCGGTGATGTCACTGACCATGTCCTCAGTGATGTAATATGTGAGGTCACAAGCAGTACATTGCAGGTGCGTGAGTTATAGTTAGCTCATCTAACTATAACTGCTGTATTTCTCTGGTTTTTTATTAAAAAAACCTGAACCAAACCATAACGTCTCTGTAACCTTTGTTTTTTTCAGTGAATTGCCAAGTTTTTTAAATTAGATTTCCTATCTATAACGTTGTTGTAACCTTTGTTTTTTTCTGTGAATTTCAAAGGCTTTTTAAATGCTTCTTCCTAACTATAATGTCCCCTGTAACCTTTTGTTTTTTCAATACATTTTTAACTAGTAGTTGTGTTTGCAGAGTGGTGGAGAAAGGGTGCTGGTCCTCAGACAAGCTCTCAGGAATCCCGCTGTGTAGAACTTTGAAGAGGTACCAGGATGGTACCTCTTCAAATCCCTGTCTGTACCAAGGTCCCTCAGGGTTATTTTAAGGCAAGTTCTCGAGCCAGTGCTTGCTTTTTTTAAAATGTTGCCACAAATACATTGAACCGCTGCAAAATAAAAATAAAATAAATGCTTTTTACCTCCAGCGGGGACCCTGTCACCATATCCCGGGGGGCAGGGTACTCCTATTCTGCCCTTTTTTCTTTTTTTAACCTTTTTTCAATACTCAGCTTCAAGACGAGCCACAAGATGGCTGCCAACACATCCTGGTGGAAGTATTGGCAGCCAGTCCACTTTTATTAGGATTTGCGAGTCCACTGCAAGCACTCGCATCTCCAGATATCTATATTTTGCGAAGATAGATATCTCCTAAACTACTGAATTGATTTAGACCAAATCACAAAAAGCATGGTTTCTGGACCAACAGCTAGCTTTTTACCAAATTTGGTGTAATTCCAGTCAGCAGTTCGGGCTGTAGTCACAAAATGTTCAAAAAATGAAAATTCCTGATAGACTTAATATAGATTTAATAATCTGCATGGAATTTTCCAAAAATAGTCCATACACTTTGGCACAGAATAAGAAAGACTTTGCATGTATTTTGTCTTCCTTTTTATTTGCACATGGCTGGGTCCAAACTGAAGTGGCATGGTGGGAAAAAGAACAATGGGTTGGAATGTTACCCTGAGCCAATGTCACAGGTTGGACGTATTGCAATCATTACTCCCATCACCGTTAGGTTTTAATGCAAACCTCTATCTACAAAGAATTGCAGACAGGGATTTGCACCAAAATCCTGCCGCTCCCTGAGGCAGGTAAAAGAAGAACAAATCTTTTCATTTCTCCTTTTTATCTTTTTGAATGTGAGCTGCATCCTACAGCACACATACAAAGATGAAAATACCTGAAAGCACCTGTTTCTGCATAAAAAAGAATGATGACCAACATACAGACACAGTTGCACTGTGGCTCAATGGTGCCTGCATTGGCGCATGGCTGCCAAACGTATGCATTCACAGGAAGAGAGCAGATCTGTGTCAGTTCTTAGTAGACACACTGTTTTGCTATCTCTGTTCACACAATGCAGCAACTTTATTTGCTGCTCTGCTTTGCATGAACTCTTTGTAAATCTGGCCCTTTGAGTTCTTCCTGGCAAATTCTATGTACATCAATCAAGAAAGAGCCAAAAAAGGAAGAGGTTCAAAAAGTGCCATATCCCATTTTAATTCCATTAAGAATCTTTGCCCTTTGATACATGGCTGAACAGAATTCCATCAAATTTGACAAAAAGTGGAAGTTTATTCAAGGGTTGGGCATTTATTGCCTTGGTTTAAATACATTCTGTAACTTTACAAAAATGTGTGTTTCTACAGCTGCACAGTTTGGGCACAAACAGTTACCATTTCATAGCATTTTAAAAATATGGGGCCCTTTAATTCACGATGGGCCTTATTATGAGTTTGGCTTCCACTTACCGTGATACTCGAAGCCATGATCCAACCACCATGAGCTCTACGGTCCATCCACCATATTATGAGTTGAGACTGTTGCCTGTGCAAAGATCATGACTGGACCCCCTGCACCGCCAGAACACCACTGATCATTGGGACTGTGGTCAGGGGACGGCAGGCTCCATAAGGTGGTACAGAGGAGCAACATTGTTGTCCATATTACGAGTTGGACTTCTAACAAACCAACCACGGCGGTCAGACCGCTGCCTAAAGGTTTGCGGAATCAAAGGATCTGGAGTGACTACTCACCCCTTTCCTGTTTTTCCCATCAGATTCTGACATGAATCCCTTTCTTCAGGTCCCGACTACACATGACCATCTTCACCCTGAGGAATACAGCCCCATTTGCATTGATATACAGGTAAGTGCTCATCATACCATAGACCCATTGCCGGGATTGCCCACATGGGGTCAGACTCCGGCAATGAGTAGGTGGTATTTTACCATATGTATCCAGCAATTATGTCAATTTAACACATATGCAGTCGAAAAGTACACAAATGAATTGATAGATATGGAAATACAATCACCACCTCCCCAGCCACACCACAGACCCCATGGTCGACTCGTAATACTGCAGGTTTCTTGCGGTCGCCACCCTCTGGCAGTCAGACCACAAAACTCGTAATCAAGGCCAAAGTGTCCGCAGAACCAACTGAGATGACTGCTGTTGGTCAAAAAGTCCAAATATACTCAAATAAGATATGTGAAGGAAGCTTATCCAAGTCCAACATTTTGATACCAAAGGAGACTCTGTGGTACCAGAATGATCTAAATGACTGGCTGCAACTATGAGGGAAAAATGAGCTAGTAGCTGTTGAAGGATGTGGATACTCAGTCTCCATGTCCTGAAACTAAAAAAGAAAGGTCACACAAGTAGGCAGGTTGCACATAGGCTGACTGCCAGATTTATGTAGGAGGGGTCCCAAAGTGATCCCTCATGTAGCTAAATCTTTTTTTAAATCCTTTTCTGTGGGATTTGCAGATCTTCCACAAATCCCAGTGAGACCATCCTTCAAGTACTATGGTCCCAGTGTTGGTTCCACAATATCTACAAACTTCCCATGCCCCATATTGCAGCACCAGGACAAGCGTTAAAGAACATTGGTAGCCTGTTAGGGGTCTGCAGATCCAATACATAGACCCTAGATCGAGCAAATGTCCTTTAAACTTGCCAACGACTTGGTTCACCCTGTTGGTCAAGGTTGTGGGCAGCAGGGATCAAATGTGCATGGAGGGTAGGGCACAGGACCTAGTTAGCTGTAAGGACCTGTACCCAACCCTTATTGCCTTTGCACATTGTGGAGGAGGTCAACTGCCAATACAGGCTGGGGTGCATGGCCAGGCCCTGCCCCCATCGCAGCTACACATGGCCTTTGGCCATTTGCAGCATGTGTAAGATGGCCACAGCACAGTGCCTGGCTGGATGCCAGGTACTACATTCGCCCCTGCCACTCATAGCAGGCAGGGATGTCATCAATGATACACTTGAGATGCCAGTAAGTAGCATGCTCAACAGTAGGCAAGTCACCCAGGGCACAATCCTGACCCTAAACTGGGTTCTTCGAATTGCAATAGTTCAAAATAAATACATTTCTCAGTAGTTAGTTTTGCCAATCTGAGCTGTATTTTTCATCTTGTATTCAGACTCCATACAATCTTAATGTTCATCCAATAATCAAAAATTCATAACACAATGAATCAATGTGGATTAAAGCATTGTTTTAAAGGTTTCAGCATCCCAATGCTTTTCGGGCACTTGGTCTTTCGTCAGGCGACAAGTCTATAAAGCAAACAATTGTAAAACACAATGAATTGGCCGCCCAAAGTATGTAAAATAATACTGTGACAATCAAGTGTATTCTATGAGCTATCAATGAATGTTCAATGGTAACCAAACATCAGCATCAATAATAAAAAAGCATTGTGGTACGAGCATATATCAATGTGGATGTTCTTCACAGTCCATCCAATTTACCATGTTGAATAGTAGTTAAAGATGGAGTATCTTTATTAGATTACCATGAAGGAAAGAAGAATAACAGTGCATAAATCGTGTGCTCGACATAGAACGATAGAATTTGAAACAAGTAAGTTTAAACTAAAGCTGAGCAATATATGCGAGACGGATATCGAGATTCAAATGAGTGGGCTTTCCTTCATGGTAATCTAATAAAGATACTCCATCTTTAACTACTATTCAACATGGTAAATTGGATGGACTGTGAAGAACATCCACATTGATTTATGCTCGTACCACAATGCTTTTTCATTATTGATGCTGACGTTTGGTTACCATTGAACATTCATCGATATCTCATAAAATATACATGATTATCACAGTATTATTTTACCTACTTTGGAGGGCCAATTCATTGTGTTTTACAATTGTTTGCTTTATAGACTTGTCCCCTGACGAAGGGCCAAGTGCCTGAAATGCATTGGGATGCTGAAACCTTTGAAACAATGCTTTAATCCACATTGATTCGTTGTGTTATGACTTTTCGATTATTGGATGAACATTAAGATTGTATTGAGTCTGAATACAAGATGAAAAATACAACTCAGATTGGCAAAACAAACTACTGAGAAATGTATTTATTTTGAACTATTGCAATTTGAAGAACCCAGTTTAGGGTCAGGATTGTGCCCTGGGTGACATGCCTACTGTTGGGCATGCTACTTTCTGATATTTAATTTACGTTCTTGTCCGGAGATCGCTACCTAGGTAGCACATCAAAAAATCACTGAATCTATCTAATATCAGATTTGAAAATTGGGTTGTGCATGTAGTACACACATACACTTGAGATGCCATCAGTCATGACATCAGTGATGTCATTTATGGTTTAATGAATGATGTAATATGTGAGGTCATATGCATGGCATGACGAGGAGCAGGTGTGGTTAGTTTACTTAACCAAAACTAATTAATTTCAGCGATGTTTCAGTTTTATTTTTTCAACCATAGCTGTTTTTAGGTGAATAGTTGTATACATATAGGGGAATATCAGGCATTTCCAACCTTTCCAATAGCAAGAAAACTCCTTCCATCATTGAAAGCCATCCGGGGCTACTGTCAATTCTAGGGATAGATAGAGGTACAATGACAAGTTACTCAACCACCACCCTTGGAGTACTCCAGTATTGTTCCATGAGCACACAGAATTAATGCTGCAAGAGCTGCTCTGATCCTTTTCTCTATTTGGATCACCACTAAAGGGCAAGTGGTAAATGTCTCACTAGGGCAGGTGGCCTCATTGTCCTGCAGTGTATGGGATGAAGCAGTACTCATTTTGAGTCAAGACCAAAAAGACTTTCACTATCGGGCTCATTTGCCTGAATTCCATTAGTTGATATACAAAAACAAACAAATCAAAACGTCTCTTTCTAACATATATTTTGCACTTTTATCTGGGCCTATTAGTATGTTTATATTTGGCAAGGCACATATATACTTCATTGCTGTATACAACTTTTAGGCAATCATGACAACCAGATGATTGCATAAAGAAGCTAAATATTCATAAATAAAGAAAGGAAAGAAATTAGTAAGTAAGTAAGAAACAAACAAAGGAACAAAAAATGTAATGCAGAAAAAAGACAAAGGAAGTGGAGTAAATAAAAGAAGAAAGGTGTTGAAGAAAGAAGGAGAGGAAGAGAAAAGCCGAGAAAAAGATCATCAATAGAATGATAAGAGAGAAAAAATACAGAGAGAGGAAGAAAGTAGAATAAGAAAAAGCAGGGAAATAAATGAGAGAAAGATTTAAAGGAAGGAAATGAACAGGTAGAACTAGGAAAAAGAGGGACAAATTAACAAAATGGAAAGGAGGATAGACTCGGATGAAAATGGTGCAAACAATGGAAGAAAGAAAAAGTTGAAAAAGGAAGGAGAAAGGGAAATGAATAAAAAAGAAAGAGGAATGAAAGAAAGGAGAAGGAAGGAAGAAAGAGAAAATGAAAGTGGAAAAATAAAAATTGGAAAAGTAAAAAAAAACATAGAACTAAAAGAAAGGAAGATCGACACAGAAAAATGAAAGAGAAAAGGAGAGGGAGAGGAAGAATGATAATAATCAAAAAAGAGCAAAAAGAGAGCAAAATAATGCTGAGAAAAAAAGAATTAAAGAATGGAAAGAGAAGAGAAATAGTACAGAGAACAGACACAGAGGTAGAAAGACAAATGAAAAACAGGAAGAAACAGAAAGAATGAACATTGCAAAGGAAGGAGAGAAAGAAGGTTTAAAGTAGAAAAATAGAAATGGGGAAAGATAGAGAAGGGCAAAAAAGCAAGAATGGAGAAAATAAATGAAAATGAAATGGAATAAGAAGGAAAGAATGAAACAATTGGGAAAAAGAAAGATAAAAAGCAGGAGAGAAAGACAGAGAGGCAAAGAAGCATTTTCGGGAGAGGAGTGACGCAGGCTGGGGGAGGCGTAGCCGAACCAGATAAGGACCCACAGGGAACCCCTAATGGCGGCGGGTCCACCGGAAGTGCAAAGGGCAAAAGCCCTGCGTAAAAAGAGGCGCACGGATTGGGTGCGCCTTTTGAAAAGTACGAACCACCCAATAACATGGAGAAGGGCAGGGCGACCAAGAGGGTCAAAAGGCAGCAGGGGCCGACCTTGCCACAATCGGACCTCGACTCATCGCCTTGGTAGAAAGACTGACATGCGATGCAGTGAGACATGGCTACTCATGCTCGGCATCCTGCAGACAAAGCAGGAGTGCTGTCTTGGTGGCACAAACAAAGAATAAGGAATGCACCGGATCAAGCTTCACAGGGGCTCCTCGAGCCATCACGGCGGTTCTTATGGGGCGACACAACCAAGGCGCAAGATAATCTGACCAGGAGATCCTGCCTCATGGTGGGATGGCCGGCTGCCAAGGTCGTGCATCACAGAAAGGGTTCAAGTGGGCGGTGGTGCAACTGGAGATGCGCCATCACGTGGTTGAGATGAGCATGGGTCATAAATGAATAAGACCGTCGCTAGCAAAAAGGACAAGGGGTGGGGGTACTTTACTGTAATGTAGTGCCTGTGATGTAACAGGCGTAGAGCGTAAGCGTAAGGTTCATGTAACCCTTAAACCAATAAAGGCTGGTCGCGCGCGTACGTACGCCACTAGAGCGAGGACGGCGAGATCGGCATAGTGACCACACCGTCATCCGCTCCACTCAACACGCATGCACAGACGTCACCCAAAGATTACACTGACACTTTCATTGTGGGTGAAGAACTGCTGCAGGTTTATTTCATACAACATAAGTATGACCATAAGTGGGTTATCTTACGGGCGATCCAGGGCAAGCAGCCCCTCGCTGCCCCGCCCGCCTGGCGAGCCAGCACGCACGGTGGGTCGATGCCCGGCAGTGCGGCACATATTTTCAGATCATCCTTTGGATCACGTGATCTGTCTACTACTCCCGCCACTTTTGACGGGGCGGAGCGTGTTGTGGCACACCCCTGGTTGGTCAGGCCCCCCAACCGCCCGAAGGACTAACGGGGCGCCGTCGCGGTCTTCCCAGAACCTCCTTCGGCTCCCGGACCTTGGCTCGGGCACCCTTACTGTGCCGGACAGGGGTACCCTTACTGTACCGCCTGTCGCAGAGGTACCCTTACTGTACCCTTCTGCCTCCAGATCGCCCTGTAACTCCGCCTGCAACGCAAGAACAAACATTAAAACATTCCAATGGCGCGCTGCCTCCGCCGCGCAGGGTAAGCGGAAAGGGTGGGAATACGCGTGGCCAGGAGGAGCGGCGCAGGAAGCAGAGGAAGATCCGAGGGGGTGAGGCGCCTAAAAAGGGGGACTAGCCTCGCCCACCCTAGGGCACGCCTCCCCACGACAAACCCCATTGGAGGGGCCTCCCCTCCCCGAGGCGCGGCCTCACTAGCGAGGCTGAGCAGGGGGGGGAGGCTCCGACGGGCGGCCACTAGAAGGCTGCCCTGCTGATGTCCCCCTGCGTGGGATGCGGGCAGCGGCATAGTGACCACACCGTCATCCGCTCCACTCAACACGCATGCACAGACGTCACCCAAAGATTACATTGACACTTTCATTGTGGGTGAAGAACTGCTGCAGGTTTATTTCATACAACATAAGTATGACGATAAGTGGGTTATCTTACGGGCGATCCAGGGCAAGCAGCCCCTCGCTGCTCCGCCCGCCTGGCGAGCCAGCACGCACGTGGGTCGATGCCCGGCAGTGCGGCACATATTTTCAGATCATCCTTTGGATCACGTGATCTGTCTACTACTCCCGCCCCTTTTGATGGGGGCGGAGCGTGTTGTGGCACACCCCCGGTTGGTCAGGCCCCCCAACCGCCCGAAGGACTAACGGGGCGCCGTCGCGGTCTTCCCAGAACCTCCTTCGGCTCCCGGACCTTGGCTCGGGCACCCTTACTGTGCTGGACAGGGGTACCCTTACTGTACCGCCTGTCGCAGAGGTACCCTTACTGTACCCTTCTGCCTCCAGATCGCCCTGTAACTCCGCCACAGCTCTGGGGAGGCTCCCGTCGCTGCCAGAGCCCCCCTTCCCTCCATTGCTGCTACTGATGCCCTGCCCTTGCGAGCGCCTCTTGCACGTCCAGCAAGAACATGTCCATCCCTACCCTAGACAGGTGTGCCCCATCCGGCTCATAGAACCCCTTCACCTTTTCCTGGATCAATGCATGTCTGATGAAGCCCATGCCCCTGCGCTCCATGAATTTTTGCATGGACCTATTGACCCTTGTGCGTGACCGATCTACTGCTGCCGGAGACCTGGCCCCCCTCCAAGTCTTGCGGGGGACGATCTCCGACCACCACAGTTCGCATGAACCCAGTGCCTGGCTGATGGCTGGCAAGTCCGTTTGCATGGACAGAAGCAGGGCCCTCCTTCCCCTGGAAACAAGGTCGTTTCCCCCAAGGTGCAAGATGATGACCGACGGCTGTACCCCCCCAGTCGCCAAACGCTGTTCAATTGAGCCCCGTGCTTCACTCAATTTCATCCCCGGGGAGCCCATCCACACAAACTGTGTGTTAACAAAACTCTGCGGCCAATTCCTGTGCGCTGCCCAGCGTTCCAACCTTGTGATGTAGGAGTGTCCCATCAACCATACCTGGTGACCTGCCAAATGAAACAATGAAGCAGCTTTTAGGCAGTTGTATATTTATTTGCACACAAAATTTCTCGGGGTATACCCGCTGTAGAACACTCATTAAGGACACTCGGATATGTTCATACGCTATGGAACACTCAGTATGGGAAACTCAAAATTGTACATGCGGCATCACGGTCGGACATATCTCTTAAAACAGTCGGATTCCCAGCGCCCCACACCCTTCACGCCCTCTGGGCCCATGCCAGCTTTGGCAGCAGAGGTGGCGGCGCCAATTCGGAAAGAGTGGGAGGAGAATCTGCGCCCACTCCCCGATAAACCCCCCTTGTCAAGGGCGGCTCCCAGAATGCGATCAAACTGAAATCTGGTGAGGGGGGCCCCATCCGCATGAATCAGGAAGGGCCCCGGGACCGCTGGGCGCAAGGCCAGGTATTCTCTGACAGTGTGGACCGGGCAATACCTGTTGTCCCCCAGTGCTTGTAGAACTACTGTCTTTCCCCTCCCCGCCTGGTTTGTCTTGGATTTGCGAATGCGGAGTTCAAGGGATACATTGAGACCCACGTCTGCGATACCCAGCGCTGTGCCAGACCGGTCAACCTTGGATTTCGCCACCAGTTCGCTAACCCTAAAGGCCCCGAAAAAGGCCAGGCAGAAAGCCGTTGAAAAGAGCCTCGCTTCGAACAGGGAGAAGGTAACCAGGGGTACTGCGTCTAGGATGCGCTGCAGGTCAATGAATTAAATGGGCGCCCTGGTGTCCGGTTGTCTAATCTCCTCCCTGGCCCAGCCCTTCAGGGCCGCCCTGATCTTGAAAGACCCCGTTGGGTCGGCACCCCCATCTAGCTTGGCATCGTGGCGCACGGCTGCCAGGTGACCACATCTCCATGAGTGGCTTTTGCCGTTCTCCTTGGCCCACACCACGAAGGTCTCTACCTGATCCTCGCTCCCCGAGGCCAGGCCACCCTGCGCCTCCACTACTGCTCTAAATGTCGCTAACTGGGAGCCGTACTTCTTCTGTGTCGCCGGCGCCAGGGACCTCTCCCCCATCTTCCTCAGTCGTTCCCCCACCGAAGCAGGCGCCAAAGGGGGTCTGGGAATGGTGTCATCTCCGCCCTTGCCCGCGGCCATGCCTCTCGAAACCGGAGCCACTGAAAGCGAGAAAGAGCGTCAGCTGCCACATTCTTGACACCCGCGATGTGCCGCGCCCTAAACTCAATGTTGCTGCGCAGCCCTGCCTTCACTAACTCCCTCAGCAGACTTAAAACTAGTGGGCACGAGGCGGTCAGACAGTTGATGGCGTGCACCACCGCCATGTTGTCTGACCAGAAAACTACCTTCATGTCGCTTAGTGTGGCCCGCCATAAGTGCAGCGCTACAAGGATGGGAAAGAGTTCCAACACTGCAATGTTGTTTGTTACCTTCTTTTTACGCCATGCATTTGGCCACCTCATTGCGCACCACTCTTCGCCCAGGATCACGCCAAAACCTTCCCTACCAGACGCATCTGAGAACAGGCAAGGCTCCTGGCTGGCTATCCACGGGGCCCTCCAAATCACCGTACCATTGAAACCAATGAGGAATTCTGCCCACATTGCTAGATCCGCTTTCAAGCCTGCAGTCAACCTTACAAAATGGTGCTTCTGTAGTACATTTGCTGTGGCCCCCGCCAGCCTCCTCGAGAATACCCTGCCCGCTGGTATCACACTAGCTGCAAAGTTCAACTTGCCCACCAAGCTCTGGACCGCCCCTAGGGTCGCTTTGTCCTTGCCCAGCAGCGCCTGGATGTCCTGCAACAAGCCCTGAACCTTCTCAGCGGGAAGTCTCGATTCACCTTTAACCGTGTCCAGCTCCACACCCAAAAAGGTCAGGACCTGCGCTGGCCCCTCGGTCTTACCTGGGGCAAGGGGAACTCCTAGGAAATCTGCCACCTCCTCAAAGCGTCTCAGCCCTGCCGCACACTCGTCTGTCCCAGCCGGGCCAAAAAACAAAAAATCATCTAGGTAGTGGGTCATCTGCGTGATCCCATGGAGGTCCCCCAAGACCCACTGAAGGAGCGAGCTGAAGGCTTCGAAGTAGGCACAGGAGACTGCGCAACCCATTGGCATGCAGCAATCATAGAAGAACTGACCCGCCCACTTGAAACCTAGCAGGTGCTGGCTTTCTGGGTGAACCGGCAGCAGGCGGAATGCGGACTCAATGTCCGCCTTAGCCAGCCACGACCCATTCCCCACTCTGCGTATTATGTCAATGGCCATATCCAGGGAGCAGTATGACACAGAACCACGCCAGTGGTTCACGGAATTCCCCTCGGGGTATGATAGGTGGTGGATCAAGCGATAGGCGCCCTGCTGTTTCTTCGGTACCACCCCCAGCGGTGAAACCAAGAAATGATCCAGGGGAGGGCTGATGAATGGCCAGGGGAGGGCTGATGAATGGGCCCGCCACTCTCCCTGCTGACAACTCCTTTTGTATTTTTTTTTTTGCGCTACCACCCCGGGCAGGTCCCTGGCTGACTTCAGGTTCAGTGCGTCCCTGGACTCCAGTGGCCCCTTGTATGGAATCTTAAAACCATCGAGGAACCCACCCGCTAGCAGGGCCCTGTCCTGCACCAATGGATAGCGCCTGACGAACGGGATGAAATTATTCATGATGATGGGGGATGGGCCCTTGGCGGGCCTAGGGCGCTGCGTGGGGGGCCCAGGAGCGCAGGGGGTGATGGTGGGGGTCCCTTGCGCGGGGGGTGGTCCGTCCCTTGTGGTTTCATTGGCGTTGCGTGTCTGTCCTGTTGGGTGGGGTAGGCTGGGTCACGCCCTGGCTGGAGGTGCAGGTGTTCGCAGGGTGTTGTGCACTGCACTTGCTGCAGCTGTGTGCGAATTTGCATTACCTTCCCCAAGTGCAGTTGCCCCCATTGTAAAGCCGACATGTGCCTGAGTTGAAGCGCTTGGAGCCCTGCCTCTGCCCTCGCCCACTGCCCCCACGAAAAGACTGCTTGAAGGGGCACCTGGGAAACTGATCCTTTCTCCTGTCGTCTGACTCCCCTTGCCCTTTATACGACTGATCCTTCCTATACTGGGTGGGCCGGCACATGTGTTGTACCCAAAGTTGGATCTCCTTCTGATCCCACCCCAGGTCCGGGCATATGGCCATTCTTTTCCGGAAGTCTTGGTCATAATAGAACCAGCCCAACCCCCCAGAGAGCCTCGCCTCTTCTTGAATCGTGCTGGCATATTGCATGAGGGCCTCACTCTGTTCTGGAAATTTCTGGACCACCACTGCCGCCAATATGTTAAATGCTGACGTCCAGTTCTCAACTGTCTTGTCAGGCCAGCGCTGATATCTGACTCTTTCCTCTTCCTTACGCCCCATTTTTCTGGTGTCCACCCCTGCCGACCCGTGCATAAGTAGTGTCAGGATGTCTATGTACTCCCGCCTCCATATCCCTTCTTTTGCGGCCTGCGGTACCATCCACGCCAGGGAGCAGCGGCCGGATGCCAATGGTGCCTGAGTAACAAGGGGTCTGGGAACCTGCCCAGTACCCTCCCCTACTGGGACAGCAGAACCTGTGGCCACGGCGGGCATAGGCTCGAGAGCAACGTTGGTGGTGGCCGGACCATTCGCAGGTGGGGGGGTGAGGAAACCAGCGCACCAACCGTGGGTGCAACCGCTGCAGTAATTGCGGTGGGACTAGCATTCCCTGCGAGTGACAGCCCCGGAGCTCCCCCAGGCTCACCATTATGAGATTCCGCGGCTGCGCTCTGTCCAGCCCAAACTTGGAGCACGGGGGCTTGGGCTCCCGCGGGCACCGCCGCTGGGGTCACCTGTGGCGGGGCAGATAAAGCGTCCAAGCGGCTCTGGAATACAGTCATGAGGCTAAGCATGTGGTCCATGGCCTTGCCCATTTGCGCCATGTCCGAGATGCCTGTGGCAGAGTCATGCACCACCGGTGTTACAACGGCCGACACGGTGTTACGTGGTGCAGCCGCTTGCCGTTTCTTTGCAGGCGGGGCCTCAAGCATGTCTTTTGTTGTGGGCTTGCGTACCCGAGTAGACCTCCAGGGCTCCGCCCCCGAAGGGCCGGGGATGCCCTCGGCTGGAGGGGATGCGACAACCACGCCAGAGTCGTCCTGCCTGCGGGCCTCAATAAAACCCTGAACCCACGCCGGGCCCTTCTCACGAGCGATTGCCATAAATTCCGCCCACATCCCGTCTTGCGGTGCGCTCGACTGCGTCTCATCGATCGACGTCTCCTGGGAGAAAAGTGGACCCGGTGTCCCGATATCCTCCATGGTGCGGTGCTCAACCTTTGCGGTCACAGCTTGCACTCGTCCCCCTTTGCGCTTTTCCCACGGTCCCTGCTCCTAACGTTTGTGGGCTGACCCCCCGTCGATCTGTAGGGAGGGAGAGAAACGGCGTTAGCACGGTGACATCAGCTGCGGGACTAGCTTTTACCCCTTCAGCAACATAGTCAGTGTCCAAATTAACCCCCTCTGCAACATAGTCTGCATCCTAATCTGAAGCTGTCTGCCAAAGACCTTGACCCAGGGCACCCGATGGCTATGTCCGGGCAGAGGCAGAGGCTGGTTCCGAGGTCCGCTACAAGGGAAATGATAACCACCCACGGCCGGTATTACTTCAATGTAGTTGATGCATGCTGCTGGTACTGACCCTTTACTGGTAAGATACCCATATATGAGAACATTGTCTTACTATGACATTTATTAGTCTATTTATCCTATATATATTTATTTTTTTTATATTTTTTTTTCCGTTCTATTATTTCGTATAAATTGTTACAAATATCATTTCATTATTGCAGAATGTCTCCGAGGTCCGTGCTGCCACAGGGACCGGGGAGGTAGCTTGGAATCATCTCAATCTGTGTTATGTATATACTTATCGCAATTGAAGCATTAGTTAGATACTACACGGAGTGCATTATGCAAATAAGTACGTGTTAATATTTCTTACGCTCCCCATTGGACAATGATTATTCTTGGTCAATGTGTACATTTATAACCCCCAGGTGAGCCCATGTAAGCTCATTGATGAGTGATGAGTGCCGCTGCCATATCGTTAGAGGGTCGACACCGTGCACTTCGCGTGCACCCTTTTACCTATAGCGCGCATACGACCCAGCGGTATTGGAGCGCTCTACCGGCACCTACATCATGACATTGGGGGCGGGCCCTGCCGCGGCCATAGCGCGCGAATTATACCAGGAGGCATGGGGGCGCTACATGCGATGCCCGTCTATATTGCGCAGGATTCCCGCTCATGCCCGTCGAGGCGTGCCTCACTCAGAAGCCCAGCCACCGACGTCACTGTAGTCCCGCAGGGGGGGGGGGTGGTGGTGGATGCCCGCGCTGAAATTTAACTCGACCCGAAGGTATTGGACCGCGTTACAGAGCACAGTATCTACATCACACATTCCGTCGCGGGGAAGATTGAATGATTTTCTGTCTGCGTCCTGCCCCGCGAATTGTAGCCTATCCCGAACCCTATTTGGCCAGTTCTGGGAAGGCCGGGGCTCTGTCCGACCGCATTGCCGCATTCTGTGAGTGCCAGCTGCGTTGCACGCGGCGCCCGATGCCCTCTTATTGAAAGCGTGGGGATACATTGCCTTGGCCAGAGTCAATACACAACGGCACGGTGCGGGGGGGGGCGGGTGACCAAACGCCGGATGTGTCTGCGGTTCTGGACGGAACTGCGCAACCAAATCGCCCCTAAAGCGCCCCAAGTACAGAACGATACCGCCACCCAGTTATCCTCTCTTTGTTGCGGATCGGGGATCACCACCGTAGTTACCGGGCCGTAAACGATAGCCGGTGGGGTGGGGGACGTGGGCGGGTAGTAATGCCGGTTTCTTGGCGGGAAGGGACCGTAGTCAATCAACATCCCGAGGCACCCGGTCAAGCGACTCACGCAGCCCCACGCGGCCAGCGCAGCCGGGATGTCCGCCTAAACATAGTCCATCCCTCCCTCTTGACCGCCCTGCGGCCTGGCAACGCTCGAAATTGCACCCGATAACGGCATATTGCCCCACCGCATTGTCCCTCAGAGGCACTGGACCCCAACTTGCGCCCCCCCCACCCGTGGCCATCCGAGCCACAGGGCCCCGTCAACCTGGTCATGCCCAGGGACAGGGCCGGGGTGGGAGGGGGTTTGCAAGACTCACCGTTGCTTGTTGGTGTACAAAACAAAACGCACGACGACGTAGGAGCCCCGATCGCGACCGCGTGGTACGGACGGCAAACCGCTGGTGTCCGTCTCAGGAAATACGCGTGGCCAGGAGGAGTGGCGCAGGAAGCAGAGGAAGATCCGAGGGGGTGAGGCGCCTAAAAAGGGGGTCTAGCCTCGCCCACCCTAGGGCACGCCTCCCCATGACAAACCCCATTGGAGGGGCCTCCCCTCCCCGAGGCGCGGCCTCACTAGCGAGGCGGAGCAGGGGGGGGGAGGCTCCGACGGGCGGCCACTAGAAGGCTGCCCTGCTGATGTCCCCCTGCGTGGGACGCGGGCAGCGGCAATAACCATCGCATTGACTCCTGTCGTCATTTAAGGCCTCAGCCCCTAGTCGCGCCCACCGGGTGGTCCTGGGCCCGCATGCACCCAAGCGGTAGCCCCAGGACATAACACTTTACAGCTCTTGTTTCTTTCCCCCCAGTCGGATCATAGTGGAGGATGGCGCGGTAGTATCTGGTTCAAACACAGATTTGGCAGGAGGAGGGGCCAGAGCCCCTCCCGGAAACTTCTCCCCACTACCGCCATGATCGGGCGCAGGTAAAATGCCGCTGCCCGCGTCCCAAGCAGTGGGACATCAGCAGGGCAGCATGTTAGTGGCCGCCCGTCGGAGCCTTCCCCTTTGCTGCCTCGCGCGCGAGGCTACGCCCACCAAGGTATGACTCCCATAGTTTGGAGCTGGAGGCGGGCCGGTGGGGGCGGGGGGCGCGGCTTGCCCCCCCCTACTTAGGAGGCCCGCTCGCCCATTTCCTCCTCTGTTCCCTGCGCCGCTCCAGCCTGGACACGCGATTTGGTCGCTCCAGGCCGCCGCCGTTGTCGTGGTCGTGTTCGTGGTCGCCGTCGATTTGGTCGCTCCAGGCCGCCGCCGTTGTCGTGGTCGTCGTCGACGTGCGCTTTACGGTATGTCCATACTCTAGCCCTTTTCCCCGTCCCCGACCCTGGGTTAAGCCCGGGTAGTACAGGGGCCTCGTGGTTGGACACCACGGAGTGGGGGCCGAGGTTGTTGGAAGCGCGGGTGGCTCACCGTCCGGGGGTCCCGGGTTCGATCACCAGTGCGCGCGGGGCATGTGAAGTCCCTTTGATTAATTTGGGTGGCGGTCAGTTTTCGGGGACAGGCGATCGCTGGACACGCCGTCTGGTCGGTGGGGAATCGCGGGTTGCTCCTCCAGTGCTCGGGGTCGGAGTCCTGGCCTGGTTTCGCTCCAATTTCAGGGAGCACGGAGAGGATGTGGCTCAACGGCTAGAGCGGCGGGCCTTGATGTTGGGAAAGCGGTTTCGAGTCTCGGCAGGGTGCGCGCACCATTCCTGTGATTCTGGGCTCTTAACGTGCCCCTGCCTGACGATGAATGTGTCCGTGACCGAACCGGTGCCGGTGTAAAGCGCTCTGATAAATCCAGTCATTCTTTATCCCAGGTCGCCGCTGCGACTCAGCTGTGCCGTGCCCCAAACCGTGTTTACACCCAGAGACACAGGCCCAAGCGTGGTTCAGCTCACTGAGCCACACTGCACCGTTAGGAAGGGGGGGTGCACAAGCCCGTAGGGCGCCCGGGGGGAATATTTTCGGAAGCGTGTTAGACAAGGATGCCCCCTCGATGTGTGGTCTGGCAGCAGGCCGTACACTGCCCCAGTGTGCTCCCGAACATGCTCGCGCTGTTTTATTATCGTCTCGTTTATTATCGAGATTATCGTCTCCACGGAAGTACAACTAGCCCGCGGCGCTGGCCTGAACCTTCTATGCTGCACACAGGGGGGTGAAAGATCGGGGTGCAGGGGAGGAAGAAGCTACAGCTGTTTGTCTTGGCTTGCTTTGTGCACAAGAGTCTCGGAGTAGCTCGGGCCGAGCCAGAGCCCGACATCTCGCATGAACCAGCTGGAGCCTTTAGTGGTCAGCCCACGTCTATAGTAGGTACCCTTCCCATTTATTGTAATTTTCTCACAGGACAGAACGCAGCGCCTTGAAACCCTCACCGGTGCTTTGCCGCGCTCTAGAAATTCTTGATTGAGGACGCGAGGCGGTGCCGAAGAGGGCCTGTGCTCGCCTCGGGGCCCTGCGGAAAGAGGCTATATCTGCTTTTTGGGAAGGGCAGGCAGTGCCCAGGGAGAACCCGTGCTCGTTTTTAAGGCCCCTGTAGCCCCAGATGAGATACCCCCTAAAGGAGAGATGCGACGCCCTGCTTCTCCGGAAGGCCAGGCAGTGCCCCCAGGGCGCGAGCCTGCAATAGGCGTTCCCAGAGTGCATCTCGGGGGCTGCCCAGAGCGAGAACCGCGTCATTAGATAAGCACAGGCAGTGCCTCCGGGGTACCTGAGCTAGCCTCGGGGGTCCCCTGACTCCAGCGCAGAGGCCGCTCATAGGCGAGTTGTGTCGTCATCAGACAAGGGCTGATTGTGCCTCGGGGTCCCTGGGCCTGCACCTGGTGGGCCCTGTAGCCCAGCTAGAGGCTAGGCAGAGACGAGACGGAACTGGCGACTGCTGTTTGTTTCCTAGCGTTTCCCAATCATGACTGTGGATGTGTTGTTTGGCAGTGTGGTAGCTCTCAGGCTCGTTTGTGGTTTTCTTGTGTGCCGCTAGTGTGGAAGGATGGTGCTGTTACTGCAGTTGAATGCCCCGACGTTGAATGGCTATGCTGCAACATACATTTGGTTTCAGTCCCCATTTGCCAGAAGGTGCATTGGGAGCGCATCGGGATTGCTACATTGCTTGTTATGTGGCGTCAGAGTTTGCGGGACAGCAAACGAGGAGCGTGGCTGTGTGGTTGTCCCCAGTACTGAATGCATGGTTTGCTGGGCGAAGGGCTGGGAAAGGAAATGAAACCAAGTGGATTGGCGCCCGTGGTTTGCTGTTTTTTCAAGGGAGGCGTCCTTCTTGTTACTTGCAATTTGTGGCGGGGAGTCTGGATGTTCTGGAGCTGCACGCACACCGCTGGCGGACATTAATGTGGGGTTCCGGTGGTTGATCTGCATCGTGGTTCTGCACCTCCACACAGTTGCTCTTACCACGTGATAGGAATGGGGGCAGGCTCTTGGTAAAGCTGCTTTGTTTCGCAACGTGATGGTACTGATGTTGTCGGCCTTTGAATAATGGAGTGCATACCCCGCCGAGATTACGTTCGTTATGAGGGTGCGGGGGGGGGAGAAGAACCCGGCATTATCGTAGAAAGGGTTGCGTCTTATAGCTCACGGTCATAGGTCACTGCCCCTGTGGCGCTGAGTGTACCCCGCTGTAATATGCCCCTTCCGTATCGTTACTGCTACCCCCCTACACTGTTCGGACAGGATCCATTCGAGGGCAGGCTGCGCACGGCCCTTCACGCCCAGCAGGCGCTGCTCTCATAAGACAGTTATCGCTTACAGGGGCTCACCACCGATCTCTGTTTTCTTGACATGCCACCATGTTCAGCTATCTTGTCCCCCGTCGCAGTTCCCTGCTGTCTCCTCCTGCCCTGTTTGGAAGTTTATGATGCGTAGGCACCGGATGCTGCGTTTCTTGAGGGGGGGGGGCCACAGTCGGTGCTTGGGTGCTGGCCTGGCGTGCTGGAGGCTGGATTTGCATGCGGGGCTTTGAACCGCTTCGCGCGGGCGCCAGCCGCGCGGCACGGGGGACATGGGTGCCGCCGCGGCTTCGGCCGGGCGCGATGTCATGGACGGCACTACCTGTGTGTCTGCACTGCATTATGGAAATGTGGAGGTTCGCTTACAATGTCCGCTGGAGGACTCCTCTGAGGCTCTTGTTTGCTGAAAGACGGTTTGCGCTGGTTTTTGTTGTACATACACATTCTGGTGCTTCTAGATTACACGCTCTGGAATGGTTGCAATTTTGCTGCCCAGCATGCAGAGGCGGTATGTGTTGGTGTCTTTAATGTTGCTTTGAAGCACATGATGCTGCGTTTCTTTCCGCGGCAATTCCAGGCCCCCACATAAATGTCAGGATAACTCGTGCGATTCGTTACCTTCCTGGAGAAAGATCAAGAATTTGTATAGTGGAGGTTTTGACTTCAGTGTAGGAGTGCAGACGGTTAAATTGGCCCGCTGCAATGAACGTGTGCGAAGTAGATTTTCAGAGTGTGTATGATGTATAGAGGTCAGCAGGTTACTGTGTTCAAAGGGGGCACCCTTTTGTCACTTGCAATGTAGATCTTACAGCCCTAATAGTCAACCGTGAGCTACGAACGCTCATCCTAGAGCTGCATACACACCACTAAGCGGACATCATTAGAACATTGATCAGTGTTACAAAGAGGGTTAATTTGGCTGACTCGACTGAGCTTGTGCTTCTCCACTCCAAGCAGCCTTAAACTATACTGCCTGCCAGTGGGGAAGGCCATGAATCGCCTACACTTTGAGTCCTTTGGCTCAAGTCACCTGTCCTATACACTGACTTATATGCATATGATTGATTTGCCCGGCGGGTTTTGCGTGAGATGCAAAGTCGCGGACACCCTACACTGGTAGGAGTGGCACTAATTAACTAATTAAATGCATCTGCGAGTGGTCATGGAAACGTCGTCATCATTAACTTTTGGTATTTCATGCCCTGCGCAATTGAGTTCATTTCTCTCCAGTTCCCTGGGAAAGGTTTGGGGGGGCCAGGGTGATCTATGACGAGTCTGTACTCATTACGGTTTATGGTAAGCGTTTTTGAGACACATATGGAGTAGTTTACTAGTTTAGCTCTTGGCCTATGGTAATTTTTCGTCAAGTGGTGCAACAGGATAAGGGCAGGCTATAGGTAGATATGTCTCTGGCAGCAGGTGTACAATTATGTCAAGGTTCAGCCTAAATCCCAGTCGCAACCATGATGCAATGGTCAGCTTGTGGAAAGGTGTAACACAGAAATTGGGCGACCAATGTTAGTAATGTAAGTTCAACGCTTGAGTCAGGAGATGCTGCTGTCTCTCCTCTTCACCTTGCTATTAAAAAACAGCTGGGGTAAGGTTTCTCAAATTAGTCACAGTGACGGCTTAGCGTATATAGAAAGTCAGCAGCCTGTGCTGTGTTAAGAAAAGTTGTGGGCTTGGGTGTGTGTATCATACATAACATCTTGTAGGTATTCTGTAGTTCCACGCTTAAGTCAAGAGATGCGGCGGCCTTTCATCTTTAGCCTTGCTATTAGGAAGCAGCTGGTGTGATAATTTCTGCAACTCAGTCATAGTGGCAGCTTAGTCTATACAGGAAAGGCAGCAGCATGAGCTGTTTTGAGACAGACGGAAGGCCTGGGTTTGTCTATCATACTTAACATCTTTGAGGTTATTCTCCCTGTTCCACGGGGAGGCCAGGGAAAGCACGGAGTGACATGGTTGACCGAGACTTAGCCTGGCTTGCCGCTGCTGCGACCTTGTGAGGTTTGTTTACGTATTGTATGAAGGTGACAGAGGCTGTCACTGTGGTTTGATAGGCGCCAGGGCCAGATTAAGGTTCAGTGCAGGGCCTCATTTGGGGGGGCAATTCCAGGCGAAAGCTTCAAGCCAGGCAGCCCTGGGAATTAGGCAGGCGTACGATTAGCTAAGAGTTTGGTCAAACTGAGGGAGAGCATATCGACCACAAACAATTGGGGAACCAGAAAACGCTTTACAAAGCAATGCTGTAGATTTCTGGTAGAATGCTGGGTGGATAGGCTTCAGGGATAAGGCCATGACCTTTCTGAAAGGGGCATTCTTCTTCGACCTGTGTCGAACTGGGAAAGGAAGTAAGGAGGGCTGGATAACTCTTTATTCTACCTGCGGTGGCACATCTTGCCAGGAGTGATGGTCAAAGGTTTCGCCTTCAGCCAGCCTAGGTTCACGCCCGGCCACTCCAAGCTGAATTGTTCATGGTGGTTTCGGGCCGCATTTACACAGCCCAGTATTTGGCCCCTGGAGTTGTCAGTGTCGTGAATTACTAAATTTCACTGAACTGGAGGTGGGCTTGGTGTTACACGAGCAGAAGTTTGGGAGTGCAAGCCTCCACCTAGGAGGTGGCTGGCGGAATCTGATGAACTACTTCAAACGGTTCACAGCACTGCACGTGGGAGAGAGTCAATGACCTGTGCATACTTCAACCAGACACCCGTGTATGGCATGCCCTCAGCTACATAGTAATAATTGAGAGAGCAGAGAGCGACCATGAGCATGACCAGAGACGTGCTGCCCTCCACAGACATTTGACAGGTTAATGGGCAAGGCTAGCGGAAAAGCCAGATGTAATGTCGTCATTTTAGGCGGACGTGCCCCAGGTATTGGCAAGATAGAGACACTGTCAACTATGAAGATATGAACGAAATCATAACTGGGGCTCACAACAAATCATTTGATAAAATAGACGTTTCATTTTCAAGCCACTATGGCGGCACCACGAATTACCATAGCACAGCAACACCGGTATAACAAGGACTATAGGCACACCTATTGACCCTTTCCAGCAGCAATAAAGTCCGAAGCTAGCTTCTATTTATC
The DNA here is from genome assembly GCF_964204655.1 of Triturus cristatus. Classification (NCBI taxonomy): domain Eukaryota; kingdom Metazoa; phylum Chordata; class Amphibia; order Caudata; family Salamandridae; genus Triturus; species Triturus cristatus. The sequence goes on from NC_140591.1 coordinate 702,319,233, forward strand.
AAGCGAGGCAATTTATACGCTGCCCAGTGGGGAGCAGGAAAAGATTGGGATGGACAGCGGGACTAGTATAAGACTTGATCGTCCTATTTAATGTACCTTAATTTGCAAGTAGAAAGGCTAAAACGAGGTAATGTTGCTAGATATGGGTCAGTTTGCAGTACACAATAGGATAATGCCATGTGAAAGGAAACAAATTCATATACCCGTGATGTCAGCTTGTGTTTATATACGTAGGTAAAGTGGCTGACTCGCACGCTACCTTCACCCTGCTTGTTGGGATGTAGCTGTTGGGAACACAATTACAAGCCAGGAAGGCACTTAATTTGGCCAATTGAAGAATCTTAATAGGATTCCAGGTCCATAGGGCCTAATTCACCATGCCTTGTTATCAATGCCATATTTCCCAGCCTGAGAAACAGATTTAGGTGTTGCCCTTCCCGCTCATGCCTTTCTTGGAGCCAGGGAATTGGGAATCAATCGCATATTTGGGTCCCCGAGCTGAGAGATGTATTCAGTCAGTCAAATTGGCTTTATCCGGAGTCATGATAAACGGCGTCCGATTAGCAGTTGCGTTAAAAATGTTTTGCCCAGCCGACAAATCATGCAACCCTCGCAGTAGCAACTCAGGAGCCATGACGCTATCAATACATCACCTTTGTAGATAGAGTGGAAATTAAAACCTTCGTGCTAGGATGTGAAGGGAATCGAAGGATTGAGGAATTCAGTTATGGTTCAGTTCTGGCTCCATATGCAGGTACTAGATCTTCCCTTAAAGACGTTAGGACGATCTGCTGTGGCTTCGCTTAGAAGGTTAGGAACACCAGTCACGTCTAAGCTTACGGCAGTGGGGCCAAAAGACATCCTTTGTTCGTCTGCCCTGGGCTTCTGTGTAAAGTTGCACATTAATGCCGTCTTTTACGGGTTACAGAACAGGACCCCTAATTTAGCCCATTAAGCTGGATCGCAGGGCACATATAACAGCAAAGGGAGGAAGGGGGGCTCTGGCAGCGACGGTAGCCTCCCCAGAGCTGTGGCGGAGTTACAGGGCGATCTGGATGCAGACGGGTACAGTAAGGGTACCTCTGCGACAGGCGGTACAGTAAGGGTACCCCTGTCCGGCACAGTAAGGGTGCCCGAGCCAAGGTCCAGGAGCCGAAGGGGGTTCTGGGAAGACCGCGACGGCGCCCCGTTAGTCCTTCGGGCGGATGGGGGGCCTGACCAACCGGGGGTGTGCCACAACACGCTCCGCCCCTATCGGAAGGGGCGGGAGTAGGAGACAGATCACGTGACCCAGTGGATGATCTGTAAATAATTATGTGCCACACTGCCGGGCATCGACCCACCGTGTGTGCTGGCTCACCAGGCGGGCGGAGCAGCAAGGGGCTGCCTGCCCTGGATCGCCCGTAAGATAACCCAATTTTATTATCATACTGTGTTGTATGAAATAAACCTGCAGCAGTTCTTCACCCACAAATAAAGTGTCAGTGTAATCTTTGGGTGACGTCTGTGTATGCGTGTTGACTGAAGCGGATGACGGTGTGGTCACTATGCCGCTGCCCGCGTCCCAAGCAGTGGGACATCAGCAGGGCAGCATGTTAGTGGCCGCCCGTCGGAGCCTTCCCCTTTGCTGCCTCGCGCGCGAGGCTACGCCCACCAAGGTATGACTCCCATAGTTTGGAGCTGGAGGCGGGCCGGTGGGGGCGGGGGGCGCGGCTTGCCCCCCCCCTACTTAGGAGGCCCGCTCGCCCATTTCCTCCTCTGTTCCCTGCGCCGCTCCAGCCTGGACACGCGATTTCCCTCCCTTTCCACTTACCCCACGTGTCAGGCACAGCGCGTTAGTTGGAATGTTTTAATGTTTTCTTTTGCGTTGCAGGCGGAGTTACAGGGCGATCTGGATGCAGACGGGTACAGTAAGGGTACCTCTGCGACAGGCGGTACAGTAAGGGTACCCCTGTCCGGCACAGTAAGGGTGCCCGAGCCAAGGTCCAGGAGCCGAAGGGGGTTCTGGGAAGACCGCGACGGCGCCCCGTTAGTCCTTCGGGCGGTTGGGGGGCCTGACCAACCGGGGGTGTGCCACAACACGCTCCGCCCCTATCGGAAGGGGCGGGAGTAGGAGACAGATCACGTGACCCAGTGGATGATCTGTAAATAATTATGTGCCACACTGCCGGGCATCGACCCACCGTGTGTGCTGGCTCACCAGGCGGGCGGAGCAGCAAGGGGCTGCCTGCCCTGGATCGCCCGTAAGATAACCCAATTTTATTATCATACTGTGTTGTATGAAATAAACCTGCAGCAGTTCTTCACCCACAAATAAACTGTCAGTGAAATCTTTGGGTGACGTCTGTGTATGCGTGTTGACTGAAGCGGATGACGGTGTGGTCACTAAGCATTGCAGCAATAACTCGCCATAACACCCCCTTGTTCTCTTGTTTGGCGGCATGAGCTGCTATCAGGTTCGGACTGGGAAATGAAACCGGCCCTGGCAAACTGCTCGGCCGGTCCCCCTGGAGGGAGCGTGGGGGTGCAGTCGAGCTGTTTGCCAGGGCCAGTTTCGTTACAGGTGGGCAAAATTGGCGGCCCCCGGTAACAAAAACAGATCACCAGGGGCCCAAATCCAGCCCCCACCCTGGCAGCCCACCGGGGATACGCCCCGTGCCCGCTATGGCCAGTCCGCCCCTGGCTACTATCTATACACAGAGCAAGGACAGAGCAGAGGCGAGAGCAGGGGCGGTTGAGACGATGTGGTCGGTCAAGCTACGTGCTGCGAGGTGCTTTCCAGGTTCGAGACGGAATAAACCTCTTTGACACAGTAATCTTTGCAAAGTGTTACTTAAGAGGGTCCACTTGCACCCTTCTGCACAAGTCTTAGCTCGTGGCAGTTGTTTGTCATTTTGCTGAGTGAGGGAACATATTTAGGCAGCCAGCACCCAGAGGAAATGCAGGCATCTTCAGCGCTTTATGGCTTGTGATATAATGGCTATAGCAGCTGATCTTGGGAGCGGGCCAATTAAATTAAATCATTTACGGAATAGTTTAACTAGTAGAGTGGCCACTCAGCTCTATTTTCCAGCCCGCCGCTGTTACAAACATAAGCGGCATTGGGGTCGAGCCGGAAGAACAGAAAGCAAGCAGCTGGGCTGTGGGTGGAAGTTAGAAGTATGGGGTAGGCAGGTGCTGGCTGGTTCGAACCGGTGTAGACAAGGTGGACTTACACGCCACGTGAGTAAGGAGGATGCAGGAGATTAAAACAGTAAAAGGCATCATGGAGGGGCTTCGATAGAAAGCACCAAGAGTTAAAGTGTTCCGAGAAGTAGGGAAGGGCTCGCAAAACTATATTCCTCACATAATTGGTACCACAAGGGTTAAGGTTTGCCTACAGACCTTGCCTAACAGATGATTGGTGGCAAAACGCGTCCGGGACGCCAGGGTGGTGCAGAGCTGGACTGACTAACGGGCTTTTTGGAATTCTGCCGAGCAGGGGGCTGATTTCACTGCGGTAGGGGCTGATTTCGTTCATGGAGACCTGCGTGTATTTCGTAATAATTAAAGCAAAACAAATTTCGTTCAGTACACGCAGGTCCCCATCAACGAAATCAGCCCCCAGCTCAGCAGCCTTCCAAAACGCCCGGTAGACAGTCCGTCCGGCCCTGGGGTGGTGCCACAAAGTCTATTTCACCTACCTTTAGTTCGTGACTACCGTTCCCCAGCTATAATCAGCATATTGTTTAATTTATGCGCCGGGCAGTGCCTTAATTTTTGCAGTTGCTCTGCTTTACAACGGCGGTCTTTGTGTTCCTGCACCTTAAACTATATAAAAGATTGCAAAGAGCTGCGTGCTTCCTTCCCATCCGCCAGCTCGGAGGGCAACGCTTGCATGTATTAATTAACCCAAGACCCGTGCTGAATGGGAGTGAAGAGGGCAGGGAAGCGCTTCTAGGACTACAATGCAAGGCAAGCAGCATAGTGCCAATATCGGCAACAGTTATCACAACACACATAAGTACATAAATAAAACACACAACACTGAATGTAAGTGGAGAAATATTGCTGCAGGTTTATTAGCATAATAAATATGCAAACACGGTGGGTTATCTTACGGGCGATCCCAGGGCAGGCCAGCCCCAAGCCGCCTGCCCGTCTGATAAGCCTAGAGTCACCATGGCAACGCCAATTGGTGTATACCAAATGTTGGGAGGGTCCCCCCCTCCCATCCGTGGACCTCCAGTCCACATGCTTCACACGCCCCCCCGTGATGGGTGGGCGGAGCATACATGGCAGCCCCCGGTTGCTCAGACCCACAACCGCCTGTCGGTTAGCGGGGCGCCGTAGGTCTTCCAGTGGACACGCTAAAGATCCCTGGGTATCCTGGCTTAGCACCACACGGTGCTGCTGCATGCTATACCCCTTGGTATGTGCAGACCCTGGATCGCCCTGTAACTCCTCCTGCAACACAAAGTGAAAATTGTTAGAAAAACCTGCCCCCCCCTTTGTCCCTCCGGATGCCGGGTAAGCGGATGGGCGGGCAAGGCGAACGAGCGGACAAGAGGGCGAGGAGGGGGCGGGGACAGCATATGTACCCCCCTTTGCTCCTCCCCGCCGGAAGCAGCTACCTGTCTGGGGTCTCCCCTGGTCAAACCCAGGGACACGACCTCCCACCCCTGTGCCTTCCTGTGGCACTAAGGCGGCCGCCCTCAAAGGGGCGGGCCGCTGCGCAACCCTCCCCCCGGGCAGCCTTACATAGTGCCAATATCGGCAACAGTTATCACAACACACATAAGTACATAAATAAAACACACGACACTGAATGTAAGTGGAGAAATATTGCTGCAGGTTTATTAGCATAATAAATATGCAAACACGGTGGGTTATCTTACGGGCGATCCCAGGGCAGGCCAGCCCCAAGCCGCCTGCCCGTCTGATAAGCCTAGAGTCACCATGGCAACGCCAATTGGTGTATACCAAATGTTGGGAGGGTCCCCCCCTCCCATCCGTGGACCTCCAGTCCACATGCTTCACACGCCCCCCCGTGATGGGTGGGCGGAGCATACATGGCAGCCCCCGGTTGCTCAGACCCACAACCGCCTGTCGGTTAGCGGGGCGCCGTAGGTCTTCCAGTGGACACGCTAAAGATCCCTGGGTATCCTGGCTTAGCACCACACGGTGCTGCTGCATGCTATACCCCTTGGTATGTGCAGACCCTGGATCGCCCTGTAACTCCTCCACAGCCTTGGGAGTGGCCACCGTCACTACCAGGGCCCCCCACCAAGGTAGACCTATTTCCTTACAACCTGCTGCAGCCAAAGCTTCCCCTAGGTCCAGTAGGAAAAGAACCGTGCCTAAACTAGAGAGGTGCACCCCATCTCCCTCCCGGCACCCTGTGGACTTGGCGTGTATAAGACCATGCCTGATGAAGCCCAGAACCTCTTTGCTCTGCGCAACTGCGCATGGCTCCAGGTAGACCTTTTTACCTACAGCAACTGATACCGGGCTTCTCCCAGGTCCAGCCAAGACAATCTACGCCCAGCTGGACCGGCGGGCGGCCTGCCCCTCAGGACAGGTGCCCTCATCCTTTCTAACTCCCCCGTGGATTTTGACTGAAATGACCGTAAACCTAAAACTAGGCGTTGGTCCAATGTAGCCTTTGAATGGCTGAAGAACAATCCCCTTGACAAGACACTCCTGCCTGACAGTGCCAATGCGGGAGGGGTAAGAGTTGACAAGCCCGCCTTACCTCCTCCTTCACACAGTTGGAGTATGTCCATCGCCTTCCATCAGTCACCACCAAATGAGAAGCCTTGCCCTCCCAAACTTTTGCTAGTATACCAGGGAGAGACAGGACTGAGTGACCACAGAGGAGGACCAACGTGTAAAATACTTCACTATCTTGGATACTGGTTACGCCAATTGTTCTCCTGCTAATTGGTAGCCCAAAAGCATTACCCCAGGGTTTCCCTCAATCATGTGGACCATATCGCCCCCGAGGAAGGCCACTTCCACAACCTGCATAGCTGCCAGCCAGTGCTGAAGGGCAGGATACGTTACCCGGTACCGCTACTCGCATCCATGGTACCTGTTTCGTCGAACTCAAGGACGGGCTACTAAGTGAGCAACCAGGCTCCGCCCACTCCTGCCTGGCAGAGCCCATGCGGGAGGAGGTAAGGGTTGACAAGCCTGCCTTTCTTCCTCTTTCACACCGTTGGAGTACGCCCATCGTATTCCATCAGTCACCACCCAATGTGAAGCCTTGCCCTCCCAAAATTCTGCTAATATACCAGGGAGAGACAGGACAGAGTGACCACAGAGGAGAACAACGTGTAAAATGCTTCTCTATTTGAATACTGGGAAAGCCAAATTGTTCTCCTGCAGATTTGTAGCCCAAAGTGTTACCCCGGTGCTTCCCTTAATCATATGGACCATGGCCCTGTTGGAAGGCCACCTGCATAGCTGCCAGCCCGTGCTGGAGGTCGGGAGAAGTTACCCGGTACTGATGCTCGCATCAAAGGTACCTGTTTCGTCTAACTCAAGGGCGTGCTACTAAGTGAGCAACCAGGCTCCGCCCTAGTACCCCGAGGCCAAACCCAAGCCCCTCCAAGGCCAGCAGCCCTACTCAGGCAACCCGCACCCTCTTGGCACAGCTGCCCTCGAGTGCCTGGTCGTGTGTAGCCACAACCTAGGTTTCATCACTGCGTCATACCGGGGTATGATGACCCATCTAACTCGACTGCTGAGTGCCCATTGCACCATCGCAAGTATGCCTTTGCCTGCTCAGAGTCTGGCTGTAAAGTAGGAAGGCATTGACCCCCCAGCCCAGGGAGAAGATGGCAGCCTACAGTACCTGGTGCTATAGACGGTCCCCGTACCCTGATGGGACAGAATGCAAATCCCTTGCTCCTGTTGAGCACGAACCCAAAACCAATTGCTCACCATGGTTTAATACCTTCCTGCTGCTAATCATTTCCCAGCTGCATGAGCAGCGCCCGCTTCAGCCGTGGAGCAAACAACTCGCCGTAGGTAGAAAATACCCTGTCGTCATTTGGCACTGACGCAGTGTTTGCCACACTTTTCGCGCCACAGCACACTTGTTAGCTGGCAACTACCACCACCCGCCTGCTGCCCTGGTTAAAGCACGGGTGGATATGTCATACTGAGGCTACCTGATACCGGCCCTTGGCTGCAGGGAAATACCCACCCAGTGTACATGGTACCTCTTTCCTGCATAGTATATTGAAAATGCTTCCAGTCTGAACTGGTGGGACTGTCACCCCAACGTGTTGCACATTCGTTAAATGTCTCCCTTTGATGATTAGCAAGCTGTACCGCCAATGGAACCATCACCTAATCAACTTCTGCAACCGCCAGGCAGGTCGCCTGCACGTGAATATGGTCCCGGAAACGGAAAGCGGGAGCCCTTTGGCAACTGAATAGTAGCGCACAGTCCCCGCGTTGGAGACCAAATTGACCTCGTACCGCGAGAGGCACATGCGAAAACAAATTAATTATTCCATGCAAAAACAGAGCCTGTCCGTAACTTTCGTCTACATTGGGACAAGGATAAACCATGCTAATATCACTGATCTAGACTGAGATATGTATACGCTACCTCTGGGATCTATCTCATGACTCGCCATATCTGTCTGACACCAATCACTCATCCTGTGCTTTGTGTGATCTTGGCCCACTTATGTGTGACCAGATCCCTGTGAAGTATACTTGGCTTCTAGGCCGATAATGCACAAGTTTTATGTGAAAGATGAAACCATACTTGCTGAGCCCCGGCCAAAACCGACAACCATTTTACCATTTGTCATCAGTAAGACATACCTCCATAAGACATTGATAAGGGCCACCTGCATAACGCCTGGTGGCCAAAGGCCTTGTCAGCCAAGCAGCGAAATCTTCGCTCAATGCAAAATACGAAAAAGACTTCTCACGGCGCATGCCACAGTCCCTCACCAAGACACCGCTGAAGGGGCCACCCCAGAACAATGCCTAACGTGTTGAACATTCCTTAAATGTCTCCCGTCGATGGATAGCAAGCTCTACCGCAACTGGGGACAATTGCACTAATCAACCTCCGCAACCGCCTGACAGGTCACATGCTCGTGACCCAGGTGCCGAAATGCAGAAAACAGGGGCCCTTTGACAATGAAATACGGCGCACCATCTCCACGTTGGAGACGAAATTGACCTCACTGAACTGCGAACCTAGCCCCTGCGGGTACAAAATAACTATTCTTTGCAAACAGAGCCTGGCCGTAACTTTTGTCCCCGTTGGGACAAAGGATGAACTATGGGGTATTTAAGTACTAAGACTGACACTTTATTGCGAGCAACCCAACAATGAAGATAAGTGACATGTCGATATCCAGATACAAGCGTATGAGCAAGTCAACTTCTTCCGAGGAGAACATGTAAAATGCATGCTGGAGGCAGTGCATGAACATTCAGCTAATGTGATACCTTTGGGACAATAGCCGCATTAGACCCCTTGTCTTGTGGTAGCGTGTTCCACCAGAGGCCCAAGGATTACCACTGAGCCTGCGTAAAACAGCGCGCTAACGCTGTCCCAAAATCATCGGACGACGAGACCTGCAAGAACAATCATCTTCCCCTTTGTACTTTAACATCCTAATTGGTTGTATTGAATACCAGTTACTTGGCTTTAAGCCATCCCGGATGAGATTGGCTTCGTGCTTGATAGAGACTTGCCTTCCCTGTAGAACAGCTCATGCTACTACTTTATCGGCAATGCTAGCTCTGGAACAGTGAAGCAATGCCATCAAGTGACCTGAACAGGCCCCCCGGAGGCAGTGGTCTGTCCAGTTCTACTCCAAATTCTCCGCTATCGAAGGCTCCAGGCAAGCTCCGGTGTGACAAAAGGCAAGCAATAAGAGCATGCGGCCTAAGCAACGGGTGTCTTTGCGTAGTGACAACATTAGATAGCCACGCAAAGAACCATGGACATCCCCTTAAATGTGAGTAATCAGATCAAAGCCATCGTCTATGGTCGTAAAACATATGCGCCCTCCAACTACAACACAAACTCCCTGAATAAAGTTTTGAATCAAGCCGCAGGTGGCGCACAAGATCAAGCACAGCTGCAAATCCCGTGGAAAATTGAGTACCACCTTTACATAACAAATTCTGGCCCAGGGAGATAACGTAATTTGCCCAAGGAACACAGGACGCTCCACACTGTTGGCATTCATGTTACCTGTACCAAAGTGAGCAGCTGCACATTGAACCCCGTATTTACATTACATACTCATAGCATGCCCATGATCCCAGGACGCGACCTCGCTGCTCGAAACCTGGTTTCCTGCCCCAGAGTCGGCGGCTGCCCTGGAGGACAGCATCTACATTACATATTCAGGCACGGGGAGATTAAGGATTCACCAATATCACAGGACGCGACACGCGGCTCAAACCCTGGTTTCCCACACCAAAATCGCGCTTGCTAGGCAAGATGTGGCGTCTGCGCTAGATCTCCAAACTTCCCGCCGAGGATAACATAACCCCTGCTTAAGGCCCCCAGGCCCATAAGTCCCCGAGATTTGATTGACCGGGAGAGCACCGTGATACAAAACTGTCCTCACAAGAAAGCAGGCCCCCACAGCGCCGCTGAAGGCCCTCAGTTACTAAGGCCAAAGCCACAAGGACATGCACGCACCTTGGAACCACATTCCTTGTTATACAATTTACCTTGGTGTGCATGAATCACAAACAACATCATGCAAATTTCAAAACCTGTGCACCAATGCGTAGCAGCCAAACCAATATAGCGCCACGGGACTAGTAACACTATTGCCTAATAATTCAATGGACACATGTAACAAGGATGCGCAAGGAACTGCCTTCGCTACATACGCAGTAACTATGGCTTGTAATAATTTTGTGACGCTTCCACTGCAAGCTCCGGGTACACCACGACCCTGCGGCTCCTAAGGTATAACCGGGAAGGGCAATCCCAGAGAGTAACTCTGGCCTTACAACGCTCGCTTAGCCTGAAGTCAGGTTAGCCCTGCGAGAGCTCAAAGGGGGAGAACCAGATGCATGCTCAGCTTCAGTGTCGCAGGCCTCATTAAAGTACATGATACCCCTTAATTTACAGCCCGCACATGGAGCCGCCGAAGAAGCAGAGTGCGCCGCGACGCTTACAACAATGCCCCACCTGGAGAGGATGTTCTGCACCGAAAGGGCCACATGCGCTGAAGCAGAGTGCGCCGCGACGCTTGCAACAATGCCCCCACCCGGAGAGGATGTTCTACACCGAAAGGGCCACATGCGCTGAAGCAGAGTGCGCCGCTACGCTTGCAACAAAGCCCCACCCGGAGGGGATGAAAGGGCCACATGCGCTGCCCTGCGCCCGTGCCGACATCAACAATGCTGAGCGTCCGCCATCCGATGTGAGCAGCTGCTCAAGGCCCGCATCACTCTGCCTCTGTCTTGAGCGCTTGGAAGCAAATTGCCCTTGTAGCTGCCTAAGGCCACGGGAGCGCTCAACTGTTATGAAGAACCTACCACACCAGCGTACCACCAGACCTCAAGTACGCTTATACCCGACCGAGAGCGCTGGGCGCGCTTCTCTCCCGCGGAACACTCGCTATAATGTGTTGGCTTCTGCCTGAATATTGGTACCTCAGCAACCATCAGAGGAGCAGTGCCCTGGCCGCGCCCCACCGAGTACACCACATCGACGCATTAAAAGGTTCAGGGGATGCTGCCTACTAACCGGGACCCGTATACACAACCAGTGGCTGATGTCAGGATTGAGGGGGCACCGAGGACAAAGAGCTAAAGTGTTGTGCCTTACCGCCGATCCCTTCCCCTTGTGAGCTACAAGGCGAGGCCCCCATGACACGGTTATCTCGCACCCCGTAGGCGTGGCGGAAAACGTCTGCCTATCGCCCATACAGCGATGCCGGCCCCAGTCGGTAAACAGGGAGTGGGTGGGGGGGGGTGGAGCCGGCCCAAGCCGGCATGGATGATGGTGACCATGGCACCACAAACGCCCCACCAGCTCAGAATGCGCTTAAGGAGCTAGGGCCCCGGCAACTTCACTCCAACTCTGCTTTACAGAGTCTAATACCCAAAAACGAGAGGCACCGAAAGGGGGAGCAGTAGCTACGCCCTTGCCGGTCATTCGGGAGTCGGTGATACGAGAAGTTCCGCCCGCTCCTTTGCCCGGCCTGGGACCCCGACTGAGCTGCACCGCCCATCAAACTTCCACTGTCTCTACCTGCTCCCAGGAGTTTGTGTAAACTACCTGCCCCCAGGAGTTTGTACAAGCACCAGTATCTGCCCCCACACCTGAGGAAAACATGCAGATCAACCAAGGCACGAGGGGCATGAACAATCAGGCCAACAGGGCTCTCCACCCGAAGCATACATATGCCCCCTAGGGCCCAAAATCAGCGACGTCTACCCCGCAAATCGAAATCCCTCAATTGAAATACACCAAGAACAGCTTCCTTTGACACTATTTGCGGCAAAACCTCAGCTGAGATGCTGCTTCGTGAAGCTCTATGTGCTTCCATGCCAACAAATCCATCTCACTGTAACGTTCCCTGCTGTGTCTAGCTGTACTATGGTAGGCCAGGAAGCATATTGAAATGTATACAGCAAAGAAAATCAGCACACAAGAAACGTACAGAAAACCTCCTATTGCATCTTGTTTTTGTATCACAGTGAGTTTGATTTCAATTGAATGAATAAAAAGAAACGTGAAAAAAGTTAACAAACGACAACACATCATTGTAAGCAAAATGAAGGCAATTTGCACCTTTTTCGGTAACCTCGATCCTAGATTAAAAGGCAGGTCTGTTTCCCCAGATTCCCTGGCAGAAGATGGCTGCCCACTTGGGACGCCGCATCGTGAGCGCTTGAAAGTACTTATACTGTTTACGGTAAATCAACGCGCTGTTTGGGGAATGGGAAGAATGGCGCCTATTTCCACGCTTTATTCGCCCCAGAGCATACTAATCTACGCTGAAATAAATATTTACGTTTTAGGTAAACCAGGGCAGGCGAAGGATCCACCGCTCACCTAGTCACGACTGCCATTGCCCGATTCTGGCACCAAGTGTACAAAGATTCACCTGCTCCAATCCGACATTCTTCTATAATGCCGACGAAGGGACACAGGCCCGGGCCTGCAACCCAAGGCAACGGCGCTAGTTACCACCAACCGGGCTGCCCGGGAAAGCTGCTCTTTCTCTCTGCCCATCAGCCTCATTCCGACCGGTTCATGTCCTGATCCATGCCAGGAGCCTGCGCACCCGACAGTCTCCGGGCCCCGCCTCCCGCTCAATTTGTCCCCCCGCTGATACAAAACTGGAGGCCAAGCACCCGGGCCTAGATATGAACGCCGTGGCCAGCGGCAACATCAGGTCACCGAGGAACGCAAAACTCACCGCAAAACGACGATCGACAGAAAACGACAACGAGCCAACCAGTTGAAATCGTGTCCAGCGGGGGGGGGGGGTCGACAATAGGCGACCTCCCGAGACGGCGTGTCCGGCGCAAGGCGAACGAGCGGACAAGAGGGCGAGGAGGGGGCGGGGACAGCATATGTACCCCCCTTTGCTCCTCCCCGCCGGAAGCAGCTACCTGTCTGGGGTCTCCCCTGGTCAAACCCAGGGACACGACCTCCCACCCCTGTGCCTTCCTGTGGCACTAAGGCGGCCGCCCTCAAAGGGGCGGGCCGCTGCGCAACCCCCCCCCCGGGCAGCCTTACAGTGGTGCCAGCCCACGTTCACTTCCTGTTTCAGGCAGCCCGGAAGGGGTTTCCGGTATAAGTCTAAGAGCGGGTGTGGACAGGCAGCTCTCTCTTGCAGGGCTCGAATTGTAACAAAAGTTAAAGGCTAGAAGCACATCACTAAAAGAAGGGAAACTATTCCCCCCTTTAATTTTGCAGTATACCTTAGCTTCCTCTCCCCCGGCCCGCGTCACAAAGTTACAACAGATTGCACACACAAAGCTCCACCACCAAGATATCTAAAATGTTTTAATTTTATTGTTCTTTATAAAAGTATTTTCTAGTATGGGTCTACATAAAAGGGCCATGAAGTGCTGTGCATTTACAACAAAATAGAAGATTAGTAGTTTGTGCTACTTCTGTAATTATGTGGCTGGCTCTGGCCAGACACCTTTAGACACATTGAAAGGCACGTAGCTAAAGCGCATATTCCTCAAACATTAATTAAGATAGTAAACATTTTTAGATCGAAAATTAGTGTTTTATTCATTTATTTATTTAAATCAAGGGTTGGCTACTGAAGGCTTATTATTTTGGGAGGTTCTGTTGCTTTATTTATATAAGACACTGATGATAGTAGAACAAAATAAAGTGTGTCCCATAACTTATTCATGAGCTCCTTCAGTTATGACCGAGCAAGTGTTTAACGCTGCATGCTATTTCTGCCGAATTCTGCTCCAACTTTTCAGTAGTGAGTCTACAACGCTACCCCATTGGGCGAATACTTGTGCATCTTAGCTGGGAGCTGTAGCTCAGTGGGGTAGAGCCCTGCCTGTGGCTTTGCAGACACTTATGGGGCAAATGTTCGTATCTCGCTGGGATTTAATAGAAGTGAGACCATAAATAATTTCCCCATCTTCCGATCAGGCGCGCAACACCCATTGGACTCACAGGGCTTCAGCCCCCCCCCCCCCCCCCGTCGTGTGTGGCAGCCCGGAAAGACCATTTGCATGTTAATGAGGCCTCGCTGTTGTTACACCCCTTCTAAGAGCCCCTGCAGCTCCACTCTGCCTATTGCTTAAAGTTCAGCCCCCCCCGAAATTTGTATTCAGCCCCCCACGAAATTTTTGCTCAGCCCCCCCCGAAATTTGGCTCTAGTTGCGCCTCTGCTTCCGATACAATCAATGGATTTCAGCTTTTTTTCTAGTGGCCACTCAAATCACCAGGAGAACAAAGTTAGGTTAAAAATTGGGGAAAGCTTGTGAACCTTGTGAAGGTAGAGACGCACAAGGAGGACGACCACAGCACTGGTCTATCGAAAGCATAACTTGCATCTGGTTTCACGCTGATCCTGCTATGATCACGTTTGAACTTTAACTACACGGCCCCACATAGGAGAGCTAGAGGTTGTGCTTACAAGGTTCGCGAGGAATAACTTCTCTTTCCACGTTCTATAGTGCCTATGACAGACTGGTTACGCTACTGAACCTCATAGGTATGAAGGAAAAGTTTAAAGGTTTTCTTGCAATTGATGAGATGCTCTGCAGGACAAAGAGTTCAAAGCAGAGGAAAGGGGGGACAGTTAACCAAAAAATCAGCCAAGGCAATACCAGTCCAGTAGCAGTGGCTCAAGTGTAATGTTTTGACCATGTACAGAACAAAGTGTTACGATTTTCCCATTTTTAGGTTATCCCAATGCCGCAGAAAGGGTTAATTAGGGTAGAAACCATGGTCCAACTTGGTAGTACTGAGTTTGTTTTTTCAGATGCCCGTACTTGTAACCGGCTGTCCTGTATAACATTGCCTGTGCACTTCTTTAAACACAGAGGTATGATGATATAGATGTAGGGTTGGGGTAGTATGAGGGGCTCTGCCACCCACCCTGATATGAAGGGACAAGCGACTGGGCATTCACAAGTCTAAATCCCATCGCTTCTCCTTACTGGGAGCAAGCAGTGTAATCTCCCACAGCTGTCAGTAAGCATAATTGTACATTATGTGATGCTGGGAACATGGCATTTTAAGGAATACATGGGTTTTTGTACTCTCATCCTCATCCATGCACCCGAATAGGAAACGCACTGATTTGTTTTGGGGCTAGTCAAGTACCGGGGCAAAGGAGTTGGGGGAATCCACGACTCGCACAAAAAGAAAGCAGAAAGGGTTTCTAAGTGTTGTAAGGGGCTTAGAATGGCCGAGACCCATACACAATCCCAGCCAACATTCTTGCACTCAAACACTATGAGGCCAGGGAGACAAACATCCAAGGTCTAGGTCCCCAGCGGAGCCCTACAGGTGAAGACAGCCAGCTGTAAGGTAGCGCAGACAGTGGCTCAGCTAGAGAAACGGCAGGCACAGTGGGGCTAGCGGCCTCTAACTGCTGACCCGCCTAGCAGGCTTGTCGAGTCTGGTGGCTTAGTAGACTAATGCATCCGCTGTAGGGGCCTGTTGAAGTCAATAAAATGAGTACCATTGAGTTGGGTAACAATAATCATCTGTTATTCAGTGCCAAGATACCCTTGAGTGAACATGCACTTTACAAATATATGTTATGTTATTCGGTTGTTTGGTGCAAAAATCATTTTTGCAACCATGGGGCATCAAACAAGCTAAAGCGTGAACCAAATATCACCATGGCAAAGATATGTAGGGCTACAGCTGGGGGTTTCGTGCGTCATGGGTGGAAAAAACCTCAGGACACCAGGTTATCACTAAGAGGATGGGGTCTGCTCAACCAGGGTGGACATAGGCACGCTCCCACTTAGGATAATAGGGGTCTCAGAACAGTGGGGTTTCTCTTGAAAGGGCGGAAGGGGGAGCGGCATTGATCGGTAAACCGCTGGCAGCGTGGTGGAAGCAGCACAAAAAGTAGACCCAGAGTAAAGAGTAACCTAGGTAGAAGAGCTGCTCAGACAGTATCCTTGGGATGCCTCATGGCAGTGACACTGGGAGCAGGTGATAGCACACAATGACAGGTAGAGTGGCCAGCAAGGGTCCAGGAAAGCAGAACAGCACTTGCAGACTGGGCTGGGTCTGACGACATCCCACGAGGTTGGTAGCAAGAAAGCCTAGAACCTGCAGAACCTGAGACACCTGCAAGAGGGATCATTGCGCAGGGGCAGTAGTGTCAGACAGAAATAGAAGGAAAATCAGTGGAAAATATTCAGAGTGATATGTAATAAACAAAAGATGGGTCATGAATGACCAGCTAGAAAGTTGGAAGATGTATGATCCATGTTTTTTGTAATAAAACTGCGGCCTTAATACACCATAAACTGTTGTCCCCTTGAATGCTTGGCGGGAAGGGGACGATGTAGGGTATGGCCAAGACGGACAGGGGGAACTCGTTTGGCTTCATAGTCCTGCACTATCAATGTCTAAAGCCTCACATAACTGGATGCACAGTGTTTTGAAGTACTGCCTTAGAAAATGGACAGTTCCATATTCTCAAACCAGCTAACAGACAATTAACTTGTGGAAGCAACTCAGAGGTAGTCTGTGAGTCAGCTGTAGGAGACCCTAATAATAAAGCTGTTTTCTTCAAAGTGCAGATAACAATGGCACTGATTGTAATTAGAGTGCTTAGGTTTTTATTCCATATCATGAAAAAAATTGATAGATAAATCAATGGATAATGATGAGTGCTAAAGGATATAAGTGATTCTATGCCATAAACTTCAACAATTAGCTATGATTATTTTATTGCTACACAATTTGAAGACTTCATGAGCACGGTTGTTTCTAATTCAAATGGATGAAAATATTACTGCTAGACAATGTGCCACATAATTTGCCTTTTTTGCTGCATGGTTTAGATAACCATGTGGCCTAAACTGGTCCTTCATTGCTGTGTATTCATAACGGCTCTTACAATGGTAAACTTTGAAGAGTGCTTTGGAGCCTATCAATGTGATGATGAAATCCATATTTCATAGGCAACCATTAAATATAGGAGGAACATTAGAGCTATGTGGAAGATAAGAAAGGTTTGTAGGAGAAAAACCATGGGAGGAAAACTAGGAGAATGAAAAAAAAAGGAAGAAAAAGAGGAGAAGAAAGACTTCAACAATGCATTGGAAGGGACCAGGAACCTAATTGGAACAAGAAACACTAGGACCACCAAGGAGACTAACACCAGGACCACTAGGAGGATCCAAAGGCCTGGAAGGATGAGGACTATCAGGCAGAAGATGAACACTAAGAGTTAGGGAAGCAGAGGTGGAGGAGGGCTAGCTGGAGGACAATGAAGGTTTGGAGGAGAAAGAAATGATACTAAAAGGAGTAGGAACAGCAGGTTCACAGGAAGAGTACAGTCACCAGAAAAAGCACCACCACGCGGACCAAAAGCAGAGTCAAGAAAAGAGGTTAAGGACCTGGAGACGCAATAGGAGATGGCCAGGGAAAACCAGAACAAGAAAGGCAACAAGGAAAAAGGGGTGAAGGAGAGGCCAGAACCAGGAGTACCATTAGGCAGTAAAACATTAGGACACAGGTACATGTATAGAAACACCCCTTTTTATAAAGGCTGTGTCTCCTATAAGCAGTTCTTAGTTAAGCTGTAAAGAACACCCCCTCAAAGGCCGCCCCCTTTTTCAACCTGTGTGAAGCTCTGGCGCATTAAGAGATGCCCCTACGGTTTTATGTTATTGCCCTTTAGATTGGGTCAGGGCCATGTTCACAATTGAGGCCACACTGCGAGATTCAGGTCTATGGCCACCAAAGAATTTGCTGGTAGCTGATGCACTCTGCGTACCCGAGGGGGTGGTGATGCTCCCTTTTTGTAGCCTCACGGCACCAACCCTGTCGTCACAAGAGCACAGCTAACAGGGTCCTGTGTATGTGCCCTCATTTCAAAAGGTCCTACCACTGATGTCTTTTGGAAGGAACAGGGAGGGGCCTGAGATGTGAGCTGTAGGGTCGGGCGGCCCGCATGCTCTTCCCCTCAGCCTGCTCACTACTATAGCCATAACACCTTTAATTAGAGGTATTCTGACACGCTAATTATCAAACCCACGTCATTGAATTTAAATGGCCACTGAATCAAGCCAAGGAGGAAGTAAATGAATGAATGGCACAAGTTGCAGTAGGATATTATTCGATTCGTTTTTTTGTTGTAGAGGCCTTATTGTTAAGCATTTTTCCATGGATCCTACCTGGAAACACTAAATTCAAGAAAAACGTTCACTTTTTTGTTACGGCTGTACTTGATCTCAACTAATAACAATATATGAGTGATGCGCGTGTTACAAATTCCGATCAAGCCTGGGCTTACATTTTTACAATTTCGTAAATGGTTCAAAGAACATGACTTAGACAATTAGAGTTGGATTTCGTAGTAAAATAAGAATGTCTATTATTCATTAAACACACTGACTCTGTTAGTTCAAATAAAAAGAAAGGACGTGGCCCAATCACCTGGCCTTAAAGTGTAACGTGAGATTTCCGCTCGAAGTCCTCGCCCATGGGTGTAAAGGTTTACTCACTACATAAAACGACCAGCCACGCGCCAGTGTGCAACGGGTCATCATGAGCTCCTCGGAAGATCTGCAGTATCCCCGGCTCCTACTTGAATACAGAGATGGCTTTCTTGTCTCTAAGGTAGGAAACTCTGCAGAAGTAAATCTAACATAGCTATTTACTTTAGAAATGATTTCTAACCAATACTTTGAGAAAGGAGAAATATTGCCAATGGGAAATTTCTTTTAGGATTGGCAAATGTAGATTATAAAGCAAAAGGAACAAGGGTAGCCTTCCCCCCTCTCCTCCCAGTTTCTGAAAAACACAATTTCTCCACCCTGGGTTTGCCCCCAGTCCGATAGGCCAACCCACGTTCTCTCAGTCTCCCTATTTTCCCAAGAGATTGTTTGTTTTCTCCTGAGTCTGCTGACTGTTTACCCAAACCGAATCCTTCTATAATAGAGACACGTTTTTCTATATCACAAAAGTTTCGGTTTTGATCTTGTTATTTTGTCATGAGAAACCTGTTTTATGACAAACTAATAAAGACTGTAACATTGAAGGTTTTTCCGCAGAGTGATTTCAGGCTTAGGGTCGTAAGGTCAAGTTTGCTAACGCTGGCAGAGAAACAGTTGAAACCTTGGGGCATATGTACAAAGAAATGTAGGAGCGCGGAGCTGCGCCAAATTTGGAAGCGCCCCAACATTTCCAAAACTCAGGCAGGCGGCATATTTATAACAATAGGGCTCATCTCTGTGTTTTTCCTAGCACTGGAGCCAACATTAGCTGCCTAGTGCCAACGCTGGCACACTTGCACCATAGTGCAAGGGTGCTTGCGTTGCAGGATATGATTGTTTATGTGCAGAAAGGTGTCCCTTCCTGCACATAAACAATCACTGAAGGCCTTAGGCATTAAGCCACAAAATGTGGCTTAACGCTGCTTTGTAAATATGAAGAAGGGCATATCGCAACCAGAACTTCCAGTCAGTCAGTACACTAGAAAATTACTAAAAATGACATTCTGGTGGCGATATCCCCTTGTAAATAAGCCCCAGAATATATAAGTGAATTGAATGTGTACTGCGTGTGCCTGTATACCTTTAAAAGTGAGCACAAACTCCAAACTTTGGATGAACACCACGGGGCATAAGGTATTATAGTAAGTGTGAACGTATCGTTTCCATAGACCAACACCCTAAAAGTGCACAGTTGCAATTCCATGTTACCGCTTTATATTCAGTACTACTGCAGGACTCCGGGGAGCATGTTTACAAGGGCATATCAACACAAGAACATCACTTTTAGCGACGTTCTGGTGGCAATATACCCATCTCCATATTTAGAAAGTGGCGTCAAGCCCCTTTTTGTGGCTTATTGCCGCCTTGTAAATAAGACCCCTTTACAAGCATCACTTAGCATGAAAGGGGCATGCAATAGGTGTTTGTTGGCGTTCCACTGCAACACCAATTGCTTTTTGACGCTGCACTAGATGTACAAGGACGTGTAAATCTGTGGCAGTGCCAAAAATTGACGTCATGCAAGAGCAGGTGTTAGAATGGCCCACAAGCAGGGCCGGACTGACTACCGGACGTTTTGGAATTCTGCCGAGCAGGGGGCTGATTTCACTGCGGTGGGGGCTGATTTAGTTCATGGAGACCTGCGTGTACTTCGAAATAATTAAAGCAAAACAAATTTCGTTCAGTACACGCAGGTCCCCATCAACGAAATCAGCCCCCAGCTCAGCAGCATTCCAAAACGCCCGGTAGTCAGTCCGGCCCTGCCCACAAGAACTGCTTTTATGTCTCCTCGCAGCACACATAGAAAGAGCAAAAAGCCATTAATGATTGTTTAAGTTCAGGAAGGCGTCCCTCACTGCACATAAAAAGTCATTAAATGATGACGATTTGCTACTTCTATGTGTGATGCATTCTGCAGTACGCTTAGAATTAACAAATCGCCATTATGGATTGTTTATGTGCAGGAAGGGACACCTTCCTGCACATAAACAATCATTCCCTGCAACTCAGGCACCCTTGCACTATGGTGCAAGGGTGCCTGTGTTGGGACTAGCCAGCTACTTTTAGTGCCAATGGTAGGGAAAATACAGGAGTGCGCTGTATTGTTATAAATGCGGCACATCCCTGCGTTTTGGAAATGTCAGAGCTCAGCGCTGCCATTTTTTGGCGCAGCTCCGCCCTCCAACATTTCTTTGTACATATGTCCCCAGAAGTCAATGCCAGTGCAGTTCTAAAATGTAGCCATATGTCAAGGTCATTAGGAAGCTAGTTAGTTGAGCATTTGAAGGTATCTCCAGGAAACAGACTTTTGTGAAGTCCCATCCTTTCTATGGCAATCCTGTTGATCTCATTGTTTGCTTCAGTTCGCACATCTGGTCTTTGATTATTTTCTGCTTTTTGTTCTATTTCATTTGTTTCTGGCCCCCTTCCTCTGGGGTTCCTCAGCTTGTCACTATTGTTCAATAGTCAGCGACATTCAAGTCATCACAGCAGACTGTAGAGTCCAAACTGACTCCGCAAGGAAAGAACTGCTTCACAGTATCTTGAGGGCACTTTGGGTCAGAATTGGCGATTTCAACAGAATATGTTGTTTTGTAAATGGCGGTGTGCTACCTCTCAAGTGATCCAAAATGCACCACGGCTATAAATCACACCCTAACCACACTCCTAATTGAGCATTGCACATTTGCAACATTTGTATTTTTTTGTGTTCTGTTTGAATTTTTCACAATCCCTATGACTTCAGTGATATAATAATAATGGCAGCACCCCCCCTGTGATTTTCTTTGCACCATTATTGGCTGTCTTGGTGGAGAATGAACATTTTTTGGGAAAGTAGAAAGAGTGCTGGCAGGCTAAAAACAAAGTGGGCAGACTCAAAGGAGAATTGGCAGATTAAGAGAAAGCAGGCAGGAAGAGGATAAAGTAGTTAGACCGAGGGAGGATAGACAAACTAGTGCCATAGCAGGAAGCCTCAGGACAAATGGGTAGACTGGGGGAGTGGCAGGTGGTGGGAAAGAGGACAGACTTGGTGGAGAATGGACAAACCGGATAAAAACTGTTAGAATGGCACACTTTGGAAAGAGTTTAGGGCAATGGGAAATTGGTAGATCTTGGGGAGAATCAGCAAAGTGGTATTAAAGAAGGCAGACTTAGGGAAAGGCTAATAAAACAATGTTGTAAATTATGCTTGTGGTTAGTCTCCTCCATAAAGCCTCTAACTGTTAAAAAATAGCTGAAAGGTAGGAATGTGAGAAGGAGAACAAAGAACGTGAAGTTCTGAGGTGTAGAACCATGGAGAGGAGGAAAAGAACCACAGAGAGTAATGCCAGGCAAAGGCGGCATACCAGGAAGACAAGGAGGAAGAAAATAATGGACCATGATTGCCAAGACGTATACCTCCAGGAGGACAGCATCACCAGTAAGACTATGACGACCATCAAAAGTAGGATTAGGAAGTCCAGGAGTACCAGGAACACAATGAACACCAGGAGAACATAGATAAAAAAGGACCAGGAGGACCTGCAGGAGTGGGAAAACGAGGAGAAAAACGTTTTTGACTTCTAAAATGGGATTAGTAGATCAGAAAAAGCATTTTAACTGACACAAACACCAAATTGGAGCACTTGGGACCATTAAAATATTTAGTACAGCTGGCCCCGGGTAGTTTTCTGTAAATAATTGAATGGACAGTGCCAATGGTTGTCTTTTCAAAAGAGTGATCAGCTGAAAAAAATGCTGAAACCATATTTTTTAAGTGAATAATTAACCTTGGTGTTTTTTTGTACTCGTCCCTTTCTGTTCTACCGATGCAGTATGCAGATAGTATTTTTGTGAAGCTCCAAATCAACACATTGTCTATTATTTCATGAATGCAAAACAAAGGGCACAGTCCTTTTCTGTCAAGTTGTAATTTGCAGAGTGTGGATAACAATGCACCAGGAACACAGGGTCATTCACTGGAGCAGCTGAGTAGTCATCCCGTTATTTTCCACATATGCATCTGACCTGTATGAATGTTGATTTAGCCCTTAGAACCCTGGGTAAACAGGGGCAGATGCTACAGTCATTCTTGTCTGCACAGGGTAGAAGTAGGAGCTGGCAGACTGCTTTTTCCTCATAGGCCTCCCAATCTCCATCCTAAAAGGAACAACCTTGCATGTCTGTGGAGTCAAATGACTACTACTTTCCTTTTTTAAAGCTGCAAGAAGTCCAGCAATCCAAATCTGCATCTTAAAACAAGTATCCATTATTTGTCTACCAGTCACTTGGTGATAACTCACTCACTAATTCCAGACAGACTTGCCTCTATTGGGCATGTCCAGATTGGCTTTGGGCATATTTAACTGACCTTTGATTGCTTTTACAGTTCTCTGGTGTGACTCTTTCTATTATAGGTAGGCGCTTTACTGGTCACACTGATTTTGACATATTTCAGTGGGCTTTTATTACTCATGTTCATGGTAGTTAGTATGACTGTTTGGGCCTTGGGGGCTCTGCCTCCTATTATCACTTGTTATTTGCATTATTGATTCATTACTTCCAAGCAGCTTTGTCATTATTGAGCATGCTTAATTTCTGTTTGTTTCCCCAGCACTTGGTGTGATGGGTTGACCCTTCGTTGGATCCACTGAAATCAAATGAGTAGATACCTCTTCCATTCACTTTACTCAAGAATATGAGTGACTACACAATCATAGTAACATGATACGAGCAACAACTTCCCCATTAGGTCACATAGAATTCACTTACTTCTTGCATCCGAGGTCTAGCACTTTATAGATACCCCAATGCAATAGAAGCGCTACTCTAGGCTTCACACATGAAAATAAAACACTTCCACCCAGACAAGCCACACAAGAAACTCAAACTGTTTCATCGAATGACACCACAGAGTATCATGATAACTGCCTGAAAAAGTGCTACTGGGATTTTTCAGAGCTATGAAGGACTACATGCATTTCAATACAATTTAAAACCAGCATGATCACTGCTTCATCACTCTTGCCCTAGCTCTGCTATTGGAGGTTAACACAGATACAGAAAACACATCTGAACTCTTGCACCCCATCCAAAAGAAGCAATCTAATGTTTTCTTATTAAGAGCCAGAAGTGTTAATATCAGGAATCTAGTAATGTGTGTTGTTAAAGAATGTAAACTTGTGCCGGTGACTTTAAAGTAGTAACTGTTTCTTCCTAGTACAATGATATATTAATTGCAAATAGCATGCAAATGCACAAATTATTTGCCATCCAATGATGCTCTGATAACTTGTGTGACGATGCAGCAATACTCTAGGACTCCAGGTGAAAGTGCAATGCAATTCTAGCCCTCTGCGTGAAGACACAGTAGTACTAAGACGTGAGCTTAAGCAGAATGTCAACAGCCCACATCAATGCACACTGTGCTCTAGCAGCACCTGCAAATGTACAATGTACTCAATTTGCCAATTTGCCGACAAAACAATGCTCAAGCAGCTCACGTGGAGCAACAATAGTAATCTAACAGCCCTAGTAAAGTTACATCACTAATGAAGTCGTCTGAGGACACAATTATACACTAGAACATGTGAATATATACTAGTAGTCAGTCAGCTCAAGTGAGGGCACAACTGTACTCTAGCAGCCCTCGTAAAGGCATAATAACATTCAAGCTTGAAGTAGGTTAGACAGAGGTGTATGAGATCAGATGACTTCCTCCTCCTTTTCTGGAATTAACATTTATTCATTCACCTTTTAAGTCACTTAAAATTTTGAAAGTTACATTTATGTCAGAGAAAGGGAAGGTCAGGTGTTCAGGAGAAAAGTGTGTATCAGTATATTAGACCTGTCACCCTTAGAGTGACATTCCTCCAAACCTTTTGCCTTCTTCCTTTTCTGGCATTAAGACTCTGCATACTTTCACACTGCTGACCAGTGCTAAAGTGCATGTGCTCATTCCCAAAACAACTTAACATTGGCTTATCCCCAGTTGGTATATTTCATTTTCTTTTAAGTCCCTAGCATTGTGGTACAACATGTACCAAGGGCCTGAAAATTAATCAGTACTATTCGGCTAGATGCACTGGTTGGTCCACCCACTTAAGTAGCCCCTTTAAACGTATCTCAGGGCTGCCATATCAGCCTGCGTGTGCAGTTTAAACTGCCATTTCGACCTGGCAAAATAAACCTTTAGGCATGCTCAAACCTTTCTTTTTAATACATAAAAGTCACAGCTAGGGTAGGTCCTAGACAGCCCACAGGGCAGGGTGCAGTGTATTTTAAAACTAGGGCTTGTAAGTTTAAGTTTTACAAGACCTTGTAGTGAAAAAATCTTCCATTAGTCTTTCACTACTGCAAGGCATACCTCTACCGTAAGATAACATTGGAAATACCTAATTAAATGTAATAAGACGTCATTTCCAGATGGGAACAAGTAACCAGTTAATGTTTGGTGTCTTTGGAATTGTAAAGAAAAATCCCCTCTTACGTTTAAGTCAAATTTCAAAATTTAATTTTCCTGCCTTAGCCATTTGGTGCTTGTATCCTGTCTCTGGGTCACATGACTGGGTGCAGCTGACAGTTGTGCTTTGTGTATTCCTCCTAGACAGCCACACACAATAGAGAGCTTAGGTGTGTATGGATAGGCCATCACTGGCAAGATGGGAGGACGGAGCTGGGCACAGCCCTACTTCCACTTGAATAGGCTCTGTCCTGCCTCCGCACACAGGGTGGCATACCCCCTGTAGATAGTTTGAAGCCAGGACAGGGAAGTCAGATTGCCTGCATACATCAACAGGAAACCTATTAAAGCTTCTGCCACCTTCCAGAGGGAGTACACCAGGTATAGATACTGGAAGTCAGATACCACTTCTTCTGTACACTTTAACACCTGTGGATACTCTGCCAGGAAGGACTGCTGTCCTGCTGAAAGGACTGCCACTCTGCTGAACTGCTGCTCTGAAGGAACTGCTGCCCTGTTGTGCTGACCTGCTGCCTTTTGTCTGGGTGAGAAGGACTGCACCTGCATCTGTTGAACCTAGGACCCCAAAGTTACTATCCTCAGGGATAGAAGGTCCAAAATCCTTTAACCCAGCACCTGGATTCTTCCATTGGTGAGTCCAACCCTGACAAGTGGTGTCACCTCAGCAGTGGACCCTTGGAAGTAGGCCTGATGGGCTCTGCCAGCCCATCTGTGGAGCCAGATGAACCAATGTCTCTCCTCCATTGCATTGTGGATTGGCACAGAAATTGTGCATATCCTTTACTGTTCGATGCATCACCTTTGGAATCCATGCATCGCCTCTGCTATGAGGGTTCTTCCGATGCAAAGGACTCCGCATTGACTCTGCAGTTGAACCGCAACCACCACCTGTGCAAAGCTTTCCTGACACAGATCAGTGCATGTTTTGTTGATGGCAGCCTTGACGAAGATGCAGGCTCCTGCACCGCAAGCTCACAGCTCCTCAGATCTGACACATCGTCTCAACTGCACAAGCATCCTCAAAGCCAAACCTCACATTGAAAGCCCTTGTCAAGATATTTCTCAACAAGGATGCAGGACCTTGCATCACAGCTCCAAATCACCTCAGAACTGACACTTCCCTTTTGTTGCGCGATGCATTCTGGACAAGGACCCTTGCAACACTCAGCAAATCAGGTTCCTAGGTACTCTTGTTATGTGGGCCTAACTGGGTCCAAGTAGTCTGCCTGTGCTCCATAGCAGTTGGTCTGAACTTATGAGAGGAGTGGTGGCCACTGCACTTGGTGCGCTTGTCGATTTGCTGGCCATCTCAGGGCGGCCAAACCGGCATGCTTACTGAGCTGTCTCCAACCCAGTTGCATTGCTGGGATGGAGACAATGAAGCACAGGCTCCCAGTCTCCCTGGGAGCACAAATTCCTAGTGCTGAGGCCAATCCTGAGGCTGCTTTCAAGCATGAGAGCAGCATCAGGATTGCCCACACCGGACACTGGGAGCCGATGCTGCAGTGAGGACATGGAGCAGAGAAGCATCGGGCAGCAGGTAGGTTCTCTTTATCCTATTTTGCTTTAAATGTTCTAACTGTGGTCCGTCCCCCTCTCCAAATCGTCAGCCACCAATACTGGATATTAGATGATAGGGAGAAGGGTCATCAGTGGGATTTTTTAAACCGGAATTAGTGCCATAGATTTTTGCAAGCATTGTGGGTAAATGTTTGTTAAGAGGGACTGATTTGAAATCAAAGTTAAGCAGAGAACAACTTTTGAGGGAAAAGATAAACGCTAATAGTTTGAGGTATAAAAGTGGGCCGATGGTCAACATAGTGGATTAACTGATTTGAAAATGCTGATGAGACCTAAAAGCTAATTACAATGTACGTATGAGGAAGCAGTGGAATGCAGATGGTAAGGTTAAAAGATGATGGATGAGAGTGAGAAAGTAAAGAAATGAGGTTTCTATGAAAGCAGTAGTCATGGCAGAAAAAATATTATTCATTGTCTATGCCTGAACATCTGGAGTGGGATGGATTGAATTACTAATAGTATGTGAAAGGCATTGGGGATAAGGCAACAGTGATGATATGATATGGTTATCTTGCTCTCTTGAGATACAAAGAGATTTTTATGGCAAGTGTATAGATGTAATGATTTTCGGGGGCCTTATGCTTACACCGTTTGTGTAGGATTG
Source organism: Triturus cristatus (assembly GCF_964204655.1). Classification (NCBI taxonomy): domain Eukaryota; kingdom Metazoa; phylum Chordata; class Amphibia; order Caudata; family Salamandridae; genus Triturus; species Triturus cristatus. The sequence continues at coordinate 702,346,055 of NC_140591.1, forward strand.
CCATCATCTTAACATTTAGTGGTCACTACAAGTGTGACCCAGGTTTGTAGACGTAGAGTAGCTGGAGAGAACGTACACTGAGGATAGTTGTTATCAACAGCCTGTTGAAAAGTCTTTTTAAATAAAGTTGTCAAGATCCCCTAAGTTATTGCGGTCATTCTCTGTAGATTCCTGATCCCCAAAAGGAAGCTAAAATCTTTTCAGAAAAAAATGAAAAACTGTCTAGAGCCTGTCATATCTAACCCTACGCTCGCGTAGTTTGCATAGATTGTGCTACTTCGCGCTAGGCAAATTGCATGTAGCACAGTGCAAAAATGCATAGCTTAGCGTAGTTGGCATTTTTTGCTAGCTCGCGGTCCTCAACATCAAGTTGGCGACCGCGAGCGAGCAAAATGACACCCCGTGAGACTTTTTCCTCGTTCGCGATCAGCAACATCAAGTTGGCGATCGCGAGCGTGGAAAATAAACCTCCCGGTGAGATTCTCAACGCGGGGAGGTCAGGTTTCTCATTGTGAGTGGTCGCGTATGCTCGCGACCGCTCGCGATGAGAAACTACCAGTCCGCGTTGAGAAAGCTGCCGCTCGAGTAAAAATCTACTCGAGCATCAGAACATGACAGCTTGCACTGTGCGAGATGCTGTTTTCAATGATTGCACAGTGCGGACAAGCATCCAGCACTGTGCAATCATCCCGAACAGCGCACTACGCAGTTCACGTAGCGCTATGCGTATCTCGCATAGTGCGAAGTGCACTCCGCGTAGCTATGCGTAGCGCTACTATGCAAACTACACCCAGGGTTAGTCATATCCCCCACTGAGTTATGCTTGTGTTGGGATGGGGCAGAAAATCTATCATATGCTTGTGATTTTACAGAGCCCTTACATGAACCCCCAAAACCAGTACACCCACATGTACCAGTACTTTAGCAAAATGTAATATTTATTAAGTGATATTACTTATTTAGCTTTTCAACAGCTAAATAAAATATTTTATGCTGATATATTTATAGAGCCTTGCATACGATTATGCCATTAGTCCTGAAGTTGAAATCTTTCTAGCAACTGATTCACCAACATGCATCACCTCAATTATCGGTATTTTTTATACCTTAATCATAAATGCACCCAAATATGTACACACAGTAACTATTTGCGTGACTATATGACCTTTCCTAACAAATGTGTTTATTTGTTTGTAAAATGATGCATATTGATGTAAGGTTTTATGACAAAAAATGTGTGTATGTATATATATATATATATATATATATATATATATGATCGCTCACTCCTTCCTCCTTCCAGAAACAAGGCAAGCACTCGTAGGGGGATTATTCTTTTCAAATTTATTCAATTCTCCGCTCTTAAAACATGACGCGTTTCGGCTGACGCCTTAGTCTTATGTTTTTAAGTTTCGCGCCACAACACGGCTCACCTTTAAAATTACGGTATAGGTCACATGATGCATTTTACAATTAGCATGGAAATGAAAGACAGACCATTGAACTCGTATGTCTTAACGCCATATTGGAGTATGCAATTCCTCAATTAGCCCGATATACGGGACAAACCTCACTAGGTAATTCACAGAGCGAGGCCAAAATGTATATATACATTCTTAATGGGTAAGAGGTTATGTTAAACCTCATTCTCATCTCAGTAATGATCATGCCGTGTATCGGCTGAGATCTGAGTTCAATGCTTTTATCCTGCCGTGTATCGGCTTACATTTCGCATTTCCGGTCTGAGGTGCAGTCGGAGCTAATATATATATATATATATATATATATATATCACCTTAATACTCTTCTACCATATTTCCTTCCATCTGGATACTGGATGCTGGAGACAAAGAGCACGGACCACAGAATCCTTTTGAAATACCGCTTAGTTTATTTTGCAAAGATTACACCACAGGAGCGGCAGCCATTACGCGTTTCGTCCCTCCCTGGGGACTTGATCACATATATATATATCCAACATCTGAGTTGGGACCCAACTGGTTCCAACACGGGCCCGCTACCTTGCGGTGGGCTTTCTCTCGCAGCTGGGCTCCAGCCGCTAAATATCCCACATCTGAGTTTAGCCCCAATGAGAGAAACCACAGTTGCGTGTTCATCTTTGCATTTTAATGAGGAAAGCTTCGATACAGACAAGGGGTAGTGACAGTCCATACAAAAGTTCACAGCCATGCCATATACGTTTCGGGAACCCCCGTTCCCTTCTTCAATGGCATCCAATCTGGAATCACCCCACGGCATTTCCTACACAGATTTATTCCCATAACTGCCACAGTGGGCGGTACCAATTTCTTAGCCTTATGGTCTTGGTAGTGCGGAATAATAAAACTACTGTGAGTTTGTGGGGTGTCAAGAAATTAAAAAGTGTTGCCCCAGTGGGTCGATGAGCATCATACCTCAATTGCTGTCGTGTTTGTGAGCTTTTCCTCACAAACACAAATCCCGTTGTACTGGTGAAACCCGACTGGTTCCAACACGGGCCCGCTACCTCATGGTGGGCTTTCTCTCATGGCTGGGCTCCAGCCGCTAAATATCCAACATCTGAGTTTATATATTTTACCTACTGGTGGTCCCCCCTCCTGGTGTTCATTGATGCCACGGGGACCACCATCTCCGGAGGGTTTAAAAAAAAATGCGTTGGAGGCTATCATGGCCTCCCCTGCTGCCCCTGGGACTGCCTGCTCCCCGGGACTTATTTATTTTTTGGATAGGTGTTCTCGGACCCCCACCCCTGGGGGCTGCCACCTTCCCAGGGCTTAGTCTTAAAATAAGGTGGGGGGTGCATGTACCCCCGCAGTCCTGGGACCACCCCCTCCCTGGGGTTTAATCTTAAAATAATGAAGGGGGCCATGTGACCCCCCTGAAGCCCCCTGGGAGTGCCATCTCCCCGGGGGCATAAGCTTCAATGAATGTGTGAAGAGGCTGCGTACTCCCCAGAGACCCTACTTCCCTGGGGCTAATCAGATGATTGAAAGGGAGCTGTGTGTGAGTGGCTTTATTGGAGAGTGAGTGTCTATGGAAATGGCTGTATGGGTGTGTGAGTGGCTTTATTGGAGAGTGGGTGTCTATGGAAATGGCGGTATGGGTGAATGAGCCGATGTGTGAGTGCTTGTATGGATGTGTGAATGGGTATGTAAGTGATGGTGTGGCTCTGTGAGTAAGTGTATGAGTGCTTTTATGGGTAAGTGAGGGACTGTGTTGAGAGGCTGCATGGGTGAGTGAGGGGGTGTGTAAGGGACTGCGTGGATGAATAAGTGAGTGAGTGTCTGTGTGAATAACTGTATGGGTGAGTGAGTAGATGTGCGAGTGCTTGTATGGATGTGTGAATGGTATGGAAGTAACTATGTGAATGTGTGAGTGAGTGTGAGGGGGATTGTATAGGTGTGTGGCAGTGTGAATGGCTGCATGGGTGAGTGATTGTATCAGTAGCTATAAGGGTAAGTGAATGGTTGCATGAGTATGTATTTATTTATTTATTTATTTATTCAGTGTTTTCTATAGCGCAAACCAGACCCTGAGTTGGGTGTCAGAGCGCTTTACATTTAGACCAATTCGATATCAGCAGCTATCCCATTAATTCTCATCAATACCATCTCTAAGTGTGAGTGGCTGTACAAGTGAGCGAGTGGGTGTGTGAGTGGCTCAATTGATGAGTGAGTAGGTGTGTGAGTACTGGTATGGGTCGGTGAATGGGGATTTGGGTGGTTATGTGGGTGTGTCAGTGGACATATGAGATGTTGTGTGAGTAGGTGTGCGAGTGGTTCAGTGGATGATGTCATCAGTACTGCCATCAGTGATGAATTTTCAGATAACATCAGTGATGTTACTGACCATGTCATGAATGATGTAATATGTGAGGTCATAAGCAGTGCATTGCGGGGGCGTAAGTTATAGTTAGCTCAGGTAACTATAACTGCTGAATTTCATTGATTTTGTACACGTGAAATCTGAGCATAACTGTACTGTCTCTGTTCCTTTGTTTTTTTCCCAGTGAATTTCTAAGGTTTTTTAAATTCTATTTCCTAACTATAATTACTCTGTAACCACCTTTTTTTAAGTGAATTTCTGAAAGCTTTTCAATTTCCTAACTATAACGGCCCTGTAACCTTTGTTTTTTAAGTGAATTTCCATGTTTTTTTTAACCAGTAGTCGTGTTTGCATAGTGGTGGAAAAGGGGAGGGCCTTCCACTAGCTCTCAGGAATCCTACTGTGTCAGATTTTCTAGAGGTAACAGGAGGGCTTGCCGGCCCCAAGGACCCTCAGTATCCAAGGGGACTTCATCTCCCAACCAGCAGTGCACCAGGAGGTGCGTTTCCAGAGTGTTGGAGAAAGGGTGCATGGCCTCCGAAGATCTCTCAGCAATCTTGCAGTGTGAGGCTTACTCAAGGTAACAGGAGGGGTCCCTTTGGAGCCAAGAGGACTTCACCCCCAACCAGAAGGGCACCAGGAGGCATGTATGCAGAGGGGTGGTGAAAGGTAGCAGGGACTCCAGCAACATGAAGGTCATTTTGTAAAATTATTCATTTATTTCATTGTCGTGAGGGCTGCATATCCACTTTTTGAATGGGGCACTGGACCCTCACCTCTAGTCCCAAATCGGAAATCAGCCCCAGGTACCCCATCCCCCAGAGCCAAGCCATTTTCAAAATATTTTTTTTAAAAAGATGAGGAGGCTGAGGGCCCCCGGGTCTATTTCGGCCCCAGGGACCCCATCCCAAAGAGCCCGGCTTTTATTTTCATATTTAAAAAAGATGGAGGAGCTTGCGGTCCCCTTCCCCGGGCTTATTCTGACCCTGGGAACTCCATCACACAGGGCATGGCCTCTCCATTGGGGACCACATGGGGAGCCTTTAGACCCCCAATGTCCCTGCTGACTCCCTGCCTCCTGCAATAGCCAGCATTGCTTTGATGCCCATGAGCTGATAAACATGCAGCTCCCTGGATTTCAAAGCAATTTGTCTGTTTCCCTGCTTGCTTGACTGCGGGTAGGCAAACAGACAAATGTTCTGCTATTAGCAAGTGAGAGCATTTGTGAGCTCCCACTTTCTAAAAGCAGAACACTTGCTGTTGCTTGACAGGAAGCTCCCGTCAAACCACAGAAAAATTCAATGTCCTGGGAGTGGGCACACTGGGACATTGAAGAATGCTGCCCTGGGTGGTGGCGTTCCCAAGGGCAATGTATGGCTCCAGTAGGGGGGGCTGTGCAGCCCCCTTCCAATGTTTACTTTAGCCCCTGGGAGGTGGTGGTCCCCTTGGTCAGGAGTCTGATACAGATCCCCTTCATTCTTTTGTTATATTTTCCCCAGGAAGTTGGCGGTCCATGAGTCTGTGGGGTGCTGCGCGGGCCACCTGCATTTCTTCAAATAAGTTGCCCCACAGAGGTGGCAGCCCCTGGGGGGTAAAGGGGTCCACTATGTCCCCCAAACTGTATTAATTTAATACCCCAGGGAGGTTTTGGCCCCCAGGGTTGCGGTGGGGTCTGTGAAGCCCCCACATTTTTTAAACTTAAAGCCCAGGGGAGGTGGGAGTCCCAGGGGCAGTGGGGGAGACCATGCAGGCCTACCCCGTACTTTTTGTTGCATAGGTCTCTAGGGGGTGATGGTCACCGGGCATCAATAAGCCCCAGCCGGGGGGGGGCCTTGTGCCCCCTCCTTTACAACAATGCCCCCAGGACCTGATCCACCCTGGGGCAAATTAGAAATAAAGCACAGGAGCCTGGGCATTTTTTTTACATTTACATTTTTTTAAAACTGCTTTTCTTGGCCCACCCAGAGGCCTAGGGTATCAGGGTATTTCTACCCTGACCCCTTTTTTTTGTTTTATAGTTATTTTGGGACTCAGCTTCAAGTCAAGTCTGAAGATGGCTGCCATCACTTCCTAATTGAAGTGTTGGCAGCCAACCAAATTTCAGTAGAATTTAGGGCTCTCAGATATCTATTCTTTTAAAATAAATATCTCAAAAACTACTGAACGGATTTACACCAAATCATTAAAAGCATGCTTTCTGGACCAACATCTAGCTTTCTGTCAAATTTGGTGTAATTCCGCTCAGCGGTTCAAGACATAGTCTTATTCAAAAAATGAAAATCCACAGTGACATAACATGGGAAAACACATTTTGGGACCGCCTTTTTTCTAGGCCCCTGCTTGATGGATCACCCCAAAACTTTCAACACAGCAGCTGAACCAAAAAAGGGAAGTTTACATTTTGTGAAGATTCATCAAGCAAAGCCAGATTTATTGGCAAAACAAAAACCAATTTTCCAATAGTAACTTTGGTCATAACTATAACTACCTTCTGGCTATCGCCAGTAGATAATATATATATATATATTCACTGAAAAAACCATAGGTTTCACACACGTTATAGTTAGGAATTAGCATTTAAAAAACCTTGCAAATTCACTGAAAAAACCATAGGTTTCACACATGTTATAGTTAGCGGAAATTTTACTGATAAAAAACCAATGAAATTCCCCCGTTATAGTTAGTGCAGGCAACTATAACTCACGCGACCGCAATCCTCTGCTGATGCTAATACTGTATTTAGACACTTATTTGCCCATGTCTTCTTCCATAAATTTTTAGCTATACATATATTACAAATATTTTTTTTTCATAAAGACACATATGTCATCATCAGAAGATTGCGGTCGCGTGAGTTATAGTTGCCTGCACTAACTATAACGGGGGAATTTCATTGGTTTTTTATCAGTAAAATTTCCGCTAACTATAACATGTGTGAAACCTATGGTTTTTTCAGTCAATTTGCAAGGTTTTTTAAATGCTAATTCCTAACTATAACGTGTGTGAAACCTATGGTTTTTTCAGTGAATTTGTACGGTTTTTTAAATGCTAAGTTACTTTACGCCATTCGTGGCGTGCGCGCCCACTTAACGCAGTTCGTTCCGTGCGCGGTGCGCTTCGCACACCGCGCGCCCACTTTACGCAGTTAGTGCCGTGCACGCACGGTGGGCACGCGGTGCGCTACGCGCACCGCATGCCCACGTTACGCTAGATGGGCCATGTACGCACGATGCGCTTCGCGCACCGTGCGCACATGGAGGACATATGATGCACTTCGTTTTGAAAGGTAATATTTTAATTTTTCACAGCTGTAATAAGCCATGCACAAATGGTGCACTTCGGGCACCATTTGCACACGGGGTGGGGAGAGTGTGGATAATTTTTTTTTTTTAATATTTTTTTACCGTACGCGTACGGTAAGCGTAATCGGCGAAATTAGCGAAAAAATAAAAATTCCGTTTTTGCCCTTGGGGGATCTTTGGGGACTCCCTCAACATGGCTAGGTGCTTTGGAGCTGTCCAAACAGCCCCTTTACATGTTTTTGTGCTTTGTATTTTAATCCACACTCTCAGTGCGAGAGAGAAAATGGCGGCCGCCGCTTCCTGGTTTCGGCCGATTCGAATGTTTACTAAGATCTAAGAGCCAATCAGAATCGCGCTCGCGCACGTCACCGTACGCGTACGGTAAGCGCACCGTAAGCGCACCGTAAGCTGGCTCAGATATATATATTGATTTAAAGGCTATTTTCTCAGAATCTACTGAACAGATTTACACCAAACCTACAAAAGGCACTTCCTTGACCTGAGGACTACCTCTCTGCCAAATTTCAAGTAATTCTGTTCAGCCGTTCGGGCTGTAGCTGTGTCTAAAGGTCCTATGGAAAAATGCATGGGAAAAACGCGTTTTGGGACCCCCCTTTTATCTCAGCCCCCGCTTGACGAATCCCCCCGAGACTTTCAGGGTAGGAGCGGAGCATAGCGCCCCACCTATTTTGAAAAATTCGCGAGGATTCGTCGACCGGCGCAAAAGTTATTCAAAATAGAATGTTGCGGATTTCCTATGGAAACGTGGTCCTAACTATAACTACCTACTGGCGACCGCCAGTAGGTAATATATATATATATATATATATATATATATATATATATATATATATATATATATATATTATCTACTGGCGGTCGCCAGTAGATAGTTATAGATAGGAACGTGTTTCCATAGGAAATCCGCAACATTCTATTTGGAATAACTTTGGCGCCGGTTGACAAATCCTCGCGAAATTTTCAAAATAGGTGCGGCGCTCCGCGCCGCTCCTACCCTGAAAGTCTCGGGGGGATTTTTCAAGCGAGGGCTGAGAAAAAAGGGGGGTCCCAAAACGAGTTTTCCCCATGCAATTTTCCATAGGGACCTTTAGTCCAAGGTACAGCCCGAACGACTGAACAGAATTACTTGAAATTTGGCAGAGAGGTAGTCCTCAGGTCAGGGATGTGCCTTTTGCATGTCTGGTGTCAATCTGTTCAGTAGTTCCTGAGAAAATCAAAAGTAAAATCATATATATATGTGGGCGGAGCCTAACCACACATCTCATCCTGAGAACTGATTGGCTGTCAGCACTTCATCCAAGAAGTGTTGGCAGCCATCTTGGGACCAATATACATGATAGCACCTCATTAAAAAGCATTGCAGTTAATAGAAGGTTTTAAGACTTTAGTTACATTATAAATCATTTGTTGATGGTACCATACTCATTTTAGGAATTGTGGTATGTTCTAAGGTGATTTCACCATGTGAAAAAGCCTTCTGCTGGGATATCATGATTGAGAGAAAAATATTTTCTCATGCCTTTCCCACAGAGGTTTGGAAGGTGATCTATAAGCTAAACTGAGAGCTTATTTTCTGTAAATTCAAATTATCTTTCTCAGTCATGTGAGAATGAAGTCTGACATTCTCAGTAAAACATGTACATCCAACAAGGGCAGAGACTGTCAGTTGATTCCTTTGTGTTCTACTGCAGCTTCCCAGAGTGTTCCAAAGAACAACTAGAGCGCTAACAGTCCTACTTATGATAAACGTATGGCACACCTGAAGCCATCTTGCTTGGATTAAAGTGGTAACTCTTAAAACATTTAATTTAAAAAGGAACAAAATGAGGGGGTTCATTTTTCCATAAAAAGTATGATTAGTGCTGCAGAAAGAAAAATTAGGGCAGTGATCTAATGAGCAAAAAGAGTGCTAACATTCTGAATTTATGGCAAATGTGTGACACATCTGAATGCCTTTGGAATCAAAGTAAAAAACTGAAAGTATTTCCTACTGGAAATATGGATTTTTCTGGTCAGTTATGTCCCCTATCTTGGACCCCAACGGTTACATGAGCATGTCACAAGTACATGTATGTTCCCTCCAGTTCCAGTTATGAAGACGCAAATACATGTGCGTCCACCGTCAACATGTCCTCTGTCAGATCCGCCATGAATAGGCCGGATATTCCATTCCTAAATATGAAAGGCCACCGGCTTTATATGGTTCACTTATGCCATTTTACAGTCCAGGCAAGTAGGCCCTGATTCTGTCATCAAACTCCTTTTGCCTTCTGCCTCTGAAAGCTCCAGTCCGAGCCTGCATCTGTGACCATGAACTTTGTCTCATTCTCTGCGCGGCTCACGAAGCCTGACATCAGCCTATTCTCTGCCAAGAACTGTATTTCACCTTCGAATTATCTGCCTCTTCCTCAGCCGATGCATTCCTGCCTAGTAGTTTAAGTAAACATTCTTCCAGTTACCAAGCTAAAAGGCCCATCTTCTCTGTCCTCATGCAAGTAATTCATAGCCCTGTCACCATGGAATATTCCTACCCCCTCGCATTCAGTGTAGACACTTAGACGCTAGTACACACACGCACAGTCAGTATAGAATAGATTCTGTCCGAGAGTCCTTCTTTTGTGGATAACATAGTTCTTTAAACATAGGATGTTAGATATGATTTGGGATTAGGTTGACCTGACCCCCCAGACTTTTCGTCTCCACATGTAGAGCTAATGTCAAGTCCCCTTCACCCCCTAGTTACACGTCAATTACACGTCATGCTGCTGCGCGCGCATCTATGCCAAGTATTATCTTATAGATCCACCTATGCAGGACATCATAACCAATCATGTGTCTTTTTACTCCTTATTACACCCATTTTCGGTTACGCAGGTACCACGTCAAGTTCCTTATCAATTGTTACGCCTACTGTATTTGCTTCCCTATAACGTATGTACTATAAAAGTTACTTTTTGTCAATAAAGTATGTACTTCACTTCCTGAACCCCGTGGTGATGGAACTTGAAGCATCCGATTATAATCGATTATTGGAATAAAGCCCATTCAGAAACTCTAATATCACGGATTCTGCCTCTCATTATACTGAGCTATTTTATTATGATTCTGTATCAAATTCAGTCCAGGTAAAGGAATTTTTATTTACCACATGATGGCGCTCGAATAGGGACACTTTCTCATCTCACGCGCCGGCGGTGAGTAGCAGGCCCGGTCTCCTGCCGCAGCTGGACGGACAATAACGCGTACCAGCAGGATTTCCTGTATCTCCCTCCGGTCAAGCGGGGGCGACTGAGACTGCGATCAACACCCAGACGAGGCGGTGAGAAGTGCGAAGTATCCCGACCAGAGCCTAGCTGAGAGAGCAAGATCCGAGGTATACAGGGACCCACCAGTTCGAAGTCAAGCCCAGTTTCCGACGAGGCGAGTCGAGTCCAGTCCGGTTCAAGTTCAAGTTACCGAGGCCTTCCGTTTCCGAAGCTACCCGGTGAGTACCATTACTGGGGAGGCATTTCTGACGTGCACATAGGTTGTGCCGGTCAAGACGGGTTTGGGTACACAAATCCGGTCTGCACTGTTTTAGCAGTGTATCTGTACTGGTTAGCAGTATATCAAGTATTCCGAAGTATCAAGAATTAAGCATGGTGATTTAGTTATGCAGACGATCATCATTGTTGTTTCAGTTAAAGGTTTAATGTTTTAATGTTTGATGTGTTAAACGTCCTGCATATTGTGGTATGAATGGTTGTTCATTATTGTGCTTTTGTATTAAGTGTGTTCAAGAGTAAGTATCAGATCAGTTGTCAATATGCCGCTCTTTTCGAAATTAAGACAGATCACTACTAGAAAAGGGGTACTCGAAGAAGCCGTCCCTATTCCTCCTAGGGATACTCCAGGGCACTTCATGTATCACAAACATGGCTTAGACGCTATATTATTTCTTGATTTATGGGTAGACTACACCAAGGGATTACCAGAAAGTCAGAGATGGCCCGCAGCGGGAACCTGGGATGCAGAGTGCATCATGAAAGTCGAGGAAGAATTATGGAAAAGAAAAGTCAGACAGTCACAGAAAGACGCTGTTGAGTTATGGCGTAAAGAATCTCATAGACGTACAGAAAAAGCACGTAGACAGGAAGAGAAGAGTAAAGAAAGTTCAAATAAAGTTCAAGAAAATCTATTAATTGAGGAAGGTATCCGAGTGAAATCAGAACAAGTAGATAGACAAAGAAATGCCCTTATGAATGGAATGTATCCCCTTCTAGCCGAAGGATTACCTAAGGCTGCTCCAGAGATACCGAAAGACTTGCCACCCCCATTATTTCCAATTAAGGTACATCCTAAGGGGCATCCTAGAACAGCAGAAGATGTTTTTCTTTCCTCATATTTAGATGACGTAGCTCCCGAGTATGCTAATTCCGCCCCACATAGACCGCATACCAGGGAGGTCCAACGCCAAGATCCAGCACCCGTATCCCTACAGCAACAAGTCGAGTCACAAGTTCCGGCAAGCACATCTGTTTCCGCATCTGTCCCTACAGGTACTTCCATGGCTGTGTCCACACCTATAGTTGCCGTGTCACGTTCGACGAATCCTTTCACACCCGACGCCCCAGATGGGGCCACGGGAGGTGCTTGCAATACTTTTACGCCACCTAGAATAAATAAACTTGTTTTTCAAGAGTCAGCGCATTCACGTACACCCAAATTCGTAAGTGAACGTGCGCTTAAGGAACTTCTTATAGATTGTAGATATGACCCGGTGGTCGGTAAAGAGGACGAAATGGTCCTGGCATCATTACGTATCAGACGAGCCGCAGGGTATTTAGCGAAGTTACCAGGAATGACTGCGCATCTAGATAAAATATATCATTTTGTTCAAACAGGGCGAGATCCAGAATGTATTAACAGAGCTATGGAATTCCAGAAAGTAGAGATACAGGGGGAACTGTTACGTTTCCTCATAAACTGTGTGATCAGAAATCAAGACCGACCGGGGGTAGACCCGGATGCAATGCATATTCTTACAAGATGGAGCCAGAATATATCAGAAGGGAGACACGATAAGCAAAATTGCATAATAGCCATGTGCCGAAAGATCCGTAAAGAAATAGAACGGATACACGAAGAGAGATTACAGACAGACGAGTTCGAACAAAGCGAGGAAGAAGGGTCAGGACCGCCCGCAGGACAATTGGACACCATAGCCTATGTAGGTAGAGGAAGATCTTGTAATAGGGATCAGACTAGATGTCATACTGACTCAATACGTCCAATATGTCCAGATAATAACAGGAATTTCCAAATACCCATAATTAACATAAGGTCTAATGAGCATTCGTTCCAAACCGCCGACAAGCTACTCCGAGAACGAAGGGGTTATCATTTTCTCGATTCTATGGATGAACAAGATTTAGCCAGGGCAGCTGTCCACTGGTTGGACAGTCCCGGAAAATATAGTGATGCTACAGTAGTACGCACATTTTTGAATCTCACCCCAGATGAACAGAGGTTAGCTGGGATTTATATGATTCAACAACTCATTATACTATATCGGAGTCAGCATTCGGACCCTGGTCCGTTACCTGACATATTGACTGAATTGCTTACAAATAAATGGAGAGGTCCAGGTACTGAATTAATTAAAGAAATTCTAATGTCAAGAAAGCAGTATATTCTTTTTGTATGCTCAGAGCATACCTCATTGCCCAGCAAGGAAAGAACAACGTATCACATGGATAGACAGAATCCCTTACGAGAAGTGCACCCAATAAAAGGCGAGGGCGACGAGTTTAGGCGCGTATTTGTATATACGCCCATATCAAAAATAGAACTGTTAGAAATGAAGAAAGTGGTACCTAGTCATGACAAAGACCCAGCGGGTTTTCACCGAGAAATTAAAGACATGTTACTCATGGGAGAGTATACCTATCCCGACATTATGACGATATTAAAGGTGTTGATGCCTGCTGGCATTTATGAGAAACTCAAGGAAAAAGAGTGGGAGGTAGGAGACCAAAAGATAGAATGGTCAGTGTTAGAAGCGGAAGAAAAGGCCCGAACTGCAGGAGCAGGACTCGGGGATAAAACTAAAGCACTACCAGGTTTATTAGTACAGGTACTGCCACGTTTATTAACTACGAAAAAGGAAGATTGGGGTACAATTTCAGCCTGTAAACAGAAGCAAGATGAAGACACTAGTGATTACTATGCCCGATTTGAAAAATGTTTTGGTATAAATTGTGGCATAAAAGCAAGTAGCGAATCATACCCGCATCTGTTTGTAACAAAATTAGTAGAAAATGCTCTGTCCCCGGTAAAGAATAGAGTATTAAAATTCGAGAGTACCTGGCAAGGTAACACTCCAACACAAATGTTACAAATGTTACAGTACCATCACAATAGAATTAAAGAGGAACAAGAACATGAACACAGACGCATGAAAGACACAAAAATGAAAATGCTAGTTTCCCAGACAGTACCAGCTGAAGGACATAAAAAGGGTATGACACATTCCGATTCAGCAGGACCGGTAAAAGGGACATGCAATTATTGTAAAAAGCCAGGTCATTACGTACACGATTGTCCAGTTTTAAAACATAATATCGCCATAGGTAAAACACAAGAAAGACCACGGCCACTCAGACAAGATCAGAATGAACAAGGAGCTATGCAGCATGCCCAGGCCATGCCAGCCGCACAACAGCCAATACAGTTTGTGCCAGCTGCACCACCGTTGCCTGCTGCTGCCACACAGACCACAACACGACAAATGTATCAGACTGCACAGTATGAATATCCTGAGTATCAACGTTACGCATGAACTAGCCTAGAGAGGGAAGTTGACTTACCCCTTATTGAGATTCCTGTAGATCAAGAAGGACCTTATGTACATAGTGAATTATTAGGTCAAGATAGAAAATTCTTACTCGATACATGGGCAAGTCGAACAACTATAAAACGTAGTGAAGTTCCAGGGGCACCCCTCTCAGGCTCTCAGAATACTTTCCCTTGGTTTTTCGGGAAAACCTATTGTTAATGAAGTATCACAGCCTCTTCCACTTACGATAGGACCTTTGACACGAACTACAGATTTATTGCTTACTAAATCATGCCCAGAAAATCTGTTAGGAATTAAAACTCTGAAAGCCCTAGGAGCCGTAATATGTTGTTCTCCGGAAGGAGTAAGGTTGTTTTTACGTGATTTTAAAGGTCACTATGTATCTAGAGACATGGATCCCCGACTGCAGACTTTACCTACACATCTATGGGCACAAGGCCCTACTGATGTTGGTTGCATGAATATTACACCATATCGAGTCACACTAAAGGCAGGAGTGGTGCTACCACGAATGCGACAATACAAGTTACCACCAGATGCTGTAGTGGCTTTACTACAAATCATTGACGAGCTTATTGCCCAAGGAGTAGTTGTAGAAACAGACTCCAATGTATGTAATTCACCGATAATTCCGATTCTTAAACGAACAGATCCTACAGCTCCGCCGGTATATCGATTGGTTATTGATCTGCGCGAGTTAAACAAATGCATTGTGCCACAATTTCCTGTGGTCCCAGATATCTCGTCATTATTGACAGCTATTGATTCCGAAGCAACATTCTTTACTGTAATTGACCTCAAGAATGCCTTTTTCAGTGTCCCAATAGATCCGGAAAGCCAATATTTGTTCGGATTTAGTTTAAATGGGCGTAGTTTTAAATTCTCACGCGCACCTCAAGGATTTACAGAAAGCCCCAGCATCTATAGCCAAGCACTGAAACGAGAACTTGACAGTATCCACATGCCAGTTAATACTGCTCTGCTTCAATACGTCGATGATCTGCTGATCACCGCGAGAAGCGAACCGGAATGTGAAAAGGCATCACTGACAGTTTTACAATTTCTAGCCGAAAAGGGGCACAAGGTGTCCCCTTCTAAGCTGCAATTCTGTGTCCAGCGAGTTGTTTATCTTGGACACTCGCTGTCCAAGGAGGGAAGGCAGCTTACACCCGACCGCATTCAGTTGATAGCTAACATGTCAATACCCAAGACACAAAAGGAGGTGCGGGCTTTCATAGGCCTCACTTCATATTGTAGGCAGTGGATCCCTCAGTATGCATTTCTAGCAAAACCACTCATTCAGTTAACCACACAGGAGGCAGCCACATCGACTGTTCTCCCTTGGACTCAGGAACACACACAAGCTTTTGAAAGCTTAAAGAAAGCTTTATGTCAAGCACCCGTTTTAGCAACGCCATGTTACAGAAAACAGTTTACACTCTTTGTTACAGAACGCGAAGGTACTGCCTTGTCAGTACTCACACAGGAACAAGTAGGAGCACACAAACCATGTGCTTATTTTTCCAGTACATTAGATCCCGTAGCTCAGGCTTTGCCTGCGTGCCTGAAATCAGTAGCAGCGACAGCTTTAGCAATCAGACAAAGCGATGCCATAGTATTAGGACATCCATTGACAGTTCAAGTACCACACGCAGTAGAGGTTCTTGTAAATAGAACGCAAACACAACACTTGACTATAGCGCGACTTACAGGATACGAGCTTACATTGTTTCAGCCACATATAGAAATCAGACGCTGTAACACATTGAATCCTGCCACACTTCTACCTGTAATAGGAACAGACCCACTAGCCCATGACTGTATTGAAGTTATTACGATAACAACGAAACCCAGACAAGACTTAACCGATGTCCCATTGTCAGACCCAGACCTGACATTGTATGTAGATGGTTCATGCAGGAGAACAAGTACAGGAGAGTTAGTGGCCGCTTACGCAGTCACAACCGATACTGAAGTCATTGAAGCTAATCGTATAAATACTTTGTCAGCTCAAGCCGCAGAGCTCATCGCTCTGACACAAGCCTGTATTCAAGCCACGAATAAAAAAGTCAACATATACACTGACTCACGTTATGCATTCGGAGTTGTACACGACTTCGGCGTGCTGTGGCGAGAGAGAGGTTATTTAACTTCCCACGGTGCCCACATTCAGCACGGACCCCTCATTCATGCCTTATTAGATGCAATACATCTACCCACTGCAATATCAATCATGAAATGTAAGGCTCATACGAAGGTTACTGATATCATTTCTCAAGGCAATGATCTAGCCGACAGAACAGCTAAACAGACTGCTCAAACTCAAACCCCCGACATGACAAAGACAATAGTCCCGACACCGACACATTGCATGACAGTTAAAGATCCTACTCTTGACGTAATTGACATACAGACACATGCTACATCAGATGAAATAAAGAAATGGACTGAATTAGGAGGGATCCAAACGGACCAAGGATGGATGATGAAGGAAAAGTCTGTATGGTTCCTTCCTGACTCAATGGTCCAAGTTATAATCAACACTATACATAGTCCAGCACATTTAGGAGAAAAAGCTATGCTAGACAGCATTCAACACATTTGGTTCAATAAACATTTACGAGCAGCAGCAAAACAAAAGGTCCGTACCTGTATGATCTGTTGTCAGTTTAACCCAGGAAGAAGCGTTCCCGTAGAACAGGGTGGATTTCATACTCCTAACCATCCTTTTGAAGTACTCCAGATGGACTATATCCAGATGGAACGATGTCGAGGATTCAAATATGTTCTTGTAGTTGTCTGCGCTCTGTCCCGTTGGACAGAGGCATACCCGGTTTCAGATTACACTGCCCCGACTACTGCCAAACAGTTGGTTCGAGAATTCTTCCCACGATACGGTTTACCACGTGCTGTTTACTCAGATAACGGCCAGCCGTTCTCATCCGAATTAATGAAACACGTTTCACTTCTGTTAGGATATCAGTGGAAATTCCACTGTGTCCGACACCCCGAGGCAGCAGGTCTCGTAGAAAGACATAACCAGATCCTGAAAATCAGAATGTCCAAAATATGCAGAGAAAAAGGTGTCGACTGGGTAGTAGCGTTACCCGTTGCACTCTTTTACATGAGAATGGTAGCACACTCACGAACAGGGCTATCCCCGTATGAGGTGATCTTCGGAAGACCACCGAATATGTGGGGGACGCCCATACCACGCAAAATAACTGATATTGACTGTAATATGCTGACAGATTACTTGGCTTCCTTGATGTCTGCACTACAATCTTGTCGTTCACAGGTAGCTGCAGCCTTTCCCGACAACACTGAGGTGAAACCCCATGACGTTGTTCCGGGTGATCTTGTGTTTGTGAGGAATTTCGACCGAAAGACCCAGCTGGAGCCCAGGTGGAAAGCACCCAAGTTGGTCCTGTTGACCACAAGAACAGCCGTGAAGATCGAAGGCCGCAAGGGCTGGATTCATTCAAGCCATATTAAGAAATTTCATGGACTATCCTCGGATATAGACACTGTGCCCTGCACTCCCTCACAGACTGATACAAAGCTTCCTTTTGTTGAACCGAACAATTCTGAAAAGTACAAACTAAAGCTTAGGCCCAACCAGTCGAGCAATTTGATTGTTTAAGTCCTCTCCAAGGTGAAGCGGTTGAATTGTCTCTGACATGTATCCCTTGGACCTGAGTAGAGGAAATACCCGTAAAATGTTGAAACAACAGGCGTATTGTAAATCACTGCGTAGCCACTGTATAGTGACATTATTAATTTTGTTTTTATTGAGTCTTTTAATAATTATTACAAGTATGTTGTTGCACATATATTACCCTATTTCTAGACATGTTTATAATGTTGCTGCTGAACATTCTTTTAGTGACTTACCTCCGCATGAATTGTCTTATAGACTTGCGCTGCGCAATAACACTTTCATTAGTATGTTACATCATTCCCATCAGACTAGTAATGCCACCAATTGTTGGGTGTGTGGCCGACTCCCTCCCTATCAGAATTATGAAGGAGTCCTGCCTTTCTTTCCACATCCATTTACACATAATGGCTCCTGTGGAGCATGGTTTAGTCTAATCAATTCCATAGACTCAGACACAGCAGTTTACCAAGATCATTGGATATGGGGAAACCTGAACCTAGTTTTACTCAAGGTCTGCTACCCTGACAAGGAGGGTCGCCCCAAAAGAACAGGAACTGATCTAGAAAATGAAGTATATGGATTAGGTAATTTTACACCTAATCTCATGATTCTAAATGTCGTATCCGAAGTTGAACTAGTCTTGCCCACCATGTCAGTATTCCCAGCGAAGGGTGAATTGTGTGTAAGAAAGGTTGGTTCCATACCTATGGGCCATAGTAAATGCAATACTATAGTAGAATTCCGTGATCAAGGTAAATCTTCATTTAGAGCTTCTCGCCACTCCTACTTCATATGTGGTCAGACTGCATATATGCGTCTACCTCCAGATTGGGATGGTACCTGCTACATTGCATTCCTTCTGCCACCCGTTTTTCTAGCTCCTCCTGATTATTATAGAAATATTCATTTAGTACACAACAGAAAGCGAAGAGATCTCCCCATTGTCGATTACACTGAAACGGCATGGGACAAGTATGTAGATTTTAATAAAGGCATCTTTCCCTATATAGGTACTGTTACTAATAGTAAGCTGATACGTAGATTAACCAGAACCCTTGAAGCAGTAGTGAATGAGACTATTTCCGCCTTAGGCAATTTAACAGAAGAGCAGTCTGCCATGCGGATTGTTGTGCTTCAAAATCGTCTTGTCCTTGACGTCATCCTGGCTGATAGGGGCGGAGCTTGTAGGGTCATCGGATCAAGTTGCTGCGTATTCATACCAGAAAATTCGCCATCTGTATATAAAGCCATCACTCGCCTTCATAAGATTGTAAGCCAGATACACCAGAACCCAGGCACTTGGACTTGGTCCAGTTGGTTTTGGAATGCGGTATCAGCCTGGGGATGGAGAGTTTTATCCTTCCTAGGTATTGGCCTTCTCATACTATTCAGTTGCTGTCTATGTCTACAATGTGGACCAGCGATTTGTGGTCTGTGTGCCACATCGTGCATTCCACATCAAGATTTACGTTCAAGATCCCGGGAGAAGAAAGAAGAACAAATGATGCTATATGAACAGATCAATGGATTGATGAAGATTGATATCTCTTGAAGGGCAAGTAGGGGACAAGGAGGGAATGTGGAAATATGGATTTTTCTGGTCAGTTATGTCCCCTATCTTGGACCCCAACGGTTACATGAGCATGTCACAAGTACATGTATGTTCCCTCCAGTTCCAGTTATGAAGACGCAAATACATGTGCGTCCACCGTCAACATGTCCTCTGTCAGATCCGCCATGAATAGGCCGGATATTCCATTCCTAAATATGAAAGGCCACCGGCTTTATATGGTTCACTTATGCCATTTTACAGTCCAGGCAAGTAGGCCCTGATTCTGTCATCAAACTCCTTTTGCCTTCTGCCTCTGAAAGCTCCAGTCCGAGCCTGCATCTGTGACCATGAACTTTGTCTCATTCTCTGCGCGGCTCACGAAGCCTGACATCAGCCTATTCTCTGCCAAGAACTGTATTTCACCTTCGAATTATCTGCCTCTTCCTCAGCCGATGCATTCCTGCCTAGTAGTTTAAGTAAACATTCTTCCAGTTACCAAGCTAAAAGGCCCATCTTCTCTGTCCTCATGCAAGTAATTCATAGCCCTGTCACCATGGAATATTACTACCCCCTCGCATTCAGTGTAGACACTTAGACGCTTGTACACACACGCACAGTCAGTATAGAATAGATTCTGTCCGAGAGTCCTTCTTTTGTGGATAACATAGTTCTTTAAACATAGGATGTTAGATATGATTTGGGATTAGGTTGACCTGACCCCCCAGACTTTTCGTCTCCACATGTAGAGCTAATGTCAAGTCCCCTTCACCCCCTAGTTACACGTCAATTACACGTCATGCTGCTGCGCGCGCATCTATGCCAAGTATTATCTTATAGATCCACCTATGCAGGACATCATAACCAATCATGTGTCTTTTTACTCCTTATTACACCCATTTTCGGTTACGCAGGTACCACGTCAAGTTCCTTATCAATTGTTACGCCTACTGTATTTGCTTCCCTATAACGTATGTACTATAAAAGTTACTTTTTGTCAATAAAGTATGTACTTCACTTCCTGAACCCCGTGGTGATGGAACTTGAAGCATCCGATTATAATCGATTATTGGAATAAAGCCCATTCAGAAACTCTAATATCACGGATTCTGCCTCTCATTATACTGAGCTATTTTATTATGATTCTGTATCAAATTCAGTCCAGGTAAAGGAATTTTTATTTACCACAAGGAGACTGCAGTAAATGAGGAAATTAGGAAACTTCATAACAAATAAGTCTGCCAAAATGGCCACCAGAGACAAAAGAGCCCAAATGTAGCCCAAATATCACCCAGATGTAGCCAAAATATAGCCCAATGACAGAATGTCCCAGAGTGTTCTTAAAAACAACTAGAGCGCTTACTGTCTTCATTATGACGAAAGTATGGCACACCTGAAGCCATCTTGATTGGAATAAACTGGTAACACTTAATACATTTAATTTAAAAAGGAACACAATGAGGGTGTTCATTTTGCCATATAAATTATGATTAATGCTGAAGAAAGAAAATGAGGGCACATTTTGAGTGACTTCTCAAATCCTCTTCTATTTCATTAAAAAACTTCTGACATGCAGACTGAAACATGCACTTTTAATACCAGTAGCAGACTTCCATGGTGAACAGTAGTTTTACTACAGTGATCTAATGAGCAACTAGAGTGCTAACATTCAGAATTTATGGCAAATGTGTGACATATCTGAATACCTTCATGATGGAATCAAAGTAAAACACTGAAAGCATTTCCTACTGAGGAGACTGCAGTACATGAGGAAATTAGGAAACTTCATAACAAATAAATCTCCCATGATGGCCACCGGAGACAAAAGAGCCCAAATGTAGCCCAAAATCACCCAGATGTAGCCCAAATATAGCCCAATGACAGAAGTGTGCAAAACACTTATTTATTTGTGTTTTTGCAGTGTTATATAGTGCAGACTTGTCAGGTATTGGAGTGCTTTACATGAGCATTGGTTACATCACACAAGAACAAATTCATTTTGGTTGTAGACATGGGGAGACTAAGTGATTTCACCAGAATCACAGAATGTCGAGCTGAAGCAGAAACTCCAACCTGGTTCCCCAGTTGCAAAGTCTGCATTTCTGGAAGTAACACCACATCCTCTCCCCTAAGTGCAACATTTAATCAAGTGGTCAACTGGATAAAAAAACATAAAGGTAACAAATAATTTAAAAGTGCTTTCTCGCTATTTGAAAACTCAGAAAATATGTCCTTATTTTAGTCTTTTAGAGCACTAACCATAATTTTGATGCCAATAAGACCCTCTCATATATGTAATTTCTAAAGGAAATGCTCTAGGTATTACAGTTTTGATTACATCAAGATGACGTCAGGCGTTCCACACTTTTGTAATAAATATAGAATGTTAGCAATCTAGTTGTTCATCAGGATACTGTTGAGAGGCAGAGGCCAGGGACACGGACTCTGAAAATTGAAGGCAGGTAGGAGGGTGCAAAGGCAACAATTTAACTACACTGAGCAGGCAGGAAGGGCCGTGGCAGCACAACAGACTATGGAGGGCAGTGGAAAGGGGGGCAGGGGAAACAAACCAACAATACAGGACTTGCAAGAGAGGCTGTGGCAATGTAATAGACCATTGTGGGCAGAAGGAAGAGGCAATGGTAGTACAACCATACATGCCAACAGACCCGATTCAGCCAGGAAACGTCCAATGTTTTTAAGCTCAAATGGGCTTTATTTTATCTGTCTCCTGTCTACAATCTCCTCTTTTTCAATGTAACTCAAAGGGGAAAATCAATACCCCAGTTTTTTTTCAAACTCTCCCTCTTACCAAGTTCAAAATGTTCGCAAGTATGGTACATTGGATCATGGAAGGAAATAGGGTAGGGACATGGACTTGGATGACAGAGGACAGGAGGGACATGGAGAGGTGCACCAAACTGACCCTGCAGGGCAGGCATCAGGGTTTGCAGCAGCACAATACACCACACAGGGCATGCGGGACGGGAGTGCAGCACAACAATCCATAGAAAGCAAGAGGGAGGGGACAGGACCATGCAGAGAACAGAGGGGCAAGAGGCAGGGCCATAATGGGCAGACAGGAGAGAAAGCTGCAGCATAACAGACCATAAAGGGCAGGAGGGATGGATCAGGGGCATTACAATGGAACAGACAAGCCAGGAGGGAGGGAGTAGGGGTCTGCACATGTAAACAGAGGGCTGGGGGCAAGGGGGCAGGGCAGGAGCAGCAAGATAGCCATGGAGGTCAGGCAGGATGGGCACTAGAAGCAAGACACACCATGAAGAGCAACAGTGAGACTGTGATGGCATACACACAGACCATGGAGGGAAGGTGGGAGGGGTTCAGGGGCAGCTAACTGACCACACAGGGAAGGTGGGAGGGGCCATGGCAGCACAGAAGATCATGCATGGCAAGTGGGAGGGTTAGTGGTAGCACAATGGCTATGATGGGCAAGAAGGAGGGTGCAGGGGCATGCACAAAGGACGATGGAGGATAGAAGGGAGGGTCAGGACCTGTGCACAGACAAGAAAGTTCAGGGGAATGGGCCTCGCAACAGACCGCACGGGGCAGGCAGAAGGAGCAGTTGCAGCACAACAGACCAGGGAGGGCAGAAGGGTGTGGCAGTACAATGGACCATGTAGGACAGGAGGAAGAGGATAGGGGCATGGCATGTGGACAGGCAGGGTGGAGGTGGCAGGGACAGGTTACAGTCATCTGACAATGCTAGGCAGGTGGGAGGGGAGTCGCAGCTCAACAGAACACTCAGAGTAGATAGGAGTGGCAGGTCCATGGAACATGGTGGGCAAAAAGGATGGAGCAGGGGCATACACAAAGACATCGGAGGGCAGGGGGAAGGAGAATAGGGTGGGCAAGCTAAGCACAGATTTTAAGCAGGAGGTCCATGATGGGGCATAGAATTGGGCAATGGAGGGCAGGAGGAGTGGACTGGTACATCATACTAAATTGAGGGCAGTGGCAGCACATCAGACCATGCATGGCAGGAGGGAGGAGGCTAGTCCATGGATTCACACAACAGAGGATAGGGAGGAGGGGGATGGGGCAGCAAGCTAAATGTTCAGAGAAGGCGGGTATTAGGAACTTTATTGTTTTTAAAACGTTTGTCTGTGCGAACTACTTAAAATATGAACAAGTATGCAGCATAATCTCACTTTTATTCAGGAAGAAGAGGACGTTTGTGACTGTGACTCCGGGCTCACTTGGCAGAAACACCCCCTGACCCTCCACCCCCTATCGCAAAATGTAATGCCCGTGAAAAGGTAGGTGAACATAGTGTTATATAGAACATAGTCCTGAGAGCACGATTGAAAATGAAAACTAGCTATAGTGTATGGTATAAACTATGCACCAAAAAGTGTGATATAAGATGAACCGGGCGTGAAATATAATATGCAATACATTGTGCGCAATGACAGATTCATTGGAGAGCGCGAGATAGCACAGGCACTAGCGCGTGCTATGCGATATGCGCCTTGGATTGTAATATGCACAGGGCAGTGTTGTGTAACCTAATTAGTCTCTAAAGTTGTAATATAACATATGTGCTGGGGAGTGTAACGTTGCATATGCACTGTGACAAAGATATGGATCCCAGATTGTAATATGTATGGCATAGCACTGTGCGGTATAACATAGGCATCGAGGAAGGCACGTTAGATGGGGCAATATAACCCGTGCGAAGACAAGTGTGGCATGACATATTCACGGGGTGGTGTTACAGTGCACATGGGCTAGAGAGTGTCATAGCATATGCACTAGCTAGTGGAATACAACACAGAGGTGTGTGGCACTCAGCAGGCAATGGTGGGTGTAACACAGCATTGGGCTCTGCCAGGAGCGCGCTGTGACTCTCAAGTGATGTTCGTCCCCTTTCCAGAGAGTAAAATAAAAAGTATTACACATCTGGCAGTGGATGTGTGTTTTATTAACCGTGAGGGGGGTTTCTTGCATAGTTTTGGTCGAATTTTTGTCGAATCCCCTTTGAATGGCTTGGTGTGCATGTGTATTAAATGTGCCCGTCAATAGCTACCCATGTTTGTATAAATAAACGACAAGGGTGTCTACCGGGATTAGGCACGGTAGGGCATCAGACATGTCAGAGCTTCACTAGTGGTGTAAATACATTCCACGTGGATTCATTGTATGCATAGTCGCCTTTTAATGAATATCACGCAAATCGTCATGGTGATAGGTACGTACGGTTTGTCCAGCATGTCCTAGGTGTGTCTATAAATATATATGTTTTAAAAATAATAAAAAACAGTGGCCGGCCCTGGGGATTGGGGTCAAAAAAATATAATTAGGAGACAGGCCCTGGGGGATGGGGTCATCAGGGCCAATAAATTAGAATAAGAAGGGGAACCACACAGACCCCCTTCTTAAAAAATTAAAATAAATAAAAGACTGGCATCGTGCCGGAGGCCACGCCCCCTCCTTGCAGCACTCTGCAAACGCGCCCCCTGGCGAGTTGTAAGTTGGGGAATTAATTCCTCTTCAATACTGAGGGTCCCTGAGGGCCAACTAGCCCAACAGGCATCTCCAGTATGCACCAGGGAGCTGCGCTGCAGACAGGTGTTCTGAGGCCAAGCCCCTTTTTACACCTCTCTGCAACGCAGCTCTGTGGCGCTTACTGGAGGTACCTAGTGGTCTAGTTTGACCCTAGGGACCCTTAGGATTCAAGTGGACTTAATCTCTCAACTTAGAACAGCCACAGGGCGCGTTTACACAGTGGTGAAGGGAGGGAACGGGGCCTGAGGTGACGTGTGCAAACATGCACTATGGCACGTTTTAAATTGGGGATATAATTTTCCTTCAATACTGAGGGCCCCTGGGGGCTAACTAGCCCACCAAGTGCTTCCAGTAAGCGCCACTGAGCTGCATTGCAGAGAGGTGGTCCATGTCGTGCCACTTTTTACACCTCTCTGCAACGCAGCTCTGTGGCACTTACTGGAGGTACCTAGTGGGCTAGTTGGACCCTAGGGACCCTCAGGATTCAAATGAACTTAATCTCCCAACTAAAAACGGACACAGGGCGTGTTTACACAGTGGTGAAGGGAGGGGACGGGGCCTGAGTTAACGTGTGCAAAAACGCCCTGTGGCCTGTTTTAAGAGGTAGTTTTAATCCCCCTGCCCTATTATATACTAGGGGCTTACAGAGGAGGTCATGCTAATCACAGGGGGACCCCGACGCATAATGTTCCCTAGTGTATGTAGGTGTTTTCACTGTATTCTAAGTGTCTTTTAACATAGCACTGGCTCTAGGACTGGTTAGTCAGAGTCAGTTACCACCAGTATCCGTCTGAAAAAGTTGAGGGTACAGGATGATTTTGCAACAAGGCTTCTTTCTGTTCTTCTTTTTGTTCTTTCTGCATGTTATCCTTCTTCCTGCACTTTTCTTCGTCTTTGAGGACTTCTGTTGCTTCTTTCTGCACTTCTTTTTTTTCTTTCTGTGCATTTTTTCTTCTTTCTTCACATGTCCTATCTCTGTAGGCACAGTTAGATATTAGCATTTAAAAAACCTTTGAAATTCACAGAAAAAACCATAGGTTTCAGGCACGTTATAGTTAGGAATTAGCATTTAAAAAAGCCTCAGAAATTCACTGAAAAAACCATAGGTTTCAGGGGTGTTATAGTTAGCTGGACTTTTCACTTGTACAAAACCATTGAAATTCCCCCGTTATAGTTAGTTCAGCTAACTATAACTCGCGCGCCCGCAATGCACTGCTGATGATGTCACATATTACATCACTCATGACATGGTCAGTGACATCACTCATGACATCACTGATGACATCTCAAATGACATCACTGATGACATCTCTAGTGATAGAGTGGCAGACCTCCTCTCACCCTAATATAACCTTTGATACACACATTCAAAAATAGAGACTAAACTTTTCAAAACAATGGACATACCAATACCAGTTACAACAACCTCTTCAGTAATTCTAAGATCCACATACACATCCACTCATTCACCAACAGTCCTATACAGTCACTCATACATGTATTCACTCATCATATGTACTCATACACCTATACATCCTGTTACACAATGCCACTCATCCATAGAGTTACTCACACACATAGTCACTCATGCTAATAAAGAATCAAACATACACTTATTTGCATATACAGTTATACACACACCACCACACTTACTTCTACGGAAACTTACACATACTTAGTCTTTTAAACAATCACTTATAGAAACACATACTTATTCATACTGGAACTCTTTCAATCTCTCACTCTCACATATACTCACTTATATACACCAATAGTCACATATACTAGTTTAAAACATATGTAGTTACTCATAAAGACACTATTGAGACAGTCATTCACTCACTAACACACCCATAAACACACTCATCCACCCATACAGTCCTGCACACATGCTGTCTTCAACACATACAAAGAGTGAGTCACTCATTCATGCACCTATGCACTACGTAATACCCCCCACCGAACCATGCAGACACTCAGACTGATACTCAAAAAAACAACTAATAACCTATATAGACACCCATGTAGCTACTCACCAACCCATGCAGCCCCTTATACACAAAGTGAGAGACTGATACAGATATTTACATATTTAAACATTACTCACTAAGCCATGTATTCACTATGATACACTTAATCAGTCAGTTACACAATCAATTTTTCAAAAACAAATCATCCATTTAGACACTTATATACCCATTTATTCTTCCATCGACCTTGAGATATACATATATAAAACATATTTAATTTTCAGAAAAACACACATTCACTGGATGATGTCATCAGTGATGTCATTTGAGATGTCATCAGTGATGTCATGAGTGATGTCACTGACCATGTCATGAGTGATGTAATATGTGACGTCATCAGCAGTGCATTGCGGGCGCGCGAGTTATAGTTAGCTGAACTAACTATAACGGGGGAATTTCAATGGTTTTGTACAAGTGAAAAGTCCAGCTAACTATAACACCCCTGAAACCTATGGTTTTTTCAGTGAATTTCTGAGGTTTTTTAAATGCTAATTCCTAACTATAACGTGCCTGAAACCTATGGTTTTTTTCTGTGAATATATATATATATATATATATTCACTGAAAAAACCATAGGTTTCACACATGTTATAGTTAGCGGAAATTTTACTGATAAAAAACCAATGAAATTGCCCCGTTATAGTTAGTGCTGGCAACTATAACTCACGCGACCGCAATCCTCTGCTGATGCTAATACTGTATTTAGACACTTATTTGCCCATGTCTTCTTCCATACATTTTTAGCTATACATATATTACAAATATTTTTTTTTATAAAGACACATATGTCATCAGCAGAAGATTGCGGTCGCGTGAGTTATAGTTGCCAGCACTAACTATAACGGGGCAATTTCATTGGTTTTTTATCAGTAAAATTTCCGCTAACTATAACATGTGTGAAACCTATGGTTTTTTCAGTGAATTTGCAAGGTTTTTTAAATGCTAATTCCTAACTATAACGTGTGTGAAACCTATGGTTTTTTCAGTGAATTTGTACGTTTTTTTAAATGCTAAGTTACTTTACGCCATTCGAGGCGTGCGCGCCCACTTAACGCAGTGCGTTCCGTGCACGGTTTTTATCAACTTTAATAAGCCCTGTACATTTGGTGGCCTTCGGCCACCAAAAGCACAGGGGGTGGGGTCAATGTGGATAGTGTTTTTTTTATTTCGATTTTATAATTTCATGTTGCCAAAATATAGTTTTTTTACTGATGTAATAAGCCCTGTACATTTGGTGGCTTACGGCCACCAAAAGCACAGGGGGTGGGGTAAGTGTGGATAGTGGTTTTTTTATTTCTATTTTTTACCGTACGCTTACGGTAAGCGTACGGTAAGCGTACTCGGCGAAATTGCCGAAAAAAAAATAAAACCGATTTTGCTCTTGGGGGATGTTTGGGGACTCCCTCAACATGACTATGTGGGAGGGAGTTGTCAAAACAGCCCCGTAACATGTTTTTGGGCATCATGTTTGATAAATAACACTCAGTGCGAGAGACAAAATGGCGGACGCCGCTTCCTGGTTTCGGCCGATTCGAATGTTTACTAAGATCTAAGAGCCAATCAGAATCGCGCTCGCGCACGCCACCGTACGCGTACGGTAAGCGTACGGTAAGCGGTCGCCAGTAGGTAGTTATAGTTAGGACCCCTTTTCCATAGGAAAACCTCAACATTCTATTTTGAATAACTTTGGCACCGGTCGATGAATCCTCGTGAATTTCTCAAAATAGGTGGGGCGCTACGCTCCGCTCCTACCCTGAAAGTCCCGGGGGGATTCGTCAAGCGGGGGCTGAGATAAAAGGGGGGTCCCAAAACGCGTTTTTCCCATGCATTTTTCCATAGGACCTTTAGAACGAGCTACAGCCCGAACGGCTGAACAGAATTACTAGAAATTTGGCAGAGAGGTAGTCCCTAGGTCAAGGAAGTGCCTTTTGTAGGTTTGGTGTAAATCTGTTCAGTAGATTCTGAGAAAATAGCCTTTAAATCAATATATATATCTGAGCCCGCTTACGGTACGCTTACCGTACGCTTACCGTAAGCGTACGGTGGCGTGCGCGAGCGCGATTCTGATTGGCTCTTAGATCTTAGTAAACATTCGAATCGGCCGAAACCAGGAAGCGGCGGCTGCCATTTTGTCTCTCGCACTGAGTGTTGTTTATCAAACAAGATGGCCAAAAACATGTTACGGGGCTGTTTTGACAACTCCCTCCCACATAGTCATGTTGAGGGAGTCCCCAAACATCCCCCAAGAGCAAAAACGGTTTTATTTTTTTTTCGGCAATTTCGCCGAGTACGCTTACCGTACGCTTACCGTAAGCGTACGGTAAAAAAAAAAAAATTAAAAAAACACTATCCACACTTACCCCACCCCCTGTGCTTTTGGTGGCCATAGGCCACCAAATGTACAGGGCTTATTAATAGGTAAAAAAAACTAAATTTTGGCAACATGAAATTATAAAATCGAAATAAAAAAAACACTATCCACATTGACCCCACCCCCTGTGCTTTTGGTGGCCGAAGGCCACCAAATGTACAGGGCTTATTAAAGTTGATAAAAACCGTGCACGGAACGAACTGCGTTAAGTGGGCGCGCACGCCTCGAATGGCGTAAAGTAACTTAGCATTTAAAAAACCGTACAAATTCACTGAAAAAACCATAGGTTTCACACACGTTATAGTTAGGAATTACCATTTAAAAAACCTTGCAAATTCACTGAAAAAACCATAGGTTTCACACATGTTATAGTTAGCGGAAATTTTACTGATAAAAAACCAGTAAAATTGCCCCGTTATAGTTAGTGCTGGCAACTATAACTCACGCGACCGCAATCTTCTGCTGATGACATATGTGTCTTTATGAAAAAAAAATATTTGTAATATATGTATAGCTAAAAATGTATGGAAGAAGACATGGGCAAATAAGTGTCTAAATACAGTATTAGCATCAGCAGAGGATTGCGGTCGCGTGAGTTATAGTTGCCAGCACTAACTATAACGGGGCAATTTCACTGGTTTTTTATCAGTAAAATTTCCGCTAACTATAACATGTGTGAAACCTATGGTTTTTTCAGTGAATATATATATATATATATATATATATATATATATATATATATATATATATTAGTCTTGTGAGGGTCCTTGGGGGCCAATCAGTCCTCCTTTTACCTCCAGTAAGACCCACACAGCTATATTGCTGAGAGGTCATCAGAGGCCATGCCCCCTTTCTCCACCACTCTGCAAATGCACGTCCTGGTGCGCTAGTGGTTGGTGGAAGAAGTACACTTTAGTCCTGATGCCCTCACGATCCAAGGGTGCTTCATCCTCCAACCAGCAGTGCATCCGGAGGTGCGATTACAAAGTGGTGGAGAAAGGGAGTGTGTCCTCTGACAGCCTCTTAGCAATCCTACTTTGTGGGACTTACTGGAGGTAACAGGAGGGTTTGTTTGTACCCAAGGATGCTCTGAAGGCGAGAGGACTTCATCCTCCAAACAACAGCTTACCAGGAGGCATGTTTGCAGAGTGGTGGAAAAAGGAGGAGGTCCTCTGGTGAGTTGTCGGGCTTTTTGAAAATTATTTATTTACTTTTCGGAAGGTCCTCGTGCCTCCTGAGGGTCCAGGACTAAAGTGGACTTCATCCCCCAAGCAGCAGTTTGGCAGGAGGCGTGTTTGCAGAGTGGTGGAGAAAGTTTGTGTGGCCTCTGACCACCTCTCAGCAATCCAGCTGTGTGGGGCTAATTGGAGGTTATAGGAGGGATATTTGGCCCCCAGGGACCCTCAAGAAGCAAGGGGACTTCATCCCCCAAATAGTAGTGTGCCCCAAGGTGTGTTTGTAGGGTGGTGGAGAAAGAGGCATGGCCTGTAACCACCTCTCAGCAGTCCCACTGTGTGGGGCTTACTGAAGATAACAGGTGGGCTAGTCAGCCCCTAAGGACCCTCAGCAGTGTAGGGGACTTCATCCCCAACCAAGGGCATTGGTCGAGTGGTGGAGAAAGAGGGCATTGCCTGCTATCATAACTCAGCAATCCTGCTCAATGGGACTTACTGGAGGCTATAGGAGTGGTAGTTGGCCCCTAAGAATATAATAGTAAGCAAATAGAATGAAAAAAAAACGTAGAAATTCACTAAAAAGACCAAAGGTTACAGGGACATTACAGTTAGGCTGACATTTCACTCTTACAAAACCGTAGAAATTCAGCAGTTATAGTTAGCTGAGATAACTATATTTCGCACCACCGCAATGCACTGATTATGACCTCACATATTACATCACTCATAAAATGGTCAGTGACATCACTGATGACTACACTGAACCATGATATCAACGGATAATGCTTGTTTTTATCACGCTAAGAGCCCCAGCAGCTCAAGAATAGAAATAAGGTAAACACTGCAACTGTGAAATAGATTTATTTCTGCTAGAATAACAGAGAGCGGGACCAGCAGTAGACATTTAAAAGTTAATAAATACATCACCTGGAAGTTTGTTAAAAAAGAAGACAATTTTGTGAGTGCCTGCCAGCCCCATAACAGGCAGTAAAGTGAACAGAATATTGATGACTTTTATAAAAGGTGTAGCGCGCATGCTGCTGGGGATGGAAATGAAAATATGACATTTATGTCATTTATTTTACAATGCACAAACTGCTGAGTGTGTACCAAAGCATGCTTTACCACAAGTGATTGCTCAAATCATGATATTTAAGAACTGAAAAAATTGTGAAAATTGAATTATTTCTTTCATGTTGATTGATTCATGCAACGCCTGTGGGGATGATTTAAATGGGGCACTTTTAGGTTGAGAAAGGTTGCAAGGACAGCAGAAATGCGTTCCTGTAATCAAGGGCTGCCAATGAATAAAATGGAATTTGCCACAGAATTCAAGTGCAACCCTTCTCTGGATTAAGTGAGAAGTTTTTTGGGGAATTTATAGAGGCATGCATGTTATTCGCCTCCTACTTGCACGACCGGCGGTCAGGATGCACGCCAGCCAAAGCCACACTTTGAAGTTAGATATATACATATATATGTATACTGTTAGAAATGGGAGTCTCTAGTTGGCAATGGCTGGCCACTGTCCAAGTAGGGACCCTTCTTCCGAAGTCAGAGTAAGTGGGCTACACCCTTTGATAACCCCTGCTCAACCCTGTGGTAACGTAGCACGAGCAGTTAGGCTTATCTCAGAGGCAGTGTGTGAAGCATTTATGACCATACACAGTAACACAGTGAAGAACACTACAAAGGGACACTACACAAGTAGTTATAAAAAATAAGTATCTTTATATATAGACTTAACACAAAACCAATAACAGTAAAAATCCACAATACTAGAAAATAGGGTTACTCTTGAAAGGCTGCAAAAATAGTTCAAAGTGTGCAAAGAGGAGTTCAGTTCAAGGCAGTGGTCTCTGCGACCCTTTTACTCACAAGATACCTGGATTCTGTAGCAAAGCAACCAAAATGTCGCTAAGGAGTTGTAGCGATTATTTTTCTTACGCTAACCAGCGATGCGTTGAATCCTTGCCGCAAGGGAGGATGATGCGCTGATTTGTGTGCAGGACAAAGCGCCAAACTTCTACACGCTAAGCCGGCGATGCGATGAAATCCTTGCCGCGAAGGGAGGATGATGCGCCGAGCCTGTTGCGTGTGCAATCTTGTTGCGATGAAAAGAAATGGCGCTCCGCGAGGGAGCAACGATCCTGATGCGATGCGATGAAAATGGCGAACGCTCAGCGTCCGCGCTGCGATGTCATGAAGCGAGGAACTCGATGCGATGATCTTGGGTTAGCGAGCGCTTTGAGGTCTGCAAACATATGATGCGATAATCTTCGGGTTAGCGAGCATTTGGCAGCCCGCAAACAGGTGATGCGATAATCTTGAAGTCAGCGAGCCTTTGGCAGCCCGCAGACAGGTGATGCGATGATCTCCGGTAGCGAGCACTCAGCGGCAGCAGCGCAATGATTTTCCTAACGCTCTTCAGCTGCGGCGGCTCGCTAACGGGAGTTAGTGATGATTTTCACCTTACACATACAATGCACCCTACCATAGGGGTGGCTTACATGATGCCATGGGAAGGTTCAGGGGCTGGGAAGTGAGTGCACTTCGCAGCCAAGATGGCAGTTCTAGACTGCACACAGACACTGCAGTGGCAGGTCTGAGACACACTTTACAAGCTGCTTCTGTGGGTGGCGCAAACCAGTGCTGCAGGCCCACCAGCAGCATTTGGTTTACTAACCCTGGGCACACACAGGCCACGCTACTAGGGACTAACAGGAAAACCAAATAAACCAAATTATAGATATACCAATTCACATGTCATATTTACAAAGGGAGAGCATATGCACTTTAGCACTGATCAGCAGTGGTAAAGTGCCCAGAGTCATAAAGCCAACAAAAACAGGTTAGGAAAAATCCAGGAGGAAGGCAAAAAGCTTAGGGATGACCCTGCAAAAAGGGCCATATCCAACATATACACACTGTAGGTAGCTGGATCTGTATATACTATAGCAAAGCGAGGTATGGTGTACACATAGTCCAGTGGAACCCCAATGGTAGGCAGAGGTAAAATTAGATAGAACCGTACTCTCTATTTGTGGTAGTGTGGTCGAGCAGTAAGGCAGTATCAGAGGAAAATGTTAAGCCTTTGTTGTACACAGTCAGTCAGTAAATGAATTCACACACTCAAAGACTGAACTTCAGACCAATTGTTTTTGTATAAAAATAGTATTTTAGGTATTTTATTGCTAAAACCTAGCAAGCCTGGCACAGTTAAGCAATAAATACTTTCCAGTAGTAAATGCTGATTCTAAAACAGTTCAATTGCAATTGTAAATGTACTATGGTTTGACTTACAGTATTGTTTCAGAGAAATGCAATCACTTGTAAATACAGTACATAGACTTGAATGGGATTTTCAGTAAAATAACAGCTAAGTTACTTTTGGATTACTTTTCTTACTCAGTGCTGTATGCCTGGATGCAGCACTTGGACATTTCCTGTAAACAGGTGAGTAAAAATGTTTTTGTTCAATCGTATAATTTTAAAGAATTTCTTTAGGTTTCAAAACTCCACTCTTAGAAACTTTTTCAGGAAAAAGTGTCAATGTTATCCTATGGAGGAATATATGGTTATCGGGTTTTAGGTAAGTATTTGGTAGTGGGAGTTGAGGTTCTGGTGGTAGACTCAGGGGTCCCCAAGGGTCAGTGATGCACTTTTGTTACACCCTCAGCGGCACTAGGGTGGCCAGGTACAGAGTGTTGAGGTCCAATGTTATTCCATGGGGGATAGGAGGTCTCTGGCTGGTGGCTGCTGGCAAGCAGGCCACTGGGTTGCGGGAGCAAAGCTCCAGGACTTTAGCTCAGGTCAAATGGGGAAACAAATTAGCACCAAAGATGCACCCTCAGCAGCACTAGGTTGGCCGGGTGCAGGGTGCTGTTTCGACATCGGATGCCCTGTTGTTTCCAAAGGAGACCCTCCGGTTTGCAAAAGCACTGCAGGCAGGGAGAAGAAGGACTTCTGGGTGTTACCACCACTTCGAGAGGTAAGTTGGGAAGTTAGGGGTTGGTTAGGCACCGTTCGTTTGGGCACACAAAGCTGTGGGGTGTCGGGTGCAGGGGTGCCTTTTGGATTCAGATCTTCTTATCAGCTCCTGCATGCTTCGGCTGGAGGCTAGAGGCAGGTTAGGGGTTGCTGGATCTTGGTTCAGGAACGCCGGGGTGACCACCTCATGGTGTTTGCCCACTCCAGCTTGCGCCGTGCACGGCAGGTGCAGAGTGGGGCAGTTGAACAAATCTGTTGTTCACGGGAGAAGCAGTCTTTGGAAGTGAAGGCAGGCAGGTCCTCCGGGGTTTTTGAGGTTGCTGGCTGCAGGACACACTGGGATTTTGCAGGAGCAGGTTTGAGGGAGAGACAGGCTGGTAGGACTGGGGCCAAGTCAGTGGGTGTCTTCCTCTTGTTAGCTGTTGCATGGCTGTTCGGTCCTTCTTCTTCTTTTCTTCTTGTTTCTTGTCTGGATCTGAAGAATAAAATATTTAGGGGCTTTACAGGTAGGTAAAAGGCAGGGATCAATGGGTCCCTTTCCTGGGGTGGGTACACCGCCTATTATGCCACCCTCCAGTGGGAGGGGGCATGTGCCTGTCCCTGGAAGGCACTAGTGGTGGGCTAGTTTTCAGGGGGAATCTCTAAGATGCCCTCTGTGTGCATTTTTCATTAAATCCCACACTGGCATCGGTGTGGGTTTAATGTGCTGAGACGTTTGATACCAAACTTCTCAGTTTTCAGTGTAGCCATTATCGTGCTGTGGAGTTCGTAATGACAAACTCCCAGCACCATATACTGTTAATGGCAGCACTGCACTTACAATGTCTAAGAATGGACTTAGACACTGTAAGGGTACAGGGCTCATGCACCTGTACCCTCACCACTGGTATAGTGCACCCAGCTAGAGGAGTGACTGATCTATGCCAAGGCAGTGGTTTGTAGACATGGCACACAGGGGTGTGTGCCATGTCGACTCTTCACTTTGTTCTTTGCCAAGATAGGCAGCCTGCAAAGGCAGTATATGAGTGTCAGGGTATGGGACCTCTAGCGGTGGCACAATAAGTTCTGCAGCCCTTAGAGGCCTTCTCTGGTCACAGTACCCTGGGTACCTTTGGTACCATTTACCACGGGCTGACCTGTGGCCAGAGATGCGAATTGGGTTTATGCTTCAATGCAGTTTTAGTGAAAGAACATAGGCCCTGGGTACCTGATTAGCAGGAGCCCAGGACCCACTCAGTCAAAGTACATCAGCAATTCAGCAAAAAGTGGGGGCAACCATGCAGAAAGAGGGCACTTTCTCTTCTCTCTCTCTCTCTCACACACACACACACACACACACACATGTATATATAAATATATATATATAAATATAAATATATATATATATATATATATATATATATATATATATATATATATATATATATATATATATATATATATATATATATATACATATTTCACTTAATAAACCAAAGGTTTCAGTCAGGGATGTTATAGTTAGGCTGATATTTCACTCATACAAAATCAGAGACATTCAGCCGTTATAGTTAGCTGAGCTAACTATAACTCAGGCCCCTGCAATGCACTGCTTATGACCTTTCATATTACATCACTCATGACATGGTCAGTGACATCACTGATGACATCTAAAATAACATCACTCATGACATCATCCAGTGACTGGGAGTGTTTTTAAAATGTTTATGAGTGTTAAATATGTATACCAAGGTGTATTGATGAATCAGTGGGTGAATGAGTGCCTGGATTGATGATTAAGTGGGTACATGACTGACTGTATAAGTGAGGGATTAGGGGTCTCAGTGAATGTATGGACCACTGACTAGGTTGTCTGAATGTCTGTATCAGTCTATCAGTTGGATTCTAAGTGGCTGTATCGGTGTGTGAGTGGGTATGTGAATGGCTGTATGAGTGATTGGTTATCTGAGTAGCTGTATGGGTGTATGACTATCTGTGTGGGTGGGTGAGGGTGTGTGTGACTGTCTGTATGGAAGAGTGATTGGGTGAGCCAGTGTCTGTGTGGGTTAGTGAACATGTATATGAGGTGCGGTATAGGTGAGTGTGTGTATGGCTGTGTAGGTGAGTGGATTTGTCAGTGGTATATGGGTGAGTAACTAGGTATGTGAAAGAGAGCATAGGTGAGTGAATGGAGTATATGAGTAAGTGTATGGGTGAGTGAGTGAATGTGAGTGGCTGTATGGGTGAGTATGTGCTTGAGTCAGTGACTGTATAGGTAAGTGAGTACATATTGATTTCTGTATGAGTAAGTACCAGGAACTGCATTTGCACAGTGGTGGGGAAAGGGGGCATGGCCTGCTATGAGAACTCAGCAATCCTGCTGTGTGGGAGTTACTGGAGGTAATAGGAGGGGTAGTTGACCCCCCAGGTTCACCTTGGGGGCCAACTACCCATCCTGTTACCTTCAGTAAGACCCACACAGTGGGATTGCTGAGAGGTCTTCAGAGGGCACGCTCACCTTTCTCCACCACTCTACAAATGCGACTCCTGGCACAGTACTGGTTGGGGATGAAGTCCACTTTACTCCTGAGGGACTTTGGCAGCCAAGTAGCCCTCCTGGTACCTCTTGAAAATCCTATGCAGCGGAATTTCTGAGCGCTGGTTGGAGGCCCAGCCTGCCTTTTCCACCACTCTGTGATTACCAGTTGAAGAAGCATTTATAATGTAATAGGTCTTAGAGGTAGGTTTAATCCCATTGCCCTATTATGTACTAGGGCCTTACAGGAGATGCTAATTACAGGGGTACCCCAGCCCATTGTGTACCCTAGTGTATGTAGGTGTTTTTACTGAATTCTAAGTGTCTTTCAGCATAGCACTGGCTCTGGGCCTGGTTGGGCAGAGCCCAGGGCCAATGAGAGTCAGTTACCACCAGTACCCATCAGAAAAAGTTGGGGGTGCCCAGGGCACAGGATGACTTTGAAACAAGGCCTCTTTCTGCACCTCTGTTGGTTCTTTCTGCATATCTCTTTCTAATTTCTTCCAGTTTCTTCCTCTTTCTGGACTTCTGTTGCCTCTTTCTGCATTTCTCTTGTTTTTTTCTGTACCTTTCCTCCTCTTTCTGCACATGTCCTACCTCTGTAGGCATAGTTAGAAACTTCCATTTATATAACCTTAGAAATTCACTGAAAAAAACATAGGTTTCTGGGACGTTATAGTTCGAAATTGTCATTTAAAAAACCTTTCAAATTCACTGAAAAAAACATAGGTTTCAGGGACGTTATAGTTAGAAATGAGCATTTTAAAAACCTTTGAAATTCATTGAAAAAAAACCACAGGTTTCCGGGATGTTATAGTTAGTTGGACATTTCACTCGTACAAAACCAGAGAAATTCGGCCGTTATAGTTAGTTCAGCTAACTATAATTCGCGCCCCTGCAATGCACTGCTGATGATGTCACATATAACATCATTCATGACATGGTCAGTGGCATCACTGATAACATCACTGATGACAACTCGAATGACATCACTGATTACATCACTGATGACATCATCCAGTGAATTTGTGTTTTTCTGAAAATTAAATATCTTTTATATATATGTATATCTCAAGGTCGATGGAAGAATAAATGGGTATATAAGTGTCTAAATGGATGATTTTGTTTTTGAAAAATTGACATCATACATGTGGTAATATGATGCACCTCCTCACATCCTAATATATCCTTTGATACACCCACTCTAAAATACAGACTGCCATTTTTGACACCATAGACACACCAATACCAGTTACTTAATTCCCACTCACTGATTCCTAGGTCCACATACACATCCACTCATTCACCCATACAGTCACTCATACATGTAGTCACTCATCAATACAGCACTATCATATGCACTCATACACCTATATAGACACTCACACACCACCACTCATCCATAGAGTTACTCACACACCTAGTCAGTCATGCAAAGAATCAATCACATTCCCATTTACTCACCTATACAGTTATACACACACCACCTGACTTCATACAGATACTAACACATACTTAGTCTCTTATACAATCACTGATACAAGCACACACTAGTCCGTACAGCCACTCTCACATTCAGTCACTCTCATATATTATCATTTATATACTCCAACACTCACACATACTGCCTTTCACATATGTAGTTACTCACACATGTACCACTGAGACAGCCATTCACTCACCAACACACCCATGCACACACTAACTACCCATACAGTCCTTCACAGATGCACTCCTGAACCCATACACCCAGTGAATCACCCACTAACACATCTATGCACAGAGTCAAACACCCCCCACCCACACAGATACTCAGGCACCCATACAGATGCTCAGACAACCAATCAATAGCCTATATAGACACTCATGTAGCTTCTCACCAACCAATGCAGCCACTTACACACCAACTGACAGACTTATACAGACATTCACATAGTGTAGTCACTAACCCATGCATTCAGTAAGACACATTTACTCATTCACTTATACAGTCAGTCACGCACCTACTAAATCATCCATTACACCCTCATGGGTCCTCCCCGTCCGAGTCCTAATAACGTGAGGCAGTCCTGCCTCCACCCAGCCAATCACAACGCCAGTATGTTTAAACTACATAAGCCCCGCCCACCTACCACCATGCTTGTTTTTTTCCTGCTCCGACGGCAGTCGGAATGCTGGTGCTCCCGGTTCCTGTTTCGTGGTCTTGATTTTCTTCAGGACAGTGCCGTGAGTGTTTAAAATTGCAGTTTCTGCATTGTTTTCCTTGTTGTTTTATCGGCGCGGCCGCTCCGGTATTCTGGTCGACCGCGCTCCTGTTCTGGGGTCAGACACTCCCCGTTCCAATGCTGGGCTGGGGCGGGGAGTTTTATTGGTGTCCTGGCCCCGGCTCTGGGGCTCTCGTGCAGCGTCCGGCCCCTGCAGCCATTCTCTTTTGACTATGGCTGTGGGTGGAGACTACAGGGCTGCCCTTTTTTCATTTCCTTCACCTGTCTCACCTCTGTGTGATTGGGTGATTGGGGGCAGTGTTTATTGGAGGTTGCTGGGCACTTCCTTTGATTGTGTGGTGAGTTCCTGTTAGTTGGACTCTGGATTTCTCGCCATGAGTGAAGGGGCTTCTTCACCTGTGCCTGCTAAGGCTATTTCAAGCAGCATAATGTTCAGGATCTGCAGGAGGATGATGTCTTGCAGATTTCTAGGGCGGATTTACAGGACTTGATTAATTCTGCTGTCCGGTCTGTGCTGCTGGAGCCTGCACCAAAGCGGGCTAAGGATGATGAGGAAGACACGGACAATTCCCCTAAGGGAAAGTACGTCCAGGGCAAGGTTTTTTCTGACATGCTGATCCATATTCAAGAGGTGCTTGGGTTTGACCCTAAATCCCTGGCTGAGGAGGGATTTTACGCTCACTATAGTTCCTCTGTGGTGGATGACCTCCCCTTCTATGATGTCCTGCAGGATGTCCTCACAAAGGAGTGGCTTGAGGTGGATAAGCAGGGTATTCCGCGATTCCTGTGGAAGCGGTATAGCCTGGCAGACTTTGATTCCCAGTTTCCTGCAATTCCAAAGGTTAATTCTCTTTTGTCCTCTATGGCTTCCGCCTCTTCTTCCTCTTTGTCCTCGGAGGAGGCTTCCCTGTCTGATCCGATAGAGCGTAAGGTGGAGTCTGCTCTCAAGCGTTCTTACGTCGCTTCTCACTTTGGAATACGTGCTAGCACTTATGTGGCCTATGCTTCGCAGGTCCTGCTTAAGGATTTCTAGAAACTGTTTGATTGTCTTCAGGATCAGGGGGACCCTACTCCTGTGTTGACTCAAATGGAGGTCTTAGCACAATTCATTTCGGATGTCACTTTTGATTTCTTGTGGGCTTTTTCCTCGGCTGCTGGGGTGGCAGTGGCTGGGAGGAGGTCTCTGTGGACAAAACCTTGGCGTCTTGAGGCTGCACAGAAGGTCTTGGTCCATAAACTGCCTTTTGAGGGTCCCCGTCATTTTGGGGATGCTTTGAATATGATGGTGCAGCGCTCTGCAGAGGAGAAGAAATTGTTGAAGCCTTTTCAGCCTGCTCCTAAGAAAAGGTCTTTCCTCCAGAAGCAGGGGTTTCAAGCGGTTTTGTCCTCTCAGCCCTTTCGTGGTTGGGCCCGTGGTCGGGGGGCCGCATTCTATTATAAGTCCCGGCCTCAGCGGCAGCAGCAGCAACAGCCTCCCTCTGGGGCAGGACAGAAGTGACTATGCCGCTATGGGGGCTCATCTCCGTTTTTTTCTGGACCGTTGGTCAGCTCTGATTTCTGACCAGACGATCTTGTCTGTCATCAGGTGGGGTTACCAGATTCCCTTCCAGGGCCCTCCCCCTCTGGATTGTTTTCTGGTTACCCCGTTGTGAAGAGACCCCATGCAGCGATCTGCCATGTTGTCCGGCGTCGCCATGTTGTTACGGAAAGGGGTTGTGGTGCCAGTTCCAGTGGAGAAAGTGGGCCTGGGGTTCTATTCCCATCTGTTTCTGTTTCCAAAGCCCGATGGTTCCTTCCGCCTCATATTGAATCTCTGTTCCCTGAACAAATTGGTGCGGTTGGATCATTTTCGGATGGTCATGTTACAGTCCGTCATTCCTCTCATCCAGGAGAGTGATTTTTTTGCTTCCCTGGACTTAGAGGACGCTTATTTTCACGTTCCGGTCCATCCTGACAGTCAGAGGTTCCTGAATTGCTGTCCAGGGGAGGCATTTCCAGTTTCAGGTTCTGCCGTTCGGCCTCTCCACTGCTCCCAGGACTTTTACCAAGGTATTGGCTCCTGCTGTGGGGGTTTTGCAACATCGGGGTTTCTCCGTGTTTCCCTATATTGATGATTGTTTGGTCTCTGCTTTCTCTTTTCCTCAGGCTCTTCTGGCGGTGGAGGCTACGTTGTCCCTGTTCCAGGAGCTGGGGTTCAAGGTGAATCTGGCCAAGTCTCATCTGGATCCTGTTCAGAGACTTCAGTTCATCAGGGGTCTGTTCGACACTTCTCTGGGGGCGGTGTTTCTCCCTCCTGTTTGGAACTTTTCCCTGCAGACTCTGTCGCGGGATCTGTTGAGTCGTGCCTCTGCGCCAGCTTGTGTTTGGTTGCGGGTCCAGGGTTTGATGGCTGCGACCACTGCTGTGGTTCCTTGGGCTCGCCTCCATCTCAAGCCCTTAGTGACTCATCTGTTGGCTTGGTGGGACCCTTCCTTGGCGGATTACGAGGCTCTGGTTCCTCTCTCTCCTGTTCTGGTTCAGGACTTGGACTGGTGGCTTTGCACTCCCAATCTGGAGAAGGGGGTGCTGTTTTGTCTTCCTCCTCCTCTTTTGTTGACGATGGATGCCATTCTTTGGCATTGGGGGGCCACTTTGGAGTCCTTGGAGGCCAAGGGTCGGTGGTCTCGGGGGTACGGCGCCCGTTCCTCGAACTGGCGGGAGTTGGCGGCCATATGGGAGGCGGTGCAGTTCTTTCAGGTTCATCTCCTCGGGACGAATCTGTTGGTTCGTACCGACAACCAGGTGGCTTGTTGTTACCTGAACCGTCAGGGGGGGACCAGGTGCGCGTCTCTGAACATGTTGGCCTCCATGATTTGTGCTTCGGCGGAATCTCATCTGTTGGCCTTGAGGGCAGTGTACATTCCGGGACAGTTGAATTTTCATGCAGACGCTCTGAGCCGCAACCTTCCATCTTCTGTTCTGTACCATCTCTCTCTTCCTTTGTCTTCGGATCGGGACTCCATGGATCGATCTTTTTGCGTCTCCTCTCAACTCTCTTCTTCCCCGGTTTTGTTCGGAGGTACTGTGTCCTCAGGTTTGGGCGGTGGATGCTCTTTTGATTCCCTGGCCTTCGGGTCTTCTGTATGCATTCCCTCCCATTCCCCTCCTCCCGAGGGTGCTGCAGAAGATTCGGGGGGAGAAGGTTTCGGTCCTGTTGATTGCTCCTTTCTGGCCTCGCCCCCTTTGGTTTTCTCTCCTGTTGCGGCTGGCGGAGGGTCGGTTTGTCCGGCTTCCTTTGTGTCCGTCTCCTCTTTAGTTTCCGTTCCTGTCTCTGCCTTGTCTTTGTCGTTTGCAGCTGACGGCTTGGATCTTGAGTGGTTGACGTCGGAGTCTTTGGGCTGTTCGTCTGTGGTGGCTCGTGACATCCAGTTGTCTCGCTGCTCTTCGACCCTTAAGTGCTATGGTCGTCATTGGGGTTCTTTTGTTTCTTGGTGTTCTTCTCATGGGGTGGATCCTGTACTGGGGGTTCCTACTTCTGTGTTGGACTTTCTCCGAGATGTTTTTTTGAAAGGCCTTTCCCCTCCCACGTTGTCTGCTCAGTGGGCGGTGGTTCGTGCTTGTCGGGGTCCTGGGGCCTCCTTGGAGGGTGTTGCCCTTTTGGTTAGTCAGCTTCTTCTGAGTTTTCGGCTTCATCGGCCGGTCTCTCATCTTCTCATTCCTTCTTTGGATTTACCTACTGTTTTGCGGGGTCTACAGTTGCCCCCTTTTGAGCCTTTGCTGGAGCTATCCGCTAAGGTGGCTTTCTTGTTGGCCATTACCTCTGCTCGCTGGTTGGGTGAGTTGGGTGCCTTGCTCATTTAGTTTCTTAATTTGCAGTTCCTTCTGGATCAGGTCGTTTTACGGCTTGATCCAGCCTTCCTGCCTAAGGTTTCTTCAAGTTTTCATTTGCAGCAGGAGGTGATTCTTCCTGATTTGCCTGCTGAGGGGGATTCCCTTGTTCCCCCTTT
Source organism: Triturus cristatus (assembly GCF_964204655.1). Taxonomy (NCBI): domain Eukaryota; kingdom Metazoa; phylum Chordata; class Amphibia; order Caudata; family Salamandridae; genus Triturus; species Triturus cristatus. The sequence continues at coordinate 702,389,072 of NC_140591.1, forward strand.
CTTGGATGTTCGCAGGGCTCTCCAGATTTATCTCCAACATTCCCTGGGGTTCTGGATTTCTCCTGTCCTGTTTGTCTCCTGTGGGGGTGTGGCTAAAGGGAAGAAGGTTTCTACTTCCCCGATCAGTCGGTTGGTGCATTTGGCGATCTGCCAATCTTACAAGTCTTTGGCTTTGCCTCCTCCGTCTCATGTACAGGGTTGTTTGACGCGTTCTGTGTCTGCTTCCTGGGCTGAGGCGCTGGGGTTCTCTATCCAGGAGATTTGTAGGGCAGCCGCTTGGCAGTCTCATCACACATTTGTGCGACATTATATGCTTGATGTTTTACATGCCTCTGCTGAAAGTTTTTCTGTTGGTGTCTTGAACGTCTTGAGTGATGTCATTTCTGATGTCATGAGTGATGTCATGAGTGATGTCACTGACCATGTCATGAGTGATGTAACATGTGACATCATCAGCAGTGCATTGCGGAAGGTTTTTTAAATGCTAGTTTCTAACTATGCCTACAGAGGTAGTACATGTGATGAAAGAAGAAAAAACACACAGAAAGAAGAAAAAGAAATGCAGAAAGAAGCAACAGAAGTCCTCAAAGACGAAGAACAGTGCAGTTAGAAGTAAGATGTGCAGAAAGAGCAAACAGAGGAGCAGAAAGAGGCCTTGTTGCAAAATCATCCTGTACCCTCAACTTTTTCAGAAGGGTACTGGTGGTAACTGACTCTGACTAACCAGTCCTCGAGCCAGTGCTATGCTAAAAGACACTTAGAATACAGTTAAAACACCTACATACAATAGGGAAAACTATGCGTTGGGGTGCCCCTGTGATTACCATGGCCTCCTCTGTAAGACCCTAGTACATAATAGGGCAGGGGGATTAAAGCTACCTCTTAAAACGCGCCACAGGGCGCGTTTGCACACTGGTGAGAGGGGGCTGAGGTGACGTGCGCAAACATGCCCTGTGGTGCATTTTAAGTTGGGGAACTAATTCCCCTTCAATCCTGAGGGTCCCTGGGGGCCAACTAGCCCACCAGGAACCTCCAGTATGCACCAGAGAACTGCTTTGCAGAGAGGTGTTCAGAGGCCATGCCCCTTTTTACAAGACTCCGCAACACAGCTCTGTGGCGCTTACTGGAGGTACATGGTGGACTAGTTGGCCCCCAGGGACCCTCAGGATTGAAGAGGAATTGATTCCCCAACTTAAAACGCGCCACAGGGCGTGTTTGCACATATATCACCTCAGGCCCCGCCCCCTCCCTTCACCACTGTGCAAACGCACCCGTGGCGCGTTTTAAGTTGGGGGATTAACTCCCCTTAAATCCTGAGGGTCCCTGGGGTGCAACTAGCCCACCATGTACCTCCATTAAGCACCACAGAGCTGCGTTGCAAAGAGGTGTGAAAAGGGGCGTAGCCTGAGAACACCTCTCTGCAACGCAGCTCCCTGGCACATACTGGAGGTTCCTGGTGGGCTAGTTGTTGCCCAGGGACCCCCAGTATTCAAGGGGAATTAGTTACCCATCTGCAAACGTGCCAGGGGGCATGTTTGCAGAGTGCTGCAGGGAGGGGACGGGGCCTCCGTCGCAATGTCGGTCTTTTTTTAAGAAGGGGGGCCGTGTGGCCCCCCTTCTTTTCCTAATATTTTGGCCCTGGGGACCCCATCTCCCAGGGCCTGACCCCTTTTTTTATATAACTTTGGAAGGGGACCGCGTGGCCCCCCTCCTCGGCCACTTATGGCCCCGGGACCCCATCCCCCAGGGCTGGCCCTCTCTGTTGGGGACCGTGGGGGGTCCCCAATCCCCCCACGGTCCCACCGGCTCCCCGCGTCCTGCAGGAGCCGGCATTGCTTTTCCACATGGGGAGCTGCTAAGATGCAGCTCCCCATGTGGAAAAGCAATCTGCTTTGGTATTTGGAAGAGAGCAGGTTTCCTGCTCTCTCCTCCAAATACCAAAGCAGAGTATGCTATGGCAGGGCGGGAGCTGCGAGGCTCCCGCTCTGCCATAGCAAACTGCAGTGTCCCGGGGGTGGGCACCCCAGGACACTGCAGGAGCCAGCCCTGGGTGGTGGCGGTCCCCAGGGCATGACAGGGCTCCAGGAGGGGGGTCGCGCGGCCCCCCTCCCAACATTACGAAAGCCCTGGGGAGGTGGTGGTCCCCGGGGCTGGGGGGTCCGTCACGGACCCCCCCAATTATAATATTTAGAGCCCCAGGGAGGTGGCGGTCCCCGGGGCGTGTGGGGTGGCTCGAGCCCCCCACACAGGTTATTATTATTTTTTTTTAAACCCAAGCCCCCGTGGGTGGCGGTCCCTGGGGCTGCGGGAGGGCCATGAGCCCCCCATAAATATTTTCTTAAAGCCCCGGGGCGTGATGGTCCCCGGGGCTGGGGGCCTCTCTGGGCACCCATTACAATAAAAATATTGCCCCCGGGACTTGGCCCTTTCGGGGGCTAAATAGCAACGAACCGCGGGAGCTTGCGCTTTGTTTTTTTTTCGCAGCCGGATCCGTCGCGCAATTTGCTGATTTAAATTTTTTTTGGACTTATTTCTTGTGCCTCGGTTCTACCGAGGCACAAATGGCTGCCAACACTTCCTGCTTTGGAGTGTTGACAGCCAATTAGCATTCAGCTCATGATCAGGAGAGTGCGCGGATCCTGCGCGGCCATAGATATCGAAACTTTTTGATTTTCTCAGCAACTTCTGAATGAATTTACACCATTTAACAAAAAGGGATCCTTCTGAACCAAAGGCTACCTTTTTGCCAAATTTGGTGTAATTCCGTTCAGCAGTTCGGGCTATAGCCGTGTCTAAAGTTTCCTATGGGAAATTGCATGGGGGAAAACGTGTTTTGGAACCCCCTTTTTTCTCGGCCCCCGCTAGATGAATCACCCTGAAACTTTCAAGATAGGAGCGGACCGGAGCGCCCCACGAGTTCTGAAAATTTCATCAAGATTCGTCAACCGGCGCCATTCTTGGGAATAGAAGGTTGCGAATTTCCTATGGAATATAGGTCCTAACTATAACTACCTACTGGCAACCGCCAGTAGGTAATATCTATCTATCTATCTATCTATCTATCTATCTATCTATCTATCTATCTATCTATCTATCTATCTATCTATCTATCTATCTATCTATCTATCTATCTATCTATCTATCTATCTATCTATCTATCTATCTATCTATCTATCTACTGGCGGTCGCCAGTAGATAGTTATAGTTAGGACCGTGTTTCCATAGGAAATCTGAAAATTCTATTTTGAATAACTTTGGCGCCGGTTGAAGAATCCTCGTGAATTTTTCAAAATAGGTGGGGCGCTCCGCTCCGCTCCTACCCTGAAAGTCTCGGGGTGATTAGTCAAGCGGGGGCCGAGAAAAAAGTGTTGTCCTAAAATGCGTTTTCCCCATGCATTTTTCCATAGGACCTTTAGTCGAAGGTACAGCCCGAACGGCTGAACAGAATTACTTGAAATTTGGCAAAGAGGTAGTCCTCAGGTCAGGGATGTGTCATTTGCATATATGGAGTCAATCTGCTCAGTAGTTCCTGAGAAAATTGCAGTTAAAAGCACATAAATATCTATAAGCGAGCACCGTGCGCAGAAGGACCCCCAAGGGTGAAATAAACATTTTATATTTTTTTATAAAAATCGCGGAGTGCGCGCACGTTGAAATACCTTAAAAAATATATATATATTAATAAATACATAACTTAGCATTTAAAAAACCGTACAAATTCACTGAAAAAACCATAGGTTTCACACATGTTATAGTTAGGAATTAGCATTTAAAAAACCTTGCAAATTCACTTAAAAAACCATAGATTTCACACAGGTTATAGTTAGGTGGACATTTCACTCGTAAAAAACCAATGAAATTCCCCCGTTATAGTTAGTTCAGATAACTATAACTCGCGCGACCGCCACTCTATCACAAGGATGATGTCATCAGTGATGTCATGAGTGATGCCACTGACCATGTCATGAGTGATGTAATATGTGACGTCATGAGCAGTGGATGGCGGGCGCGCGAGTTATAGTTATCTGAACTAACTATAACGGGGGAATTTCATTGGTTTTTTACGAGTGAAATGTCCACCTAACTATAACCTGTGTGAAACCTATGGTTTTTTAAGTGAATTTGCAAGGTTTTTTAAATGCTAATTCCTAACTATAACATGTGTGAAACCTATGGTTTTTTCAGTGAATTTGTACGGTTTTTTAAATGCTAAGTTATGTATTTATTAATATATATATTTTTTTTAAGGTATTTCAACGTGCGCGCACCCCGCGATTTTTAATGCTAATTGCTAACTATAACGTGTGTGAAACCTATGGTTTTTGTGATATATATATATATATATATATATATATATATATATATATATATATAAATGAATATATATATATATTATCTACTGGCGGTCGCCAGTAGATAGTTATAGTGAGGACATTTTTTCCATTGGAAATCCACCACAACATTCTATTCCCAATAAGTCTGGCGCCGGTTGATGAATCTTCGCGAAATTTTCCAAACTTTTGGCCAGCTTCGCTCCGCTCCTACCCTGAAAGGTTCGTGGTGATTCATCAAGTGGGGGCCGAGAAAAAAGGGGGTCCCAAAACGCGTTTTCCCTATGCAATTTCCCATAGGATCTGTTGTTGCAGCTACAGCCCGAACCGCTGATCGGAATGACACCAACTTTGGCAAAGAGGTAGTCCTCAGTTCAGACTCGTGCCTTTTGCATAAATGGTGTGAATCTGTTCAGTAGTTCCTGAGAAAAATAGGGTGTAAAAGTTAGTGATATCTATGTCCGGGGAGGATCCGCGCACCCTACCCGCACCGTAAGCGCATCCTCCCCGAACCGAGCGCGCACCCTCCAGATCGCGCGCTGAATGCTAATTGGCTGTCGAGTGTCTGTCTACATTCGAAACCAGGAACTGTTGGTGGCCATTTTCTGCCTCGGTAGAAGCGAGGCTGAAGAAGCAAGGGGAATAAGTGTGTAAAACATATAAAGGGGGCAGAGTGGAAATACTCTGACCCTTTAGATGTGCTTAGGGGGTCCCAGAAGGACCCCCTGGCGCCCCCTTTTTTTTTAAACGGCAAAATGCGTGCAGGGTGCGCGCATCCTAACACGTTGGGTGCATGGATTCTCTTGCGTTGGGTGCGTGGATCCAAGGAAAAAAAAAATGAAATTTTTGGGAGATAAAGATCAAGCTTAAGTGTTTTGTTCTTGAGTGGCTATAAAAAGAGCCATTGTGTTCGTTGAGAGTTTTTGGTACTTATAAGTAAATACCTATACAGAGTCTAAAGTTGTTGAGGAAGACTCTGTTTCCTTCATCAGTAAAGTGTACTCCATCTCTCCTATACATCTCTTGCATATGAAAGCGCAGATTGTTGTTGTAAATGGACCCCATTCTATAGTCTCGGAGAAAAGCAGAAACAGATTTATTCACATGTTTCCTAGCTTTCTCAATTTGTGGACAAAAATTATCGGACCAGTTCCATTTCTGCCTTTGGCATATGTTAGAATACACAAAGGCAGTTTTGGGGAAAAGTGAAATCAGTTCTGCAAAGGTGTCCTTCATAAGGATTTCTAGACCTACCCCAGTCAAAGTGCCTAGGTCATTGCCACCACAGTGCACTATTATGAGGTCAGGGTGTTGGATATGCATGAAGGATTTCACCAATGGCATCAATTGGTGCCCCTTTAACCCTCTCTGTCCAATCCATTTAATGTCTACATTTGGCAAACCTAGGTCTTTGTGAATGCCTTTGTTTTCTGCATACCTTTGGCTCCAGAAAAAATAGCTGTATCCCACAATCCACACTCTAAGCATCTTGAAAGGAGGTCTGGATGCACTCAGATGGTCTCTGTGAATGAAATGGAAAGTAAGATGTTTCTAAAATGCTGGCTAAGATGCAGTTTTGAAAAAAGACAAGAAATCATTGGTTGTTTGACAACCTTCTACACTGAAAGGTAGGGTGTATATTTCTTTTTTTTAACATTTGATTCTTATTGGTTAACAAAAACTGATTGTAAGGAACATTATATATGATAAGCTTATATGTTGAAAAGTCAAGCACACTTGCTGTCTTGATTAGCAATATTGTGTGCTGAAATTGTGACCTGTGTGCTCAGTACAGTGTTCCATGATCTGTTTCTATGGTAACGGGGAGAAGGCAGATTGGGGGAAGGGTTGAAATTTATGTCATTTGGAAAGGGTTGAAATGTTTAACCAATAGAAATGTGTGTTTGCTTTTGAATGTATGTGGGAAGGAATGTGATTTGATGTTTACATGTATATGTGTGGGAAATGAGAGGGAAACTTTGCCATTCTTTGGTTCTGCTGAGAGGTGCACAGTGTAGAGATTCTGTATAAGAAAAACTGGTGTGTTACTGACATACTTCTTAATCTACAAAACAACTTGAAAGGTGAGTTTTTTAATTGTGAGGGGATGTATGTGGTCTATTTTGATTTTAATCATACTAATGTGTTCCTCCTGCTAAAGTGCAGGGAGTACTTTTTTTGGTCTAGAATCTTATTGCCAGTGTGTGTGCATTTAGAAACCATTCTGTGATAAGCGTTTGTGTTTTTCATGTGTTTGCAGACAGACAACTGTGCTGTTTTCATGTTTTGGGAGAATTAGAAACCAGTCATTGTTTATGTATTTGCAAAATGAGTCACGTTTCTACACTAAAATGCAGTACTCCTTCTAGATTATGAAATGTGTTTTGGTACAGTGCAAGGGATAGTGTTGTTTGTCTAGAATCACACAGTGAGTTGTCTGTGTGCATTTAGGAATCATTTTGAGAGAAACATTTTGGTACTAATGTGTAGTCAAAAGTTTTCTGTAATGTGTGCAATCACCTTACATCTTGTAGACTAGTAAATGTATTTTGTACAAGGGATAGTTGTTTGTCTGCAATCACACTGTGAGTCTGTGTGCATTTGGGCAACTATTGTGAGAAAAGCATTTGGTAATATCATGTATTTGCTGGCAGATAACTGCTTTAAAATCTGTTTTGTTGTCAAGTTTTAGTAGCATTAGAGGCCAATCATTGCTTATGCAATTGCAAACTGAGTCAGACTTTCACAGTAGTGAAATATGTAGAATGTGGGCAGTCACCTTACCCCTTCTAGACTAGTGATTGTGTCTTGGTAAAGTACAAGGAAAAGTGCTGCTTGTCTAGAATCACACTGTGAGTCTGTGTGTATTTGGGAACCACTGTGAGAGAAGCATTTGGGTACTTCATATCTTTGCATACACATAATTGCTTAAAAACCTTTCCTGTTCTCAAGTTTTGGTAGAATTAGAAGCCAGTTATTGCTTATGTATTTGGAAAATGAGTCAAGCTTTGACACTAAAGTGCAGTAGTGAAATATGTAGAATGTGTGCAGTTACTTTACCTCTTCCAGAGTAGTGAATGTGTTTTGGTAAAGTACAGGGGATAGTGGTTGTTGTCTAGAATCACACTGTGAGTCTGTCTGCATTTGGGTAAGCATTGTGAGAGAAGCATTTGGAAACATTGTGTATTTGCTCACAGATAACTGTTTTAAAACCTGTCATGTTAAGTTTTAGTAGCATTAGAAGCCAGTCATTGGTTATGCATTCATAAAATGAGTCAGGCTTTGACACTAAAGTGTAGTACTGAAATATGTAGATTGTGTGCAGTCCCCTTACCCCTTCCAGAGTAGTGAATGAGTTTTGGTAAAGTCCAAGGGATAGTGTTGCTTGTCTAGAATCACACTGTGAGTCTGTGTGCATTTGGGCACCACTGTGAGAGAAGCATTGGGTAACATTGTGTATTTGCTGACAGATAACTGTTTTAAAACCTGTCATGTTGTCAAGTTTTGGTAGCATTAGAAGCCAGTCTTTGCTTATGCATTGATAAAATGAGTCATGCTTTGACACTAATGTGCTTTTCTTTAATGTGTAGATTGTGTGTAGTCTCCTTACCCCTTGCACAGTAGTGAATGAGTTTTGGTAAGCTGCTAGGGATAGTGTTGCTTGTCTAGAATCACACTGTGAGTCTGTGTGCATTTGGGAACCACTGTGAGAGAAGCATTTGGTAACATTGTGTATTTGCTGACAGATAACTGTTTTACAACCTGTCTTGGTGTCATGTTTTAGTAGCATTAGAAGGCAGCTTTTGCTTATGCTTTGATTAAATGAGTCAGGCTTTGACACAAAAGTGCAGTCCTGAAATATGTAGATTGTGTGCAGTTCCCTTACCACTTCCACTGTAGTGAATGAGTTTTGGTAAACTCCTAGGGATAGTGGTGCTTGTCTAGAATCACACTGTGAGTCTGTGTGCATTTGGGAACCACTGTGAGAGAAGTATTTGGTAACATTGTTTATTTTCTGACAGATAACTCTTTTAAAACCTGTCATGTTGTCAAGTTTTAGTAGCATTAGAAGCCAGTCTTTGCTTATGCGTTGATTAAATGAGTTAGGCTTTTACACAAAAGTGCAGTCCTGAAATATGTAGATTGTATGCAGTTCCCTTACCACTTCCACAGTAGTGAATGAGTTTTGGTAAACTCCTAGGGATAGTGGTTGTTGTCTAGAATCACACTGTGAGTCTGTGTGCATTTGGGAACCACTGTGAGAGAAGCATTTGGTAACATTGTGTATTTGCTGACAGATAACTGTTTTAAAACCTGTCATGTTGTCAAGTTTTAGTAGCATTAGAAGCCATTCTTTGCTTATGCATTGATAAAATGAGTCATGCTTTGACACTAATGTGCTGTACTTTAATATGTTGATTGTGTGTAGTCTCCTTACCCCTTGCACAGTAGTGAATGAGTTTTGGTAAACTGCTAGGGATAATGTTGCTTGTCTAGAATCACACTGTGAGTCTGTGTGCATTTGAAACCACTGTGAGAGAAGCATTTGATAACATTGTGTATTTGCTGAGAGATAACTGTTTTAAAACCTGTCTTGTTGTCAAGTTTTAGTAGCATTAGAAGGCAGTTTTTGCTTATGGTTTGATTAAATGAGTCAGGCTTTGACACAAAAGTGCAGTCCTGAAATATGTAGATTGTGTGCAGTTCCCTTACCACTTCCACTGTAGTGAATGAGTTTTGGTAAACTCCTAGGGATAGTGGTGCTTGTCTAGAATCACTGTGAGTCTGTGTGCATTTGGGAACCACTGTGAGAGAAGCATTTGGTAACATTGTGTATTTGCTGACAGATAACTCTTTTAAAACCTGTCATGTTGTCAAGTTTTAGTAGCATTAGAAGCCAATCTTTGCTTATGCATTGATAAAATGAGTCCGGCTTTGACACTAAAGTGCAGTACTTAAATATGTAGATTGTGTGCAGTACCCTTACCTCTTCTAGACTAGTGAATGAGTTTTGGTAAACTCCAAGGATAGTGTTGCTTATGTAAAATCACACTGTGAGTCTGTGTGCATTTGGGTAAGGATTGTGAGAGAAGCATTTGGTAACATTGTGTATTTGCTGACAGATAACTGTTAAAACCGGTCATGTTGTCAAGTTTTAGTAGCATTAGAAGCTAGTCTTTGCTTATGCATTGATAAAATGAGTCAGGGTTTGACACTAAAGTGCAGTACCATGTACTATTCTCTTCACTGTGCCAGAACTGAAAATTTAAAAGTTTTACCCAGGCACTGTCATAGCAGTAGTCTGATGATTTAGTCAGTTTCCAAGTACTCATGTTGTGAACCATACATTACCACATAGACTGCTTCAAATGTCTATGCAGTATGCATGTAGTCTTCTAACATACTATACTCTTGTCTTTCACACCTTCAATTCCCTAGTCAATATCCATATAGTCCAGCAAACATCCTGTCACTCCCTTTGCACTACCTAAAGTGACCCATTCAGTACCAAGTACTAATCCATTCACAGTGCCAAAAGCTAACCACTTTTAAATTCACCCAGGCACTCTCCTTGCTGTACTCTAATCATTCAGTCAGTACCCAAGTACTCATGCAGTGAGCCAGGCCTTAGCACATGGACTGCTTCAAACGCCTATCCACTATATATGCAGTCCTCTTAACCACCTACACAGTTGTCTTTCACACCTTCAATTCCCCAGTCAGTATTCATACACTTCTAGCAAACACCCTGTTACTCATCCAGTGTGTCTCCTTATAGTACTGTAATCATTCAGTCAGTTAGCATGTAGTCTTTTAGTGAGGTAGGCTTCAGGGCATGAACTGCTTCAAAGTAGTATGCACTATGCATGTAGTGTTTTAACCATCCTCACACTTGTGGTTCAGGGCTATAGTTTCTTAGTCAGTTTTTATATAAAATGTGTTTGTACAGTAATGGAATAGCATAAATTTGAAAGTTAAAGCAGAAGAGGAAGGTGCCGGAAGCTTCTGGCACTCTGCTGTTATTTCTTCCGAGGATGGGTTGGGGACAGTGGACTCCGAGAATATTGGCTCGTATCACGGAGCTGTCACTCTGATTACTCTGGTCACCTTCTACAGCCACCCATGCTGTCGCGGTGATCATTTCTGTTTCTAACTCGAATACTAGACGAAGCCACATTATTTTCTCACTATTGCCTTGAAGAAGTTCCAGTGTGGAACGAAACGCGTTGGCTGCGAATCCTTTTACAAGAAAATTAAAAGGATACTTCAAAAAAATTGTCTGGACCTGGACTTTTTACTGGTGCACCTTCCTCTTCTGCTTTATCTTACACAACTGGTCTCCAGTGGAGTCGATCTACGGCGTGCTCCTGGAAGTTTTGTGCACAGGAACTGAATTTTTAACTAAACATTTGGGATTTAAAGTGCTTAACTTATGGTCAGCCGTAGTTTGTTTTTCTGCATAAATTTGAAAGTTATTAATATACATTAATTTGTGATTCTTTTTTACAGATACTGTTTTTCAACGTTAAAAAAGAGAAATCATGGCAGAAAAAAAGAAAAAGAAAAGAAACTCAGAAAGGCGCAGGAGCAGGAGTGTTTCTCATCCGTTTCCACTCTTCTCGGGCAAGATTGTTCGGATGAAGGGTCCTTAGGTGCTTCATCATACTTGCCGTGCCGCACGAGTATTTCTTGTTAGGATCCCCTCGCGACAGCACTCTTTTGCAAATCTTGCACGTGACCAAGGTGGCATTGGTCTTTGTTTGCCCCTCGGGAAAAGTAAAAAGTTTCCCCACCACTGAAGAAAAACGTTGTGGGCGTGGTGCCTCCTCCAAAAATTCATCCTTAGATTTGGTGAATATTTTTAAGCGACAACATTTACAGTTTTTGTAAGTTAAACTTATAACATTTTGTTAGCCAGAAGCATTTTATATATGTGTGATTTGTATCTTGTGGTATTTTACTGAGAGTAGCATGTTGTTTTTTTTTTTTAAACAATCTTTCTGATTGTTTTTTTTTTACCCGCTGTTAAGTGATGAGTACGATTGAAATCACTATTTCTAGTGAAATTCAATATATTCTGAGAACAGTAAAAAAGGCAAACAAATGACTTTGTGGAAATTATGCTGTGTTGTAAAAAATGTATTATTACATGTTATAATTTTTTTTTTCTTTTCTTTCACAGATCCAAATTTTAAAATAAGCAATTTATATGAATTTAGATTGCAATGAAAATCTGAAAAAAATGTATACCATTTTTTATTCCTATTATTGTGAAGGTAAGTTTAACTAAGTCTCAATATGCAGACTGAGGAGGTCTGCAAGAAGCTACAAAGTTGAAACACGTTTCTAAAAACACTCTGTTTATACCTATGTAGTTTTGAAATCTGACCATAATCCGATATCATGAGACCTTCAAAAAAAGAGATTTGAGGGGTTCATAATATTTCCCATTGTACCTATTGAAGGACCGCAATCATTTCAATAATTCTTCTTTGAGCATCTTTGCAGACAAAACTCTGTGCTTACCTTCTATCATTCGCAAGGAATTTTAAAACCGTAAATATGTCACTTTTTGTAACATAGTTATTGCGCAAGACACTCTTTCATATTTACAAAGAGAGGAAAAGGCACTCTGTGCACTTTTTATACTCCATGTAAATACAACCTCATTATGCACACCACTTTGTGTTGAAAGGGTGTTCTATAAGTGTTGTTGTGCATGATTGCACTGAATACTCATAGAACAAGACACATGTCTAGATTTATAAGAAATCATAAATCTCGATATGTGTGTGAATGCTGCACCATTCTAAAATTGGTGTAGGAAAGCACAACAAGGAGAATTGTTTTCATTTCTCCACATTTTTATATCTTCAATGCATGCTGAAATGTTCAGCATACATTGAAGGAGAAAAATGCATTTTCTCATTGTTTTTGTGCAGGAAGGTGTGTCTTCCTGCAGAAAAACAAACAGCATATGACACAGATATCCTTGCACTATGATGCAAGGGTGCCTGTGTCACCACATGGCTGCAGTTTAAGCAGCCGTGCAGAGAGAAGCATAGATTTGTAACATATTTATGTACATATGTTGCATCCCGGTGCTTCGGAAGTACTACAGCACACTGCAGTTAAAGAGGTTACTGTGTGATGCTGCAGCACTTCCTCATAGTTCTGCACTTATACATTCACCATACGCTACTAATGCATTCATTCAGTCAATTACGTACTACACATACATTCATCTAAACTTTCACACACTAACAAAGAAATTTAGCTCTTTTTTTAAACCAGGAAAGTTAGTTCTTAGAAGAATTTTTTTATTTTCTTCTTTCTTCGTTTATATATATTGTTTTGTTTTTCTAACAATTTTGAGATTTTTTTGGTTTTTCTGGAAAAACGAAAAACCAAAAACAAATCAGGAGGAACCAAACAATGAACTTCAGGGAACACAAAAAAACGAACAAACAACTAGCAATTGTGACTTTCTTGCCGGCGGCAGATCAGATCGATCGACTGCTCACTGTAGCACAAAGTCACATTGCACTTAATGCAGAGCACTTTTAAAAATTGAAATTGAGGACGGATGTCCACGTTTTGAGCTGATGGGTGCACTCTTGAAGTGCTCGGCTGCGATGAGGTGGAAGGCGCAGGAGCAGGAGTGTTTCTCATCCGTTTGCACTCTTCTCGTGCAAGATTGTTCGGATGAAGGGTCCTTAGGTGCTTCATCATACTTGCCGTGCCGCACGAGTATTTCTTGTTAGGATCCCCTCGCGACAGCACTCTTTTGCAAATCTTGCACGTGACCAAGGTGGCATTGGTTGTAGTTTGCCCCTCAGGATACGTAAAAAATTTCCACACCACAGATGAAAAACGTGGTGTGGGTGGTGCCTCCTCCAAAAATTCATCCTCAGATGAATGAGGAGATGCAGGTTATGCCTGCTGCCCTGAAGCCATTTTTAGTTGAAAAAAGTTAGAGCTAAGTGTAAACTTAGTCCAAAAAATCTTCTTCTCTGCAGAGAGATGCTCCTCCAAAGAAGGTGAAAGAAGAATGATTGAATTGGGTGGGGTCTTTCAATAGTTAGAACAGGAAGTGTAATGAACTAATTAAATCTCTTTTTTTGCAGGTCACATGGGATGCGCGCACCCTGCGCTTACCCATCACGCACCCGCGAAATTGAATTAAAAAAAAATATAGGATTACATGTAAAAATATATTACTTTTAATACTAGTTTAGAGTTTGTCTTTAATTAATATTCACATGAAATACATATATATGTGTTTTTAAATCTTAAATATTTCACAGGATCCGCGCACCTACCACGTCACGTACATCGAACATGTTGCGTGTAGGCTGGGTGTCGCGTACCGGTCGTATTGTGATCGCGCACTAAACACGTACCCAACGCATACCATGCGTGGATGCTAACGCGTAGGGATCGAGAACGGTGCACATAGGGTGCACGGATCCAAAAACATGGGTAAAAAATATATAAAATAAAGTTTTGAACATGTAGTTAAAAAAATATTTTAAAAAATATTAAAAAATATGTTTGAAAAACCCAATAAAAACAAATAATATTTTTTAATTTTTAAAATAATTAATTGAAAAAATAAGTTTATAAAATGGTGATAAAAAAGTATTTAAAAAAGAAATATAATTAATGAAATTGACACACTGAATTTTTAAAATATAGAAATCCAATGAAAATCATTAAACATGATAATTTTAGAGATAAGTTATAGCTAGGAATTAGCATTGAAAAAACCTTTGAAATTCACTGAAAAAAACCATAGGTTTCATGCACGTTATAGTTAGGAATTGGCATTTAAAAAACCTTTGAAATTCACTGAAAAAACCAAAGGTTTCATGGGGGTTATAGTTAGGAATTAGCATTTAAAAAACCTTAGAAATTCACTGAAAAAACCATAGGTTTCAGGGGCGTTATAGTTTGCTGGACATTTCCCTCATACAAAACCCTTGAAATTCCCCTGTTATAGTTAGTTCAGCTAACTATAACTCGCGCCCCAGCAATGCACTGCTGATGACGTCACATATTACATCACTCATGACATGGTCAGTGACATCACCGATGACATCACTGATGACATCTCAAATGACATCACTGATGACATCACTGATGACATCATCCAGTAAGTATGTGTTTCTGTACAGTTTTAATATGTTTAATATATATAGGGAAAGACCTGTTGAAGAATAAGTGGGTGTACAAGTGTGTCAATGAATGATTTTCTAGGTGCATAACTGACTCTATAAGTGAGTCATTAAATGTATCTTACTGCAGACTAGTGACTAAACTGTGTGAATGTCTGTATGTGTCTGTGTGTTGGTGTATAAGTGGCTGCATGGTTTTGTGAATAGCTATATGAGTGTCTATATGGGTTATTGATTGGTTGTCTGAGTATCTGTATGGGTGCCTGAGTGTTTGTGTGGGTAGGGTGTGTGTGACTCTGTGCATAGATGTGTGAGTGGGTGATTCTATGGGTGCATGGTTTTAAGAGTGCAACTGTGATGGACTGTATGGTTGGGTGAGTGTATGTATGGGTGTGTTAGTGATTGAATGTATTTCTCAGTTGTACATGTGTCAGTAACTACTATGTGAAACGCAGTGTATATGTGTGTAAGAGTATATAACTATCCATATGTTAGTGTGTGATTGCGGGAGTGGCTGTATGGATGAGTGTGTGCTTGTATTAGTAATTGTATAAGAGCGTCAGAATTTGTTAGTATTTTTATGAGTAAGTGAACTTGAGTGTGTCTAACTGTATAGGTGAGTAAATTGGACTGTGTTTAATTATTTGCATGACTGACTAGGTGTGCCAGTACCTCAATGGATGATTGGCGGTGTGTGAGTGTCTATATAGGTATATAAATGCATATGATAGTCTTGTACGGAGTGACTGTAAGTATGAATGACTGTACAGGTGAGTGAGTGGAGATGTATGTAGACCTAAGAGTCAATGAGTGGGTATGTAGTTATTGGTATTGGAGTATCTATGGTTTTCAAAATGGCCATCTGAAATTTTGAGCCGGTGTATCAAAGGTTATATTAGGGTGTGAGAAGATGCACTAATTTATCACATGGATGACGTCATCAGTGATGTCATCAGTGATGTCATTTGAGATGTCATCAGTGATGTCACTGACCATGTCATGAGTGATGTAATATGTGACGTCATCAGCAGTGCATCGCGGGGGCGCGAATTATAGTTAGCTGAACTAACTATAACAGGGGAATTTCTAGGGTTTTGTACGAGGGAAATATCCAGCTAACTATAACGCCCCTGAAACCTATGGTTTTTTCAGTGAATTTCTAAGGTTTTTTACATGCTAATTCCTAACTATAACGCCCCTGAAACCTTTGGTTTTAAAAAAAAAAAAAAAATATATATATATATATATATATATATATATATATATATATATATATATATATATATATATTTATTTATATCTATATATATATATTATCTACTGGCGGTCGCCAGTAGATAGTTATAGTTAGGACCACGTTTCCATAGGAAATCCGCAACATTCTATTTGGAATAACTTTGGCGCCGGTCGACGAATGCTCGCGAAATTTTCAAAATAGGTGGGGCGCTACGCTCCGCTCCTACCTTGAAAGTCTCGGGGGGATTCGTCAAGCGGGGGCTGAGAAAAAAGGGGGGTCCAAAACGCGTTTTTCCCATGCATTTTTCCATAGGACCTTTAGACACAGCTACAGCCCGAACAGCTGAACAGAGTTACTTGAAATTTGGCAGAGAGGTAGTCCTCAGGTCAAGGAAGTGCCTTTTGTAGGTCTGGTGTAAATCTGTTCAGTAGTTCCTGAGAAAATAGCATTTAAATCAATATATATATCTGAGCCAGCTTTCGGTGCGCTTACCGTGCGCTTACGGTAAGCTTACCGTACGCGTACGGTGACGTGCGCGAGCGCGATTCTGATTGGCTGTTAGATCTTAGTAAACATTCGAATCGGTCGAAACCAGGAAGTGTCGGCCGCCATCTTCTCTCTCGCACTCTGAGGGGAGTGGAGGAAAAACAAAGTCCGAAAACATTAAAAGCGGCTTGATAGACAGCTCCCAACCACCCAGTCATTTTTATGGTGTCCCCAAAGAACCCAAAAGGCAAAAAATTTAAATTTTTTTAATTTCAAAAAATCGCCGATTATGCTTACCGTACGCGTACGGTAAAAAAAAAAACCGGAACGAACTGCGTAAAGTGGGTGCGCACGCCACGAACGGCGTAAAGTAACTTAGCATTTAAAAAACCGTACAAATTCACTGAAAAAACCATAGGTTTCACACACGTTATAGTTAGGAATTAGCATTTAAAAAACCTTGCAAATTCACTGAAAAAACCATAGGTTTCACACAAGTTATAGTTAGCGGACATTTTCATGATAAAAAACCATTGAAATTCCCCCGTTATAGTTAGTGCAGGCAACTATAACTCACGCGACCGCAATCCTCTGCTGATGACATATGTGTCTTTATGAAAAAAAAATATTTGTAATATATGTATAGCTAAAATTTAATGGAAGAAGACATGAGCAAATAAGTGTCTAAATACAGTATTAGCATCAGCAGAGGATTGCGGTCGCGTGAGTTATAGTTGCCTGCACTAACTATAACGGGGGAATTTCAATGGTTTTTTATCATTAAAATGTCCGCTAACTATAACTTGTGTGAAACCTATGGTTTTTTCAGTGAATATATATATATATATATATATATATATATATATATATATATATATATATATATATATATATATAGTACTGGTAGTGATCAGTAGGAACTTATAGTTATGGCCTTATTTCCATGGGAAGAGCATTTTTTGTTTTACCAATACATTTCGCGCAGTTTTGTGAATCCTCTTGAAATTTTCAAAACTAATACGACTCTCACTTCAGCTGCTGTCTTGAAAATTTTGACGTGATCTGTCAAGCGCGGGATGAGGAAAAGGGTGTCCCAAAACACGTTTTCCCAATTCAAATTCTTACAGGGATTTTAGACATGACTACAGTCCGAAATGAATTACACAAACTTTGGCAGAATGGTTGCTGTTTGTTCAGAAAGCAAACTTTTTGTGACTTGGTGTTAATCTGTTCAGTGATTTTTGAGGTATGAAAAGAAATCCAAATTTAGAAATATAGGGACTTTGATACTCCGAGGTTCTCACAGTCCTCATGCTCAAATCTGATTGGCTGCCAACACTTCAACCAGGAAGTGTTTGTAGCCATCTTGGGACTCCCACAAAAAACGTTTAAAAGAATGAAAAGGGTGCAGGATATAAATACTCCAGAATTTCCTTTTGCTGCGGAAACTTGATGGAGCCTTGAATCAATGGCAAAAATAAAAAAACAAGCATGGATTTCCACTCTTGTTTTGATTAGAAACCCGAGTGGACCAGGTACCAGGGGCCTTTTTTTTTTTTAAAAGAAAGGGGCGTACATGCCTACCCTTCTAAGGCTCATTGAGCACTGGGGACCACCACTTCCCAGGGGCTTAATTGATCAAAAAATAGGGGGATGCACAGGGCCCTCCTCCATGGGCTCGGTAAGTCCCTGGGACCACCACCTCCTCAGGGCTAAATTATATATAAACGGGGGCCCTGCAGATCCCCCATGTCCCCAGGGACCACCACCGCCCCAGGCCCAAATATTTAATACAAAATGAGAGCAGGGCCGCGCAGCCCCTTACCCAGGCCACAGAGGGCCCGGAGGACCACCACCCCCCAAGGGCCAGACGTGAAAAGTTAAGCAGGGGGTCGTGAAGCTTCCCAACTGGATTCATACAAGACCCTGGTTCCCACCTCTCCGCAGGGCCAGTTCCTGCTATGTCACGGGGTATCCACCCCCAGGACATAGCTGTTTACTCTGACTTGGTGGTAGCTTTGAAAGGTACTGCCAAGGTAGAACAAACACTCTGCTTCTAGCAAGCCTGGACTCACAAAATGCTCTTGCTTACTGGAAAAGGAGTTTTTTTCTGTTTCCTTGGCCACTGTCCAGCTCCCTGGGTGATGTTACTGACCAGGTCATGAGGCCATAAGCAGTGCATTGCGAGGGCATAAGTAACTACTGAATTTCACTGGTTTCCTATGAGTTATATGTGAGCCTAACAAGAGCGTCTCTGTAACCTTTTATTTTTCAGTGAATTCCTAAGGTGTTTTTAATTCTATTTCCTAACTATAACATGCCTGTAACCTTTGGTTTTTTCAGTGAATATATATCTTTCTATCTATATCTACATTGATCTATCTATCTATCTATCTATCTATCTATCTATCTATCTATCTATCTATCTATCTATCTATCTATCTATCTATCTATCTATCTATCTATCTATCTATCTATCTATCTATCTATCTATCTATCTATCTGTCTGTCTGTCTGTCTGTCTGTCTGTCTGTCTGTCTGTCTGTCTGTCTATCTATCTATCTATCTATCTATCTAAAAAACAAAGGTTCTAGGGATGTTAAAGTTAGGAAATAGGATCTAAAAAAACCTTAGAAATTCAGTGAAACAAACAATTGTTACAGGAACGTTATAGTTAGGCTGACATGTCAATCATACAAAACCAGAGAAATGTAGCAATTATAGTTAGCTGAGCTATCTATAATGTGCGCCCCTGCAATGCACCGCCTATGACCTCACATGTTACATCACTCATGACAGGGTCAGTGACATCACTGATGAGATCACTGATGACATCTCAAATGACATCACAGATTACATCAAAAGATACTGAGTAATGCTCTCTTATGACCTGCATTGCTTTCTGGTAGAGATCTAAGGGCTGTCCATCATGGAGCTGATTGAGTCATGCATGTAAATACAATTATTTGTATAATTTTATTATATTTTTTATACAAAAGATATTTTTATATACATTTTCTAATTTCTAATTCACATTAGTACAAAATATTCTAATTATACATCGATAAAATAATTTTTATGGACCCACGAATAGTTCATGATTGCAAATATACTATTACTTTGCATTGTATTTCAGGTCTATTTTCCGTTTTTGTGGTTATTCGGGACGTCGCGTTGATGTCGTTAACCATGACAATTGCATAATTTCCATAAAGTAAAAACACATATATGGATACATAATTCTATATTTTACACTCTAGTGGGTTCTTACAGTATTCTCTAAAGTCATCTTTTCATAGAAAGTTTCAATGAAAATCATCCCTAAAATCTATTTTTTGTTTTCGTTGTGATGCTTTCAGATCGCGATGACGTTGGTAATAGCGATTCCCCAATACATGTTGCGAAAGCATAAAACAAAAGCAAACATTCAATGGCCACCAACACATCCAAAAATAATATGTAAAAAGTTCCATTCTGGACATAGTACTACACATATTACTACATACATACTTCTTTCAAAGCATGATTAAACTCATGTTTTTGTAAAAAGTTTCTTTAAAACCCATCTTTCAGACCTATTTGTCCATTTTTGCAGTTATTTGGGATGTCACGATGACGTCATAAACCGCGATGATCGCGCCTTTTTCACTGTGGGCGCCATTTTGGGTAGGGCTGTAATTGCAACTTTGGGCGCCATCTTGGAGCGTCCTCGCGCTCGCGCTGGGATTGGTGAGCTTACTTAAAGCTCCCCTCTCCCGCGCAGCGGGACGCGCAGGTGTGGACGCCGTCGCTTAGCCGGAGTCGTGCCAGACTCCTGCCCGTCTGCGCTCGTCCGCGTCGAGGCAGCGCAAGGCTGGGCAGGCTCGGTTTCTCGTCGTGGTGTTGTATCGCCGATTCCGGTAGGTATGGTGTTTTACACACGGTCCGAGCTGCTGTCCATAAGGCGATTGTCCAGAGGAAGTGCCTGCAAGCCTGTGGACCCTCTAGTCGGCCCTTATAGCTGTGCCTGCAAAGGCTGGTCTCTTAAGAGCCCTACTAAAATCCGTTCCCTGGAAGATGCTATTCCTGTCACGCGACCGTGTGTTGCATCTCGAGATCTTCGTATTTGGTGCTTAAACATTAGGTCGCTGGTAAAACATCACCTGTCCATTTATGATCTGCTAGAGAAAGAGGACCCCGATGTCTTTCTAATGACAGAAACCTGGCTGCAGGATTCGGATTCTGCCATATTTAATCTTGCATTCCCTCAGAACTATACCGTCTTCACTTCCAATAGAACCACAAGAGGAGGTGGTATTGCCATGGCAGTCAAATCCTGTTTTCCAGCTGATTGGAAACCGTCGGGGCTACCTGCATGTGAAAGTGCTATTTTTAAAGTTGCTTTTTCCCACCAATTCACTTTCAGTGGTATGCTTATTTATCGTCCTCCGGGCAATGATTCTGTCTTCAGGTCCGCACTGGCCGATATGATCGGTCCTATAGCACTTGATTGTGCCAATTTCAACATCGTGGGGGACCTTAACATCCATTTTGATAATGGGTCATCCACTACGGTGAGCACTCTGCTGGCGAACCTCGAAGCTCTTCAACTCACTCAGCTCGTCACCCTTCCAACCCACTCAGGGGGCCATATTTTGGACCCCTTTTTTTCCACACTTGAGGGGGTAAGGTTGTCAGATCCGAAGCTGATGGGGTGGACTGATCATCTGCTTATAGAAGCCTTTTGTCCGGTTCACGATAAGCCTTTTAAAGCTGTTGACAGACCTATTCTAAAAAGGCCTTGGCATAAGCTTAGGCTTGAGGAGTTTTATAGCATACTGGAACAGAAACCTCTGAGCATCTTTTTTAATGTGGAACAAGGTTACCAACAGTTCTGCGCCTGGATCACCGATGCCTTGGACTCTCTCATACCTTTACGGTGGTCGAAAGGCCGGACAAAAACACCTAGTCCTTGGTATAATGACTCACTCGCAGAACTAAAAAAAGCCTGCCGAAAAACAGAGAGGGAATGGAGAAGATCCTACAGCCCTGCTCTGAAAACTCGGTATTTTACTGAGCTGAAGCTCTATCATAGAGCTATTTGCAGAACACGAGCCGCATTTTACGCTCAAGAATTTGCCACCAGCCCTAACCCTTCAAAACTGATTTTTAAGATACTGAAGGATCTTATGAAAAACAGATCCACCTCAGAGGTGATTTGCACAGATTCCCACTGTGATAAGCTGGCCTCCTTTTTTGTGGAGAAAGTGGAAACAATCTACCAAAGCTTTGACACACTCCACCAGAACCGAGAGGTTACTGTCCCCGATACGTTGGGATATGAGACTCTTGCAATGCTACCTGAACTGACTACTGAGACCTTTGATAGGCTTAGCCTCAGGGTCAAGTCAGGTTCTCCCTCGGACCCGTTAAAGCCAGCCTTAATTAACACACTTTCCCCACTCTGCCGTGACCCCATATTGAATCTTATCAATATGTCATTGTCCAGCGGAATGGTACCCACGGCTTGGAAACAGGCAGTGGTTACTCCTATACTAAAAAAAGCCAACTCTGACCCCCGGCTGCCAGAGAATTATCGACCCATATCCCTGCTGCCTTGGATTGCCAAAGTAACAGAAGCCCATGTCAACTCTGTTCTGTCTGAGCATCTGGCTCGCAACCAGATATTGGATTCCAGTCAGAACGGCTTCCGGTCGGGACACAGTACCGAGACGGCATTACTTTACATCACGGAACATCTACGCCAGGTTCTGGATTCAGGTCGCACTGCAGCGCTTTTACTATTAGATCTAAGCGCTGCCTTCGATACTGTGTCCCACCATATACTGATCCAACGCTTACAGGAGGCGGGAGTGACTGATCTCGCTCTCCAGTGGTTTCGGTCTTTTCTATCAGATCGTTCTTTTAAAGTGGCCATACCACCTGGCCAATCTGCCACTTATCCCCTGGAGCTGGGGGTACCACAGGGATCCTCGTTGAGCCCTACTATGTTCAACCTCTATGTGAAACCGTTGGCTGGTGTCGTTAAACAGTGGGGTCTTACGATGGCCTCATATGCGGACGACACACAGCTAGCGGTGACACTTAGTGGAGACCCTGAGGTGGAGGCCCCCAAATTTCGAGCGGGTTTGTTGGCAGTAGCAAGCTGGCTTCGCACCAACTGCCTTCAGTTAAATGCCACCAAAACAGAGGTGTTGGTATTAGGGAAGCATGCTGAGCTATGGGGTAACCAGTGGTGGCCATCAGAGTTGGGGGTCACTCCCATTCCAGCTTCTGGAGTGAGAAATTTAGGCATCTGGTTGGACTCTGCGCTCACCTTCAAGGACCACACTAAGAAGGTGGCTGCCACGTGCTATGGCATTCTGCGGGGAATAAGGCCGGTCTTAAAGTATTTTGATCCCCCCACCAGACAGCTTGTGGTCCAGGCCTCTATACTATCTCGGCTGGACTACGGCAGTTCACTGCTGTTAGGGGTGAATCAAGAGGAGGCCTCTAGGCTCCAAAGGGTGCAAAATGCCGCGGCTCGGGCCATTGTAGGCCTCCCTAGACATTGCTCAGTGTCTGGTACCATCGCGGCCTTACATTGGCTCCCGGTCAGACAGCGAATTCAGTTCAAAGCGCTATGCCTGACCTTTAAAATTTTGAAATCTTCTTCGCCCCCGGCACTTGCTAACCTACTCACGCCCTATGTTCCTTTGAGATCCTTGAGATCGGAGAGGCTTCACCTGGCGGTCTGTCCGCGCTTTAAATTGAGTAGAATGGGTGGCCGCTCCTTTAGGGTGCTCGCGGCAGGTTTGTGGAACTCGCTCCCGGTACACATCCGAGCTCTTGAAGACCTGCTCGATTAAAACTTTACTGTTTCCCGTGTCTGGTTAATTTCCTTTTCTTTTATTGTGTGTTATGTTGTAGCATCTGTCACAGCGCCAGGACGCCCCTTTGCTGGGGCAGCTGTGCGCTATAAAAATATAAATAACATAACATAACATAACATAACATAAACTCTAAAATACATATACCCACACATATTACAGCATTTTACACCCTAGGTTTTCTTTTTACAGTATTCTCTAAATTGATGTTTTTCTAGAGAGTTTCTATAAAAACCATCTCTAAAATCCATTTTCTGTTTTTACAGTGACTCTGGAGATTGTAATGACATCGGAAATTGTGATACCCCCTGACTCATCGCGAAAATAGAAAACAAAGGCAGGAATTAAATAGCCACCACCACATAAAAATATTATAGCTGTATAATTAATTCTAACCATCACAGTAGATAACTCACTATCTAAATAACTCTATGAAACATTTATCGGAATCTCAAAACCTCTGCAACAATGTGTATTAATGATTTACTGATATGTTTTTTTATAATTCCACCAATATTCGACGCGATGTTGATAGTCGCAATGTCCCGGTGATGGAACATGGAGGGCCACGCTGGTAGTCGGGGCGTCGTCAAGAATAACGCGCTGGATGAAAAACTATCAATTTGGGAAATATAACTTGAATCACTAACACCCTCATTTCTCAACCATGCGGTCAGAGTATCTCCACTCTAAACCCTTATCTGGGCTTTCACATGAATTTTCAGCCCCGGGAACTTTTCCAAACACCACTGCACTACACTAAACCCTAAACGCTAAAACACTACCCCCAGCGTGACCCCCTACACTACCCAAACACCACTGCACTACCCTAAACCCTAAAACACTATCCCCAGCGCAACCCCCTACATTACACAAACACCACTGCACTTCCCTAACCCCTAAAACACTACCTGCAGCACGACTCCCTACACTACCCAAACACCACTGCATTACCCTACACCCTAAATCTACCCCCAGCATGACCCCCTACACTACACAAACACCACTGAACTACCCTAAACCCTAAATCTACCCCCAGCATGACCCCCTACACTACACAAACACCACTGCACTACCCTAAACCGTAAAACACTACCCCAAGAATGACCCCCTACACTAGACAAACACCACTGTACTACCCTAAACCCAAAAACACTACCCCCAGCACAACCCCCTTCACTACCCAAACACAACTGCACTATGCTAAACCCAAAAACACTAACCCAGCATGACCCCCTACACTACCCAAACACCACTGCACTACCCTAAACCCTAAAACACGACCCCTACACTACACAAACAGCACTGCACTACCCTAACCCTAAACCACTACCACCAGCACGACCCCTACACTACACAAACACCACTGCACTACCCTAAACCATAAATCTACCCCTAGCACAACCCCCTACACTACACAAACACCACTGCACTACCCTAAACCCTAAAACACTACCCCAAGCATGACCCCCTTACACTACCCAAACACCACTGCACTACCCTAAACTCTAAAACACTACCCCCAGCACGACTCCCTACACTACACAAACACCACTGCACTACCCTAAACCCTAAAACACTACCCCCAGCTCAACTCCCTACACTACCCAAACACCACTACACTACACTAAAGCCTAAATATACCACCAGCATGACCTCCCACACTACACAAACACCACTGTACTACCCTAAACCCTAAAACACTAACCCCAGCATGACCCCCTACACTACACAAACACCACTGCACTACTCTAAACCCTAAAACACTACCTACAGCATGACCCCATACACTACACAAATACCACTGCACTACCCTAAACCCTAAAACACTACCCCCAGCATGACACCCTACACTACACAAACTGCACTGCCCTAAACCCTAAAACACTACCCCCAGCATGACCCCCTACACTACCCAAAAACCACTGCACTATCCTAAACCCTAAAACACTACTCCCAGCATGACACCCTACACTATACAAACACCACTGCACTACCCTAAACCCTAATACACTACCCCAGCACAACCCCCTCACAACACAAACACCACTGCACTTCCCTTTAAACCCTAAATCTTCCCCCAGCATGACCCCCTACAAAACCCAAACACCACTGCACTACCCTAAACCCTAAATCACTACCCCAGCATGAACCGCTACACTACCCAAACACCACTGCACTACCCTAAAACACTACCCCCAGCAAGACCCCCTACACTACTGCACTACCCTAAACCCTAAAACACTACCCCAGCATGACCTCCTACACTACCCAAACACCACTGCACTACCCTAAACCCTAAAACACTACCCCCAGAACGACTCCCTACACTACACAAACACCACTGCACTACCCTAAACCCTAAAACACTACCCCCAGCTAGACTCCCTACACTACCCAAACACCACTACACTGCACTAAACCCTAAATATACTTCCAGCATGACCTCCCACACTACACAAACACCACTGTACTACCCTAAACCCTAAAACACTAACCCCAGCATTACCCCTACACTACACAAACACCACTGCACTACTCTAAACCCTAAAACACTGCCCACAGCATGACCCCCTACACTACACAAATACCACTGCCCTACCCTAAACCCTAAAACACTACCCCCAGCATGACACCCTACAATACACAAACACCAATGCACTACCCTAAACCCTAAAACACTACCCCCAGCATGACCCCCTACACTACCCAAAAACCACTGCACTATCCTAAACCCTAAAACACTACCCCTAGCATGACACCCTACACTATACAAACACCACTGCACTACCCTAAACCCTAATACACTACCCCCAGCACAACCCCCTCACAACACAAACACCACTGCACTTCCCTTTAAACCCTAAATCTACCCCCAGCATGACCCCCTTCTAAACCCAAACACCACTGCACTACCCTAAACCCTAAAACACTACCCCCAGCATGAACCCCTACACTACCCAAACACCACTGCACTACCCTAAACCCTAAAACACTACCCCCAGCAAGACCCCCTACACTACTGCACTACCCTAAACCATAAAACAATACCCCCAGCATGACCCCCTCCACTACCCAAACACCACTGCACTACCCTAAACCCTAGAAAAGAAACCCCCACCTCATGCCCAATCCCCCTTACCTCTCACTCCTCGTGGTTCCTCTCTCCTTGTGGTTCCTGCTTCACATCGTTTCTGAGGGGCAGTGCACGTCGTTGTGAGGATACAGAACAGCCTCTGTTTCCATACAACAACGTGGATCATCTACATGGTTTTTAGAACGCATGGTCATTTACCATACATACCTTTACAACAAAATGCGTTGTAAAGGCATGCGTGGTAAATGACCATGCATTCTAAAACAATGCATAGTAATGACTTCCCGATGTACAACGCATGCGTGGTAATGCATGCGTTGTAATGGTATCGCAAAGTAAAAAAGTTGTAACGGCTGTTTACCGATTGAAGCTGGCCCCTGTTCTTCAGTGAATCGTTTATTTGATAAATTAGGAGGAAGGAATGTGTTTTTTTACTGAAAAGTGCATTTCCGGCTTATTGTGAAAGTGTCCTCGTGTCCTGGTTTCACTTTCGGTGAGAGAGTGGAAGAGTCTGTTTGGATCTAAAGAAGTTCTGTTGTTGGACGGGGCCGGCGGACACGTCATCAGAAAACACAGCTAATGGAAAGTGTCCTCCCTGAAGTGTGGAGCAGTGCCATGAGAGGTCAACGAGTGTGCGTCCCACCGCAGTATGACCGTACCGTGTGACCCATGTGCAGCCTCCAGGGTACAGGAGGCAGTAGCGGCATCGCAGGTCCTCTTGAAAGCCGTTGTAGCACTAATTCTACATTTTGGAACTAGGGCATTTTAACCTCGTTGTTCCTGACAGATACACCAAGAAGACCCTGTGTTATTCAGTGCTCTTGTTACCTTTTTTGTGGGTTGTGGTGCTTGTCACTTCGCTGCCCAGCCAGTGCACACGACTGGGCACCCCACCTCGTGTGCCATCTGCAGGGCCTCAGTTTCTGGAGTGGCAACATAAACAGTTGCTCCCAAAGGACTAGCCTGAACACTTGGGTGAATATCCACTGCACCAGCATTCCACGGAAATTCTTTCCTAGCTCTCCAATGTCGACGAGGATTTCATAATAGCACGGCTCCGCTCGCAACACTGTATGATGTCATCGGAGCCATAAGAGGACCTAGTCGGCGTGCTGACGTAAATTCCACCCATTTTTTCCGTGCCACCGAGGCAAACAGGCTGGCCGAGACATTTTCACATGTATACATAGTATACTAAATATATATATATATATATGACCTACTGGTACCTACAGTAGGTAGCTATAGGTAGGTCCATTATCCATAGGATAATCGTAACATTCTATTCCCAATAACTTTGGCGCCGGTTGACGAATCTTTGCAAAATTTTCAAAACTAATGGCCCATTCCAGTCAGCTCCTATCCTGAAAGTTTGGGGGGTGATTCATCAAGCGGGGGCCGAGAAAAAAGGGGGGCCCCAAAACACGTTTTCCCCATGTTATTTCCCATGGGAAGTTTTAGACACGGCTAAAGCCCGAACTGCTGAACGGCATTACATCAAATTTTGCAAAAAGGTAGCCCTTGGTTCAGAAAGCGCCCTTTCTAAAAAATGGTGTAAATCCGTTCAGTAGTTCCTGTAAAATTAAAAAAATAGTGGTGAAAAAATCATTTTCCCATAGGAAACTTTAGACACTGTTATAGCAAAAACTGCTGAACGGAATTACACAAAATTTGACAAAAAGGTACTTCTTGTCTCAAAAAGCGTCCTTCTTAAAAATGGTGTAAATCTGTTCAGTAGTTTTAGAGACATTAAGAAATAAAGATAGTGATATCTAGAGGCACGGAGGATCCGCGCACCCTCCCGACCACAAGCTTCATGCTAATTGGCTGTCAAGACTCCAAATCAGGAAGTGTTGGCAGCCATCTTGTGCCTCGGTAGAACTAAGGTGTGAAACCAGAAAAGGGGGCAGGGTAGTAACACCCTGACCCCCTAGGGCTATTTAGGGGTCCCAGAAGGACCTTCAGGGCCAAAAAAAGATGTTTTTTTGTTAAAATTGCGGAATGCACAAAGGATCCGTGGATCCGGCTGAAATTTTTTTTTAAAAACGAAGCGCGGGCTCCCGCACTTCTTGTTAAAAAAGCCCCCGGTGGGCCAGGTCCCGGGGGCAGTTGAAAAAAAAACAGCCTCCCCGCAGCCCCAGGGCAGATTTTTTAATGTGTGGGGGGGGCCTCTAAGGCCCCCCAATCACCAGGGACCCCCACCACCCGGGGCTTACATTAATTGTTGGCGGGGGCACATGGCCCCCCACAGACCCGGGGACTGCCACCCCAGGGCGTTTTTAATAAAATTCAATTATTATGTGTGGGGGTTCTTGAGCCCCCCACATGCCCTGGGGACCGCCACCTCCCCGGGGCATTAATTAGTCAAAATAGGGGGTCTGTTACAGACCCCCGAGCCCCGGGGACCACCACCCCCAGGGCTTTGCAAATAGTGGGAGGGGGGCCGTGTGGCCCCCCTCCTGGAGCCAATGATGGCCCTGGGGACCACTACGCCCCAGGGCCGGCTCCTGCAGTGTCCCGGGGTACCCACCCCTGGGACACTGCTGTTTGCAATGACAGGACGGGAGCCTCGCGGCTCCTGCCCTGTCATTGCAAACTCTACTTTGCTTCATTGAAGCGAGAGCAGGGAAACCTGCTCTCGCTTCAATGAAGCAGAGCAGAATAGCTTTTCCATAAGGGGAGCTGCATGTCAGTAGCTCCCCTTGTGGAAAAGCAATGCCGGCTCCCGCAGGATGCAGGGAGCCGGCGGGACCGTGGGGGGATTGGGGACCCCTACATGGTCCCCAACGGAGAGGGCCGGCCCTGGGGGATGGGGTCCCCGAGGCTAGAAGTGGCCCGGGAGAGGGGCCACGCAGCCCCCTCCTCAAAAATTATAATTAAATAAATAAATAATAAAAAAAAGTCCGGCCCCGGGGTTGGGGTCCCCGGGGCCATAAATGGCTGGAGGAGGGGGGCAACACAGCCCCCCTCCAAATAACTTAAACAAAAAAAAACTGGCCATGCCCTGAGGGATGGGATCCCTGGGGCCGATTATGGCCTTGGGAGGGGGGCCACGGAGATCCCTTCCAATTTTTTTACAAAAAAAAATAAAATAGGGGTCAGGCCCTGAGGGATGGGGTCCCCAGAGCCAATAGAATAGGAAAAGAAGGGGGGCCACACAGCCCCCCCTTCTTAAAAATAAAAAAATAAAAAACTACCGGCATCGCACCGGAGGCCCCGTCCCCTCCCTGCAACACTCTGCAAACGGGCACGTTTGCAGATGGGGAACTAATTTCCCTTGAATACTGGGGGTCCCTGGAGGCCAACTAGCCCACTAGGTACCTCCAGTATGCGTCAGGGAGCTGCGTTGCAGAGAGGTGTTCAGAGGTCACGCCCCTTCTTATAACTCTCTGCATCACAGCTCTGTGGTGCTTAATGGAGGTACCTCGTGGGCTAGTTGTACCCCAGGGACCCTCAGGATTCAAGGGGACTTAATCTCCCAACTTAAAACGGCCACAGGGCGTGTTTACACAGTGGTGAAGGGAGGGGACGGTACCTGAGGTGACGTGGCGCATAATGGAGGTACCTGGTGGGCTACTTGGCCCCCAGGGACCCTCAGGATTGAATAGGAATTAATTCCCCAACTTGAAATGCGCCAAAGGGCGTGTTTGCACACATGTCACCTCAGGGCCCCCCTTCCTTCACCGCTGTGCAAATGCGCCCCCTGGCAACTTGTAAGTTTGAGAATTAATTTCCCTTCAATACTGAGGGTCCCAGAGGGCCAACTAGCCCACCAGGTACCTCCAGTATGTGCCAGAGAGCTGCGTTGCAGACAGGTGTTCAGAGGCCACGCCCCTTTTTACACCTCTCTGCAACGCAGCTCTGTGGCGCTTACTGGAGGTACCTAGTGGGCTAGTTGGACCCTAGGGACCCTCAGGATTCAAAGGGACTTAATCTCCCAACTTAAAACGGCCACAGGGCGTGTTTACACAGTGGTGAAGGGAGGGGACGGTACCTGAGGTGACGTGTGCAAACATGCCCTGTGGCACGTTTTAAGTAGGGGAAATAATTCCTCTTCAATCCTGAGGGCCCCTAGGGGCTAACTATCCCACCAGGTGCTTCCATTAAGCGCTAGTGCGCTGCGTGGCAGAGAGGTGGTCCAGGCCGTGCCCCTTTTTACACCTCTCTTCCACGCAGCTCTGTGACGCTTACTGGAGGTACCTAGTGGGCTAGTTGGACCCTAGGAACCCTTAGGATTCAAGGGGAGTTAATCTCCCAACTTATAACAGCCACAGGGCATGTTTACACGGTGGTGAAGGGAGGGGACGGGGCCTAAGGTGACGTGTGCAAACATGCCCTGTGGTGCGTTTTAAGTTGGGGAAATAATTCCCCTTTAATCCTGAGGGTCCCCGGGGGCCAACTAGACCACCAAGTGCTTCCAGTAAGCGCCACTGCACTGCGTGGCAGAGAGGTGGTCCAGGCCGTGCCCCTTTTTGCATCTCTCTGCAACGCAGCTCTGTGGCGCTTACTGGAGGTACCTAGTGGGTTAGTTGGACCCTAGGGACCCTCAGGATTGAAGGGGACATAATCTCCCAACTTAAAATGGCCACAGGGCGTGTTTACACAGTGGGGAAGGGAGGGGACGGGGCCTGAGGTGACAAATGTGCAAACACGCTCCGTGGTGCATTTTAGATTGGGGGATTAAGTTCCCTTGTATCCACGGGGTGTGTTTGCATACATGTCACCTCAGGCCACCCCTCCCTTCACCACTGTGCATAAGTGCCCTGTAGCACATTTTAAGAGGTAGTTTAAATCCCCTGCCCTATTATGTACTAGGGACTTACAGAGGAGCTCATGCTAATCACTGGGGTAACCCAACGCATAGTGTTCCTTAGTGTATGCACGTGTTTTAACTGTATTCTAAGTGTGTTGTAGCATAGCACTGGCTCAAGGCCTGGTTAGTCAGAATCAGTTACCACCAGTACCCATCTGAAAAAGTTGTGGGCACAGGATATTTGTGGAACAAGGCCTCTTTCTGCTCCTCTGTTGGTTCTTTCTGTACATGTCTTGCACCTTCCAGATAGGATTTAGTGTATTGGGGCTGGGTGGGTGCACTCCTAGAGTGCTTTGAAGTCCTGTACTGGGGGAGCAGTAGGCTCCTCTGTGCATATGCCAGCTCAAACCGGATCAGGGGTTACCTTTCCCTGCTCTGGCGTGAAACTGGACAAAGGGAAGTGGGTGTAACCACCCCCTACCGTGACCCTCCCAGAGGAGTGGTCATAAAGCTAGTCCCTCCCTTTCCTTTAGTATAAAATAGGGAACCCTTGCCATTGCAAACTAGATATCCCTGGATGACGCTTTACAAGGAGAATCCTGGTCCTTGGATGTTCCACTACTTTTGGAAGACAGAAGAATCTCCCTTGGAGTCAAGGAGTGACTTCCCTGCTTGGCAGGCACCAAAACTTTAAATCAACGGTCGCAAACATTCCCGCTCCCGCCGGAGTCCAAAGTCCCTGCAGCCCCAGAAGTGGATTTCCTGACCTCTTGATGGCCATTGTGAGTCCCCAGCAGAGCTGAGGCAAGTGGACCCCACGAGTGATGTGGAACAGCAATACCCGGGTACCATGCACTATTGTCAAGTGCAACTCCTTTACGACATTCTACAAACTTGTGTTTTGGGCCATTTGTGGCCTAAACTTTCAGCAGTTTGTGCACCAGAAATCAGAGGCCTACGCTGTCCCGAGTGACCGTGGGCTCCTATAAAGTATTTCCTCATGAGGCATCTTTGCGATCCCTTGCCTGTTGGCTTGTGGGTCCCCTGAAGACTTTCCGATCAAACCAAAGGGCTCCTCTGATTGCTCCAGGCCTGTCCTCACTTACCCCCGCTAGGTGAGTCCCTCAGACCTTGCTGGTCTGCACCATTGACTTTATTCACTTTCCACAAGACTTGCTGTTGCCAAGGCTTGTTGGCTCCAATCCGGTTGCCGACACCTTAGTAAGCTGCAGACGTCATGGAACACTCCAAGTCCAGCTGCTGGTTATCGTCGATGCCTCCTGGTCCTCGTGAGCAAAGAGTCAAAACACCCTTGATCACCTGAAATCACCCGACTTCCGTGGGCATCCATCTTCCTGGCCCGGGGTCACTGGCAAGTGACTGTGAACACTGTCCCTTCTGCTTTCAGGTCATCTTCATCTTGAATCCAGCCTTGGATTCCACCGGACACTTCTTCACTCTTCGCAAGCAGCAAATCTTCTTTGGCTTCCATAGAAAACAGCGACGCGACCCGACACCAAAAGACACCTATGCACCTGGCTTCCCTGGGTGAGGTAACTCGTGCACTCCGGTGCCCTAGTGTGTGTTGGCCCTCGAATTACTTACCTTGTAAGTGGCTTGCTTGTAGACTTCCTCCAAGTACCCTAAATCTTTAAAAATCAAACCGCGACTTGCTCCATTGAAATCAAAAGGGAACCCGCGGCTGTGTTCTCACACTGCACGCGTCTCCTTTGGGTCTTTTACTTACCTGCCTTGGGTGGATTAGTGAAGCCCCAGCGATTCTACAGGCCCTAGGCATTGTCCCTCTGCAAGTCGACATTCCTAAACCTGTTTTTTAGTCTATGGTCTGGTACGCCCCTAGGGCCACCAGCCATATTTGTGCTTAACTTATTGTGAAACGTTGATATTTGAATGTGTTCCTGACTTCTAATCTCATAAAGAGATTAGTAGAGTGTGTCTAGAAATAAATACATATATATTTTATATATATACCTGTGTGGTGTCCTTTCATTTGATAATTCAAGAGATTATAAGGTAAAACAAGCTGCTTTACATTCCTCAGAGACTTAGCCTGAAGGCTGCTCTCCACAGGTACCTCTAGGATAGCTTTCTTTAAAAGGTTGTCTTAAACCTATCTACCATAAGAGTCGAATTGGACTGGTGCAAGGTGGCCACTATAACTAGTGACCAGCATATGCCAGGCCAACTTCTCACAGGGGGTAGACTATCGAGTCCAGAAAAGAGATTCCAACCTCTCTCATTCTCAGGTATGGAGCTGACTAGAACTTAGAGAATCTTTTGGCAACTCTTGGCTAAACTAAAATATAGCTAGCTATACTTTAGAAACAGCACCTACTTCAAACCTCGTACTACACTTAGGTTAGGTACACTGGGGTTGAACAATTTAGAAGCATTAGATGAGTATCACATTTTAGCATTATGTTATTTATGTATGTATTTTGATTAATATGTGTCATAGCTACAAACCATGCTATTGCAGTATTATTTTATTTTACTGCTGACCTCATACAAATTGTACTTATCTGTCTGTCTTGGGATTGTAGCAATTCATATCTCTTGCACGAGAAATAAGACTGTTCAATAAAACCTTTTATTGAAAACGCCCGTCCCTCTATTTCTGTGCAACTCTGTAGAAACGAAGCATGCACGATTGACTGAGTGAAACTGTTATCAATTGTTTCTACGATTCTGAGACTGTTCCGATTCTAAAGGGAAACAAAGTTGTCATGTTCATGCGGTTGTCAGAGACTAATCCCTTCTTGTATATTCGAGAAGTTTCTAGTGACCTCTGAGTTAGCTGGCACACACAAGTAATTAAGTTTAATAAACTCGATCGAGACATACTGACCTCAGTCCTATGTCAAATCTATAGTGTATGTTATTTCAATGCGCAGAGCCTATCAGGGATGTAGGAACTACACTACACAGCTGCTGAGATATCCACTCATACCATCAGTCACCCATAGAGCTACTCACTCACCTACTCACTCAACCAATCTATCACACAGCCACTTACTCATACAGAAACATACACACACTCATTACTCATACAGATTCAAATAAATACTTACTCTCCATACAGTCGTGTACCCATGCATACAGCCACTCTCACAATCACTCACTCACATATACAGTCACTTACATACTCCAACACTCACATATACTGCCTTTCATATATGCAGTTACTCACCATATGCCACTGAGAAATCCATTCACTCACCAACACAGCCATACACACTCACTTGCCCATACAGTCCCTCACAGATGCACTCATGAATAACCCTGGGCGAGACACTACGCTTCGCCCACGTAGTGTACATAGCGCTGCCTGCTTCGCAGTTTTCGAAGTAGGCGAAGCAGGCTAGCGCTACGCACACCCAGGGCGAAGCGTAGCTGCCTGCCGCTGCCACCCGCCTCCCGCCCGCCCTCCTTTTAAATCAAACCCCCGCAATTTCAATAAATATTAAATTAAAGAAACTTACCTGAAACGCGGCGTCTCCGGGGCTCCCTCTTCCATTTCAAACTTCTTCTGACTAATGCGCATGCGCGGACGCCCGCGCATGTGCATTTCTTGCAAGAAATGCGCATGTGCTGGCTTCCACGCATGCGCATTTGTCACAAGAAGTTTGAAATGGAAGAGGGAACCCCGGAGACGCAGCGTTTCAGGTAAGTTTCTTTAATTTAATATTTATTGAAATTGCGGGGGTTTGATTTAAAAGGAGGGCGGGCGGGAGGCGGGTGGTGCGTAGTGGGGCTACGCGAAGCACGTAGTGTGCGTAGATTTGGGCACACTACGTGCTGCTTCACGTAGCCCCACTACGCCCACTACGCCCACCCTTACTCATGAACCCATACACCCAGGGAATCACCCACTCATACATCTATGCAGGGAGTCACACACCAACACAACTACCCAAACAGACACTCGGGCTCCCATACAGGTACTCAGACAACTAATCAATAGCCCATATTGACACTCATGTATCTACTCACCAATCCCTGCAGCCACTTGCACAGCAACTGACAGACTGATATAGACATTCACACAGTTTAGTCACTCACCCATATGTTCACTAAGGCACGGTTAATCATACACTTATATAATCAGTCACATAAGCACTAAATCATCCATACAGATACTCATACACCCACTCATTCTTCAATACACCTTGATGTATATATATAGCATTCTTAAAATTTTAAGAAACTCTCACGCACCAGATGGTGTCATCAGTGATGTCATCAGTGATGTCATTTGAGATGTCATCAGTGATGTCACTATGTCATAAGTGATGTAATATGTGACATCATCAGCAGTGCATCGCCGAGGCGCAAATTATAGTTAACTCAGCTAACTGTATCAGCTGGATTTCTCTGGTTTTGTGGGATAGAAATGTCACCCTAATGATAGCGTCCTTTTTTCTATGAATGCATATATATGTATACAACATTCTTAAACTTTTAGAAACAGTCACTGGATGATGTCATCGGTTATGTCATTATCACCTATATATTTAACTATATATATTTATCAAGAATAAAACTTTCCTTTGGATTATAGCCTGGTGTGAGGGTCTCCTTGCAGCCGCCGCGGCGTTGACAAGGGACATGAGAATATATATATATATATATATATCCTACTGGCAGTTATCAGTAGGCGTAGGCAGTTATAGTTAGGACCTTGTTTACATAGGAAGAGTATTTTTGTTTTGCTAAGAACTTTGGCGCAGCTTGACGAATCTTCACAAAATATTAAAAACGTACACTTTAGTTGGTTCCGCTGCTGAGTTGAAAGTTTAGGGGTGATCTGTCAAGGGGAGGCTGAGAAAAAAGAAGGTTCCAAAATGCATGCATTTTCCCCATGCATTTACCCATGGGGAATTTGATCCTGAGTAGAGCCCGAATTACTGAATGGAATTACACCACATTTGCCAGAAACCTAGATGTTGCTTTTTTTTTATTTGTTGTATATCCATTCAATAGTTTGTGAGATATTAAAGATTTAAAAAATGGCTATCTGGCCCATCAGACCCCTTCCTGACATTTGATTGGATGCCAACACTTTGACAGGAAGAGTTGGCAGACAACTTGGGACTTGGATTAAAGCTGAGTCCCAAAAAACATAAAAAATAAAGAAAGGTGGAGAGGGGAGGAATACCTGACCCTCGAGATGTGGTGGCGGGGTCCCATATGGACCACACTGTGTGTTAAAATAATGTTTTATTTCAATTTTGCTATGAATTCATGTGTGGATCAGTGACAAACCGCCTGCACTTCTTTTTAAAAGAATTCACTGGGTCTGCCAAATCCCTGGGGCATATATAAAACAAGCATTTGCAATGCAATAGGTCTCGCATTTGCGAGAGTTTGAGCTATTGGTTTTGTAAAATATATTGTTTTTTACTTATTTTTTTTGTTTGGAGTGGAGAGGATGAATGTTGGTTTTAGTGGAATAATGTGGTTTGAATTGGAATTGTTAGTTGTGAAATTGTGTGGGGAGGAATTGTGTGGCGTGTAGTGTATTTGTGTAGTAGAATTATGTGTGAAGCAGGGACCCAGCCAGACTATAGCCAGAAACCAGTGTTAACATCAGAAAAAAGTGGGGGCAACATAAGTGCAGATCCGACTCTCCTACACAACCCCCCCTAAACGCAGGGACACTAAACTAACCTTGACCAGTTGAGTCTTCGTGTTCTAAGTGGAAATACCTTGAGAGTCCATCTGCATTGGCATGTTGGGTCCTATGTTCCACTGTATAGTCCATCCCCTGTAGGGAAATGGACCACCTTAGCAATTTAGGATTTTCACCTTTCATCTGTTTGAGCCATAGGAGTGGCTTGTGGTCAGTCTGAACTATGAAGTGAGTGCCAAACAAGTATGGCCTCAGCTTCTTCAGGGCCCACACCACAGCAAAGGCCTCCTTCTCTATAGCTGACCAACGTTTCTCTCTATGGGTCAGCCTTCTGCTAATAAAAGCTACTGGCTGGTCTTGACCTTCATCATTCAGTTGAGACAGTACAGCTCCCACACCCAGCTCAGAAGCATCTGTTTGGACAATGAACTTTTTTGTGTAGTCTGGACTCTGTAAGAATGGAGCAGTGCACATGGCCTGCTTCAGGTCATCAAATGCCTTTTGACAGCTAGCTGTCCACTGAACCTTTTTTGGCGTTTTCTTAGAGGTAAGATCATTTAAGGGGGTCACTATAGATCCATATCCCTTAACAAACCTCCTATAGTACCCAGTCAGGCCTAAAAAGGCTCTAACCTGTGGCTGGGTTGTTGGAGCTACCCATTCCATTATAGTTTGGATTTTGCTCTGCAATGGTTGAACCTGGCCTCTACCTACAAGGTGGCCCAGGTACACAACCCGACTTTGCACTATCTGGCACTTGGTGGCCTTGATGGTGAGGCCTGCTTTTTGCAGGGCCTCCAAAACATTTCTGAGGTGGACCAGGTGATCCTGCCAGGTGGAACTGAAGACAGCAATATCATCTAGATAAGCTGAGCAATAAGTTTCCATACCTGTCAGAACTTTGTTTACCAACCTCTGAAAATTGGCAGGTGCATCTTTCAAACCAAAGGGCATCACCACAAAGTGGTAGTGCCCACCAGGGGTTGAATATGCTGTTTTGGCCTTGGCATCATCAGCTAACTTGATTTGCCAGTAGCCAGCTGTTAGGTCAAATGTACTCAGATATTTGGCTGAGGCCAAAGTATCAATGAGCTCATCTGCCCTGGGAATTGGATAGGCATCAGTCCTGGTGACTGCATTGAGGCCTCTGTAGTCAACACAAAACCTCATTTCTTTCTTACCACCCTGGGTATGAGGTTTAGGCACAAGGAGTACTGGACTAGCCCAAGGGCTATCTGAAGGCTCAATTACACCTAGTTCCAACATTATCTGGACTTCAGTCCTGATACAGTCCCTGACATGGTCAGGTTGCCAGTAGATTTTACTCTTGACAGGCAGACTGTCTCCAGTGTCCACCTCATGGGTGCACCAGGAAGTCTGACTAGGGGTCAGGATAAACATATGTCTGAACTGCTGCAGAACTTGTCTGCACTCAGTTTGCTGATGGTCAGCGAGGCTGCTTGCCAAAGCAACACCATATACTGACCCATCATCAGGGTTCTGTGAGAGCAGGTCAGGGAGAGGGTCACCCTCCTCCTCCTGTTCCTCATCAGTTGCCATGAGCAAGCCCATGTCAGCCCTGTCCACATATGGTTTTAATCTGTTGACATGGAGCACCCTAAGGGGGCTCCTGGGAGTTCCACGATCCACCAAGTAGGTGACTTCTCCCTGTTTCTCAATAATTGTATGGGGGGCACTCCACTTGTCTTGGAGAGCTGCTGGGGCCACATGCTCCAACACCCACACTTTCTGTCCTGGCTGATAGACAGTCAGTACAGCCTTTTGGTCATGCCAAGCTTTTTGTAGTTCTTGGCTAGCCTCCAGGTTTTTGGTTGCCTTCTTCATGTATTCAGCCATCTGGGAGCGGAGACCAAGTACATAGTCCATCACATCCTGTTTGGGAGGTTTGAGAGGTGACTCCCAGCCCTCCTTCACCAAACATAATGGACCTCTTACAGGGTGCCCAAACAGAAGTTCAAAAGGGCTGTAGCCAACCCCCTTCTGTGGAACCTCCCTGTGTGCAAACAGAAGGCAGGGAAGTAAAAGGTCCCATTTTCGCCTAAGCTTTTCTGGGAGGCCTTTAATCATTCCCTTTAGGGTTTTGTTGAACCTTTCAACTAACCCATTGCATTGTGGGTGATAGGGAGTAGAGAACCTGTAGTTTACACCACACTCCTTCCACATTGCAGTTAGATACCCTGACATGAAGTTTGTACCTCTGTCGGATATAACCTCCTTAGGGAAACCCACTCTGGAGAAAACTCCAATGAGGGCTCTTGCCACCACAGGGGCTGTGGTGGTCCTGAGGGGAATTGCTTCTGGGTACCTGGTGGCATGATCCACTACCACCAGGATAAACCTGTGCCCAGATGCTGGTGGAGGGTCAAGGGGACCAACAATGTCAATCCCTACCCTTTCAAAGGGAACCCCCACCACAAGTAGTGGTATCAGGGGGTCTTTGTTGTGCCACCTGACTTGCCACTGGCTTTGCAAGTGACACAGGAGCAACAAAACTCCTTTGTGTCCTCTGACATGTGTGGCCAATGAAAATGTGGAACAAGCCTATCCCAGGTCTTGTTCTGGCCCAAGTGTCCTGCCAATGGGATATCATGTGTAGGCCTGGGCGGCAAATTCCGTTCCGCTCGCGGAATTTGCGGAATTTGCGTAATTTCGCGTTCCGCGGAGAACGCGAAATTACTCAAAAGTCTGCTTTCCGCGATTTCGCGAAATTTTTGCTTGTTTGCGTTCTCAAAATGCATGTTCGCGAGATATTTCTCCTCGAGCACGCAAACAGCTATTGCGAACAGGAAAAAAGCATCGCGAACAAGTAATTCCGCGTGTTCGCGGAATTTCTGCGTGTTCGCGGAGATTTTTTACCGTTTCGCGGAGATTTGCGTAACGCAATTCCGCAAATTCCGCCCACCCCTAATCATGTGCTAGGGTCAAGAGGTACCCCCTAAACGTCTGAGGTATTACCAACCTCCTGGTGGCTCCTGGTGGCTCCAGGGGTAGGATCTCTAGCCTCAGTATATAGGAGTCCCTCATCCCAATAAACTTTATGGGACCCACTAGCACTCCCAACAGCCTCAGTAGCAGCCTGCTGTCTGAGGGGTTCAAGAGAGGGGCAGCACTGTTGCTCCTTACTCAGATCTTCCCTGGAAGGTCCCCCTGCCCCCAACAACTCAACCTGACCAGGCTCAAGTTCCTCTGGGGCAGTTCCTTTTTCCAGGCTCTGCTTCTCCTCCCTCAGGAGGGGAATCTGAGATCTGAGACAGAGGGGAAGGCACTGCCTTAACCCTGCTGCTCCTCCTCTTGGGTAGCATCTGGATCCATAGTTTCAGGATCCAGAGCTGGTTCAGCTTTATGCATTTTGGCCTGTGACCTGGTCACAGCAAATACCTCTGCAGGTATGCCCAACATCTCAGCATGAGTCCATAACTCCACTTCAGACCAGGCTGAAGTCTCTAGATCATTGCCCAATAGACATTCGACAGGGAGGTCTGCACTGACTACTACCTTCTTGAGGCCAGTTACCCCTCCCCAGGAGAAATTCACAACTGCCAGACTATGGTTGGTCCTGACATTGCTTGCATTGGTAACCTGGTACATTTTACCCAGGACGATCTGTGCAGGGTCCACTAGATCCTCTGCCACCGTGGTGACACTAGCACCTGTGTCCCTGAATGCCAAAGCCTGTTTGCCATTTATTATAGGCTGCTGTTTGTATGTACCCAGATTACTGGGGCTCACTAGGAAGGACATGTCAAAGTCTCCCTCACAAACCAGCAATGCCTGAGTGGGTACTCTGACTAGGCCAGAGTCCACATCAGAACCCAGGGGCAACCCTAATACACCCTTATTCTGATTACCACCTCCACCAGTAGCTGTACTAGGGGGAACAGTTGCCTTAGGGGCTTGAGTGGTGGTGGTTTGGTCTTTCGACTTGGTACAATCAGAAGTCCAGTGCCCTTTCTGTTTACACAATTTGCACCAGGGCTTCTTTTGGCCTTTTCCCTTTGTAGACTGTGAATCCCCACCAGATGCAAATTTTTGGGGCCCTTGTGAAGACTTCTGGTCTTTTGACTTATCCCCACCTTTCTCTGAGCCTTTTGATCCTGCTTCTTAGTTTCACCCCCTTGGTTCTGGGTTTTCTGCCTCACCCTGGTTCTGACCCATTTGTCTGCCTTCTTTCCCAATTCTTGGGGAGAGGTCAGATCAGAGTCCACCAGGTACTGATGCAACAACTGGTTTTGGCAATTATTAAGGATCTGTTCTCTCATCATAAGATTATACAACCCCTTAAAATCAGTAACTCTACTACCAACCAGCCAACCCTCCAGAGCCTTGGTTGCACAATCTGCAAAGTCTGTCCAGTCCTGATTCTGTGCTTTCTGGGTATCTCTGAACTTCAACCTGTACTGTTCAGTGGTTAAGCCAAACCCATCTATTAATGCACTTTTCAGGACATCATAATCATCCTTTTCTCTAACAGTGAGGAGCTTGTCTCTACCTTTATCTGAAAAGGAGAGCCACAAGATGTCTGCCCTCTGTTTCTGGGTGACCTGTTGAACTGTACAGGCCCTCTCAATAGCAGTTATCCAGTTGTGGATATCATCCCCACTCTGCTAGGGAGGAACAACCTTGGACAGGTTCCTATGGTCTGGGATATAATCTCTGATTCTAGGGACACTGTTGCTGCCACCAGGGGGTTCTAACCCTCTTTTCTAGAAGCTCTCTGGAGCTCAAAGGCTTCTTTATTTAATGCCAACTGCTTGGCCTTAAGGGCAAATCTTGCTTCCTCATACTGTAGCAGTTTGTACATTCTTTCAGTGGAGGTCTCTCTTCTAGTAAAGTATGAGTTCCTCTGATAAACAGATTCTCTTCCAGAGTGATATGAGTGGTCAGATTCCCTTGAAGGAGACTTAACCCTATCTTCTACTCTGTCAGTTCTCTTAGGGAGAATTCCTCTGTTCTGTTCAGACCCTTCTGGATCTGGCCCTTCAATCACAGAGTCCTGGTCATCTTGATTTTCATCATCTGACCCAGACACTGTAATTGACCCACTCCCTGATTCAGATCTGTTAGCTCCTAGAGCCAACCCCAGATCATCTGCTGTCAGCAGTTCTATCAGACCTAGTGTGGAGGGACTCTGTCCTAGCTTCAGGTGTTTTGCAACACACATGGCCTTCAGGTCAAAGAAGGTCATGTCCTTATACTGAGACTGGGTGGACCCACTGGCTCCATCCCCCGAGGACATTCTAGTGTTATGCAGTGTTGCACTACCTACACTAGTTTTTGGCCTACTGATCCTAGCTTGAGCAGTAACAAGGGTGTGCTATCCCTTCACAAACAGCTCTAAGTTCAGTAGAACTTCTTGATACTAAGCTTGACTTTTATATGTACCTTGAGTACCTTTAGTGGTTTTCAGTTAGTAATTAAAAAAAGAGATTTTCTGGTAAAACAATGGCAAGCTTGAATCCCACACGCTGCCCACCAATGTGAGAAGTTGGCCTGGCATATGCTGGTCACTAGTTATAGTGGCCACCTTGCACCAGTACAATTCGACTCTTATGGTAGATAGGTTTAAGACAACCTTTTAAAGAAAGCTATCCTAGTGGTAGTTGTGGAGAGCAGCCTTCAGGCTAAGTCTCTGAGGAATGTAAAGCAGCTTGTTTTACCTTATAATCTCTTGAATTACCAAATGAAAGGACACCACACAGGTATATATATCAAATATATATGTATTTATTTCTAGACACACTCTTCTAATCTCTTTATGAGATTAGAAGTCAGGAACACATTCAAATATCAACGTTTCACAATAAGTTAAGCACAATTATGGCTGGGGCCCTAGGGGCGTACCAGACCATATACTAAAAAAGAGGTTTAGTAATGTTGACTTGCAGAGGGACAAGGCCTAGGGCCTGTAGAATCCCTGGGGCTTCACTAATCCACCCAAGGCAGGTGAGACGCGTACAGTCTGAGAACACAGACACGGGTTCCCTATTGATTTCATTGGAGCAAGTCGCGGTTTGATTTTTAAAGATTTAGAGTACTTCGAGGAAGTCTACAAGCAAGCCACTTACAAGGTAAGTAATTCGAGGGCCAACACACACTAGGGCACCGGAGTGCACGAGTTACCTCACCCAGGGAAGCCGGGTGCATAGGTGTCTTTTGGTGCCGGGTCGCGTCGCTGTTTTCTATGGAAGCCAAAGAAGATTTGCTGCTTGCGAAGACTGCAGAAGTGTCCGGTGCAATCCAAGGCTGGATTCAAAATGAAGATGACCTGAAAGCAGAAGGGACAGTGTTCACAGTCACTTTCCAGTGACCCGGGGCCAGGAAGATGGATGCCCACGGAAGTCGGGTGATTTCAGGTGATCAAGGGTGTTTTGACTCTTTGCTCACGAAGACCAGGAGGCATTGATGATGACCAGCAGCTGGATTCGAATTCTCCTAGAATGTCTGCAGCTAACTGAGGTGTTGGCAGCCAGACTGGAGTCAACAAGCCTTGGCAACAGCAAGTCTTGTGGAAAGTGAATAAAGTCAATGGTACAGACCAGCAAGGTCTGAGGGACTCACACATCAAGGGTCAGTGAGGGCAGGCCTGGAGCAACCAGGGGAGCCCTTTTGTTTGATCAGAAAGTCTTCAGGGGACCCACAAGCCAACAGGGAAGCATTGCAAAGACGCCTCATGAGGAAATGCTTTACAGGAGCCCACGGTCACTCAGGATGGGGTAGGCCTCTGATTTTCGGCGCACTACCTGCTGGAGGCTTGAGACACAACTGGTCCAAAGCACAAGTTCATAGATTGTCGTGAAGGGGTTGCACTTGACAATAGTGCACGGTACCGGGGTATTGCTGTTCCTCGTTACTCATGGGGTCCACTCACCTCAGCTCTGCTGGGGACTCACAATGGCCATCGTGAAATCAGGAAATCTACTTCTGGGGCTGCAGAGACTTCAGGCTCTGGCGGGAGCGGGAAAGTTTGCGACCGTTGATTCAAAGTTTTGGTGCCTGCCAAGCAGGGGAGTCACTCCTTGACTCCAAGGGAGATTCTTCCATCTTCCAAAGGTAGTGGAACATCAAAGGACCAGGATTCTTCTTGTAAAGCGTTGTCCAGGGATATCTAGTTTGCAATGGCAAGGGTTCCCTATCTTATACTAAAGGAAAGGGAGGGACTAGCTTTATGACCACTCCTCTGGGAGGGTCAGGGTAGGGGGTGGTTACACCCACTTCCCTTTGTCCAGTTTCACACCAGAGTAGGGACAGGTAGCCCCTGAACCGGTTTGAGCTGGCATATGCACAGAGGAGCCTTCTGCTCCCCCAGTGCAGGACTTCAAAGCACTCTAGGAGTGCACCCACCCAACCCCAATACACTAAATCCTGTCTGGAAGGTGGTGACACCTCCCTGTGACAGGATGCCTATTGTTGGGCCTCCTCCAATGCGAGTTTCAGTCAGCAGCAGGAGGGCAGCCCAGTGTCTGTGCTGGTGGCATCCATTTTGTGATGCCAGGGCTCTTTCAGATTTCTACTGTGTTTCCACAGTGGGTACATGTCGTCCCCTCTAGAAGGGTGGGATCATACTCCCACTCCAGTTACTGGTGTGGGGGTATGATTGCAAGTTGTTTGACGCCAAACACGACATGTTTTGATGCAGTCATTCCAAAGTTAGCATTTACCGGGAGGTTATAATGCACTTAAGAGTATATGGTTTAACCACATCCACAAACAGCCACAGAGAATAGACTCTGCCAGCTGCAGAGGGGTCCTGCTCATGCAGAGGCACCCCCTCACATTGTAAACCAAGCACCCTGCCCTGAGGATTGATAGGGCCTGCCTTAGGGGTGACTGATAGGTTTATATGTGTGTGTATGGTGAGATATAGGAACCTATACCTCAGTGAGGAGTGCTAACACTACCTCACCCAGGCTGCAGTAGCGGGCCTGTGGTGTCATATTTAGTCTGCTTCCCAGGGGTGGCATAATACATGCTTCAGCCCCTGGTAGGCCTGTGAAGTACCTATGTCCTTGGTACCTAAGGTACCATATACTAGGGGCTCACAAGGTAC
The DNA here is from genome assembly GCF_964204655.1 of Triturus cristatus. NCBI lineage: Eukaryota > Metazoa > Chordata > Amphibia > Caudata > Salamandridae > Triturus > Triturus cristatus. The sequence continues at coordinate 702,433,744 of NC_140591.1, forward strand.
CACAGTATCCAATCACTAGTGCATCTAGTATGCACTCAAAGTTGTTTAGAGAGAACAGAGAGACAGGGGCCTTGATTAGCAGGGACCCAGCCAGACTATAGCCAGAAACCAGTGTTAACATCAGAAAAAAAGTGGGGGCAACATAAGTGCAGATCCTACTCTCCTACACCCCCGAAAGGGAAGTCAGATAGCATTGGAGCTGGATACTCTGCGAAGAGGATGGCAGCATCAGGTCAGTGCATCAGGCTGGAACTCGATCTCCTTCTGGACTTGCCGTGGCGAACCACGTAGTCTGGGTCGGATCAAATCCTCCAGGAACCGCAACCATGGTTTGCCAGGGCAAGTGCTGGTATATTTATACCTTGAAGGTGTCTAGGAATGCCAGTATTGACATAAATGTCGGGCAGAGGAACGTCATGCATGAACCCCTAAGGAATAGATGTTTATGCATACTTAATGAGCTCTTGGAGAAATCAATATTCAAGCTGAGGGAAATTCCTAAAGGCTTAAGGGTCCGGTTTTCCAAGCATTCATTGTGACGTGGATGGACGGATGTAGGTGGCCATGCCTGTATTTGGTTTGTACGGACAATGTCTAAATAAGGGCCGGATTTCTATGTCCAAATAAGGGCAATGTGAATTGTACCTATATAAGGGCATAAATCGGGAAACCTATAAACCAAATCTAAAACTGCACACAATAGCTGTATTGGTGAGTGACTGGCTGTATGAGTGCCTGTATGGGTGAGTCAGTGGATGTGTATGTAGACCTATCAATCAGTGAGTAGGTATTTACATACTGGTATTGGTGTGTCAATGGTTTCAAGATTGATAGCCTAAAATTTGGAGGGGGAATATGATAGGTTATATAGATGCGTGAGTAGGTGCATCAGAGATGATGTGAATGATTAAATCAGTGATATCATCAGTGATGTCATTTGAGATATAATCAGTAATGTCATCAGTGATGTCACTCACCGTGTCATGAGTAATGTAATATGTGACATCATCAGCAGTGCATTGCGGGGGCGCGAGTTATAGTTAGCTCAGCTGAATTTCTCTGGTTTTGTGTGAGTGAAATGTCGGCCTTACTATAATGTGCCTTTGGATTTTTCTATGAATTTTTAAGTTTTAAAAAAATGCAAATTCCTAACAATACTGTCCCTGAAATCTCTGTTATTTTCAGTGAATTTCTAAGTCTTTTTGAATGCTATTTACTTACTATAACGTCCCTGAAACCTGTGGGTTTCTTCAGTGAATTTCTAAGGTTTTTTTTAAATACTAAATTCTTACTATAATTTCCCTGAAACTTGTGTTTTTTTCTGTGAGATTCTAAGGTTTTTTTAAATGCTAATTTCTAACTATAATCTCCCTCAAACCTGTGTTTTTTTCCAGTGAATTTCTAAAAAAAATTAAATGCTAATTCCTGACTCTGACTACATAGGTAAGACATGGGCAGAAAGAGGAAGAAAGGTGCAGCAAGAAGCAAGAGAAGTGCAGAAAGAAGCAACAGAGGTTCATACTTTGACTCTATCTTCACACAAACTCATACAAAGAAGCCTAATCAATAATTCTTATCCCAAAATGTCTTAAACCTCACTTCTTTCTTAAAGGTCCACTATTCATCGACTGCTCAGAATGTTAGGCCTACCAAATGTAAAACAGCAATCCTAACCATTCCACTGTTATAAGTCTCACCAAGTTTGTGAAGGTATGAATATGTGTGTCTGTGCTTTTACCTAGTGCTGTGTTACATACAAATAAACACACAAACACTTGAATACCTGTGTTTCAAACAGCATAGTGTGTACATTTGTGTATAAGACGGTGTATGCATTTATTTCTGCTCATATTATAGGACACATGGGTATTCAATAGTATATTTGAATGTCTCTATAGCACCTACATGAATTAGACATGTCTGCAACCGAAGGACAGAGCAGAACTGAGAAGATTTGACCGGATATAGGTGAAGGTACCCGCTTTTTAAGATACAATCTTCAGATGCATAGCAGATGTGAGAATACATGTAGGAGTGGATATATACCTCAGTCATAAGAGCATGCAGACCTTTAAACTTGACAGTTTGCACTTCCTATTTGACTACAGAAAGAGGCAAGAGATGTGCAGAATGGAGAAGAAAGGCACAGAGAGGCAAGTGAGGTGCAGAAAGAGGCAAGGGAAGTGCAGAAAGAGGCATGAGAGGTACAGAAAGAGGTAAGAGAGGTACAGAAAGTAGAATAAAGGTGTAGAAACAGAAAAGGGAGGTACAGAAAGAGAAAGGCAGGCACAAAGTGAGGTAAGAGAGGTACAGAAAGAGGCAAGAGAGGTGCAGAAAGAGGCAAGAGAAGTGCAGAAAGGTATGAGTGGCACAACAAAGAGACAAGATAGGTAAAGAAAGAGGAGGAAAGGCACAGAAAGAGGCAAGTGAGGTACAGAAAGAGACAAGAGAAGTACAAAAAGAGGCAAGAGAGGTACAAAAAGAGGCAAGAGGGATGCAGCAAGAGACAAGAAAAGTGCAGAAAGAGGCAAGAGAGGTACAGAAAGAGGCAAAAGAGGTGCGTAAAAGGAAAAAAGGCACTTAAAGAAGCAAGAGAAGTGCAGTGAGAGGCAAGAGAGGTGCTGAAAGAGGCAAGAGCAGTACAGAAAGAGGTGAGGGGTACAGAAAGAAGAAAGAGAGGTATAGAAAGAGGCAAGAGAGGTACAGAAATAGGCAAGAAAAATGCAGTAGGAGACAAGAAAGGCATAGAAAGAAACAATAGAGGTGCAGAAAGAGGTAGGAGAGTTGCAGAAAGAATCAAGAAAGGTGCGGAAAGAGGAAAGAGAGATACAGAAAGAAGTAGGAGAACTGCAGAAAGAATAAGAAATGTACAGAAGAAGGAAGAAAAGTGCAGAAAGATACAAGAGAAGTGCCGAAAGAAGCAAGAAAAATGCAGGAAAAAGCAAGAGAGGTGCAGGAAGAAGCAAGAGAAGTACAGAAAGAATCAAGAGAGGTACAGAAAGAGGCAAAAGAGGTGCCGAAAATGGAAGAAATGTAGAGAAAGGCAAGAGATGTCCAGAATGAGAAAGAAAGGCATAGAAAAAAAGCAAGAGAAGTGCAAAAAGAGGCAAGAGGGGCACAGAAAGAGGCAAGAGAGGTGCAGAAAGAGGCAACATAGGTACAGAAAGAGCAAGAAAGGTACAGAATGAGTCAAGTGAAGTGCAGAAAGAGGCAATAGAAGTGCAGAAAAAGGTATGAGAGGTTCAGAAAGAGGCAAGATAGGTGCAGAATGTGTGGAGTTGGCCTGGAATATGCTGTCAACTAATTATAGTGGGCACCTTGTACCATTCCAAGCAACCCCTTATTGGTAATAGGTTAAAGACAACCTTTATTGAAAGCTATCCTAGTGGTAGCTATGGATAGCAGCCTTCAGGCTAAGTCTTGAAGGAATGTAAAGCAGCTTGTTTTATCAGTCTATAATCTCTTGAATGGCTAAATGAAAGACAACCTCACCAGGTATATATATAAATTATATGTATTTATTTCTAAACACACCATCCTAGTTTCTTTATGAGACTAGAGGTCACAACACATAAGTTACACTTCAAAAATTACTGTAAAATAGCACAAATACACGTCAGGCCCTAGGGGTGAGCCGAACCATATCCTAAAATAGTGGTATAAGAACCACGACTGAACTATACACAAGGCCTAGACTCTGTAGAATCGCTGGGACCCCAAGGAACCACCCAAGGTAGTGACACAGGGGACTCACAGGGGACATGTGCAGTGTGAGAACACAGCTGCGAGCTCCCGTTAACTTCTAGGCGGAAAGTCGCAGTTAGATTTTGAAAAGATTAGGGACACTTAGAAATGAGTCAGGACCAAACCCTTTAGGACTTAGGAAGTTCTAGGGTCAACACCTACGGGAGCACCAGAATACTCGTGTTACCTCACCAAGGGAAGCCGGGTGCATAGGTGTCAAATGGTGTCGGGTCACGTCGTCGATTTCAATGGGAGCTGGTGAAGAAGTGCTGCTGCCGGGGAGATGCAAAGTGTCCGAAGAGATCCAAGCCTGGATCGAAGATGAGAAGAACCTGAAAGCAGAGGAGACAGAGTCTGGGTCACTTGCCAGTGACCAGGAGGATGATAGGCGAATGCCCACCGATGTTGGGTGATTTCAGGTGAAGAAGGTGAAGCTTGACTCTTCAGCCACGAGGACCAGGAGGCATTGAGGACAACCAGGAGCTGGATTCAAGCTGTCCCACAAAGGATGTTGAGTGCTGCAGTGTCAGTGCCCGGAATGGACATAACAAGCCTTGGCAACAGCAACCCACGCAGAAAAGAGAAAGATGCTTTGGTGCAGACCAGCAAGGTCTGAGGGACTCACCACTTGGTTGGGAGTCGGGGCACGTCAAGAGCAACTAGGGTTGTCCCAGGAAAAGTTACCCCCTCAGGAACCCACCAGTCGACGGACCAGGGATCACGAAGGGACCTCGAGAGGAAACACAAAATGGCGGCTCACGAGTCACTCGTGGTGACTAGGCCGACAATCTTCAGTGGATTCTCTGCTCGAGGTGGAGGATACAAGTAACCCCAAGCACGACTTCAAGAGATGTCAAGAAGTCAATGCACTTGCAAAAGTGCTCAGTGACCAGGAGTTCCATTTCCACGCTACTCACAAGGGCTGCGGGTCTCACCATTGCTGAGGACTCGAGTCGGCCTCTGAGATGTCTGAAAATTCTCTTCCTGGGCTGCAAATACTTTGAAGTCTGGCAGGAGCTTCGGAAATGCAGACTGGTAAAATGCTTCGTTGGTGCCTGCCAAGCAGGGGAGTCACTCCTTGACCCCAAGCCCGACATCAAGAGACGTCGGGAAGTCAATGCACTTGCAAAAGTGCCCAGTGACCAGGGTTTCCAGTTCCATGCAACTCATGAGGGCTGTGGTTCTCAGCTGAGAGGAGAGTGAGGTGCAGAAAGAGGAAGAAAGGTGCAGAAAGAGTTAGAAAGGTGCAGAAAGAAGAAAGACCGGTGCAGAAAGATACGAGTGAGGTGCAGAAAGAGGCCAGAGAGGTGCAGAAAAAGGCAAGAGAGGTGCAGAAAGAGGCAAGAGAGTTGTATAAAGGTACACAAGAGGTGAAGAAAGAAGAGAATGAGGTGCAGAAAGAGGCAAGTTAGTTGCAGAAAGAGGCAAGAGAGGTACAGGAAAAGGCAATGAGAAGTGCAGAAAGAGTCAAGAAAAGTACAGAAAGAGGAATGTGAGGTACAGAAAGAGGCAAGAGAGGTGCAAAAAGATGAGAATGAGGTACAGAAAGAGGCCAGAGAGGTGCAGAAAAAGGCAATAAAGATGCAGAAAGAGGTAAGAGAGTTGTATAAAGATGCAAGATAGGTGAAGAAAGAAGAGAATGAGGTGCAGAAAGAGATAGAATGGTACAAAAAGAAGCAAGAGAAGAACAGAAAGAAGCAAAAGATGTGCAGAAAGTAGCAAGAGAGGTTCGGAAAGATGCAAGAGAGGTGCAGAAAGAAGAGAGTGAGATGCAGAAAGAGGCAAATAAAGTGCAGAAAGAAGCAATGGAAGTGCAGAAAGAAGCAAGACAGGTCCAGAAAGAAGCAAGCGATGTGCAGAAAGAAGAGAGTGAGGTGAAGAGATAGGGAAGAGAGGTGTAAATATGAAGCAAGAGAGATGCAGAAAGAAGCAAAAGAGGTACACAAAGAGCCAAGATAAAGGTTAAAAGAGGCTACAGTGATGGATAAAAAAGTAAGTCAAGTGTAGAAAGAAGCAGGAGAGGTGCAGAAAGAGGCAATAGGAGCAGAAAGAAGTAAGAGGGGTGCAGGAAAAAGAGAGTGAGGTGCAGAAAGAGACAAGTGAGGTGCATAAAGAAGCAAGAGAGGTACAGAAAGAAGCAAAAGAGGTGCAAAAGGAGACAAGATAAATGCTGAAAGAGGCTGCAGAGGTGGAGAAAAAAGTAAGTGAAGTGGAGAAAGGGGCAAAAGAAGTGTAGAAAGAAGCAGGAGAGATGCAGAAAGTGGCAAGACAAGTGCAGAAAGAAGCAAGAAAAGTGCAGAAAGAAGCAAGAGAGGTGCAAAGAAAGCAAGAGAGTTGCAGAAAGAAGGACGTCTGATGCACAAATAGGCATTTTATGCTCATAAAAAGGCAAGAAAGGTGCAGAATGAATGAAGAGAGGCACAGAAAGAAGTTAGATAGGTGCAAAAAGAGCCAAAAGAATTGAAGAAAGGGGCAACAGAGGTGGATAAAAATGCAAGATGTGTAGAAAGAAGCAAGAGTGGTGCAGAAAGAGGCAAGAGAAGCAGACAGAAGTAAGAGAAGTGCAGAAATAAGCAAGAGAAGTACTAAGAGAAACAAGGGAGGTACAGAAAGAAGAGCGTTAGGTGCAGAAAAAGCAAGAACGGTACAGAAGGAGGTAAAACAAAAGTGCAGAAAGAGGCAAGGGAGGTGCAGAAGAAAGAAGCAAAAGAGGTGCAGAAAGCAGCAATAGAGGTGCATAAAGCAGAGAAATGCAGAAAGAGGAAAGAAGTGCAGAAAGAGGAAGAAAGGTGCAGTAAGAAACAAGTAAAGGTTTAGAAAGAGGCAAAAGAGGTACAGAAAGAAGAGAGTGAAGGGCAGAAAGAGGCAAGAGGAGTGGAGAAAGAGGCAAGTGAGGTGCAGAAAGAGGCAAGAGAAGTTCAGAAAGAGGCAAATGAGATGCCGAAAGAAGCAAGTGAAGGTTCAGAAAGAAGCATGAAAAGCACAGAAAGAGGCAAAGGAGGTGCAGAAAGAAGCAATAGAGGTGTAGAATGAGGCAAGAGAGGTACAAAAAAACAAGAGAGATGCAGAAAGAGGCACGAGAGGTGCATTAAGAAGCAAGAGAGGTGCAGAAAGAGGCAAGTGGGGTACAGAAAGAAGAGAGTGGGGTGCTGAAAAAGGAAAGAAGGTTCAGAAAGAGATAAAAAGGTGCATAAAGAACCAAGATGAGTGCAGAAAGAACAAGAGACATACAGAAAGTAGCAAGAGAGGTCCAGAAAGAAGCAAGACAGGTTCAGAAAGAAGCAAGAGATGTGCAGAAAGAAGAGAGTGAGGTGAAGAGATAGGGAAGAGAGGTGTAAAAATGAAGTAAGAGAGATGCAGAAATAAGCAAAAGAGGTGCAAAAAGAGCCAAGATAAAGGTTAAAAGAGGCTACAGTGGTGGAGAAAAAAGTAAGTCAAGTGTAGAAAGAAGCAGGAGAGGTGCAGAAAGAGGCAATAGGAGCAGAGAGAAGCAAGAGGGGTACAGGAAGAAGAGAGTGAGGTGCAGAAAGATGCAAGTGAGGTGCAGAAAGAAGCAATACAGGTGCAGAAAGAAGCAAGACAGGTACAGAAAGAAGCAAGAGAGGTGCCGAAAGAAGAGAGTGAGGTGCATAAATAGGCAAGTGAGGTGTGGAAAGAAGCAACAGAGATGCAGAAAGAAGCAAGAGAGGAGCAAAAAGAGTCAAGATAAATGTTGAAAGAGGCTACAGATGTGGAGAAAGATCTAAGCGAAGCATAGACAAAAGGAGAGGTGCAGAAAGAGGAAAAAGAAGGAGAAAGAAGCAAGAGGGATGCAGCAAGAAGCGAGTGAGGTGCAGAAAGAGCCAAGTGAGGTGCAGAAAGAAGAAATTGAAATGCATAAAGAAGCAAGACAGGTGGTGAAAGAAGCAAGAGAGGTACAGAAAGAAGAGAGTGACGTGCAGAAAGAGGCAAGTGAGGTCCAGAAAGAAGCTAGAGAGATGCAGAAAGGAGCCAGAGAGGTGCAAAAAGAGCCAAGAGAAGTGTAGAGAGAGGCAACAGAGGTGGAGACAGAGGCAAGAGAAGTGCAGAAAGAAGCAGGAGAGGTGCAGAAAGTGGCAAGAGAAGTGCAGAAAGAAGCAAGAAAAGTACAGAAAGAAGCAAGAGAGGTGCAAAAAAGCAGGAGAGGTGCAGGAAGAAGGAAGTCTGATGCATAAATAGGCATTTTATGCACATACAGAGGCAAGAAATGTGTAGAATGAAGCAAGAGATGTGCAGAAAGAAGTTAGAGAGGTGCAAAAAGAGACAAGAGAAATGAAGAAAGAGGCAACAGAGGTGGAGAAAAATACATGATATGTGCAGGAGAAAGCAAACGAGGTGCAGAAAGAGGCAAGAGAAGCAAACAGAAGCAAGAGATGTGCAGAACTAAGCAAGAGAAGTACAAAAAGAAACAAGAGAGGTACAGAAAGAAGAGTGTTAGGTGCAGAAAAAGCAAGAAAGGTACAGAAGGAGGTAAAAATAGTGCAGAAAGAGGCAAGGGAGGTGCAGAAGAAAGAAGCAAAAGAGGTGCAGAAAGCAGCAATAGAGGTGCATAAAGCAGACAGATGCAGAAAGAGGAAAGAAGTGCAGAAAGAGGAAGAAAGGTCCAGTAAGAAACAAGTAAAGGTTTAGAAAGAGGCACAGAAAGAAGAGAGTGAGGTGCAGAAAGAGGCAAGAGGAGTGGAGAAGGAGGCAAGTGAGGTGCAGAAAGAGGCAAGAGAAGTTCAGAAAGAGGCAAATGAGATGCCAAAAGAAGCAAGTGAAGGTTTAGAAAGAGGCATGAGAAGCGCAGAAAGAGGCAAAGGAGGTGCAGAAAGAAGCAAGAGAGGTGTAGAATGAGGCAAGAGAGGTACAAAAAAACAAGAGAGATGCAGAAAGAGGCAAGAGAGGTGCAGAAAGAAGCAAGAGAGGTGCAGAAAGAGGCAAGTGGGTTGCAGAAAAAAGAGAGTGAAGGTGCTGAAAAAGGAAAGAAGGTACAGAAAGAGATAAAAAGGTGCATAAAGAAGCAGGAGGAGTGCAGAAAGAACAAGAGACATGCAGAAAATAGCAAGAGAGGTTCAGAAAGAAGCAAGAGGGGTGCAGGAAGAAGTGAGTGAGGTGCAGAAAGATGCAAGTGAGGTGCAGAAAGAAGCAATACAGGTGCAGAAAGAAGCAAGAAAAGTGCAGAAAGAAGCAAGAGAGGTGCCAAAAGAAGAGAGTGAGGTGCATAAATAGGCAAGTGAGGTGTGGAAAGAAGCAAAAGAGATGCAGAAAGAAGCAAGAGAGGAGCAAAAAGAGTCAAGATAAATGTTGAAAGAGGCTACAGATGTGGAGAAAGATGTAAGCGAAGTATAGACAAAAGAAGGAGAGGTGCAGAAAGAGGCAAAAGAAGGAGACAGAAGCAAGAGGGGTGCAACAAGAAGCTAGTGAGGTGCAGAAAGAGCCAAGTGAGGTGCAGAAAGAAGAAAGACAGGTGGTGAAAGAAGCAAGAGAGGTACAGAAAGAAGAGAGTGATGTGCAGAAAGAGGCAAGTGAGGTCCAGAAAGAAGCTAGAGAGATGCAGAAAGGAGCCAGAGTGGTGCAAAAAGAGCCAAGAGAAGTGTAGAGAGAGGCTACAGAGGTGGAGACAGAGGCAAGAAAAGTGCAGCAAGAAGCAGGAGAGGTGCAGAAAGAAGCAAGAAAAGTACAGAAAGAAGCAAGAGAGGTGCAAAAAAAGCAAGAGAGGTGCAGAAAGAAGGAAGTCTGATGCATAAATAGGCATTTTATGCACATACAGAGGAAAGAAAGGTGTAGAATGAAGCAAGAGATGTGCAGAAAGAAGTTAGAGAGGTGCAAAAAGAGACAAGACAATTGAAGAAAGAGGCAATAGAGGTGGAGAAAAATACATGATATGTGCAGGAGAAAGCAAAAGAGGTGCAGAAAGAGGCAAGAGAAGCAAACAGAAGCAAGAGATGTGCAGAACTAAGCAAGAGAAGTACACAAAGAAGCAAGAGCGGTACAGATAGAAGCAAGAGAGGTACATAAAGAAGAGAGTGAGGTGCAGAAAGAGGCAACTTAGGTGCATAAAGAGGCAAGAGAGATACAGAAAAAAGAGAGTGAGGTGCAGAAGGAGGCAAGAGGATTGGATAAAGAGGCAAGTGAGGTGCAGAAAGAGGCAAGAGAAGTGCAGAAAGAAGCACACAAGGTGCAGAAAGAAGCAAGTGAAGGTTCAGAAAGAGTCAAGAAAAGCGCTGAAAGAGGCAAAGGAGGTGCAGAAAGAGGTTAGAGAGGTGTAGGAGAGTAGGATCTGCTTCACATGTTTACCCCCCCTTTTTGCTGGAGTTTCACTGTTTTTCAACTTTAGTCTGGCTGGGACCCTGCTATTTATTGCCCCAGCCTAGCTGCTTCCTCTCTAAATTGATTGCATGTACTTTAGGTATACCACAGATTGGATCCTGAGGTACCCTTGTGAGTCCCTAGTATATGGTATACTACGTACCCAGGGCATAGGTACCCCAGAGGCCTACCAGGGGCTGAAGCATGTATTATGTCACCCCTGGAAGCCACCCAAAATGACACCACAGGTCTGCTCCTGCAGCCTGAGTAAGGTGGTGCATGTACCCCTTACTGAGGTATAGGTTCACTATACCTCACCTATCTCTGCACATACAAACCTATCAGGCATTCCTATGACAGGCCTTAACAATCCTGATGGCAGAGTGCTTGGTTATATGTGAGAGGGTGCCCAGGCATGAGCTGAGCCCCTCTGCAGCCTTTGGAATCTCTTCTCTGGGGTTGTCAGTGGTGCAGCCTGACCATATACTCTTAAGTGCATTATATTTTAAATGATTAATTCTAACTTTAGATTGGTTGCACGGAAACATGTTGGGTTTGGTGTCAAACACCTCAGAATCATACCCCACATCAGTTCTTGATGTGAGGATTTGATCCCACCCTTCTAGATGGAGAGAAATGGCAGTACTGGTATACCCGATAGATATCAAATAGAGCCCTGGCATCACAAAATGGATGCCGCAGCCACAGACACGGGTCTGGCCTCCTGCTGCTGACCGAAACTCCATCAAGGGAGGCCTGGACAATAGATTTCCTGTCACAGGGAGGTGTAACCACCTCCCAGACAGGCTGATGTGTATTGGGGCTGGGTAGGAGCACTCTGAGAGTGCTTTGAAGTCCTGCACTGGGGGCACATTAGGTGTCCCTGTGCATAGTCCAGCTCAAACCGGTTCAGGGGCTTCCAGCCCCTGCTCTGGCATGAAACTGAACAAAGGAAATGGGTGTAGCCACCCCTCTTTCCAAACCCTCCCATAGCTGGGTCTCCAGAGCTAGTCCAACTCCTTCCTTAGGTATAAGTAAGGAACCTCTGTAACAAGAACTTTAGATATCCCTGGACGAAACTCTGAAGCTGAATCCTGGACCTTCGATGCTCTACTAAATACTAGAGGACTGAAGAAATCTCCCTTGGGCTAAAGGAGTGACTCCCCTGCTTGGCAGGCACCAACAAAGCATGTTTTTGGTTTGCATCTCCGAAGCTCCTGCCAGACTCTGAAGTATTTACAGCCCAGGAAGAGGATTTCCAGACATCTCAGAGGCCGACCCAAGCCTCCAGCAAAGCTGAGACCCGCAGCCCTCGTGAATAGCATGGAACCGGAACTCCTGGTCACCGTGCACTTTTGCAAGTGCATTAACTTCTCGACATCTCTTGAAGTCGTGCATGGGGTTACTTGTAGCCCCTACCTTGAGCAAAAGATCCACCAAATATTGTCAGCATAGTCACCCCGAGTGACCCGTGGGCTGCCATTTTGTGTTCCCTCTTGAGGTCCCTTCGCGATCCCTGGTCCGTCGACTGGTGGGTCCCTGAGGGGGTAGCTTTGAATTTCCTTGGGCTTCCCTGGTTGATCCAGATGTTCCCTGACTCCCAACCAACTGGTGAGTCCCACAGACCTTGCTGGTCTGCACCGAAGCATCTTTCTCCTTTCTGCATGGGTTGCTGTTGCCAAGGCTTGTTATGTTCAATCTGGGCACCGATGCTGCAGCACTCGACATCCTTCATGGGACAGCTCGAATCCAGCTCCTGGTTGTCCTAGATACCTCCTGGTCCTCGTGGCTGAAGAGTGAAGCTTCATATCCTTCACCGGAAATCACCCGACATGGTTGGGCATCCGCCTATCGCCTTCCTGGTCACTGGCAAGTGATCCAGACTCTGTCCCTTCTGCTGGATAATTGGAGGAGTACAGGCATAGTGCATGGTGATTTTTTAAGTGTATGCTAGTGACTGAGTGATTGCAGGAGTGCATGAGTAGTACATGGGTGATTGGAGCAGTGAATGGATAGTGCCTGGTTTATTCCATGAGTCGATGAGTACTGTCTGGATGATTGGAAGAGTGCATGGGTTGTGCCTGGGTGATTTCAAATATGCTTAGTTACTGCTTGGGTGATTGCATGAGTGCAGAAGTAATGTATGCATGATAGGAAGACGGCATGGGTAATGCTTGATTGATTGTATTAGTTTATGAGCAATGCCTGGATGAGTGGATGGGTAGCGCCTGGATGATTGTAAGAGTGCAAGGGTAGTGTATGGTGATTTTATAAGTGCTTCAGTATTGGTGGAGTGTTTGGATAACTGTATGGCTAGTAGCTGGGTTATCGGAGGAGTGCATGGGTAGTGCACAGGTGAGCACCGTATGGGTAGTCCATGAGATATTACATCAGTGCATGAATAGTGCCTGGCTGATTGGAAGAGGGATTTTGTAATGCCTGGGTGTTTTTTTTAAGTGCATGGGTATTTCTTGAGTGATTTTGTAAGTGCATGGGTAATGCCTGGGTGATTGCATGAGTTTATGGGTAAACCTGGATGATTGCATGATTGTATGGGTAGTGCCTGGGTGATTGCATGAGTGCATCGGTAGTGCCTGAGTGATTGCATAAGTGCATAAACAGTGCCGGGGTGATTGGAGGAGTGCAGGTCTACTGGCTGGTTAATTGAAGGAGTGAATGAGTAGTGTCTGGGTGATTAGAAGAATACATGGGTAGTGCCTGATTGATTGGAGCGGTGCATGAGTTGTGCCTGAGTTATTGCATGAGTGGATGAGTAGTACCTGAGTGATTGGAGGAGTGCAAGGGTAGTGCTTGGGTGATTTTGTAACAGCTTGGTTAATGTCTTGGTGATTGCATGAGTATGGAGGTAGTGTATAGAAGATTGAAGAGTACATGACTGATTGCATTAGTTTTGGGTAATGTCTGGATGATTGCATGAGTGCATGGGTTGTGTCAAGGTGATCGCAAGTGTGGAAGAGTAGTGTGTGGTTATTTTATAAGTGCTTGGGTATTGGTGGAATGTTTGGATAAGACTAAGGTTACTAGCTGGTTGATTGCAGGAGTGCATGGGTAGTGCATGGGTTATTGCAGCAGTGCAAAGGTAGTGCCCGTGTAATTGTATCAGTGGATGAGTAGTGCCTGGGAGATTGGAAGAGTGCTCTCGTAATGCCTTGTTAATTTAGTAGGTGCATGTGTAATGCTTGGGTGATTGCATGAGTTTATAAGCAATTGCCTGGACGACTGCATGAGTGTATAAGTAGTGCCTTGGTGATTGGATGAATGCATGGGTAGTGCCTGGGTGATTTGAGGAGTGCATGGGTACTGCCTGGGTGATTTTATAAGTGCTTGGGTAGTGGCAGAGTGACTGCATGCATGCTTTGATAGTAACTGTGTTATTGGCGAACTGCAGGGGAACTGCATGGGTGATTGCATGAGTGCTTGGGTAATGTCTGGGTGATTGGAAAACTGCATTGCTAATGCTTGACTGATTGCATTAGTTTATGGGTAATGCCTGGATTATTGTATGAGTGCATGGTTAGTATCTGGGTGATTGCAGGAGTGCATGAGTACTGCCTGGGTCATTGGAAGAGTGCAAGCATAGTGCATGGTGATTTTATAACTGCATGAGTATTCACAGAGTGATTGGATAGGTGCATAGCTATTGATTGGTAGCTGAGCACTAGAACACGTGGTCTCTGCACGTGGCTCTCTTCACACAGAGCTGTCCGTCCATGTGGGCTTGTGCCTTAGCATCATTACACTCGCCGGTTTGTGGGTTGTGTGTTATAATACAAAAACAGCATATTCCCTAATGAGTCTGTTACACAGCATGCCCAAAGAGCAAGTGCTAATGATTAAGTGCCCATGTGCGCACTGGTAGTCCCCGGCGCACATTAAGCAGTAGTTTAAAGTCTAAAATTGCCAAACTGATGTAGCAGTATGGTTGCCTGCTCCTAAAAGATGAAAGGCTGAGCGCTAGAACATTTGGTTTCTGCAGCAGGCTCTCTTCACACTGAGCTGTCCGTCCATGTGGGCTTGTGCCTTAGCATCACTACACTTGCCGGTTTGTGTGTTGTGTGTTATACAAGAGAAACAGCATATTCCCTCACAAGTCTGCTACACAGCACGCCCAAAGAGCAAGTGCTAATGATTAAGTGCCAATGTGCTTACTGGTAGACCCCGGTGCAAATTAAGTAGTAGTTTAAAGTCTAAAATTGCTAAAACTGATGTAGCAGCATGGTTGCCTGTTCCTAAAAGATGAAAGGCTGAGTGCTAGAACACGTGGTCTCTGCAGCAGACTCTCTTCACACTGAGCTGTCCGTTAATATGGGCTTGTGCCTTAGCATCATTATACTCGCCGGTTTGTGTGTTGTGTGTTATAAAAGAGAAACAGCATATTCCCTAACAAGTCTGTTACACAGCACGCCCAAAGAGCAAGTGCTAATGCTTAAGTGCCCATGTGCGCACTGGTAGACCCCCGGTGCAAATTAAGCAGTAGTTTAAAGTCTAAAATTACCAAATTGATGTAGCAGCATGGTTGCCTGCTCCTAAAAGATGAAAGGCTGATCGCTAGAACATGTGGTCTCTGCAGCAGGCTCTCTTCACACTGAGCACTCCGTCCATGTGGGATTGTGCCTTAGCATCATTATACTCGTCGGTTTGTGTGTTGTGTGTAAAAACAAAAACAGCCTATTTCCTAACAAGTCTGTTACAGAGCACACCCAAAGAGCAAGTGCTAATGATTAAGTGCCCATGTGCACACTGGTAGTCCCCGGCACAAATTAAGCAGCACTTTAAAGTCTAAAATTACCAAACTGATGTAGCAGCAAGGTTGCTTGCTCCTAAAAGATGAAAGGCTGAGCGCTAGAAAACGTTGTCTCTGCAGCAGGCTCTCTTGACACTGAGCTGTCCATCCATGTGGGCTTGTGCCTTAGCATCATTACACTCGCCGGTTTGTGTGTTATAAAACAGAAACAGCATATTACAGGAGAGGGACCGTGCGACTCTCCTTCCGTAGGCAACTTCTAGCCCCGGGGACCCCATTCCCCAGGGCCTGGCCACCCTTTATTTTTAATTTAAGAGTGGGGACACGTGGCCCCCTTCCTCAAGCCACTATTGGCCCTGGAGATTGCATTACCCGGGGCCCAGCCATTTAAAAAAAAAGAATAAATAAAGGGGAGGGGGCCACGTGGCCCCCACTCCCAGGCCACTTCTGGCCCTGGGGACCCTATCCCCTGGGGCATGGCCTCACTGTTGGGAACTTGGGGGGAGCCCCAATGCCCCCACAGTCCCGGCCAGCTCCCTACCTCCTGTGGGAAGCGGCATTGCTTTTGCGTGCAGCCCCCCTTGTGCAAAAGCAATTCTGCTTTATGTAATATGTGACGTCATCAGCAGTGCATTGTGGGGGCGTGAGTTATAGTTAGCTCCACTAACTATAATAGCGAATTTCTCTTTTTTTATACAAGTGAAATATTCAACTAACTATAACGTCCCTGCAACCTATGTTTTTTTCAGTGAATTTCTAAGGTGTTTTAAATGCTAATTTCTAACTATAACGTCCCTGCAACCTATGTTTTTTTAGTGAATATATATATATATATATATATATATATATATATATATATATATATATATTACCTACAGGCAGTCGCCAGTAGGTAGTTATAGTTAGGACCTATTTTCCATAGGAAATACGCAACATTCTATTTGGAATAACGTTGGCGTCGATTGATGAATCTTCGCAAAATTTTCCAAACTTTTGGCCAGCTCCGGTCTGCTCCTATCCTGAAAATTTCATGGTGATTCATCAGGCGGGGGCCAAGAAAAAAGGGGGGTCCCAAAACACGTTTTCCCCATGCATTTTCCCATAGGACCTGTTGACGCAGCTACAGCCCGAAGTGCTGAACGGAATTACACCAAATTTGGCAAAGAGGTAGTCCTCAGTTCAGACTCGTGCCTTATGCTTAAATGGTGTAAATCCGTTCAGTAGTTCCTGAGAAAATCAAAAGTAAAATCACATATATATCTGGGCGGAGCCTAACCACACATCTCATCGTGAGATCTGATTGGCTGTCAGCACTTCATCCAAGAAGTGTTGACAGCCATCTTGGGACCAATATACATTATAGCACCTCATTAAAAAGCATTGCAGTTAATAGAAGGTTTTAAGACTTTAGTTACATTATAAATCATTTGTTGATGGTACCATACCCATTTTAGGAATTGTGGTGTGTTCTAAGGTGATTTTACCAAGTGAAAAAGCATTCTGCTGTGATATCATGAACCATGTTTGAGAGAAAAACTATTTTCTCATGCTTTTCCCATAGAGGTTTGGAAGGTGATCTATAAGCTAAACTGAGAGCATATTTTCTGAAAATTCACAATATCTTTCTCAGTCATGTGAGAATGAAGTCTGACATTCTCAGTAAAACATGTACATCCAACAAGGGCAGAGACTGTCAGTTGATTCCTTTGTGTTCTACTGCAGCTTCCCAGAGTGTTCTAAAGAACAACTAGAGCGCTAACAGTCCTACTTATGACAAACGTATGGCACACCTGAAGCCATCTTGGTTGGAATAAAGTGGTAACTCTTAAAACATTTAATTTAAAAAGGAACAAAATGAGGGGGGTCATTTTGCCATAGAAAGTATGATTAGTGCTGCAGAAAGAAAAATTAGGGCACATTTTGAGTGACTTCTCAAATCCTCTTCTATTTCATAAAAAAATTCTGACATGCAGACTGAAGCATGCACTTTCTTTTTTTTTTTTTTTTTTTTTTTTTTTTTTTCCGGCTGATTTTAAAAACCTTTATTTGTGCATAGTAAAAGAACAAATACGGGCCTACAACCATCAGGCCGGCCACAATACGGTTGAGCACAGAAACAAACAGTACATCCCCTGTGCATCAATGGTCAAGATTAGCAACGATTCAGGATTCATACACTGGAGGGATCCTTGACACCAGGGGAAGGAGAAGTGAAGGTTAATTTTAAGGTTTTCAAAATAATTTTATCAAGAAAAAAGTCATTAAAGGATAGAAACAAGGAGATTCGAGTCCGCGAGATGGCTTCATACACGGGAGAGCAGCAACATCATTAAAACAGCCATAGAAAATCTCATACAGTAAGGCGATGCAGTTAGATAACAGGATCATCACATTAGTAAATACGCACCCCCTAAAAGCCGCCCCCACTCAATCCACCCCACACCCGGACCCCGAATCGAAACAAGTATAGCGCAGAGACATGAAAGAAAGAGGCCCATAGAACTAAAAAGAAACAGTAAATTACCCCCCCACCCTACACCAATGCGGAGGCTACGGCCTGCCCCCCCCCCAGCATAGTGCCTGTCGCCCAATGAACCCGAAATATAGACGAGAGAGAAAGTAAAAAATAGAGTAAAGTAACTAAGAGAAGAAGAAGAAAGAAGGCGGGGAGGAGCCCACGTAACCTCGGAGCGCCCGACACCACCGGCCCACCAAGCCTCCACACACTGAAACCCCACTACACCCAAAGGCGGTCGTGTGAAGATAGCATATAACAACAAGGAAATGAAGGCAGACAGATCGCGACGAGTGCGCACAACATATGCAAACAATTCCAGTCCCAGTCCAGCCCGTCCGTGAAACCATGATGATATAAAGTAATCTAGCCCTGGCCCGATCGCGGGCTTAAGATTAGACCCGCCCCCTCGTGAAGGCCCCGCATCCCAAACAAACAAAGACAATATGGCCGCTTGGAAGAAGATGGAGAAGTAGAGTCACAAAATGGCCGCCGATCATCTATTGAGGTCCCCTTGCACACCATATAAAATCCCGACCTGGCCTGTAAAGTACAGGAGTTCCACATAAAAGGAGCCGTAGGCCACCGTGAACGGTTCCTCGAGGACGTCAGATGTAGCTCAGCTGGATACTCCTGCGGGCACGATGAGGCAGGCAACAACAAAGCAGGCAGCAATGACCGGGGAAACAAAGTATCCGCCATTGAGCAGGAGAGCGATTGATCCTGGGTGCCGGGAAAGCCAAATGCAGACACCAGTGTAGCACCCTTATACCCAGTCGTTGCGTCCCCGCAGGAGGACCAAAGCACTGGCAGATTCACGTCTTGTTGATCACAAACTGGGCGCTCACGACCCGCAGCAGACAGTATAGAGTCGAACCGCTCACTTAGCGTTTGCAAGCCGACACACAATTGCAGACGAAAGTCCCGCAGGGCAGCCAGAATAGAGCCGTATGTCAGCGGAGGCTGCGCCCCCACAGCGGCAGCAATCCGGGGCGGCACCGGGGAGCTGGAGTCTGGGAGAGGGAGGGCGAAGCGGGCAGCGGGCGTGACCGGAGCATCACCCCCCAGCAGCGAGCAGGCAATCAGTGCCATGTTTTACCGCTGAACGGTACCGTGGCCAGGGGGGGGTCGTGACAAGGAGGCAATTCCCAACAGGTCTGCGCCGCAACAGGTGAATGCCAACAATCGCTTCCCCTCCCTCGAGCTCTCTTTGCAGCCGACTAGGCCATAGAAGAAGGGGGTCTGCAGCCTTCCGCAGCGCGGTCCACAGAGCGGGGTAGGAGACCCGCCACGCCGGGGCTTACCCTCTAGCTCCAGCCCGTCAGGTGCAGGGTGCAGGAGGTGTCCGGGCGTCTCTCCCCCGGCTCTTCTGGCGACAGTCCGTGGCGTGAGGCGGGATCGGGACCGCGGGGCTAAGACTTGCACCAACGGGTCCGGTGACTGCGACGCTTCCAGTAGAGCAGGGGTCCAGTGCGGGGGACAAGGGCACCAAGAACTCCGGCATCCGGGCGGGCTAAGACTCCGGGAAAGCGGCGGCGCGGTCAGCGCGTCGTCGCACACGTTGCACCTCGAAAATCGGAAAGGATAGGAATCAGGATGATAGTCCGAGGCCAAGGGCCGACGGAGCCGGGCGCTCAAGCGTCTGCTCCGGTCGCCATCTTGGCTCCTCCCCCGAAGCATGCACTTTCAATACCAGCAGCAGACTTCCCTGGTGAGCAGTAGCTTTACTACAGTGATCTAATAAGCAACTAGAGTGCTAACATTCTGAATTTATGGCAAATGTGTGAAACATCTGAATGCCTTCTTGATGGAATCGAAGTAAAAAACTAAAAGTATTTCCTACTGAGGAGACTGTAGTAAATGAGGAAATTAGGAAACATCATAACAAATAAGACTCCCAAAATGGCCACCAGAGACTAAAGAGCCCAAATGCAGCCCAAATATCACCCAGATGTAGCCCAAGTATAGCCCAATGACAGAATGTCCCAGAGTGTTCTAACGAACAACTAGAGCGCTAACAGTCTTACTTATGACAAAAGTATGGCACACCTGAAGCCATCTTGATTGGAATAAAGTGGTAACACTTAAAACATTTAATTTACAAAGGAACAAAATGAGGGGGTTCATTTTGCCATAGAAATTATGATTAGTTCTGCAGAAAGAAAAATTAGGGCACATTTTGACTTCTCAAATCCTCTTCTATTTCATACAAAAATTCTGACATGCAGACTGAAAAATGCACTTTGAATACCAGCAGCAGACTTCCCTGGTGAGCAGTAGTTTTACTACAGTGATCTATTGAGCAACTAGAGTGCTAACATTCAGAATTTATGGCAAATGTGTGACACATCTGATTGCCTTCTTGATGGAACCAAAATAAAAAACTGAAAGTATTCCCACTGAGGAGACTGCAGTAAATGAGGAAATTAGGAAACTTCATAACAAATAAATCTCCCAAGATGGCCACCAGAGACAAAAGGGCCCAAATGTAGCCCAAATATCACCCAGATGTAGCCCAAGTATAGCCCAATGACAGAAGTGTGCAAAACACTTATTTTTTGTGTATTTGCAGTTTTATATAGTGCAGACTTGTCAGGTATTGGAGTGCTTTACATGAGCATTGGTTACATCACACAAGATCAAATTCATTTTGGTTGTAGACATGAGGAGATTAAGTGATTTGACCAGAATCGCAGAATGTTGAGCTGAAGCAGAAACTACCTGGTTCCCCAGTTGCAAAGTCTGCAGCTCTGGAAGTAACACCCCATCCTCTCCCCTAGGTGCAACATTTAATCAAGTGGTCAACTGGATAAAAAAACATAAAGATTACAAATAATTTAAAAGTTCTTTGTCGCTATTTGAAAACTCAGAAAATATGTCCTCATTTTAGTTTTTTAGAGCACTAACCATAATTTTGATGCAAAAAAGACCCTCTCATATATGTAATTTCTAAAGGAAATACTCTAGGTATTACAGTTTTGATTACATCAAGATGACGTCAGGCGTTCCACACTTTTGTAATAAATATAGAATGTTAGCAATCTAGTTGTTCATTGGGATAATGTTGAGAGGCAGAGGCCAGGGAAACGGACTCTGAAAATAGAAGGCAGGTAGGAGAGTGCAGATGCAACAATTTGACCACACTGGGCAGGCAGGAAGGGCAGTGACAGCACAACAGACTATGGAGGGCAGTGGAAAGGGGGGCAGGGGCAACAAACCAACAATACAGGACTGGCAAGAGAGGCTGTGGCAATATAATAGACCATTGTGGGCAGAAGGAAGAGGCAGTGGTAGTACAACCATACATGCCAACAGACCAGTTTCAGCCAGGAAACGTCCAATGTTTTTAAGCTCAAATGGGCTTTATTTGATCTGTCTCCTATCTATAATCTCCTCTTTTTCAATGTAACTCAAAGGGGAAAATAAATACCCCAGTTTTTTTATCAAAATCTCCCTCTTACCAAGTTAAACATGTTCGCAAGTATGGTACATTGGATGATGGTAGGCAGGAGGAATTGGGGTAGGGACATGGACTCGGATAACAGAGGACAGGAGGGACATGGAGAGGTGCACCAAACTGACCCTACAGGGCAGGCATCAGGGTTTGCAGCAGCACAATACACCACACAGCGCATGCAGGACGGGAGTGCAGCACAACAATCCACAGAAAGCAATAGGGAGGGGACAGGACCATGCACATGGACAACAGACAACAGAGGGGAAAGAGGCAATGGTAGCTAGCTGACCATAATGGACAGACAGGAGAGAAAGCTGCAGCATAACAGACCATAAAGGGCAGGAGGGACGGATCAGGGGCATTACAATGGAACAGACCAGCAAGGAGGGAGGGAATAGGGGTCTGCACATGGAAACAGAGGGCTGGGGCAAGGGGGCAGGAGCAGCAAGATGACCATGGAGGTCAGGCAGGATGGGCACTAGAAACAAGACACACCATGGAGAGCAACAATGAGACTGTGATGGCATACACACAGATAATGGAGGGAAGGTGGGAGGGGTCAGGGGCAGCTAGCTGACCACACAGGGAAGGTGGGAGGGGCCATGGCAGCACAGAAGACCATGCATGGCAAGCTGGAGGGTTAGTGGCAGCACAATGGCTATGATGGGCAAGAAGGAGGGTGCATGGGCATCCACAAAGGACCATGGAGGATAGAAGGGAGGGTCAGGACCTGGGCACAGACAAGAGAGTTCAGGGGAAGGGGCCTCACAACAGACCGCACAGGGCAGGCAGGAGGAGCAGTTGCAGCACAACAGACCAGGGAGGACAGAAGGGTGTGGCAGTAAAATGGACCATGGAGGACAGGAGGAAGGGGATAGGGGCATGGCATGTGGACGGGCAGTGTGGAGGTGGCAGGGACAGGTTACAGTCATCTGACAATGCTAGGCAGGTGGGAAGGGAGTGGCAGCTCAACAGAACACTCAGAGTAGATAGGTGTGGCAGGTCCATGGAACATGGTGGGCAAAAAGGATGGAGCAGGGGCATGCACAAAGACATCGGAGGGCAGGGGGAAGGAGAATAGGGGCAGCAAGCTAAGCACAGAGGCTAAGCAGGAGGTCAATGATGGGACATAGAATTGGGCAATGGAGGGCAGGAGGAGTGGACTGGTACATCATGCTAAATGGAGGGCAGTGGCAGCACATCAGACCATGCATGGCAGGAGGGAGGAGGCTAGTCCATGGATTCAGACAACAGAGGATAGGGAGGAGGTAGAAGGGGCAGCAGGCTAACTGTTCAAAGAAGGTGGGTATTAGGAACTTTATTGTTTTTAAAACGTGTGTCTGTGCGAACTACTTAAAATATGAACAAGTATGCAGCATAATCTCACTTTTATTCAGGAAGAAGAGGACGTTTGTGACTGTGACTCCGGGCTCACTTGGCAGAAACACCCCCTGACCCTCCACCCCCCATTGCAAAATGTAATGCCGTGAAAAGGATAGGTGGACGCAGTGTTATATAGAACATAGTCCTGAGAGCACGCTTGAAAGTGAAAACTAGATATAGTATATGGTATAAACTATGCACCAAAAAGTGTGATATAAGATGAACCGGGCGTGAAATATAATATGCAAGACATTGTGCGCAATGACAGATTCATTGGAGAGCGCGAGATAGCACAGGCACTAGCGCGTGCTATGCGATATGCGCCTTGGAGTGTAATATGCACAGGGCAGCGTTGTGTAACCTAACTAGTCTCTAAAGTTGTAATATAAAATATGTGCTGGGGAGTGTAACGTTGCATATGCACTGTGACAAAGATATGGATCCCAGATTGTAATATGTATGGCATAGCGCTGTGCGTTATAACATAGGCATTGAGGAAGGCACGTTAGATAGGGCAATATAACCCGTGCGAAGGCAAGTGTGGCATGACATATTCACGGGGTGGTGTTACAGTGCACATGGGCTAGAGAGTGTCATAGCATACGCTCTAGCTGGTGGAATACAACACAGAGGTGTGAGGCACTCGGCGGGCACTGGTGGGTGTAACACAGCATTGGGCTCAGCCAGGAGCACGCTGTGACTCTCAAGTGAGGTTCGTCTCCTTTCCAGAGAGTAAAATAAAAAGTATTACACATACGGCGGTGGATGTGTGTTTTATTAACCGTGAGGGGGGTTTCTTGCATAGTTTGGTTGAATTTTTGTCGAATCCCCTTTGAATGGCTTGGTGTGCGTGTATATTAAATGTGCCCATCAATAGCTACCCATGTTTGTATAAATAAACGACAAGGGTGTCTACTTGGAGAGTACCCACCGGCGGGGGCGCCGGGATTAGGCACGGTAGGGCGTCAGACACGTCAGAGCTTCACTAGCGGTGTAAATACATTCCATGTGGATTCATTCTATGCATAGTTGCCTTTTAATGAATATCACGCCAATCGTCATGGTGATAGGTGCATACGGTTTGTCCAGCATGGCCTAGGTTTTTCTATAAATATTTTTTTTTGTAAAAATAAGAAAAAACAAAGGCCGGCCCCGGGGGGATGGGGTCCCCGTGGCCATAAGTGGCCTGAGGAGGGTGGCAACGCAGCCCCCTCCTAAAGAATTTTTTTTAAAAAGGCCATGACCCGGGGGTTGGGGTCCCTGGGGCCGATTAAGGCCTTGGGAGGGCCACATTTATTTTTTTCAACAAAAAAAATTAGGGTGCAGGCCCTGAGGGATGGGGTCCCCAGGGCCAGTAAATTAGAAAAAGAAGGGGGGGCCACACAGCCCTCCTTCTTAAAAAAATAAAATAAATAAAAGACCGGCATCGCGCCGGAGGCCACGCCCCCTCCTTGCAGCACTCTGCAAATGCGCCCCCTGGCCAGTTGTAAGTTGGGGAATTAATTCCCATTCAATACTGAGGGTCCCTTAGGGCCAACTAGCCCAACAGGTATCTCCAGTATGCACCAGGGAGCTGCGTTGCAGACAGGTGTTTTGAGGCCACGCCCCTTTTTACACCTCTATGCAACGCAGCACTGTGGCGCTTACTGGAGGTACCTAGTGGGCTAGTTTGACCCCCGGGACCCTTAGGATTCAAGTGGACTTAATCTCTCAACTTAGAACGGCCACAGGGCGCATTTACACAGTGGTAAAGGGAGGGGACGGGGCCTGAGGTGACGTGTGCAAACACGCCCTGTGGCGGGTTTTAAGTTGGGGAAATAGTTCCCTTTCAATCCTGAGGGACCCTGGGGGCCAACTAGCCCAGCAGGTGCTTCCAGTAAGCGCCACTGCTCTGCGTTGCAGAAAGGTGGTGCAGGCCGTGCCCCTTTTTACACCTCTCTGTAATGGCGCTTACTGGACGTACCTAGTGGGCTATTTTGCCCCTAGGGATCCTCAGGATTCAAGGGGACTCAATCTCCCAACTTAAAAAACGGCCACAGGGCGTGTTTTCACAGTGGGGAAGGGAGGGGACGGGGCCTGAGGTGACGTGTGCAAACACGCCCTATGGCGCGTTTTAAGTTGGGGAAATAATTCCCCTTCAATCCTGAGGGCCCCTGGGGGCTAACTAGCCCACCAGGTGCTTCCAGTAAGCGCCACTGAGCTGCGTTGCAGAGAGGTGGTCCAGGCCGTGCCATTTTTTACACCACTCTGCAACGCAGCTCTGTGGCGCTTACTAGAGGTACCTAGTGGGCTAGTTGGACCTTAGGGACCCTCAGGATTCAAATGAACTTAATCTCCCAACTAAAAACGTCCAGAGGGCGTGTTTACACAGTGGTGAAGGGAGGGGACGGGGCCTGAGTTAACGTGTGCAAACAAGCCCTGTGGCGCGTTTTAAGTTGGGGAAATAATTCCCCTTCAATCCTGAGGGACCCTGAGGGCCAACTAGCCCACCAGGTGCATCCACTAAGCGCCACTGCGCTGCGTTGCAGAGAGGTGGTCTAGGCCGTGCCCCTTTTTACATCTCTCTGCAACGCAGCTCTGTGGCGCTTACTGGAGGTACCTAGTGGTCTAGTTGGACCCTAGGGACCCTCTGGATTCAAGGGGACTTAATCTCCCAACTTAAAAAGGCCACAGGGCGTGTTTACACAGTGGGGAAGTGAGGGGACGGGGCCTGAGGTGACGTGTGCAAATACACCCTGTGGCGCATTTTAAGAGGTAGTTTTAATCCCCTGCCCTATTATATACTAGGGGCTTACAGAGGAGGTCATGCTGATCAAAGGGGGACCCCAACGCATAGTGTTCCCTAGTGTATGTAGGTGTTTTCACTGTATTCTGAGTGTCTTTTAACATAGCACTGGCTCTAGGACTGGTTAGTCAGACTCAGTTACCACCAGTATCCGTCTGAAAAAGTTGAGGGTACAGGATGATTTTGCAACAAGGCTTCTTTCTGCTTTTCTGTTTGTTCTTTTTGCATGTTATCCTTCTTCCTGCACTTTTCTTCGTCTTTAAGGACTTCTGTTGCTTCTTTCTGCATTTCTTTTTTTTCTTTCTGTGAATTTTTTTCTTCTTTCTTCACATGTCCTATCTCTGTAGGCATAGTTAGAAATTAGGATTTAAAAAACCTTTGAAATTCACAGAAAAAAACATAGGTTTCAGGCACGTTATAGTTAGGAATTAGCATTTAAAAAACCTTAGAAATTCACTGAAAAAAGCGTAGGTTTCAGGGGCGTTATAGTTAGCTGGACTTTTCACTCGTACAAAACCATTGAAATCCCCCCGTTATAGTTAGTTCAGATAACTATAACTCGCGCACCCGCAATGCACTGCTGATGACGTCACGTATTACATCACTCATGACATGGTCAGGGACATCACTCATGACATCACTGATGACATCTCAAATGACATCACTGATGACATCATCCTTGTGATAGAGTGGCAGACCTCCCCTCCCCCTAATATAACCTTTGATACACACATTCAAAAATAGAAACTAAAATTTTCAGAACAATGGACATACCAATATCAGTTACAACAACCTATTCAGTAATTCTAAGATCCACATACATATCCACTCATTTACCAACAGTCCTATACAGTCACTCATACATGTACTCACTCATCATATGTACTCATACACCTATACATCCTGTTACACAACGCCACTCATCCATAGAGTTACTCACACACATAGCCACTCATGCTAATAAAGAATCAAACATCCATTTACTTGCATATACAGTTATACACACACCACCACACTTACTTCTACAGAAACTTACACATACTTAGTCTTTTAAACAATCACTTATAGAAACACATACTGATTAATACAGGAACTCTTTCAATCTCTCACTCTCACATATACTCACTTATATACACCAATAGGCACATATACTTGTTTAAAACATATGTAGTTACTCATAAAGACACTATTGAGACAGTCATTCACTCACTAACACACCCCTGCACACACTCATCCACCCATACAGTCCTGCACACATGCTGTCTTCAACACATACAAACAGTGAGTCACTCATTCATGCACCTATGCACTATGTAATAACCCCCACCGAACCATACAGACACTCAGACACTCATACTGATACTCAAAAAAACAACTAATAACCTATATAGACACTCATGTAGCTACTCACCAACCCATGCAGCCACTTATACACAAAGTGAGAGACTGATACAGATATTTACATATTTAAACATTACTCACTAAGCCATGTATTCACTAAGATACACTTAATCAGTCAGTTAAACAATCAATTTTTCAAAAACAAATCATCCATTTAGACACTTATATACCCATTTATTCTTCCATCGACCTTGAGTTATACATATATAAAACATATGTAATTTTCAGAAAAACACACATTCACTGGATGATGTCATCAGTGATGTCATCAGTGATGTCATTTGAGATGTCATCAGTGATGTCATGAGTGATGTCACTGACCATGTCATGAGTGATGTCACTGACCATGTCATGAGTGATGTAATATGTGGTGTCATCAGCAGTGCATTGCGGGTGCGCAAGTTATAGTTAGCTGAACTAACTATAACGGGGGAATTTCAATGGTTTTGTACGAGTGAAAAGTCCAGCTAACTATAACGCCCCTGAAACCTATGGTTTTTTCAGTGTATTTCCAAGGTTTTTTAAATGCTAATTCCTAACTATAACGTGCCTGAAACCTATGGTTTTTTCAGTGAATATATATATACATATATATATTCACAGAAAAATCAATAGGTTTCAGGGGTGTTATAGTTAGCTGGCCATTTCACTCATACAAAACCATAGAAATTCCTCCGTTATAGTTAGTTCTGCTAACTATAACTCGTGCGCCCGCAATGCACTGCTGATGATGTCACATATTGCATCATTCATGACATGGTCAGTGACATCACTGATGACATGATGACATCTCAAATGTAAAAAAAAATCAAACTGAAATATAGATAATTTATTTTGTTTTCATTTTTTATTTTAATATATTTAAATTATTTTCTTCTTTTTCAAAAAGTTCAATTTTTTTTTCAGAGTCGCGCACTCAAAGCGTACACATCACGGTGGGTGTGTGGATTCTAGCCGCCATATTAGAAAAGTCATTAAGGATCCGCGTACGGTGTGCGACGGCTGCGTGTTTTTCAGTTACATCATATACATTTAATCTTACGTGATGTGCGCGAATGGTATGCGACCAGCCCGCGACTCTTGCTCCCATGCATTCGTGACACATGCGCAGTACGGTACGAGACGCTTGCGCGGTGGGGTGTCCCGCGTGACGTCGAATACGTACTGGGGCACACTGGGTGCGCGACTCCCGCAAAAAAAATGTATGTTCCAAAATTATATGTATGTGTCTTTAATATACATATTAGGGCAAGCGAGTATCGAAGATATTCATAAAAATAATATATTTGTACTTATAATAAATTTATATTATTTTTAAATATATTTTCGTGAAGTCGGGTGCATGCATTCGTGAGTGCAGAGAACCAGGTCAGCAGAGCTGCTGTAGAGTCAGAGAAACCAGGTCAGCAGAGCTGCTGTAGAGCCATAGAACCAGGTCAGCAGAGCTGCTCTAGAGCCTAAGAATCAGGTCAGAAGAGCTGCTCTAGAACCAGAGACCCAGGTCAGCAGAGCTGCTCTAGAGCCAGAGATCCAGGTCAGCAGAGCTGCTGTAGAGCAACAGAAACCAGGTTAGCAGAGCTGCTTTAGAGGGAGAGAACCAGGTCAGCAGAACTGCTTTAGAGCCAGAGAACCAGGTCAGCAGAGGTGCTCTAGAGCCAGAGAACTAGGTCAGCAGACCTGCTTTAGAGCCATAGAACCAGGTCAGCAGAGCTGCTCTAGAGGCAGAGAACCAGGTCAGCAGAACTGCTTAAGAGCCAGAGAACCAGGTCAGCAGAGCTCTTTAAAGGGAGAGAACCAGGTCAGCAGAGCTGCTTTAGAGCCAGAGAACCAGGTCAGCAGAGCTGCTCTAGAGCCAGAGAACCAGGTCAGCAGAGCTAATTAGAGCCATAGAACCAGGTCAGCAGAGCTGCTTTAGAACCAGAGAACCAGATCAGTAGAGCTGCTCTAGAGGCAGAGACCCAGGTCAGCAGAGCTGCTTTTGAGGGAGAGAACCAGGTCAGCAGAGCTGCTTTAGAGCCAGAGAACCCGGTCAGCAGAGCTGCTCTAGAGCCAGAGAACAAGGTCAGCAGAGCTGCTTTAGAGCCATAGAACCAGGTCAGCAGAGCTGCTCTAGAGGCAGAGAAACAGGTCAGCAGAACAGCTCTAGAGCCAGAGAATTAAGTCAGCAGAGCTGCTTTAGAGCCATAGAACCAGTTCAGCAGAGCTGCTTTAGAGCCAGAGAACCAGGTCAGCAGAACTGCTCTAGAGCCTAAGAACCAGGTCAGCAGAGCTGCTCTAGAGCCAGAGAACCAGGTCAGCAGAGCTGCTTAGAGCCAGAGAACCAGGTCAGCAGAGCTGCTCTAGAGCCTAAGAACCAGGTCAGCAGAGCTGCTCTAGAGCCAGAGAACCAGGTCAGCAGAACTGCTTTAGAGCCAGAGAACCAGGTCAGCAGAGCTGCTCTAGAGCCAGAGAACCAGGTCAGCATAGCTGCTCTAGAGGCCAAGAACCAGGTCAGCAGAGCTGCTGTAGAGCAAGAGAAACCAGGTCAGCAGAGCTGCTTTAGAGGGAGAGAACCAGGTCAGCAGAATTGCTTTAGCGGTAGAGAACCAGGTCAGCAGAGCTGCTCTAGAGCCAGAGAACTAGGTCAGCAGACCTGCTTTAGAGCCATAGAACCAGGTCAGCAGAGCTGCTCTAGAGGCAGAGAACCAGGTAAGCAGAACTGCTTTAGAGCCAGAGAACCAGGTCAGCAGAGCTCTTTAAAGGGAGAGAACCAGGTCAGCAGAGCTGCTTTAGAGCCAGAGAACCAGGTCAGCAGAGCTGCTCTAGAGCCAGAGAACCAGGTCAGCAGAGCTGCTTTAGAGCCATAGAACCAGGTCAGCAGAGCTGCTTTAGAACGAGAGAACCAGATCAGCAGAGCTGCTCTAGAGGCAGAGACCCAGGTCAGCAGAGCTGCTTTAGAGGGAGAGAACCAGGTCAGCAGAGTTGCTTTAGAGCCAGAGAACCGGGTCAGTAGAGCTGCTCTAGAGCCAGAGAAACCAGGTCAGCAGAGCTGCTTTAGAGGGAGAGAACCAGGTCAGCAGAGCTGCTTTAGAGCCAGAGAACCCGGTCAGCAGAGCTGCTCTAGAGCCAGAGAACCAGGTCAGCAGAGCTGCTTTAGAGCCATAGAACCAGGTCAGCAGAGCTGCTCTGGAGGCAGAGAACCAGGTCAGCAGAGCTGATTTAGAGGGAGAGAACCAGGTCAGCAGAGCTGATTTAGAGCCAGAGATCCAGGTCAGCAGAGCTGCTCTAGAGCCAGAGAACCAGGTCAGCAGAGCTGCTTTCGAGCCAGAGAACCAGGTCAGCAGAGCTGCTTTAGAGCCAGAGAACCAGGTCAGCAGAGCTGCTCTAGAGCCTAAGAACCAGGTCAGCAGAGCTGCTCTAGAGCCAGAGAACCAGGTCAGCAGAGCTGCTGTAGAGCCAGAGAAACCAGGTCAGTAGAGCTGCTTTAGAGCGAGAGAACCAGGTCAGCAGAGCTGATTTAGATCAAGAGAACCAGGTCAGCAGAGCTGCTTTAGAGCCAGAGAACCAGTTCAGCAGAACTGCTTTAGAGCGATAGAACCGGGTCAGCAGAGCTGCTTTACAGCCAGAGTACCAGGTCAGCAGAGCTGTTGTAGAGCCAGAGAACCAGGTCAGCAGAGCTGTTCTAGAGCCTAAGAACTAGGTCAGCAGAGCTGCTCTAGAGCCAGAGAACCAGGTCAGCAGAGCTGCTGTAGAGCCAGAGAACCAGGTCAGCAGATTTGCTCCAGAGCCAGAGAACTAGGTCAGCAGACCTGCTTTAGAGCTATAGAACCAGGTCAGCAGAGCTGCTCTAGAGGCAGAGAACCAGGTCAGCAGAACTGCTTTAGAGCCAGAGAACCAGGTCAGCAGAGCTCTTTAAAGGGAGAGATCCAGGTCAGCAGAGCTGCTTTAGAGCCAGAGAACCAGGTCAGCAGAGCTGCTCTAGAGCCAGAGAACCAGGTCAGCAGAGCTGCTTTAGAGTCATAGAACCAGGTCAGCAGAGCTGCTTTAGAACGAAAGAACCAGATCGGCAGAGCTGCTCTAGAGGCAGAGACCCAGGTCAGCAGAGCTGCTTTAGAGGGAGAGAACCAGGTCAGCAGAGCTGCTCTAGAGGCAGAAAACCAGGTCAGCAGAGCTGATTTAGAGGGAGAGAACCAGGTCAGCAGAGCTGCTTTAGAGCCAGAGATTCAGGTCAGCAGAGCTGCTCTAGAGCCATAGAACCAGGTCAGCAGAGCTGCTGTCGAGCCATAGAACCAGGTCAGCAGAGCTGCTTTAGAGCCAGAGAACCAGGTCAGCAGAGCTGCTCTAGAGCCTAAGAACCAGGTCAGCAGAGCTGCTCTAGAGCCAGAGAACCAGGTCAGCAGAGCTGCTGTAGAGGCAGAGAAACCAGGTCAGTAGAGCTGCTTTAGAGCGAGAGAACCAGGTCAGCAGAGCTGCTTTAGATCAAGAGAACCAGGTCAGCAGAGCTGCTTTAGAGCCAAGGGACCAGGTCAGCAGAGCTGCTCTGGAGCCAGAGAACCAGTTCAGCAGAACTGCTTTAGAGCCATAGAACCGGGTCAGCAGAGCTGCTTTAGAGCCAGAGAACCAGGTCAGCAGAGCTGTTGTAGAGCCAGAGAACCAGGTCAGCAGAGCTGTTCTAGAGCCTAAGAACTAGGTCAGCAGAGCTGCTCTAGAGCCAGAGAACCAGGTCAGCAGAGCTGCTGTAGAGCCATAGAACCAGGTCAGCAGAGCTGCTCCAGAACCAGAGAACCAGGTCAGCAGAGCTGCTGTAGAGCCAGAGAAACCAGGTCAGTAGAGCTGCTTTAGAGGGAGAGAACCAGCTCAGCAGAGCTGCTCTAGAGCCAGAGAACCATGTCAGCAGAACTGCTTTAGAGCCATAGAACCGGGTCAGCAGAGCTGCTTTAGAGCCAGAGAACCAGGTCAGCAGAGCTGTTGTAGAGCCAGAGAACCAGATCAGCAGAGCTGCTCTGTAGCCTAAGAACTAGGTCAGCAGAACTGGTCTAGAGCCAGAGAACCAGGTCAGCAGACCAGCTGTAGAGCTAGAGAAACCAGGTCAGCAGAGCTGCTTTAGAGGGAGAGAACCAGGTCAGTAGAGCTGCTTTAGAGCCAGAGAACCAGGTCAGCAGAGCTGCTCTAGCTGACAATGACTGGCTGACACTGACTGACTGACACTGACTGATTGACACTGACTGACACTGATTGACTGACACTGGCACTGACTGACACTGACTGACACTGATTGACTGACACTGACTGACTGACAATGACTGACACTGATTGACTGACACTGACTGACTGACACTGACTGACTGACACTGACTGACACTGATTGACTGACACTGACTGACTGACACTGACTGACTGACTGACACTGACTGACTGACACTGACATTGACTGACTGACACTGACTGACTGACACTGACTGACACTGACTGACACTGACTGACTACTCTCTACTACTCTACTACTCACTTTCTACTATTCTCTACTACTCTCTCTCTACTACTCACTCTCTACTACTCACTCTCTACTACTCTCTACTACTCACTCTCTACTACTCTACTACTCTCTACTACTCACTCTCTACTACTCACTCTCTACTACTCCTCACTTTCTACTACTCACTCTCTACTACTCTCTCTCTACTACTCTCTTCTACTCACTCTCTACTACTCTCTCTCTACTACTCACTCACTACTAATCTCTACTACTCACTCTCTACTTCTCATTCTCTACTACTCTCTACTACTACTCTCTAATACTCACTCTACTACTCTCTACCACTCACTCTTTACTACTCTACTACTCACTCTCTACTACTCTCTATTACTCTCTCTCTACTACTCACTCTACTACTCTCTACTACTCACTCTCTACTACTCTCTCTCTACTACTCACTCTCTACTATTCACTCTCTACTACTCATTCTCTACTACTCACTCACTACTACTCACTCTCTACTACTCGCCCTCTACTACTCTCTTCACTACTCATTTTCCACTACTCACTCTCTACTACTCACTGTATACTACTCGCTCTCTACTACTCTCTACTACTCACTCTCTACTACTCACTCTCTACTACTCTACTACTCTCTACTACTCTCTCTACTACTCACTCTCTACTACTCACTCTTTACTACTCACTCTCTACTACTCTCTCTACTACTCACTCACTACTACTCTCTACTACTCAATCTACCACTCTCTACCACTCACACTCTACTACTCTACTACTCACTCTCTACTACTCTCTCTCTACTACTCCCTCTCTACTACTCACTCTACTACTCTCTACCACTCACTCTCTACTACTCTCTCTCTACTACTCACTCTCTACTATTCACTCTCTACTACTAACTCTCTACTACTCGCTCTCTACTACTCGCTCTCTACTATTCTCTACTACTCACTCTTTACTACTCTCTCTGTACTACTCACTCTCTACTCTCTACTACTCACTCGCGACTACTCTCTCTCTACTACTCACTCTCCACTACTCTCTACTACTCACTCTCTACTACTCACTCTCTACTACTTTCAACTGCTCACTCTCCACTTTTCACTCTCTACTACTCATTCTCGACTACTCTCTACTACTCACTCTACTACTCACTCTCTACTACACTCTACTACTCTCTACTTCTCACTCTTTACTACTCTCTCTACTCCTCACTCTATACTACTCACTCTACTACTCACTTGCTACTACTCTCTACTACTCACTCTCTACTACTCACTCTCTACTACTCACTCTACTACTCTCTCTACTACTCACTCACTACTACTCACTCTTTACTACTCACTCTCTACTACTCTCTCTACTACTCACTCACTACTACTCTCTACTACTCAATCTACCACTCTCTACCACTCACACTCTACTACTCTACTACTCACTCTCTACTACTCTCTCTCTACTACTCCCTCTCTACTACTCACTCTACTACTCTCTACCACTCACTCTCTACTACTCTCTCTCTACTACTCACTCTCTACTATTCACTCTCTACTACTAACTCTCTACTACTCGCTCTCTACTACTCTCTCTCTACTACTCACTCTCTACTATTCACTCTCTACTACTAACTCTCTACTACTCGCTCTCTACTACTCGCTCTCTACTATTCTCTACTACTCACTCTTTACTACTCTCTCTGTACTACTCACTCTCTACTCTCTACTACTCACTCTCTACTACTCACTCTCTACTACTTTCAACTGCTCACTCTCCACTTTTCACTCTCTACTACTCATTCTCGACTACTCTCTACTACTCACTCTACTACTCACTCTCTACTACACTCTACTACTCTCTACTTCTCACTCTTTACTACTCTCTCTACTCCTCACTCTATACTACTCACTCTACTACTCACTTGCTACTACTCTCTACTACTCACTCTCTACTACTCACTCTCTACTACTCACTCTACTACTTACTCTCTACTACTCACTCTCTACTACTCCACTACTCTCTACTACTACCTCTCTACTACTCTACTACTCACTGCAACTCTCTCTCTACTACTCACTCTCTCCTACTCACTCTCTACTACTCACTCTCTACTACTCTCTCTCTACTACTCACTCTCTACTACTCCCTACTACTCATTCTCAACTACTCTCTACTACTCTCTCTCTACTACTATATACTACTCTCTACTACTCACTCTCTACTATTCACTCTACTACTCACTCTACTACTCACTCTCTACTATTCACTCTCTACTACTCACTACTACTCACTCTCTACTACTCACTCTCTACTACTCTTTACTACTCTCTACTACTCACTCTACTACTCACTCTCTACTACTCACTCTCTACTACTCACTCTCTACTACTCACTCTACTACTCACTCTCTGCTACTCTCTCTATTACTCTCTAATACTCTCTACTACTCACTCTCTACTCTCTATTACTCACTCTCTACTCTCTACCTCTCTACCTCTCTCTACCTCTCTCTACCTCGCTACCTGTCTACCTCTACCTCTCTACCTCTACCTCTCTACCTCTACACCTCTACCTCTCCTCTAACTCTCTACCTCTCTCTACATGCACACATATGCACATATATATATGCATATATATGCATATGCATTTATATATATGCATGTATATATATCTATATATATACACACACATATATAAACATATATATATATATATAATCTGCATATCTATATAAATACAAATATAAATGCATGCATACATATACATATACATATATGCATACATATGCATGTTATGTACGAGAAAGTTTGAAAAACACTAATATAAGCAAAGCTAAAAAGCAATCTAATTACAAACAGAATTGCTTTAACTTAAACGAGGGCGCGACCTATTGCATTTTCAATGCTTGTTTACTTTGTTTCCATCACGAAGGCGTTCAGATGTGTCACACATTTGCCATACATTCTGAATGGTAGCACTCTAGTTGCTCATTAGATCAGTGTAGTAAAGCTACTGCTCACCAGGGAAGTCTGCTGCTGGTATTCAAAGTGCATGTTTCAGTCTGCATGTCAGATTTTTTAAATAAAATAGAAGAGGATTTGAGAAGTCAAAATGTGCCCTAATTTTTCTTTCTGCAGCACTAATCATAATTTCTATGGCAAAATGAACCTCCTCATTTTGTTCCTTTGCAAATTAAATGTTTTAAGTGTTACCACTTTATTCCAATCAAGATGGCAAAGTACTACGCTACGCTTGCGTAGTTTGCGAAGTTCGCGCTACTTCGCACTACGCGAATTGCACGTAGCACAGTGTGAACACGCGTAGTGTAGTGTTGCGTAGTGCTGCGGTCATTTTTTGCTTGCTCGCGGTCCTCAACGACAAGTTGGTGACCGCGAGCAAGCAAAATGACATCCCGGCGAGACTTTTTCCTTGTTCGCGATCAGCAACATCAAGTTGGCGATCGCGAGCATGGAAAATAAACCTCCCGGCGAGATTCCCAACGCGAGGAGGTCAGGTTTCTCATTGCGAGTGGTCGTGTATGCTCGCGACCGCTCGCGATGAGAAACTACCAGTTCGCGTTGAGAAAGCTGCCACTCGAGTAAAAATCTACTCGAGCAGCAGAAAACTACAGCTCGCACTGTGCAAGATACCATTTTCAATGATTGCACAGTGCCGGTTGCTTGTCCGCACTGTGCAATCATTGAAAACGACATCTGGCACAGTACGAACAAGGTACTACGTGGTTCGCGAAGTGCTACGCGTAGCTCGCGTAGTGCAAACTGCACTTTGCGTAGCTTCGCGAAGTGCTACTTCACGAACTACGCCCAGGGTTACTAAATTCCTCATTCACTACAGTCTCCTCAGTAGGAAATACATTCAGTTTTTACTTTGATTCCATCAAGAAGGCATTCAGATGTGTCACACATTTGCCATAAATTCGGAATGTTAGCACTCTAGTTGCTTATTAGATCACTGTAGTAAAGCTACTGCACACCAGGGAAGTCTGCTGCTGGTATTCAAAGTGCATGTTTCAGTCTGTATGTCAGAATTTTTTTATGAAATAGAAGAGGATTTGAGAAGTCACTCAAAATGTGCCCTAATTTTACTTTTTTCAGCACTAATCATAATTTCTATGGCAAAATGAACCCCCTCATTGTGTTCCTTTTAAATTAAACTACTCACTCTCTACTACTCACTCGCTACTACTCTCTACTACTCACTCTCTACTAGTCTCTACTACTCTCTACTACTACTCTCTACTACTCACTCTTTACTACTCTCTACTACTCACTCTACTACTCTCTACTACTCTCTACCACTCACTCTCTACTACTCTACTACTCACTCTCTACTACTCTCTCTCTACTACTCCCTCTCTACTACTCACTCTACTACTCTCTACTACTCACTCTCTACTACTCTCTCTCTACTAAACACTCTCTACTATTCACTCTCTACTACTAACTCTCTACTACTCACTCTCTACTACTCGCTCTCTACTACTCTCTATTACTCACTCTCCACTACTCACTCTCTACTACTCGCTCTCTACTACTCTCTACTACTCACTCTCTACTACTCACTCTCTACTACTCTACTACTCTCTACTACTCTCTTTACTACTCACTCTCTACCACTCACTCTCTACTACTCTACTACTCACTTTCTCCTACTCTCTACGACTCTCTTTTTACTACTCACTCTCTACTACTCACTCTACTATTCTCTACTATTCACTCTATACTACTCTCACTCTACTACTCACTCTCTACTACTCACTCTCCACTACTCTCTACTACTCACTCTCCACTACTCACTCTCTACTACTCGCTCTCTACTACTCTCTACTACTCACTCTCTACTACTCTACTACTCTCTACTACTCTCTCTACTACTCACTCTCTACTATGCTCTACTACTCACTCTCTACTACACACTCTCTACTACTTGCTCTCTATTACTCGCTCTCTACTACTCACTCTCTACTACTCCCTACTGCTCACTCTCTATTACTCTCTACTACTCACTCTCTACTACTCCACTACTCTCTACTACTCCCTCTCTACTATTCTACTACTCCCTCTCTACTACTCACTCTCTGCTACTCTCTACTACTCACTCTCTATTACTCTCTACTACTTACTCTCTACTACTCACTCTCTTCTACTCACTCTCTACTACCCACTCTCTACTACTTTCCCTCTACTACTCTCTGCTACTCTACTACTCACTCTCTGCTACTCACTCTCTACTACTCTCTCTCTGTTACTCGCTCTCTGCTAATCACTCTCTGCTACTCTCTACTACTCGCTCTCTACTACTCTCTATTACTCACTCTCCACTACTCGCTCTCTACTACTCGCTCTCTACTACTCTCTACTACTCACTCTCTACTACTCTACTACTCTCTACTACTCTCTCTACTACTCACTCTCTGCTACTCACCCTCTACTACTCTACTACTCTTTCTACTACTCACTCTCTACTACTCACTCTGCTACTCTCTACCACTCACTCTCTACTACTCTAGTACTCACTTTCTACTACTCTCTACTACTCTCTCTCTACTACTCACTCTCTACTACTCACTCTACTATTCTCTACTATTCACTCTCTACTACTCACTCTCCACTACTCTCTACTACTCACTCTCCACTACTCACTCTCTACTACTCGCTCTCTACT
Organism: Triturus cristatus; assembly: GCF_964204655.1. Lineage (NCBI taxonomy): Eukaryota > Metazoa > Chordata > Amphibia > Caudata > Salamandridae > Triturus > Triturus cristatus. The sequence goes on from NC_140591.1 coordinate 702,471,261, forward strand.
ACTCTCTACTACTCACTCTCTACTACTCTACTACACTCTACTACTCTCTCTACTACTCACTCTCTACTATGCTCTACTACTCACTCTCTACTACATACTCTACTACTTGCTCTCTATTACTCGCTCTCTACTACTCACTCTCTACTGACCCCTACTGCTCACTCTCTACTACTCTCTACTACTCACTCTCTACTACTCCACTACTCTTTACTACTCCCTCTCTACTATTCCACTACTCCCTCTCTACTACTCACTCTCTACTACTCACTCTCTGCTACTCTCTACTACTCACTCTCTATTACTCTCTACTACTCACTCTCTACTACTCACTCTTCTACTCACTCTCTACTACTCTATCTCTACTACTCTCTGCTACTCACTCTACTTCTCACTCTCTACTTCTCACTCTCTACTACTCACTCTCTACTACTCTCTCTCTGCTACTCGCTCTCTGCTAATCACTCTCTGCTACTCTCTACTACTCACTCTCTACTATTCTCTACTGCTCACTCTCTACTACTCTTTAGTACTCACTCTACTACTCACTCTCTACTACTCTCTACTACGCTCTACTACTCACTCTCTATTACCCACTCTCTACTACTCTCTAATACTCACTCTCTACTACTCACTCTACTACTCTCTACTATTCACTCTCTGCTACACTCTCTACTACTCTCTACTACTCTCTACTACTCACTCTCTGCTCTCTACTATCTATTACTCACCCTCTACTCTCTACCTCTCTACCTCTCTCTACATCTCTCTCTACTACTCTCTACTTCTCTACCTCTACCTCTCTACCTCTTCCTCTCTACCTCTACACCTCTACCTCTCTACTTCTCTCTACGTCTCTCTACACGCACACATATGCACATATATATATGCATATGCATTTATATATATGTATATATACATACATAAATAAACATATATATAATCTGCATATCTATATAAATACAAATATAAATACATGCATACATATACGCATACATATGCATGTTATGTACAAGAAAGTTTGAAAAACACTAATAAAAGCAAAGCTAAAAAGCCTCCTAATTTCAAACAGAATTGCTTTAACTTAAACGAGGGTGAGACCTATTGCATTTTCAATGCTTGTTTACTTTGGTTCCATCAAGAAGGCATTCAGATGTGTCACACATTTGCCATAAATTCTGAATGGTAGCACTCTAGTTGCTCATTAGATCCCTGTAGTAAAGCTACTGCTCACCAGGGAATTCTGCTGCTGGTATTCAAAGTGCATGTTTCAGTCTGCATGTCAGAATTTTTTCATGAAATAGAAGAGGATTTGAGAAGTCAAAATGTGCCCTAATTTTTCTTTCTGCAGCACTAATCATAATTTATATGGCAAAATGTCCCCCCTCATTTTGTTCCTTTACAAATTAAATGTTTTATTTGTTACCACTTTATTCCAATCAAGATGGCTTCAGGTGTGCCATACTTTTGTCATAAGTAAGACTGTTAGCGCTCTAGTTGTTCTTTAGAACACTCTGGGACATTCTGTCATTGGGATATATTTGGGCTACATCTGGGTGATATTTGTGCTACATTTGGGCTCTATTGTCTCTGGTGGCCATCTAGGGAGACTTTATTGTTATGAAGTTTCCTAATTTCTTCATTTACTACAGTCTCAGTAGGAATACTTTCAGTTTTTTACTTTGTTTCCATCAAGAAGGCATTCAGATATGTCACACATTTGCCATAAATTCAGAATGTTAGCACTCTAGTTGCTCATTAGATCACTGTAGTAAAGCTACTGCTCACCTCACCAGGGAAGTCTGCTGCTAGTATTCCAAGTGCATGTTTCAGTCTGTATGTCATAGTTTTCAATTAAATAGAAGAGGATTTCAGAAGTCACTCAAAATGTGCCCTAATTTTTCTTTCTGCAGCACTAATCATACATTCTATGGCAAAATGAACCCCCTCATTTTGTTCCTCTTTAAATTAAATGTTTTAAGAGTAACCACTTTATTCCAACCAAGATGGCTTCAGGTGTGCCATACGTTTGTACGTATGCTTTTTAATGAGGTGCTATCATGTATATTGGCCCCAAGATGGCTGCCAACACTTCTTGGATGAAGTGCTGACAGCCAATCAGATCTCACGATGAGATGTGTGGTTAGGCTCCGCCCAGATATATCTATGATTTTACTTTTGATTTTCTCAGGAACTACTGAACGGATTTACACCATTTAACCTAAAGGCACGAGTGTGAACCAAGGGCTACCTTTTGCCAAATTTGGTGTAATTCAGTTCAGCAGTTCGGGCTGTAGCTGCGATTAAAGGTTCCTATGGAAAATTGCATGGGGAAAACACGTTTTGGGACCCCCTTTTTTAGTGTATGGGTATGTTAGTGGGTGAATGACTATCTCAATACTGTCTTTATGAGTAACTACATATGTTTTATACTGGTATATGTGGGTATTGGTGCATATAAAGTGAGTATATGTGAGAGTGAGAGATTGGAAGAGTTCCTGTATAAATTAGTATGTGTTTCTATAAGTGATTGCTTAAGAGAGTAAGTATGTGTAAGTTTCTGTAGCTATAAGTGTGGTGGTGTGTGTGTAACTGTATATGCCATTTAATGGATGTTTGATACTTTGTTTGCATGTGTGACTATGTGTGTGAGTAACTCTATGGATGAATGTCAGTGTGTAACAGGATGTATAGGTGTATGAGTACATATGATGAGTGAGTACATGTACGAGTGACTGTATAGGACTGTTGGCGAATGAGTGGATGTGTGTGTAGATCTTGGAATTACTGAATAGGTGTGTTGAAAATTTTAGTTTCTATTTTTGAGTGTGTGTATCAACGGTTATATTAGGGTGAGAGGAGGTCTGCCACTATATTGATGATGTCATCAGTGATGTCATTTGAGATGTCATTAGTGATGTCATGAGTGATGTCACTGACCATGTCATGAGTGATGTAATATGTGACGTCATCAACAGTGCATTGCGGGCACGTGAGTTATAGTTAGCTGAACTAACTATAATGGGGGAATTTCAATGGTTTTGTACGAGTGAAATGTCCAACTAACTATAAAGCCCCTGAAACCTATGGTTTTTTCAGTGAATTTCTAAGGTTTTGTAAATGCTAATTTCTAACTATAGTATAAAGTGCCTGAAACCTATGGTTTTTTCAGTGAATTTCAAAGGTTTTTATATGCTAATTTGTAACTATAACGTGCCTGAAACCTATGTTTTTTTCAGTTAATTTCAAAGGTTTTTTTAAATGCTAGTTTCTAACTATGCCTACAGAGTTAGGACGTGAAGAAAGAAGAAAAAACACACAAAAAGAAGAAAAAAAAATGCAGAAAGAGGAAACAGAAGTCCTCAAAGAAGAAGAAAAGTGCAGGAAGAAGGAAGACATGCAGAAAGAATAAACAGAGGAGCAGAAAGAGGCCTTGTTGCAAAATAATCCTGTACCCTCAACTTTTTCAGATGGGTACTGGTGGTAACTGACTCTGACTAACCAGTCCTAGAGCCAGTGCTATGCTAAAAGACACTTAGAAAACAGTTAAAACACCTAAATACACTAGGGAACACTATGTGTTGGGGTACCCCTGTGATTACCATGGCCTCCTCTGAAAGACCCTAGTAAATAATAGGGCAGGGGGATTAAAACTACCTCTTAAAACGTGCCACAGGGCGCCTTTGCACACTGGTGAAGGGAGGGGGGGCTGAGCTGATATGTGCAAACACGCCCTGTGGCCTTTTTAATTTGGGGGATAAAGTCCCCTAAAATCCTGAGTGTCCCTTGGGTCCAACTAGCCCACCAGGTATCTCCAGTTAGCGCCACAGAGCAGCGTTGCAGAGAGGTGTAAAAAGGGGCACGGCCTGGACCACCTCTCTGCAATGCAGCGCAGTGGCGCTTACTGGAAGCACCTGGTGGACTAGTTGGCCCCCGGGGGCCCTCAGGATTCAAGGGGAATTATTTCCCCAACTTAAAACGCGCCACAGGGCGTGTTTGCACACGTCACCTCAGACCCCGTCCCCTCCCTTCCCCACTGTGTAAACACACCCTGTGGCCGTTTTAAGTTGGGAGATTAAGTCCCCTTGAATCCTGAGGGTCCCTAGGGTCAAACTAGCCCACTAGGTACCTCCAGTAAGCGCAGTTGCATAGAGGTGTAAAAAGGGGCACTCCATTGGGGCTGGTTACTTAGCAGCCTCTGGGCGAGCTACCCTTTGGTAAGTTACCGCGCTCAACGTGCACCGAGGTGCGCTTTAAACCTGCTTTATTCTTCCAAAAATATTTTTTATTGAATATCTCTGCAGGCCTTGTAGTGTTTTTATTTCTGTTTAATCGTATATCATGTCATCCTTTAGTAGAACAACTGAAAATATAATGTATTGTGATTTGCTAAATTTTACTTTAAATTCTGCTTTTCATTTTTCACCTAGAAGTATAATCTCTGCAGTATTTGATTTATATATATATGTGATGGAAGTATACACTGAGGAGCCGGCATTCATGTCAAACATTTTACACATTAGTGTTTCTTGGTCCCCGACTACCATGGAATTCACCATGTCTCATTTCCGCTTGTAAATATCGGTTGTTTATTGTTTGATGTGGGGGCATATATTGGGACAGTTCCCGCAGGATAGGTCAAAGGGCAATCTGCGGAGGGCCAGTCTGCAAAATATTGCAACATCTCCGATTAGAATTTGTCTCGAGTGAATGAATTTGTGACAGCAGGCAGCCTGATTTTATTAAGTGTTTATTATTGTTCTACTAATGAGGGCAACAAGGTTTGAAAGATTGGCGCACTAAGTGATATGCATAATATGTTCCTAATTTAACTGCAGACTTAGATACATATGTACATTTTATGCTTGCTTTGTTCATACGCCCACACTGCTTAAGCGGCGGAAGAAGCCGGTGTTGTGTCTTTGGACACACTGTGAGCGCTTACCACGCGATAGGACTGCAGGCCGCTGTGCTAGGAATTATGACACGGGGACAGTAGTGGTGACTTATGCCGTCCGCCGCCGTAGCCTCAGAGGAGTACGCGCGCGCGCGACTTGCTTTTTATTTTACTTACTCACGTGACCTGACGCATACGCCCAGGCGTATCGCGTCATGGTCACGACATCACATTCCTCCCCAACAAACACAAAAATCTAACTTTTCAAAACTTTTCTGGCCTAGAGAAACTTCCCACCACATAATTACTATTGCCCCACTCACACAAACATTCTGTGGCTAAAACAGAACAGTCTTACGTGAGGTAGTCCTTAAGGCGACGGGATGGCTCAGGATTGTTCCAGAGGTTGTATTGCGACGCACCCCGGCGAGCTTCCGGTACCTCCGCCCAGTTCTTCGCTGGGAGCAATGCTTCCATGGCCATGTTGTTCAGGACCCCCGCCCGGGCTGGGCATCTCTGGTTGCTGCGAAGACCCTGGAAGCTCATTCTCGCTTGACCGTTCTGTGGCCTGGTCCGTCACATCATCTAGGGGGGCCTAATTTCTCACTGGACTTTCCGTACACCCAGGGTTACCACTGGGGGCTCCCTGCTCCGGACCCACTTCACTTTGTGGTGGATTGTACCTTTTAAAGTAGGACACGTTTCGGGTTATTCTCTCCCTCCCACGGGTGGCAGTGACGCAAGTTCCCTTGGCGGTCTCTACTGTCCATGTTTCTTTTTCAAAGTTCAGACGGAACTTACTTCCAATTGTTCTATTCTTTAGGAGCACGGTGTCCCCTGGGATAATGTTGGGCACCGCCACTCTCCGCCGGGTGCTGGCATGCGCATGGGCGCTCCGTTGTCTGGCATCAATGGCACTGTCCTCAGGGGTTTCTGGTCGCCACTCGGGGTGGTGAGGTATTGTGTCAGTAACAACTCTTCCCATCAGAAGGTGCGCAGGAGCTACTCCAGTGGTTGTGTGAGGTGTCTGGCGATAGCTCCGAAGGAAAGTGAATATGGCCAACTCTACGGACTGAGTCTTGTCGTGAGCTATGCGTATCACCTTATTGAGGGTCCTCATGAATCTTTCCGCTTCCCCATTTGCTTGTGGCCAGCGGGGAGTGATTCGTCGATGGTGTATGCCCAACGCTTGCAGGTATGTGGCAAATTCCTGGCTCTGGAAGGGGGACCCGTTGTCCGTCCTGATCTCTTTCACCAGTCCATGGGTAGCCATGATCTTCTCTAGCTTGGGTATAGCTTCACGTGCACTGAGGGCCGACAGTATTTCCACTTTAGGGTATTTTGAGTGGTCGTCGATCGACACTAGAGTATGGCGCCCATCCAGCAGACTGCCAAATTCCACACTGATTTGAGACCACGAGACTCTTGGCCGAGGCTCCATGATAACAGGGGCCGGTCGAGGTGCCTCCCCGGTGACTTGACACGAGTGACAGGCCCGAACGGAGGCCTCTACGAGGTCATCCATGAGTGGGAACCAGACTTTTGTACGAAGTCTCGACTTGGTCTTTACCATGCCTTGATGTCCTACGTGGGCCAGGTCTACCATTCTCTGGGTTAGCGATGTCGGGATTACCAACCTGTGCCCCCGCAGCAGACACCCGGTGACATCCTCGGTGAGTTCGTCTCTTACATGGTGTAAGCTGTCCATTATCGGTTACGCCATCGTTGTCAAACTCATCCATTCTTCTTTTGGTCTATTCCAGCTGTTGTTCTGGACCGCCTTCTTGGCCCGTTGCAGACATTCGTCCTGGCTGGTGGCTTGCTGGATGCTGGCAATGGAGATGGGTATGGGACACGACCGAGCAGTGACACATCTTACATACTCCTCGGTATCAGCGGCTTCTTCCATTTCTTGGGGAGTGGCCTTCCGAGGATGGCGGGACAGGTAGTCAGCCGGATTCCTTGACCCGGGTTGGTATTCTATCTTGCAATTATAGTTTTGTAACTGCAGCATCCACTTCTCAATTCGTGGTGGTGGTTTTGTTGAGGTCCCTGAGAAGAGTGACACCAGGGGCTTGTGGTCTGTCGCCACTACAAACGGTTTTCCGTACACATACAGATGAAAGTGGGGACAGCCCCAATGAATCGCGATGGCCTCTTTCTCTATTTGCGAGTATCTTTGCTCCGTCGCGGTGAGTGATCTGCTCGCGAATGCCACCGGAGCCTACTCTTCTTGAGGCGTCTTCCTTAGTAGGAGCACGGCACCCAGTCCGACCGGACCAGCATCCACGGCGATTAAGGTGAGCTTGGCGGGATCAAAGAATGCGAGTGTCGTAGCTTCTGAGAGCGACTTCTTGATCTTTTCAAACGCCTGGGCCTGTTCGCTGTCCCATTTCCACGGGGTGGATTCTTTGGTCAACTCTCTTAGGGGGGCTGTCAGGTTTGCCAAGTCCTGGATGAATCTTACACAGTAGTTGACCATCCCTAGGAAGCTTCGAACCTCTGTGACATTGGTGGGAGCAGCCGCTTCTTTGATGTCCCTCACCTTCTCGGGATCCGGGTTTACCCCTTCCGTGGAGAAAGTATACCCGAAGAATTGCAATTTGTTGCACAGGAACTCACACTTCTCTCGATGTAGCGTGAGGCCGGCCTCTCGAATTCGGCGTAGCACTTGGAGCAGTCGTTCATTATGTTCCTGGACCGTTTTCGCATGGATCATGATGTCATCGCTGACATTGATCGCCCCCGGGATTCCAGCGATGAGCTCTTGTATCACATTTTGAAATACCTCGGCGGCACTTGATATTCCGAAGCTTAATCGTGTGTACCGCCTGAGTCCCACGTGTGTAGAAAAAGTTGTAATATTTCAGGAGGCTTCGTCTAGTACTAGCTGGTGATATCCCGACCTGAGATCCAACTTCGAGAACCACAGGGCACCAGCCATTTCCCCTATGAGGTCGTCGATCGTTGGAGTGATGTGGCGCTCCCTTTTAATCGCGACGTTGGGGAGTCGCATGTCGCCGCAGATTCTCAACGCACCCGGCTGCTTGGGCTTCCTGGCAACCACGATGGGGGACACCCATGGTGTGGGGCCTGACACTTTTTCAATGATTCCTGCCGCTTCAAGCTTCTTGAGCTCTTCCTCTACTAGCGGCCTTAGGTGGAACGCTATCCGCCGGTGTCGTAGGGCGACCGGCTGGACCGTTGGGTCGATGTGGAGATGAATTTCTTTCCCTCGGAATTTGCCAATCCCTTGGAACACTTCTTCGAACTCGCCCAGGATGTGTTGCATGGATTCCTGGTGCACCCCGAACGCAAATCTCACTACTCCCAATTCCTCAGCCGCTCGGCATCCCAGGAGCATTCCCTGGCCATCTTCCGTAACGTAAATGTTGGTGGTGACCGACTGTGTTCAATGAGAGATGACTGTCCTGAAATGTCTCCAGACTGATGATTCCCACCTGAGCTTTTTGTTACTGCTCGGAGCCCTCTGGATCGACAACTCTCCGGTTTTACTCGCGCTGCACCAGCCTTGTTCCAATCTCACTACGAGGAGTCTTCCCGTGGACCTCACGAAGAAGACGCTATCCCATCTTTCCAAGGCTCTCTAAAGCCCAGTTTATTCAGGATCGGCAGACCTTTTTTCTCGCACCCGGAATTCCTTTAATTAGGAACTTGCCCTTGATTCCGAGAGCGCCTATTCTACTATTAGAAGTATTCCAGCTAACGCATTGATTGACTCCTACCTGAGCTATCCTGCTTTTATCTTGTATGTAATTTCACAGGTCCCAGCACATACTTATATTAAGACCTTGGTTCTGTCCGCCCTGAGGAAGGTGGCACCAACATTTCGGTGCTTTCACCGAAACGCGCGTCGGCGTCTACATGTGGCCCACCCAAGTTCTAATCCCTCAAATTTGAACATATGTCTCCTAATACGATTTTGAATGTTCATATGATTTTGTGTACATATTGTGCCCTGTTCATTAATTGAGTATTCTTTTTATATGTGAATGTGTGTTTTGAGTGCTGATGCAGTGGATTGATTTTGGTATGAATGTGTAAGTCAGTGAGTATTTGAGTACGCCTGGGACCTTGCTTAGTATCTTCATTGTTATTCTGAAAATTCTTTTGTATCAATTATTCATCAGTCTATGCACTGAATCCATTTGTTTGAAATTGATCTAATTAAAAAAATTTAAAAAAATTAAACACTTATAAATTTGTTTTCTGATTATGCTCTGATTTAATTACTTGCTTTTTCCCTTTTGTCTTAGTCCTAGTGTTGATCTATTTAAAAACGATACATTGTACGTTTTGAAAATCATAGGTAGAGACCCTTTCTTTGTATTCATTTTGTCCTGAAATGTCCCCGCACTCTCAACGGTGCTTCTTGGCCATAAGCAAACACTGTTATCATTGACGGATGTAGAGTCGGTTTCGGGTGCATCGTGCTGTACAGCGTGGCAGCCATGATGTTGATAGTGGCTCCGGTGTCCACGACTGCGGTGACGTCTTGCGACCCTACCCGGATGTTGCACTGTGGTAGGCGTCTTGCTTTGCGTGTGGCGGTACCTATCATATGGATTTTGTGCACCACTCTCTCCTCTTCTTCATCGTCATCCATGTCGCTTGTTACCGGCTCTCCTTCCTTGATGGTGTTCGCGACCGGACGGGGCCTGCGGTACCTCTTGGACCGGCATACCTTTTCGAAGTGATTGAAACGCCCGCACCCCGAGCATTTCTTCCCTCTCGCCGGACACTCCGCCGCTGCATGTGGCGGTCCCCCGCAGTACCCGCACGATTTTGGCTGTTCTGGAGCAGTAGCTACCGCCCCTTTCTTGCCCCACTTCTGCGTGGGCCTTGCAGACACCGCATTGACGGGTCCAGTCTTCACTGGCGCTTGAAGGGCCGCCTCCATGTGCGCCGCCCGTGCTTTCGACAGCTCTTTGGTCCGACCCATCATCAAGATTTCCGCCAACGGCTTACCAGATTCTTCCAGTATGCGCTCGCGCAATTTGGCTGATGCGCATCCCTGGATGATTTGCCCTCTGATTTCTTCCGTCTCCTCCCAGAAGCCACACATGGCCGCTAGGTTCTTTAGGCGGGAGTGAAACCTATCCAACGATTCTTCTAGAAGTTGGCACGCTTGTCGGAATATGAACCGCTCATAGTCACGGTTGGCCATCGGTTCGAAGTGTTCATTCAGGGCAGCTATCAGCGTCAGGTGTGTTTTGGGAGTGGCTTCTGCGAGCGTCTTGACAATATTGTTAATGTCTTTCCCTCCAAGGTGGATAATCATCGCCCTTTTTTGGTCTCTATGGACTTTGGTAGCTTCGAAGAATATGAGCAGCCTATCTTCCCAATCTTTCCATCTGGCCGCCACTGAAGACGGTGACCCCTCCACTATGAAGGGTTCGATAGGTGGTATGGTTGCCATGGCTGGCGTGGCTCTCAGTGCGTGGTTGCCCTCAGGCCTCTGCGTGTGTTGCTCCTGCCAGGCGAGACCTTACGGTCACTTGGGTGTTCTCCTCCCTTTGCACCCCCTTGATAAGGGGACCAGTCCTCCTGAGTAATGCAGAGTGAGACAGGGCCACCGCCCTAGCGTGTGCAAGCAATGCTTTCCTTCCTTGGGGCCTCAGACACTCAGCCACCAGTACTCAGGGGCACCATCGAGGGGCTGGTTCCTTCCCTGCAGCACACGCCTCCTTCAGTGCACTGTTCAGCACTCACGAGGCATGTTCCTCCCCTGGGGCACTTGGCAGCCCACTCCGGGTCGACTCCTGTGTGGCAGCGCTTCGGCCTACTTGCAGGCCTGGGACAAGTGGCACACGTGACTCTCACCACCCCCGCGTTCACGATTGAGCCTGTGCACCGGACTCGCCACCGGAGCCGCCGACAGTCGACGGTGACGCTGCGCAGGGGCACGAGCGCCACGAGTGAAGGATCGCTCACGGCCCCCACACCAGCGCACCACGCGGCGGCGAGGGCACGCCCACCCTCGTCGCCAGTTTATGTTGTGTCTTTGGACACACTGTGAGCGCTTACCGTGCGATAGGACTGCAGGCCGCTGTGCTAGGAATGATGACACGGGGACAGTAGTAGTGACTTATGCCGTCCACCGCCGTAGCCTCAGTGGCGTACGCGCGTGCGCGACTTGCTTTTTATTTTACTCACTCATGTGACCTGACACGTACGCCCAGGCATATCGCGTCATGGTCACGACATCACAGGCCGGATTGATCACACACACATAACTAGTAAACTCTGCACATTTAATTGGAATGGTTGTGTTTCTTGCTTGTTTTAAAGAGATTTGCTATGCACCTGCTAAAATAGAATGCAAATAGTTTTATTTGCAACGGAGTGCATTCCATTATTTGACGAGTTGTCGTTGTGATGATTATCATATTAAATAATCGTGCCTGTCTGTACATGGTCCGTGGGAACAGTTTGGGTTCTGTTACCGCCACTTACATGTTTACTTACCTCACATAAGAGATAATCGCTAATACTGCAACTACTCATAGACCTCAAATTCACTTATGAGGACACATTTTGGGGAACAACAAAATGCGTATAAGACCTTTGTTTTCGTCGAATTAATCCAAGAATTTATTTATTTTTGTTTACATTTTTAACCTTCCATTTTCCAAAGAATCTAAAAATTCAACCATCTATTAATGGGACATACTTTGAACAAAATTGTTCACACCATTCATACAATCACTCCAGAAACTCTTGACACCATTCATAGGTTCACTCTAAACACTCTAATAGCACACACAATTCACTAATCACAAGCAGCCATTCAAAAACATACACATACTGAATTTGCAAAGTTTGGTTTGCAAACAACAGTAGAAATCTTTCTAACTAGACCACAGAAGAAATACTAGACAAAGTACTCTCTATATTGTTTATTTTTTTGAAACATTCAGAAATTCTTATGGTCGCATCGCAAGGTCTACGCGTTTCGAGACCCCTTGATTTCAGATAACTATAACTCGCGCGCCCGCAATCCTCTGCTCATGACATCACATTTTACATCACTCATGACAGTGGCATCACTCTTGACATCACTGATGACATCATCCTTGTGATAGAGTGGCGGTCGCGCGAGTTATAGTTATCTGAACTAACTATAACGGTGGAATTTCATTGGTTTTTTACGAGTGAAATATCCACCTAACTATAACCTGTGTGAAACCTATGGTTTTTTAAGTGAATTTGCAAAGTTTTTTAAATGCTGATTCCTAACTATAACGTGTGTGAAACCTATGGTTTTTTCAGTGAATTTGTACGGTTTTTTAAATGCTAAGTTATGTATGTATTTTTTTTGTTATATTTGTATTTTTCATTAAACTACGTATTAAAAAAAAATTCTTTTGTTATGGTTTTTCACCCTTTTCGCGCACCCCCGCGATTTAAAAAAAAAAAATTTCAAATGTTTTTTCTGCCTTCGGGGTCCTTCAGGGACCCCCTGACAATGGCAAGGGGTCAGGAACTCTCTACCCTGCCCCCTTTTCACGTTCGCCACCTTCCTTTTCCACTCTCGCACTGAAAACAAACAAAATGGCGGCCGACACTTCCTGATTTCGACCGATTCGAACGTTGACTGACATGTAACAACCAACCAGAATTACGCTTGCGCACGTTAGGGTGCGCGCACGGTGCGCGGCTATAGATATGTATGTGCTTTTAACTGCAGCTGTTGTGCAGCGAGTGCAGATCCTTCTTTTCCATTCCTCTGTTGCGGAGACCTACGCCTCGCGGCCCCCGCTTCGCGGGAGCCGCTCGCAGGCCAGGTCAATTTGCAGTCTTGTGTAGCTGGACCAACACCATAGTGCCTGGAAGCACCAACGCGGCTAAGCCGAGCCAGCATCTCATCAGAGGACGTGAGGCGGGACTGCGAGGACCAGCAGGCAGTGCGGCGCTGATCGGCCGCAGCTGGTCCTCTTCCCGCCCCTCCACCGGTCAAATACACCTTGCCGAGCGAGCTGCCTGGGACTCTCTTTGTCAGCTGTTGTGCAGCGAGTGCAGATCCTTCTTTTCCATTCCTCTGTTGCGGAGACCTACGCCTCGCGGCCCCCGCTTCGCGGGAGCCGCTCGCAGGCCAGGTCAATTTGCAGTCTTGTGTAGCTGGACCAACACCATAGTGCCTGGAAGCACCAACGCGGCTAAGCCGAGCCAGCATCTCATCAGAGGACGTGAGGCGGGACTGCGAGGACCAGCAGGCAGTGCGGCGCTGATCGGCCGCAGCTGGTCCTCTTCCCGCCCCTTCACTTGCCTCTTCCATATATTTTGCTGTAACAACGCGCACGCGGGACGCGCGCGGGGCGACTACCGGGGCGAAGACCGGGCAAAGAGCGGGCCGTTTAAGGCCGTTCAAGGACGGCAGAGGACGGCCCTGGCCCAGAACTTTTGTGTCTTCACCCCTGAAAACCAATACCCAAGATGTCGACCATACGCAATAGAACTAGAAGTTGCGCGAAAAAAGCTACGGCGGTAGCTCAGGTGACTGGTCCTATTGATCTCTTCATTTCACGCGTAAACGAGACTATTGACCAAAGTATTGTTCTATTGGAAAAAAGAGTCTCTATGGACCTTGCTAACGCTAGGCGTTCTTCCCTGGGCCCTTTGGCAAAGGCTAAATCTCCTGTTCCGCAGAATGTGAATAATTGTTCATTACCTATAACCGTGCCCACTAATCATGTTTCGACTGTACCGAATACTGTAGATCTATCGGTTGCCCCATCATACTCGGACCCGTCTTTAGAAGACCTGGAGGTTACACCAGATCTCGAAATATGTCAGTCATCTGACAAAGTGGAGCCGAGTCTGAATGGGCATAAGGATGCGGAAACAGTTTCTGTATCCATTGCTCCACGGGGAAGGGCTTCTAACCCCCATAAGGCCTTATTGAAGGGCAAAAGTAAAGTAAAAGCCACAGCTAGGAACCATAATTTGATCACCCCTACCCCACAATTGACATCAGGTATCCCGTGCTGGGTGCAAAATATGGTAAAAGACTTACAACTAGACCTAGAAGCCACTTTAGCAGCTCAAATTAAGCCTTTAATTTCTAAAGTGGATAGGCTTACTTCTCTAATACACTCCAAATGGCCACAAAAAAGGCAGGTACAAGTGCCTGTCCAGTTACAAGGGACCATAGAATCAACCCCTGAATGTCCAACGAGCACTCAGGCCCCCAATGGTGTATCAATTAAGGCTCAAGGTACTACAGTCCATGGGAACCCAGTTATACTTCCTAAGCCGCAAATAGGGAATATTCCTGCTCAACCAATAACTGCTCAGATTACAAAGGGGAATACTCCTGTCCAGGCGACTCAACATCCTGTTGTTGCTAATATTGCTACCTCCACTATCCAAGCTAAAGAAGTAGCAGGGAAACCTAATTTAACTTCTGCACCTCCCATTATAAATAAACCTGAAGGGCCCAAACTAAAGCAGACACGTTTTAGGTCCATAAACCTACCACCAGAGGTTTCCCCTTTTGTAGTCGTGCTGACGGCGGTTCCCCCATTGAAGGAGGGAGTAAAAGAATCGTTTACCGAGCTTAGGAACAAATGTGCTCAATGGCTCCATTTACATAAACCCCTACCTAACAACATGAACGGTGAAATTCTTACCGTGCGTAGAGGGGATTGGGTGGGCAGAAGCAAGAAATCAATAGTAGGGGATGTAATAACTGTTAATTTTAGGGATGTAGGGGCAGCAAGCTACGTGTGTAATGCACCCAATAGTGGTCCTGCGACCCAAATTAACCCACTTCCCTTGTCTTATTTTCTATCAAAGCCTGTACGACCCAACACTCCCTGCCCCACTTTTCAAAGCAATAGTGGACCTGGATATTTTCCACAGCAACCTGCTAAATCTTGGTTGCAACCACCTTATCCGCCCCCTTTTTTCCCACGTCATGTTAATTTACAGCAGCAGCCCCCAAATGCCCCACTTTTTCCTATGCATCAAGCAAAAGCCCACTGGCAACACCCTTTTCACTTTCCGCCACCTTTACCCCAGCCAGTTTACCAATGGCCGCAATCTTTTCAGCCACCCCAATTGGATAAATATTCTTGGCAACAAACGTGGCAGGACCCGCCCCACTCTCAAGACCCCATGTCCTCACAATTCGCCCACCCAAATAGATATGCCGTGCTAGATGAGGTAGACTGACTCAGCTCACTAGAAGCACTGGATCTAAACAACCCTAATTTTGAGATGGAGTATTCTTCTTTTTCCTCGGCCAAGCCCCCAGTTGTACCCCACGAATCTATTGCATTGTCATCATTAAGACCTTCCCAGCACATAGGTAATCAGGGTAGCCTGGATATATGTACAACTACTGCAAGCCCCAGCCTAAGTTCGGTTACCATCTTTCGGGAAGAGGGTCCTGCTTTATTATCACCAGTAAACCAGCAGGAGTTACCTGTTGCTGGTAATGCTGGGAAACCAGCAGGAATCTCTCTAATTTCCTGGAATATTGCTGGTCTTACTAGTAAATTGGGTACGCCCTTTTGGACCAGCTTTTTGGGCGAGGGTTTTGATTTAATTTTACTACAGGAAACTTGGTGTCTAGACCCTATTAATATTGAAGGGTATGTATCTTTTTGTCTCAGAGCAACCAAATCTAGCTCGGGTAGGGCTAAGGGAGGCCTTTTATTGTTAGTGTCAACTAAGCAGCGTGACTTTACGGTCAAATATAGTACAACCGTGGGGACGCACAGCCAAGTTATAAGGGTGGAATGCAGAAAGAACATTGACTTAGTTATTGTTAATTTTTATAACAACATTTTTGACGCAACCAGGGGGGATATTTTACTGCCTTTAGAAAAGGAAATCATTAAAGCTCTAGATATCTCGAAAAGAAAGGCTGAGGTGGTATGGGCTGGGGATTTTAATTTGCAGCCTTGCCATCTATCTAACGGGAATATCTGTGGCTTTGATGTAGCAGTAAATAGTCATTGGAGAGATCAGGGGGGGAAGGAGGATTCCCCCCATTTCCAACACTGCAGTTACGGTTCTACCCTAAATAATATGCTAGCTATGCTAGATATGACCCTGTTAAACTGCAATGTTAACAACCGGGCAATAACATGCCCTACATTCACGGGCAGAGATGCAGGTTCATTTATTGATCATATCTTGTTGTCTAGCAGTGGAGACTACACTGATTTATATGTGAATGAAGAAAGTCTCAGTGACCATAATAGCCTACGTGTTACCCTCTTGGGGCATGGCACCTCAACAGTTTCAGGTGGTAAATGTACAACCGATATAGTGCCTATTAGACCAAAGGGCCTTAGGGTTAAATGGACCGGTGCAAATTCCAAAGTTAAGCAGAAGGAGGTTGTCACCCAATGCAAGAATCAAATTAGTTATTGTCTGGATGATGACAGTGATTCTGGCTGTTTAATAGAATGTTTTGTATCTTTGAACATCATTATTGAGGGTGTCTTCACTAAGACCCCGTCAGCCAATAGTGGTCAAAAACAGGGGTGGTTTGATAAGACATGTATTGTCGCCCTCCGCAACCTAAAGAATGCGCTAGGCACCAAACCTCGTGTTAAGAATGTGATACAACACCTCAGGGCTAGTTATAAATTAGCCATTAATAAAAGGAAAAGGGTACTACAGTCTGAGGCGTGGGACAAGCTGAGGGAGGCTGCTGAAACTAAAAACAGTAAACTCTACTGGGAAACGATTAATAGTCCGTTTCTCAGTAGAGAAAATGTTCCAGAACTGACCTCATACGTGGCTTGTAGCGACTGGGTTAATCATTTTTCTAAAATATTTAACCCTGGAGGACCAACTTCTGAGTTACCTCCACCAGATATAAACCCATGGTTGCCCCTTTCGTTGGCTATAACATTGGAAGAATGTCAGGAAGCAATTTCTTTGAGTAAAGGAGGCAAGGCACCTGGCCCCGATGGGGTCCCGCTGGATTTATATAAAGATGAAACAGCGTTATGGGCCCCCATTTTGACAAGGATTTTTAATTGTGCGGCTGAAAATGAATTCCCTACTACCTGGGGTCAATCGATCATCATTCCTTTACATAAGAAGGGCGATAAGTCAGAGGCCTCTAATTATCGCCCAATTTCATTACTGGATGCTTCTGTAAAGGTGATGAGCAGGATTTTGCTGAAGAGGCTAGAAGACTGGGCAACTGATTTTAACATCTTAACTAAAGTCCAATACGGTTTCCGCAAAGGTCTGGGTACACTGGACCAATGCGTAAATCTAGACCTTTTAATTAGTAAATATACTGTGGCCAAAAGTGGCAACCTCTTTTTATGTTTTGCTGATTTGAGCAGCGCTTTTGATTTGGTTAACCATAGTATTCTTTGGGAGGTTCTGCTTGATGCAGGGGCACCAAGGGAAATAGTGTATTTTTTAGCCAGACTATACGAAAAACTTTCATGTAAAGTCCGCTATGGCACCCTTGGCGAATGTACCCCGTTTTTTAAAGTGTCCCGGGGTATTCGTCAGGGTTGTGTTTTAGCCCCGCTTTTATTTTCCCTTTTTATTAATGGTGTAGACCGATCCTTGATCAACATTTTAGCAGATGCCCCCCTGATTGGTGGTAAACCTGTTCCGCTGTTACTTTATGCGGATGACGCTGTTCTTTTATCTCGAACACAGTTGGGCCTACAGCGCCTTATTGATAATTTCACGCAGTTTATACAAGCTAGGCAGCTTCGTGTGAATAAAACTAAGACATACGTAATGTCATGTGGTCAGGCAGCCAAGCAGGTAAAACATACTTTCTTTCTAGATAAGGAAAAACTGACCTCTGTTAAATCTTTTTGTTATTTGGGAATAACATATAGTAACAGTGGGTCCTGGAATGCGGAATTTGATGCCGTAAAAATAAAAATGTTACGGTCCACTAGTAGTATTTTTCGTTTTGCCTCTAAACTTGGCTCACGAAGTATCTATGATATGACGAACATATATAACGTATGTTGTGCTTCCTCTGCTCTGTATGGGGCAGGGGTATGGGGTCACTGTGAGGGTATTTCCCTGCAGAAGGAGGAAAACAAGTTCTTAAGGAGGTTATTATGTGTTCCCCCTTCCGCTTCCATACAGTTGATCCATGACGAAGTTGGGATCGAGTACATCTCTGACTTAGCAGCAGTTCGGCCACTTTTATTGTGGCGATCTATTTGGGCTAAACCGGAGACCCGATTCACTCAGGATATTATCCTTGACTGTATAGGTTTGGATCATTCCTCACGGGTATTATGGTTAAGATACATCCATCATTGGTATCTACTTTTGTTCAACATTAATGTGTTCCGTGAGCCGGAAAAGGTTGTATCCATTTCAAAAAAAGAAATTAAGATAACGTTCCTTAACTTTCGTAAGGCTGAGCGAGACAAAGCTGTTGGAAATCTTGCTACTTTGAAATTTTACAAAGATCTAAATTTAGCTCCTGGACTACAATCCTATCTTGTATTTGTGACCCGCCCTTCCCACCAGTATGTATTAACACGGGTCAGATTGGGTATAGTACACCACTTGGTTGCTTTTCCAAACACAAAGACTAGTTCAAACACACCTTGTCCGTGTGATGGTACTTCTCGTCAGAGTAGTTGCCATTTTTTACTTTTTTGTAAATTTTATAAGTATTTTAGGCTTAAATACCTTAAACCAATTTTTATTAAATACAACATCTGTACCACACAAACAGCATTGATATTTTTATCTTTACTAGTGAACGAGGAGATTTGTTTCTTCTTGGCTACTTTTATTTTAAAATGTACAGCTGCCAGGAAAAGTATTGTACTTTAATGTTGTTTACTGACCTGTCTGTACTTGTGTTATACAGCTGCCAGGATTTATTCATGATGAAATTAATGTTATTATCCCTGTCTGTATACATATGTTTTATTTCTCTTTGAATTTTATATCCATGTCTGTATTAAGGTATTTATCCAGTCCCCCACAGTATTGAATGATTATTTAATAATTTTAATATACAGTTCCCAGTAAAGGCCTAGTAAGTAATTTTTTCTGACTCCCAGTTAGTCTATGTAAGATCGTCGTGTATTTTATAAAAACATGTTGATCTATAGAGGCATGATTACTTTTCACTTGTTGCACTTTAGCTTTTTCCATTTTTTTAGGAAAGATTATTTGATGGTTTTAATATTTCAATTGTGTTTTTGCTTGTATGATTTGTATGTACAAATCGAATAAAAGCTTTTGAAACGAAACGAAATGAAACTGCAATTTTCTCAGGAACTACTGAAAAGATTGACTCCATATATGCAAAAGGCACATCCCTGACCTGAGGACTACCTCTTTGCCAAAGTAATTCTGTTCAGCCGTTCGGGCTGTACCTTCGACTAAAGGTCCTATGGGAACATGCATGGGGAAAACGTGTTTTGGGACCCCCTTTTTTCTTGGCCCCCGCTTGACGAATCCCCCCGAGACTTTCAGGGTAGGAGCTGAGCGGAGCGCCCCATTAGTTTTGAAAATTTCGCGAAGATTCGTCAACCGGCGCCAAAGTTATTCAAAATAGAATTTTGAGATTTCCAATGGAAACACGGTCCTAACTATAACTATCTACTGGCGACTGCCAGTAGATAATATATATATATATATATTCAGGAATATAGCAGCAAGGTGAAGGATTAGGGGAGCTGCTCACCACCCTCCCGTGAACAACCAATGGCAAAGCATGGGGAAGGAGCATGCACCACCCACTGGGGCTAGTACTTACATTGATTGTCTGCTCCGTACGGACTTGCAGTGACAACTTTGACTATGCTAATATGCCCGCGATGCCTTAGCCAATGGAAGAAGGGCATTGACGTTTTAAAAAGGAGGGCGGGAGAATCTACTGAGACTAGCGGCATCTGAGGAAGTTTATTAAAACGAAACGCGTCATGCCGGATTTTGAATTAAAAGCAGCTCTCCCTGAAACCCTGTGTGTGCTCGACTTCTTGGTGAAAGCAAGGGAGTTTGGTCTTGATGTTTAGAGTGCAGCCATCAGCACTCAACGAGCGCCCATCTTTAAAGAGGTCCGGCAGATTTGTGGCAATCTGTGGTGTAATTAAAAACTTTTTGGTAGATGCCGGAACCCCGCTTCCCTGCAATGTGTGCCTGATCATCTCTGATGAAACTGCGACTTCGCTGGACACTGCCGCCTACATAGACGGTGATTACAGGTTTATCTTCAGGAATATAGCGGCAAGGTGAAGGATTAGGGGAGCTGCTCACCACCCTCCCGTGAACAACCAATGGCAAAGAATGGGGAAGGAGCAGGCACCGCCCACTGGGGCTAGTACTTACGTTGATTGTCTGCTCCGTACGGACTTGCAGTGACAAGTTTGACTATGCTAATATGCCCGCGATGCCTTAGCCAATGGAAGAAGGGCATTGACGTTTTAAAAAGGAGGGCGGGAGAATCTACTGAGACTAGCGGCATCTGAGGAAGTTTATTAAAACGAAACGCGTCATGCTGGATTTTGAATTAAAAGCAGCTCTCCCTGAAACCCTGTGTGTGCTCGACTTCTTGGTGAAAGCAAGGGAGTTTGGTCTTGATGTTTAGAGTGCAGCCATCAGCAATCAACGAGCGCCCATCTTTAAACAGGTCCGGCAGAATTTGTGGCAATCTGTGGTGTAACTAAAAACTTTTTGGTAGATGCCGGAACCCCACTTACCTGCAATGTGTGCCTGATCATCTCTGATGAAACTGCGACTTCGCTGGACACTGCCGCCTACATAGACGGTAATTACAGGTTTATCTTCAGGAATATAGCGGCAAGGTGAAGGATTAGGGGAGCTGCTCACCACCCTCCCGTGAACAACCAATGGCAAAGCATGGGGAAGGAGCAGGCACCGCCCACTGGGGCTAGTACTTACGTTGATTGTCTGCTCCGTACGGACTTGCAGTGACAAGTTTGACTATGCTAATATGCCCGCGATGCCTTAGCCAATGGAAGAAGGGCATTGACGTATTAAAAAGGAGGGCGGGAGAATCTACTGAGACTAGCGGCATCTGAGGAAGTTTATTAAAACGAAACGCGTCATGCCGGATTTTGAATTAAAAGCAGCTCTCCCTGAAACCCTGTGAGTGCTCGACTTCTTGGTGAAAGCAAGGGAGTTTGGTCTTGATATATATATATTTGAATATGATGCAGGCGGCGATACGGGACACTTTGTTTCCCTTTGGAGAACTTTCATGTTTCATTGACGGCGGCGACCCACGTGGGTTGTAATTTGCACTACCAGTCCCATAATGCTTTGTTTTGCTATGAACTGCTGTTTGATGGAAATAAAAGAGGGGATGTACTGGTAATGCTGCGTTGGCCGTCATTGAAATACAGGCTGCTCATGAGGAAGGGCGCAAGCCCGAAACGCGTCGAGCGGCAGAGAAGAGTGAGGGCTGTGTCTTGGGAAACTGCCTGCATGGTGAGCGGATGCCTTCTTGTGAGTGCAAGTCCACTTAGGGGCAACTCTTTCTTCCAATTGAATGTGGCCTGCCCGGTCACGGACGAGCACCACCGCGGAACCTTAGCGGACTGGTGCTGTTTTTTGACAGTACGAACGGCGCAGGAGGTGCTTTGAATATGATGCAGGCGGCGATACGGGACACTTTGTTTCCCTTTGGAGAACTTTCATGTTTCATTGACGGCGGCGACCCACGTGGGTTGTAATTTGCACTACCAGTCCCATACTGCTTTGTTTTGCTATGAACTGCTGTTTGATGGAAATAAGAGGGGATGTACTGGTAATGCTGCGTTGGCCGTCATTGAAATACAGGCTGCTCATGAGGAAGGGCGCAAGCCCGAAACGCGTCGAGCGGCAGAGAAGAGTGAGGGCTTTGTCTTGGGAAACTGCCTGCATGGTGAGCGGATGCCTTCTTGTTTAGTGCAAGTCCACCTAGGGGCAACTCTTTCTTCCAATTGAATGTGGCCTGCCCGGTCACGGACGAGCACCACAGCGGAACCTTAGCGGGGCTGGTGCTGTTTTTTGACAGTACGAACGGCGCAGGAGGTGCTTTGAATATGATGCAGGCGGCGATACGGGACACTTTGTTTCCCTTTGGAGAACTTTCATGTTTCATTGACGGCGGCGACCCACGTGGGTTGTAATTTGCACTACTAGTCCCATAATGCTTTGTTTTGCTATGAACTGCTGTTTGATGGAAATAAAAGAGGGGATGTACTGGTAATGCTGCGTTGGCCGTCATTGAAATACAGGCTGCTCATGAGGAAGGGCGCAAGCCCGAAACGCGTCGAGCGGCAGAGAAGAGTCAGGGCTGTGTCTTGGGAAACTGCCTGCATGGTGAGCGGATGCCTTCTTGTGAGTGCAAGTCCACCTAGGGGCAACTCTTTCTTCCAATTGAATGTGGCCTGCCCGGTCACGGACGAGCACCACCGCGGAACCTTAGCGGGGCTGGTGCTGTTTTTTGACAGTACGAACGGCGCAGGAGGTGCTTTGAATATGATGCAGGCGGCGATACGGGACACTTTGTTTCCCTTTGGAGAACTTTCATGTTTCATTGACGCGGCGACCCACGTGGGTTGTAATTTGTACTACCAGTCCCATAATGCTTTGTTTTGCTATGAACTGCTGTTTGATGGAAATAAAAGAGGGGATGCACTGGTAATGCTGCGTTGGCCGTCATTGAAATACAGGCTGCTCATGAGGAAGGGCGCAAGCCCGAAACGCGTCGAGCGGCAGAGAAGAGTGAGGGCTGTGTCTTGGGAAACTGCCTGCATGGTGAGCGGATGCCTTCTTGTGAGTGCAAGTCCACCTAGGGGAACTCTTTCTTCCAATTGAATGTGGCCTGCCCGGTCACGGACGAGCACCACCGCGGAACCTTAGCGGGGCTGGTGCTGTTTTTTGACAGTACGAACGGCGCAGGAGGTGCTTTGAATATGATGCAGGCGGCGATACGGGACACTTTGTTTCCCTTTGGAGAACTTTTATGTTTCATTGACGGTGGCGACCCACGTGGGTTGTAATTTGCACTACCAGTCCCATAATGCTTTTTTTTTGCTATGAACTGCTGTTTGATGGAAATAAAAGAGGGGATGTACTGGTAATGCTGCGTTGGCCGTCATTGAAATACAGGCTGCTCATGAGGAAGGGTGCAAGCCCGAAACGCGTCGAGCGGCAGAGAAGAGTGAGGGCTGTGTCTTGGGAAACTGCCTGCATGGTGAGCGGATGCCTTCTTGTGAGTGCAAGTCCACCTAGGGGCAACTCTTTCTTCCAATTGAATGTGGCCTGCCCGGTCACGGACGAACACCACCGCGGAACATTAGCGGGGCTGGTGCTGTTTTTTGACAGTACGAACGGCACAGGAGGTGCTTTGAATATGATGCAGGCGGCGATACGGGACACTTTGTTTCCCTTTGGAGAACTTTCATGTTTCATTGACGGCGGCGACCCACGTGGGTTGTAATTTGCACTACCAGTCCCATAATGCTTTGTTTTGCTAAGACCTGCTGTTTGATGGAAATAAAAGAGGGGATGTACTGGTAATGCTGCGTTGGCCGTCATTGAAATACAGGCTGCTCATAAGGAAGGGCGCAAGCCTGAAACGCGTCGAGCGGCAGAGAAGAGTGAGGGCTGTGTCTTGGGAAACTGCCTGCATGGTGAGTGGATGCCTTCTTGTGAGTGCAAGTCCACCTAGGGGCAACTCTTTCTTCCAAATATATATATATATATATATATATATATATATATATATATATATATATATATATATATATATATATATATATATATATATATATATATATATATATATATATACCGAGGTGTATTGAAGAATGAGTAGGTATATGAGTCTCTGAATGGATGATTTAGTAGGTGCGTGACTGACTGTATAAGTGAGTAAATAAATGTGTCTTACTGAATGCATGTATTAGTGACTAAACTGTGTGAATGTCTGTATCAGTCTGTCAGTTGGTGTGTAATCGGCTGCATGGGTTGGTGAGCAGCTACATGAGTGTCTATGTGGGTTATTGATTGGTTGTCTGAGTATCTGTATGGGTGCCTGAGCGTCTGTGAAGGTGGGTATGGGGTGTGTGACTCTGTGCATAGATATGTGAGTGGGTGATTCACTGGGTGTGCTGGTTCATGAGTGCATCTGTGAAGGGCTGTATGGGTGGGTGAGTGTTTGTATGGGTGTGTTGGTGAGTGAATGGATATCTCAGTGGTACATGTGTGAGTAACTACATGTATGAAAGAGTGTTGGACTACAAAAATGACTATATGTGAGAGTGAGTGATTGTGAGAGTGGCTGTATGGATGAGTGTGTGCTTGGGTCAGTGATTGTATAGGAGAGAAAGTATGTGTTAGTATCTGTATGAATAAGTGAATAAGTGAGGTGGTGTGTGTATAACTGTATAGATAAGTAAAGGGGAGTATGATTGATTTTTTGCAAGACTCGGTGTGTGAGTAACTCCATGGGTGTGTGGTGGTGTGTGAGTATGTGTACAGGTGTATGAGTGCATATTTCAGTGGCTATATTGATGAGTGACTGTGTGTATGAGTGACTGTATAGGTGAGTAGATGTGTGTATAGACCTATGAAGTGCATTCGTTTTGTGCATTTAAACAGTGATATTAGTGAAAAAAACAGTGTTTGTGAAAATCAAATAATTTTCTGTGACTTTACATTAATCTTCACCTCTACATTTGGGATTAAATCAAGATACTTTAGTCATTTTGGTTTAAAAATAAACCGCATATCCACATATCTCAAATTTGATTGTGCAGCCAACCCTCCAGTGGGAAAAATTGCTAATAACCTCATTTGTGAAATAACAATTATTTTTTCAATTTACAAGGTCTGTGGATAGACTGAAAAGCGTAGGGTTGGCCGGCTTGTCGGAAAATGTTGTTGCCTCAATAAAAAACAGAAATTGCAACACAAACTAGCCAGTGAGTGTGAGTGGAATATTTCCATGAGGAATACTGGATACAATTTAATAACGACTGGGCACCGCCGTCTCCACATATCGCACCGTCAGAGAGCGCCGAATGCCTGTGAAAGGGCCATCTTTGTGGAATTTAACCTCAAACCGACATCAGTGAACGCTGGCTGCATTTCAAAATAACTGTGAAACACCGCACAAAAGCCAAAAGGAGGAGGACGCTGAACCGAAAGCTGGAGGGCCACAGTGAAAGCTGAATCCTTTGATTATGTGAGTGCGCGATTAAAAGCTGTTACATTGTGACTGAAAACCAATTTTCAAGAGCTGGTTGATTTGCGGGAGTTTAACACGCAATTTAGAAAACGCAAGAGGCATTAACAAATATGTCCCGGACTGTTCTGCAGTTAATAAGGAATGCGTAGTTGAAAAGGAAACTGGCAATTTATAAAATCATAAGTCTACAAAGACGATAAAAATCATGGCATAATGGCAACACCGACAAGTACAACTATGAATAAAAGAGAGGCTATAAGAAATGAGATAATGGAATCATTCTTTGAAGAACAGAGTGTTCCAAATACAGGGAATGGAGCGCAGTCTACTCCACGAAATATTGACATCAGAGGCAAACTAAGATTGTGGGAAAGATTATCTAAAAAGGAAAGAAACAAATGGTGGAAGGTTACATCTCTGAAAAAATACCTTGAAGTTAAAAGAGTACCTAGGAGACTACGTATTAACTTAATGACTAATCATCAAGACACAAGCAATGATCTGCTGCACAAATGGGGTGAGCAGATTCTCAGATCGTCAGTGGGTCTAATGGAAATCCTTATCAAACATATTAAAATTGCACTAGAAAGAACAACAACACAATTAACAGAATTAGAGAAAGTGTTGGAA
The DNA here is from genome assembly GCF_964204655.1 of Triturus cristatus. NCBI lineage: Eukaryota > Metazoa > Chordata > Amphibia > Caudata > Salamandridae > Triturus > Triturus cristatus. Next base: position 702,496,982 of record NC_140591.1, read on the forward strand.
AGAATTGAATTGAACACTGAACTTTTGAAATTTAAACAAGACTTAGAACACCAAATTGAAAAACATAAGGAATCATTACAACTGCGCAAGCAGATGAAATTTCAAAAAGACAAGGAAGACTACTTAGAAGGGCGCATATTTACATATGCAAGGAAATGCGATCTCTTAAAACAACAAGACAAACTTGATATAGTCACAAACGCATCTGGAAGTCTGTCGTCTGTGACATCAACTGATGCGAGCGAAAAGGAGGGGCACGTCCTAAATGCAACTTTTTAGGGGAAATTAGGCTGGCCCTCCAGCAACGAAACTGGGAAAAGAGCATGGGAGTGCAATCGGGAACAAACAGAGGAAGGGTCGGGGAAAGAGGCCGCCCAAAAATAAGCCAGCACAAAGAGGCAAGCGCGACAACAGACCCCAAAGAAACAGGAACATGGACAAGAAGCATGAGACAGAAGATGACCTAGAAAACAACTCTCAAGAACTTTAAGTAATAAACTTATCGAAAAGAATAATAACAGAAACGGAAACTCAAGTACTGAAGCGTGGTCTATCTTTTTGCCCCAAAAGCGAAATGGACATGGCACAAACCAGAATAGATATATATAAATATATTCGAAAATTGAAGCTCGCAAAAATTGTCTAAATTTGGCAGAATATCAAAAACATAAGGAAATTCCTACAATGGAGCTAAGAGCGGCAGATGTAAAACATTTTGTAACACTGATGAAATTGGATCAAGATGCAAATGAGCAAATGAATCAATTGGAAATGTATTGTTCCCAACTGGGGGAAGGAACCAGCGGTAAAAAAACAAAATCTAAATATTACCCACAATTACCGACTGGTAATAAGATCGAGACCTTCCACGAAGCAGTAGTGAAAGACCTACACCAACTCAAAAACAAAAAACAGAAGTACAATCTAACATTGGAAGAACTAAATGCCTTAAAGGTGCTTAATACTGATGATGAAATTGTAATAAAAATGTCTGACAAAGGGGGAAATATCATCATCCAAGATAAAGAGCTCTATGTCGAGGAGGCTTACACACAGTTGAGCGATACAAGACACTACCAGAAACTAAAGGAAAATCAAAAGCCATCATACAAACATGATCTTGACATGAAACTACAGAGTTGGTTTGAAAAGAAACTCATAGACCAGGATGAGAAAAAATACCTCATGACGGAACATCCTATAACTGCAACAATCTATTTCCTCCCAAAAATACAGAAACATCCCACAAGACCACTTGGAAGACCAATCATTTATGCAAAGGGGTCACTGTTAGAACCAATTGCAAATTTTTTAGATGGTTATTAGGGGTGGGCGGAATTTGCGAAAGCGACTTTCGCAAATTATCGCAAAAATGTTTAAAATCTCCGCAAACACGCGGAAATATCACGAAGATGCGGACGTTTTTTTCCCGCCCGTTCGCGGTATTTTCTGCGTGTTTGCGGCTCGCCAACTTACCCATGCGGTTGCTTGCGAGCGCGGCCATCTTGTTTTCACTCTTCTCGCGGTGCATGATCGCGAGAAGAAAGACGTGATCGCGCGACGCATGACGTTACTGCGGGCGCGAACTGTCGCGAGACAGTGCAAATGGCTACCAACAATCCAACATCTCGTGGAGAACGCGACCGGATCGGGAAAACTTGTCGGCGAACGCGGGGATTCAGGTAAGGCGATCGCGCGCGCGCGATAATGTAATATTTTACAGCGCGAGTAAGAACCAAATTATCGCTAAGCTGTGGAATGCGGAAATTTTGACATTTTCACGCTCTCCGCGGAACGCGAAAATGTCAAATTATCGCAATTTCCGCGAGCGGAACAGAAATTTAGCCCAGGCCTAATGGTTATCTGTTGCAATAAGTAAAGGGATTAACATCATATTTACCAGACACAAGTGATTTGTTAAGAATTTTGCAAGAAATCACTTGGGAACCAACATACAAATTAATCACAATGGATGTGATCTTGTTATACTCCAACATCCAAAATACAATTGGCATGGCATCATGTGAGTATTTCTTGAAAGAACAGAATATCCATTTTGCCAACCACAATGCAATGGTAATGGAAATGATCGCGTTGTGTCTGACCCAAAATGTTTTTATGTTCGGAGATAACATTTATCGGCAGTAGGATGGGGCAGCAATGGGATTTTCTTTTATTCCTTGTTATGATTGTCTCACAATGGGTTGGTGGGAGCAAAAGGTGGCATGGAACCCAAATAATGATCAACATGTGGAGAAGATAATATCATGGATGAGATATATAGATGATCTCCTCATAATATGGTATGGTTCTGTAGAAGAATTCAAGTCATATTTCAACATCCTTAACAACACCAACACCAACCTTCATTTCACATACAACATAAGTGACAACCGAGTAGTATTCTTGGACACTGAGATCTACGTTATAGAAAATAAGGTGCATACAACATTACACCGCAAAACCACAGCAAGTAATGCAACATTACACGCGGAGAATTTTCATCAAGCCACGTTGATCAAAAACATTTCATATGGAGAGCTATTGAGGATACAACAGATATGCTTGGAGGAACACGAATGGCAAAAACACAGTAAACAATCGATGCTCAGATTCAGAAAAAGAAAATACAATAAAAACTAGTTAACATCTTGTCTAGAAAGAACCGAAAAACAGTCAAGAACTGAAATAATAAAAAACAAAACGACACAGCAGGACAATGAAGAAGATGTAATTCGACTAATCACAACGTTTTCCATGGAATCAAAACAAATTGAAAAAATCTTACGAAACAATTGGAATATCTTGTGCTTAGACCCCACTATTGCAAAAGTCGTGAGAAACAAGCCGAAAATGACATACAGCAATGCGAAAAACCTTAAAGATGAACTAGTTCACACTCACTTTGAAATGAAAAAACAAAAGATATGGTTGGACATAAAAGGATTCTACAAGTGTTCTACTTGTAAAGTATGTCAGATTGTGCAAAATACGAATGAGATCTTAATGGCAAACCAAAAAAAGTGGAAAATCAACCACCTAATTAATTGTAAAAGTAAATATGTTATTTACATAATCGAGTGTCTCTGCAAACTCAAATATGTGGGGAGCATGGTTTGCGAACTGAAAAAGTGCATTCTGGAGCATGTGAGGGCAACAACAAACAGGGATCGTAGTTATGCTGTTGCAGAACACATGGAAAAATGCCATAACGGGGACTGGAAAAAATTAAAGTTCTATGCCGTGGGATGGTCGATTGCCATGTGAGAGGTGGCAATCGAGAAAGGATTTTGAGACAGAAGAAATCGCAGCGCATGCTGTCGTTTAGAACTTTGGTCCCCTATGGACTCAATAAAGTCGAGGAGATGTACTCACATTTATAGGGTGTGATTCAATCAACCACCTGGACTCATTTTGTTAACATCATAGAAATGTAATTAGGAGTATCAACAAAACCTCAAAGTTTGCCCGAGTTTTGAAATAGGTTGCATTATATTAATCTCTCTTTACCCCTTGAAAGGATTGGTAGTTACAAATATATAGTAAAAGATGTCAGAATTGATAAAATGTGACGACCAAAGGAATTGATGAATTTTAAACACAAACCACAAACTAATTATAAATGTTCAGCCATGAAATAGATGAACATCTTGTCATAGGTTTTAACGGATTTGAAGTACGGCCCACTAAGGGGCAGGTATTGTAAATTGAAAGATTAATTGTTATTTCACTGCATTTCACAAATGAAGTTATTAGCAATTTTGCCCACTGGAGGGCTGGCTGTATAATCAAAATTGAGATATGTGGTTTATTTTAGAACCAGAAGGACTAAAGGTAAACATTAATATAAAGTCACATAAAATTATTTGATTTTCACAAACACTGTTTTTTCACTAATATCACTGTTTATATGCACAAAACGAACGCACTACAACCACCAGGATGCAAAGCGCTAATCAACCAGGATGTGATGTAACATCCTGTGGTATATTGAAATAGAGGTATAGTTTGAAGCATTTGTCACCCGTGAAGAAGGTCTGTGGATAGACGGAAACGCGTAGGGTTGGTGGGCTTGTCGGCAAATGTTGTTGCCTCAATAAAAAACAGAAATTGCAACACGAACTAGCCAGTGAGTGCGTGTGGAATCTTTCCGTGAGGAATACTGAATGCAATATATATATATATATATATATATATATATATATATATATATATATATATATATATATATATATATTAGAGAGAGAGAGAGAGAGAGAGAGATAATATATATATATATCTGCACACACACACACCCCCACATCTATATTATTCAGAAGTCCCTTGCACCGTCGGTTTGTCATTTTCTTCCCATATTAAAAGTAAAGCTCCAGCTGAGCACGGGGCTTGTAAATAAGCCCCCTAATGTGAAATGCTGGGGGAATTCACATGTAACCTATCCTGCAGGTCCAATAAATTCAGGGCAAAGGTGGACAGCAAAGCTTAGTGAATTTGCCCTGCATTGATGGCATATACACTGTGGGTCAATCAATGACCAGTCGAAAGTATTTTTCACTAGCCTCTGCAATGAAAATTACTGTGGCATTATCTAGAGCAGTGTGATGTTTAATCATCATCCAATATAATACAGTAATGCCAGTTCTAACCTTGGCTAATGCAGTGGTGTTTCTTAAAGGACTTGTAACTTGAGGAGAAGTTTGTATTTCAGGAGTGAGCCTGACACAAGCATTTGTCGGTCTTAGGATAACAGAAAATCAAGGAAATGGCAAACATTTGCCACAGAGATTCTCCCTGTATGCTCCTTTTTGATGAAAAATCTCAGAGACAAATCTAAAGATCACTCTAGACAGACTTAATATTAGTTCTTGCTGTGGTCACACAATTAGATCTGGAAAGATGAATTAATACTGTGATACACAAAGAGTAATGATAATAAAACCATTGCTGCCAGACACATCACAGTATACTCTCATGATTAAATGCACCTGAAGGTGCAACATGACTGAAATTAATTTAATTCCAATTACATAAATATAATTTCTATCCTTTACTAAACATTTAAGTGATTGTGTGTCATGGTAAAAACTTCAGGTGTGAGGTGGGCAACATTTACATTTATCTATTTATTAATTCATGTAGCATTATATAGCATTGTGCATCACCATTTAATAGACCTAGGGCATTAAAGAACATGGAATGGACAAGTGTTTCTGAGATGACTTATTGCAGGTACACGTTCATTTCAGTTTTGTGAAGTACAGCTTTGGAAATTACCTTGAATTATTCACTTTTTCAATCACATTAAGCAAAACAGTAATTTGTAGTGTACGAGTTATTTGCTGGTTAATTAGACAATTCATGTGAGTTGTATTAATTGCTGCTACTTGACCATTTTAATCTATTGTTTTTCCCACTAGGCAATGTTCACTGCCTGTGAACTGGGTATCTTTGACCTGCTGCAGGAGTCTGGTGCTCCCCTGTCCTCGGCTACAATTGCTGAGCGTCTGAATGCCAGTGCCGATGGGATGGAAAGGTTACTCTGCACATGTGTGGGATTAAAGCTCCTAGAAACTGAAATGAGCAATATGGAAGGTAAAACCATTAAGATCCAAACCTTTATCAAATCAGACATTGTATTACAATGTAATTCAAAATATAGGAATTTATGATCACCTGCTGTAGTATTCTTGCAGGGGCAGATCCTCCGTTATGGCAGAAGAGCGTCGTCCCACTATTCAGTAAGCCTAGGTGGAGTTTGTGGAGTTCTGCTACGTGTGTGAGAAAGTGGCTCTGTATATACTGTCCCTTAATAGGTACAGGGTGTTGAGAGTCCACAGTCCTCCAGGGTTTGGCAGAGGCTAAAGTTAGATATAACCTTACTCTCTAAAGTGGTAGCTTGGTCGAGCAGTAAGGCAGTATCAGAGGACAGTATAAAGCATTTGTTGTACACACTCAGTCAGCAAATGGTCTCACACACTCAATAACTGAACTCTAGGCCAATGGTTATATATAAAAAATATATGCTTGTTTTATTTTAGAACCACACTTGGATTTAAAATATACTTTCTCAGAATGAGATGTTTCATATAAATACTTTTGCAATATGCAATTGACTTTTGTAAACAGTTACAAGTGTTTGCAATAGGCAACTCTATTTTAAACACAACAATGCATTGAGCTCAATAGAAAATTCAAGTTATTTGCAACAGATTACTTTTTAGATTACTTTTGGAATTCCAGGACTGGATCCTAGATTCAGTCCTGGGTCAGTACTCAGAATCAAGTGATGAAAGTCGACTTAATTACTGTAATGATTGTTAAACAATATTTAGCTATTTTTAAAGTTGACACTTAGAAAATATTTCAAAGAAAACAGTCAATGATTCCCTATGGAAGAAAATTCAAGTTCCAGGTACAGTATGTTCTCGTTACTTTTGTAATCCAGTACTGGGTGCCTAGACTCAGTACTGGGACCTTTATCCAAAACAGGTAAGTAATTACGTTTTCAGATATTATACGATTTTTGAAGAATATTTAAAGATTGCAGAAATCAACACAGAAGAAATTTCACAGAAAAACAGTCAATGATTTCCTATGGAAGAAAATTGGGTTACGGATAAGTACAGTTGTAAGTATTTTTCAGAGTCAGTGCTGGGCACCAAAATCCAGCACTGGAGCTCACCTAAGAGCAGGTGAGTAATTTCGTTTTCGTTACTCGGCTGATTTTTGGTGAATATTTTAAGATTTGAAAAGTCCACACTTAAAAGAAATTTCAGGAAAAAGCCAGTCAATGTTACCCTATGAGGAAAATAGAGTTATCAGTTTAAGGGTAAGTACTCGACTGGCAGAGTTGAGGTTCTGGGCATAGACTCAGGGGTCCCCCAGGGTCAGGTAGCTACAGTTGGTTCACCCTCAGCGACTCTAGGGCAGCCGGGTGCAGAGAGAGTTAGGCCCAATGTTATCCTATGAGGGATAGGGGGGCCTTGGTTGGTGGCTGCTGACTGGCAAGCCACGTGGCTGTGGGAGCTGGGCTCCTGGTCACTTACTCAGGGCAAGTGGGGAAGTACGTAGGTGTAGAGTTTTCACTGCCAGGGCCACTCGGGCGGCTGGGTGCAGGGTGCTTTTGAGCCTTCGGGCGCTCAATTGATTTCAATGGGAAATCTCCGGTTTAGAAAAAGACTGCAAGCTCGGGGACGAGCACTCTTCAGGTGCCACCACCACTTCGAGAGGTAAGTTGGGTAGTTGGAGGATAGGTAGGTACCCGGGGATTGGGCACAGGGGGCCGTGGGGCGTGCAGGGGTGCCTTTTGGTGTCTGGAAATCTTACCCTCTGTTGATCGTGGTAGGGGGGGCACCTTGTTCTGAGGCTGCAGGCTTCTTCGGGAGTGTCGAGGGAGGTCCTTGGGTGCCGGACTCGGGGTCACAGTTGCCGTGGGGTCGCCCTCGGGGTCTTTGTTCACTCCGGCACTGGCCAGGCTTGGCTGGTGCAGAGTGTGCTGTGTTCGCGGTTCCAGGCTGCTGCCAGGGATTAGAGGTAGATTTTGAGGAGAGCCTCTACTCATGGGAGTCCCAGGGGCTTAGAGCCAAAAGGTCGCCAGGTCCTCCGGGGTTTGTGAGCTTGCTTGCCACAAGAGATGCCGGGTTGGAGCAGGAGCAGGTTCGAGGGTCGACAGGCCGGTAGGGCTGGGGCCAAAGCAGTTGGTGTCTTCCTCTTTTTAGCAGCTGCAGGGCAGGTCTTCTTTCTTCTTGCTCTTCTTTGTAGTTTTGAATCTGGAATCCGGAGAAGGAAGGTTCAGGGTGCCCTTAAATAATAGATTTAGGGGTGTTACAGGTAGGTGAAGGGCAGGGACCAATGGGTCCCTGTCCTGGGGTGAGTACACCCCCTATCCTGCCTCTCTCCTGTGGGAGGGGGGCAGTAGCCTAGTCCTGATAGGGTAGGGCTCCCCATCTTCAAGATGGCGAGAGCCCGGAGATGTGCTTCACCTCGCCTCCCCCACCTGAGGGGTGGGATTGGCAGGCTGGCACATCCCCTGTCCTTATTTGGGGTTTCCGGCCAAAGCTTCCCGCCAAGAGTGGGGGGTTGCAGTGGCCTGGGGAAGCTCACAGAGGCGGTATGCCTTTGAAGCTTCCCCCTGCCCATCCTGAGGGGGGGACCAAAAACTTCTGCTTCGCTACGCGGAGTTCCACAAGCGGCGGAGTGCGCTTTGTCATGCCTGGTCGCATTAATTTTCACCTCCGGGTGTTTGGCCTGAACCGGAAAATCAACACTAATGGCACCATGCACAGCGCAAAAACAACAATTGATGGACAGAATGCAGAACAATGTCATACATTCACCCCAGTACAGAGATCTGGGCCTAAATCCATCGTTTTTTTGCTCACCATGCCATTCCAGTTTGAACCCAGCCATATGCAAATCAGTCTTGACCCTGTGCCCCATGGGAACAGTCCAGCCCGAACTGCCAAGCCAGGTCCTCCCTGGACTGGAAACAAGCATCCTAGGACCGCTTTCGGGCTTTCAGCCCTCGTCAGCCACGATAGCTTGATTCCAGTGGCATGGAGAGCACGGGACTCACGTCTGAGCATACCCTTCCCACTCGGGGTGACAAATGCAAAAACAACAATTGATGGACAGAATGCAGAACAATGTCATACATTCACCCCAGTACAGAGATCTGGGCCTAAATCCATCGTTTTTTTGCTCACCATGCCATTCCAGTTTGAACCCAGCCATATGCAAATCCGTCTTGACCCTGTGCCCCATGGGAACAGTCCAGCCCGAACTGCCAAGCCAGGTCCTCCCTGGACTGGAAACAAGCATCCTAGGACCGCTTTCAGGCTTTCAGCCCTCGTCAGCCAGGATAGCTTGATTCCAGTGGCATGGAGAGCACGGGACTCACGTCTGAGCATACCCTTCCCACTCGGGGTGACAAATGCAAAAACAACAATTGATGGACAGAATGCAGAACAATGTCATACATTCACCCCAGTACAGAGATCTGGGCCTAAATCCATCAGTTGACTGTGGTGAGTGCTTGCAATGTTTAACACTCCGTCCATCATTTCCTTTGGTTTTTATCATGCACAGCGCAGCACAAGAGGGCACTGCTTCTTTTCTGCTGCTCAAGTAGATTTTATACTAGAGCGGAAAATGTTCTCAATGCGAACAGCAGGTTCCTCAATGTGAGCAGTCGCAACCACCTGAGAAATTCGACCGCCCGCATTGAGAAATCTAGCTGGGTGGTGGATTTTTCTCGCATTCGCTCGCCAACTTGACGTTGGGGAGAGCGAGCGAGAAAAGAATCTCACCAAGGGTTTAATTTTCCTTGTTCATGCTCTCCAACTTGACGTTGGGGAGCACAAGCGAGGAAAATATTAGTGGAATAGAGTTTTCAGAACTCTGCGTACTCTGCGGTGCAGGAAGTATTTAAAACTCCGCGAACGGAGCAGAGTTCACCGCTTTGGCTTACAGTTGAGTGGTAGAAGATTTAAACACATGAAAAATGTAATGAAAATTAAACAATTTTATAATCATTGTATTTTTCATCTGACCCCGCAGGCTGCCAGTTGGCTGTCATAGGGCTGCAGGGCCATACAATTTCATGACAACAGTAGGGAAGAGGAGTGATGGGAACTGCTAAGTGTGCATGCTACTTTTTCTACCCGTCCTAGGACAGCCAAACCAACATGAGCATTTTTCCAAACCGAGCTGTGTTGCACAGTTGGGTGGAGAAAAGGCACAGGCTCCCAGGTCCTGTTTGAGTGCCAAACCATGCCGCTCCCACTAATCCCAGTACTTCTCCCATGCTGGGTAATGATGTTGCCAGCTTGAGAGCAGAGCCAGGATTGGCATCTGGGATACTGTGCAATGTGCACCAGCCCGAGTCGAGGACCAGGAGAGAAGCAAGGCAGCTGCCGCAGCTGCAGGTAAGCAATGTTTTATTCTTTTATGTGTTTTAGATTTTTGGATAAATTCCATTGCCCCACCACTTCAGATTCCAAGCAGCTTCCACTGTGTGGTACTACTTTGCCTATGCTTAAAAGTCTGTCTCTTCTGTGTGGGGTTCTCCTCTGAGAGTGCATAGAGCTTCACAGACCTCGTTCTCCCTGTGTGACTGGCAAAGTGGAAGGGTCTGAAAATGGGAATATCTATTACAAATTGGGAGAAGGAAAGGAGATACTAAGGAGGGACACAATTAGGGACATTCAATTGTAAAACACATCTGTACTAGTGCACAGACTTACCCACCCAGAGATATTGCAAGGGAATCACATAGAAAAGAACAAAAGCAGAGAATAACACTACCAGACCAACCATAGCAACTACCAAAATGAAAGATAAATATAAGAAATATTGTCATATAACGTAAGGCATCGCATTCTCCCATATACATCACACTGTAAAAATATTAAAACAATAATTATAAAAAAAAGAAGAAAATACAAAAATATATTAATGCAAAGTAATAGTCTCTAACTGCTAACAATGATGACACTTATAAAAATCATACTATAAAAATACACCTAAAAGATGTAAATGCCTAGAAAATCAAAAACATCCACATTGTTAATGAATTTGAAAATAAAGACTTATCTCACATCTAGCACTACTGTACACATACCCAGACACATTATATCACACTTTATGTTTACATCTCTTGCAGCACAAGGGAAGAGCGTAAAGTCCAGGGTGCGGTCCCTATTTTAATGCTCTCAATAAACTTTATGAAGCATCACTCTATTTTAACTAAGCCTGGAAGAAGACATCATTTAGTGTTACCATACATTTCTGTGAAGTAGCTTGCATGTGTGCCCATGTGCTGTTATTGTCCCATCTTCCAGAAAACGTCATAACAGTATTTGAGACGGCAAAAACTTTTTCCACTAGTGCACCGTTTGATGGTAAAAAGTTAATGCAATATCAGTTGCTTTATTATATACTTTTAATTTGATATTTATCAGGTGTGTATTATTTTCCACAGGTGACATCTGTTTTCCTATGCCTATCAGTTCATAGTTCTCTGTTACATACGGTATGATGAATAACATTTTGGTAGATTTACCCCTAAAATAGACCCAAAATGTTATTTGTAGTAACTTTATGATAATATGTTGAGTTGTACATATTTCCCGTAGGCAAATGAGTGGGGGGAATACTCCTCCTACTAGACATCAATTTCCGCTCAGAATTGCCGGACTTCAGGTTAATGCCTGTGTGTAGGGGTAAATCTATATATGCAGAATTTTGTGCCCATAAATTTACCTTTGGGTATTGGGCCCCTAGAGAATAGTAATTATTCGAAATGTTACCACAGTTGTTCATGTAAAATGTTGTGTATGCTCACTCTATTTTTGTGTTAGATCATTTGCACACCGATGTCAGTAAATGCTGCAGTGGCAAAAGCTACAGAGCTATATTTGCTACTTAGACCCAGTGGGATTTGTACATATTTCTGCTTTGTGAATTCAATCAGGCAAAGCAGGAGGCCATGATGTTGAAAAGATTAAACACGGAAAATTATCCCGAAAACATTTATTGGATCTCGAAAGCTAGTAAACACATTTACTATTTAAGCATTGACAAAGTCAATAATGTCTTCTTTTTTGAGTAGTGTAAGCCCAAAGTGAAAGGCTACATCCATGAAAACTTTAGATATAAAAACATGTTATGCAGAGAGTTTGCACTCATGCACCCACAAACAACACACAGACCAACAGACATTCAGGTACCAAATGTACACAAATTAATTTACAATGGAATACACAAACACACATGTAAAGAGAACACACATTAAAAGCAAGCATGCAGTCCAACACAAAACACTTTGGACAATAATGGTCAATTACGAGTTCCGCAGTCCGGGAACTGCCTTACCCGTGGTTGGGATTCAACCACCACAACCTCGGCAGTCCAACTGCCGTATTACGAGATTGTTGGATTGCTTTTGCAAAGACTGCTGACGAACCACCAACACTGCCAGTCATCCGTAGGCCACTGCAGACCATCATGGCTGTGGTCAGGGAAAGCAGCTGCCATAGGGCAGTACAGAGAAGTTCACCTCTGTCGGTATTACGAGTTAGCTTTCCGACATGCCGACCGCGGCAGTGGGACCACTAGCTTCAAGTTGACCGAATCTAAGGATTTGGGGCCCATACTCCTCCCTTTCCTGTTCTACCCATTGGAGTTCAACATGGATCTCTTTCTTTGGGTCCTACATTCACAGCAGCATCTTCACCATGAAGAATATGACACTGTTTGTGGAGATAAACAGGTAAGTCCATTTTGTGCCCTACACCAATTGACTGGACTGCCCACAAATGGGCCAGACTCCGGCAATGAGTAGGTGGTATTTTTTCACATGTATAATGCAATGTATATATTTAACACATGTGCAGTCGAAATATACACACCTGCATCAATAAATAGGGAAAACCATTGACCGCTGCCAGGAAGACCGCCATTGGTCCCGCGTTTACTCGTAATACGGTGGTTAGAAGACCCCCGCCCCTGCAGTCTTCTAGACACTGTGGCATTCGGACAATCAGACCGCCAAACTCCTAATCAGACCCTAAATATGAATTACGTAAAACTCGGGGGAGAGGTATGTACTGCACCTGATACCTACTATTATCTCAGTGTGCAGTGTTTACCAGGTATCTGAATGCAAATGAGGTCTACTATGTTGTTGCAACATTTATAGCACCAGCACCAAACTCTGCAGGCTTTACCTCTCTTCTTGGCATTGGCCCGCCATAATACATCTGCACAGGAAGTGGCATCACTACTAGCCTAATCCTTACTTCAGTCAACTCCTCAGGGTCTCCGAGTACCCTGGAGGTTCCAGCAAAGAAAAGACATGGGCAAGGGTGTTGCCTGTTTTGGCCTGTTAGGATCTAGAAGGACCTTGGGCTAGAAATCTTGCTAGACCGAGATCCACACAGTAAGGTATAATCAGGTGCCTCACCCAGCACTGCGTACTTTGAATCCCGAATATCAGTTCCAGACCAAGGCAACACAAACACTCCCAAAGCATCCTCACAATACATACCTTCAACATTTTGCACATCCAATTAGTTACCACACACCCTCAAAATATAAAACACACATTCCAACTGAACCCCATGAATTCTTGCCCTGCAGTACTTCACACTCTAGACCTGGCATAAGCAACTCTCTCTTCATCACAAATTCATGGTTCCCTCCCACATCCTCAAACATCCTATACATTATCAGTCCAAACACTACAATATCCATCATGTGGTCTGAACATACAGGAAAATAAAAGGGCTCACTGCCATTCACAAGTAATCCTGGACCAGCACCCTAGACAAGCAAGCAACACTTAACTCCTTGAAGTCCCATGAGTTATGGTGGGATCAGGGAAGGGTATGGCCTTCTGTGTAAAGGGACTTCGCATGTCTGCAGAAGGAAAACAAAATGTTAGAGTAATAGAGCACATGGTTATCAAACACAAAATAACAGCCAATCAGAGTAACTGAAGAATAGCATCCTGGGTAATTTCAGCAGCCTGGTGGCATTCATAAGTTGCCTTGCAATTGCTTAGTTGTATTGTTTCTGCAAATTATTAAATTGTCACCAAAAACATTTTAAAGATAAATTAATTTATTAAGACAAAATTCAGAATCAGTAACTTACAAACTTCATACAGTGTAATGTAATGCAATTTAAGCTCAACACCAATAGAGCATGTTTTAGAGAAATATTTTACCTTCCACAGGGTTTTGCTGGAGTTAAATGTTTGAGCATAAAAACGGGTTAAGCAAGTCTATAAACATTCAACTAAATAGCTGTTAGTGAGCAAATTTAATTTATTCTGTCAGGTCTTTCAAAACCATTTAAGGCAATAGGTTTCTTTCTGTAAATACCAACAACAAATATACAATCATTGTTTGGCTTTTGATTTACCACAAGAAAGAACAGTGCAAGGTAAAATGTATTAACTTATGCACAAAACCTTTTGTACGGAGACTGAATAATTTCAAGTGTGTTTGCTCTTCTTCTCCTTGTCCCAATTTCTTTTACTATAAACTTACACATTAGAGATGTACTACTCCTCAAAGTATGGTTCATAATCTAGCATCAGACCCCACTCCTTCCATATGGGTCCAACCAACCACTGGCATGCCATTTCTGACTTTCGGCAACACAGATATCTACAGATGTCAGGGTACAACCAGGAGTTAATTGATTACCTCTTGAATCTCTTCATCACATCAACCACCCAGCATGCCCACACCACCCTCATGGATGACTTAAACTTCCCAGAAAAACAAACTCAAAAAAACAAGAGACACCTTTGACACTTCAGCAACACACTCAACATGATACTGTATATCACTCAGCCACCCCTCTTCAGGCCACATCCAGGAAATTGCCTGTTTTACATCATCAATAATTTACTGCAAACCACCAATATTCCTGGAATGAAATGAACATCTTCCCAAAGTCCCTCAGAAAAATACACTGACAGTTCATCCCATCATCCAAAGCAAAGCAGTATACCCACACCATCAAAAAAAGACATGAACCAAAGCAGAACACTTTTCAAGACAACCACATACTTCTTTCAATCCCCTGCCTGACCCACCTATCCAAAATTCCACAGGCAAACACAGTGTCATCCACCTCTTCTTCACATTGAAAAAGACACTACAGAATACTGACAGAATTAACTCTTCATCTCCTATTATGCCCACTCTTTCGCATAGAATACCCCAGAGGTCATCCTTCAAACTATATCTCTCACAAATGTTACCAACATACTCAACTCCTCAAAGCAAACTCCTAAGAAGATGATGCCTTACCCTTGTACTTCATCAAAGATGTGTCTATAGAAGCTCGCTCACCCCTGCTCACCATTGTTAATGGCTCCCTCACTCAAAGCATCTCCCCAGAAGCTTTAAGACACGGGCTATCTTCTCACATCAACAGAAATATATACTCAACCCTTAGGACATTGCCAAACATCAGCCTATCACTCTACTAAACATGTTTGGCAAGAGCATTGAAACAGCAGTGTGCACTCAACACGCATATCACATCAATGCTAAACGTCTTCTGCATTTCTACCAATCTGGCTTTTACTCACACTGAAGAATGAAATCATCTACTTTACACATTGTAGACAACACCCTCCTCTCTGCAAATGAAGATTACCTTTTCCTTCTGATGTTGCTGCACTTCTCAGCTGCCTTCAACACAGTTAACCATGCAATTTTAATTTGTACTCTGACATCTCAAATAGGTTTTACCACCTATGTTCTTCATTGGTTCTCCTCCTACCTTTCTGTCTCTGCAGTTTGTTGACATGGGCACCCCCGTGGTCTAAAAACACCCCTATCCCATAGCAAAGGCCCTCACAGTTCCATACGGTCTCCCCTCATGCTTCAGCCTTTCAATAGAGCCCATTCGGGCTCTACTGGCAGATTACAACATAAAAACTAACCAATATACTAATGATACACCACTATAAATTAATGAATGAATTAAGAGATATTTATAGAGCGCAATTGTTGCTTAAGAAGAAGCATTCTGGCGCACTCAAGAGACAGGTTGGAGTGGGGGGTTACAGCTCACCGAACCGCATGGCTACAACTCGGCCTTGAACAGGCTTTTAAAGAAAATATAGAACAGAGGGAGGGCATCCCAGAGACCATTCCAGAACCAAGAAAGACCTGCCTTCTGCTCTGGATCTGCGATATCTGGAGATGTACAGGAGGTTGAGATTAGATAAATGTGGAACCCTTGCAGGAGAGTAAGGATGGAGCATGTCCTGGATTCATCTGGAACCCTTTTATTGGATAGCTCTGTGAGTGATCAACAGTGCTTTGAACTGTATCCTGGAATTGATTGATAGCCAGTGGAGATCTTTGAGTTCTAGTCTGATAGACTAACATTTGGGAATATTCAGTATAAGCCTTGCTGAGCCATTTGTACACATTGCAGATTGGATACCAAACACTGGGGTGCCCTAAGTTGAGTATGTTGGCAAAATCCAGCCTGGAGGTGATAAGTACATGTACAATCTCCTTGCGGGTGTCTAGGTGTAAGTATTTTAACAGCTTTCTCAAGCATTTTAAGACCGAAGTAGGTGGCTGCGTAGCTTTGATGTGGGGCTTGAAGGAGAGGGTGGTGTCTATCATGACCCTCAGGTTTGTAACAACAGTAGAAGGGGAGGGGGCCAGCTCTATGTCAGTAGGCCAGAGGTGCAAAGCGTCGAGATGGGTTGAAGACTCAAAAATCAAAATGTTTGCTTTACCGGAGTTAAGTTGTAGGCAAGTGTTATGCATCCATTGAGCAATGAACTTGAAGCAGCCCTGAATATAACCAAGTACAGTGTCATTGATGTGCTGGAAGGCCAGCATAAGCTGAGTGCCATCTGTGTAGGAGACAATGTTCATACCCCAAATTTGGGCAACTTGATCTAGTGGGGCCAGATAGTTGTAAAAATGATTTGGGCTTAGTGTTGAACCCTGAGGGACACCACAGTTTATGGCTCTAGATTGAGAGGCGAAGGATGAGAGGAACACTGCTTATTGCCTATCTTCTAGGAAGGAGCGGAGTCATTGATAAGCTTGGCCCCTGATGCCCACCTCCTCCAGCGATCAGGTGAGACACAGTATCGAAAGCGGCAGAGAGGTCCTGTAAGATGACCACCACTTTCTGCTCTGAGATGGGGTTGCCTCTGATGTATTCGGTAACTCAAAGATGGTCTAGTTCTCCACTGAAGCTGACCCGGAAAGCCAACTGGGACAAGTGTAGAATCGTATTCTTTCCACATAGCAGCTGATCTGACAATTCACCTGGTATTCTCAATGTGAGGGAGAAGGGCGATAAGCCTATAGTTGCTCAGGGGATGCGGGTCGGGATTTGCTTTCTGTAGCAGTAGGATCACCAGTGTTTTTTTTCCAATTTAGAGACACCATTTTGCATTTTAGAGACAGATTGAAGAGGGCATTGATTTGCGGATTAATAGCAAGGGGCAGCCTTGGTGAGCATAAAGGATGGGCAGCTGTCTAGCGACAAGCCGGATTTGATTTTACAGATTATTTACTCTGAGTCCTCTAGTGAGATTGGCTCAAACAAAGCAAGCAGAGTCACCTTCTTGTCTGCAGGGATGGGGTGGTAAATCAGGTTATGGGAGGGTCAGACTTCTTACTAAACGAAAAAGGAGATTTTTTCCCCTTTGGAGTGGAAAAATAAGGAAAGGTATTTGTTGGGAGTGTATGATGACAGGAACAAGAATGATGACAGGAACGGACGTCGGAGCACACTTCTTTTATTGACCATCCACTCTCCAAGGCGCAGCCTGGAAACACAACATTCTAAGGTCGTCTGCCAGAGAATGAGATGAGAGCATATTTTGTTAGCAGGCCACTGGCTGCGAGGAAGTTTTAATGATGTTATAAACTGCGGCAGCAATTAGCGAAGATAGGAAAGCAATTTTGTTTTTTTAATATTTCTCCAGAACTGTTTGAGGGCAGTGCTCTAAGCCCTCTCGTCCTCTATGCCATAGTTCCTATGCTACTCACACTCCAGTTGATTGCATAGGGAGTTGTTGAAGGAGTTGATTGCATCCTCCATTCTTTCAGAGGTGATAACCTCTCTCTGCGATCTACTCTAGGAAATTCCACCAGGGTCTAGATATCTTCTTGGGCTTAGTAGGGCCACGTTGGACTGAGGAAAATGATAAATGAATGGGCACAAGAAAAGGATCTGTCCAGACTAGTGGAAGGGGGGGTCTCCAACTATAAGGAGGGGAATGTTAGAGAATATCAGATCCAATGTGTGTCTACCTCTGTGGGTGGCCCCTTTACCATTTGGTGAAGGTTAAGGTCACACAGAACGTCTCTAAAGTGCTCTGCGGGTCTACAGTCAGGATAATCATTGTGAATATTAAAGGCTTCAAGGGCTAAAAAGTTGGAATACTGTAGCTAGAAAGGGGTAAGTATTGTGACAAGTATGTCAAGGGCTGAGGCAGGAGCTTTAGGAGGGCAGTAAACTATTACCAGAAAGGAAGAAGTTGGGGGAGATATGGAGGGAAAAGACCAGATCCTTAATGATGTCTATGTCACTGAGCTTCATGAAGGTGCAACTAAAAGAGGAGCGGTGTATGATGGTGATCCCACCACCCATTCCGGCAGCCTGATCAACATGAGTGATCAAAAAGCCTTTTGCAGATGCCAGGGCAATGTCTTGGCCTGAGTGCATGTTCAGTCAGGTTTCTTTTAGGAAGAGGATGTCTCTTGAATTGTCATTTAGCAGGTCCCAGATGTGAGTTTTATATTGATGATGGGATCTTACCTTGATTAGCCTGATTTGGATGCCATTTGAGGAGATTGGAAAGGATATCTTACCATGCGGTTGGTGCACTTGGGCTCAAAGTGGCCCCTGGGGTACCACATGGAGTGGGCCAATAAGACTTACAGCTGACGCAATAGGTTGAGCGACAGGTCTGCTAGGTGTCAAACAGCAGGGTGCCGCAGGTTTCAGGGTGGAGGGCCAACAACGAATCCTTACAAAGTGAAGTCTCTGGGGTAGGGTAGGGAGGAAAAGGGCAACTTAACTGGCACTGGTCACGCTTCAGATGAAGACAGGCTTGCCTTTGGTGCTCCTTTGGTGTGCCAGCAGCACATCCGCATGCCAAGTGCCATGAAATAGGCTGGGAGAGCTCTAGTAGCCCCTCCCACCTCAAACTTCTCATGCGCTAACCAGGCGATAGGGGAGAAATGGTAGCAGAGTGTGGATCAGGAACTAAATAAAGTGCTTGTGCAATGGCGCTCAACCACACTAATTGGTATTAGCAGCAGTCACTATTAGCAGTAATTGTCTGAAGAATATTTAACATAAGCCTTTCACAGTTGAGCACGCCTCGGCAGTGATTCCCATACTCGTTCCCCTGGAGACCGCAACTCAAAGTGTGACTACGAGCCCTTCAACCCCTCCAGACCATGGGGCAATTCTGAACCTCATTTAAAATACTACGATTCATTGAGTTAAAATTGCATGTATTATAGTGCACACACAGTAGGTGTGGCACATCACTTATCACTAATTATTTAGTTACCTCACTGTTTAGGTCAATTAGCATGGAACGCACAGGGTTGGCCCTTGTGTGGTCCTGAGGAAGAGCCGTGGAGAGGCTCGAAACATGTTGACCAACACTAGAGACTTTTAACTCATTATGGTTACATCGTTCTCTAATACCCCTGCTTTTAATATACCGACTAGGAGCTAGAATAAAATATTTTGCCAACTAGCCAGGTAATTTTTAAAATGTCCATCCACTCCACTAGCACTGCCCTACACATAGTCTCTTATTAGTGCTCCTACATAATCTTGCAAGTCGAAGCACGCCTCAATCCGCAGCGGATTGAGAGGACCACAATGATGAAGCATGTCACCAGTGGGAAACCCTGGTGAGTGAGGAGACTCAAGAATTGTTCTTTCTTGTCTAAAACCAGACCTTCCAGCTCAACTTGATTTGGGGTCAAACATCACCCTAGCTAGGTTCTTTATCCGGTATTCCGGTGTTTCTATGTATATGATTGAAAGGAGGGTGGCCACAGCCTAATACCCTCTACCTCCCCCTGTTTTTGAAGTGTGTGTATTATTCCAAACAGTCCAAGTAATAAAAAGATAGACGGAGGGAGATGATGACAAATAGTATATCAAAGCAGATGAGCTGAAAAGAATACGATATTCTGTGAGAACCCCAACAGCATTGTTCAAGGCAGACAAGGCCCATTCAGGTGCAAATAAATCTCCTCCCACTACTCTAAATGCAGCCCAGCCCTGACTCATCCAGTAAAGGCAGGACACACCTCAACTCCCTCAGTGGCTGTCTGAAGAGAATGAACATCCCAAGCCCCTGTCACTCCAAAGCCAGACAGTCAACCCACAAACGCAGCAGAGGCACATAGGGTGACTAAGCAAGAAAATACCTACTTTCTAAAAGTGGTATTTTCAAACACAGAACATAAAAATCATCTCTACAAAAAAATGCATTTTTACATTCTGAGTCCAGACATACTAAACTCAATTTCCCTATTGTAGGAGAGTAGGATCTGCTTCACATGTTTACCCCCACTTTTTGCTGGTGATTCACTGTTTTTCGACTTTAGTCTGGCTGGGAACCTGCTATTTAGGGCCCCAGCCTAGCCGCTTCCTCTTTAAATTGATTGCATGTACTTTAGGTACACCACAGATTGGATCCTGAGGTACCCTTATGAGTCCCTAGTATATAGTATACTATGTACCCAGGGCATAGGTACCCCAGACCCATGTATTATGCCACCCCTGGAAGGCCACCCAAATGACACCACAAGGCCTGCTACTGCAGCCTGGGTAAGGTGGTGCATGCACCCCTTACTGAGGTATAGGCTCACTATACCTCACGCAACACTGCACATACAAACCTATCAATCACTCCTATGGCAGGCCTTAACAATCCTGAAGGCAGAGTGCTTGGTTATATGTGAGAGGGTGCCCAGGCATGAGCTGAGCCCCTCTGCAGCCTTCGGAATCTCTTCTCCAGGGTTGTCAGTGGTGCAGCCTGACCATATACTCTTAAGTTTATTATAACCCAACGGTAAATACTAATTTTGGATTGGCTTCACGGAAACATGCTGTGTTTGGTGTCAAACACCTTGGAATCATACCCCCACACCAGTAACTGGTGTAGGAGTATGATCCCACCCAGATGGAGAGACATGTCAGTACTGGTATACCCGGTAGAAACGTAACAGAGCCCTGTCATCACAAAATGGATGCTGCAGCCACAGACACGGGTCTGGCCTCCTGCTGCTGACCGAAATTCCGGCAGGGGAGGCCTGGACAATAGGTTTCCTGTCACAGGGAGGTGTAACCACCTCCCGGACAGGCTGATGTGTATTGGGGCTGGGTGGGAGCACTCTCAGAGTGCTTTGAAGTCCTGCACTGGGGGCACATTTGGTGTCCCTGTGCATAGTCCAGCTCTAAACGGTTCAGGGGCTTCTAGCCCCTGCTCTGGCGCGAAACTGGACAAAGGAAATGGTTGTAGCCACCCCTCTTTCCCAACCCTCCCATAGGTGGGTCCCCAGAGCTAGTCCAACCCCTTCCTAAGGTATAAGTAAGGAACCTCTGTACCCAGAGCTTTAGATATCCCTGGAAGAAACTCTGAAGCTGAATCCTGGATCTTCAACGCACTACTCAAGACTAGAGGACTGAAGAAATCTCCCTTGCGGGGTAAAGGAGTGACTCCCCTGCTTGGCAGGCACCAACGAAGCATTTTGTCGGTCTGAATTTCTGAAGCTCCTGCCGGACAGCGAAGTATTTGCAACCCAGTAAGAGGATTTCCAGACATCTCAGAGGCCGACCCAAGTTCTCAGCAAAGCTGAGACCCGCAACCCTCGTGAGTAGCGTGGAACCAGAACTCCTGGTCACCGTGCACTTTTGCAAGTGCATTAACTTCTCGACGTCTCTTGAAGTCGTGCTTTGGGTTACTTGTAGCCCCCACCTCGAGCAGAAAATCCACTGAAGATTGTCAGCATAGTCAACCTGAGTGACCCGTGGGCTGCCATTTTGTGTTTCCTCTCAAGGTCCCTTCGCGATCCCTGGTCTGTCAACTGGTGGGTCCCTGAGGGGGTAACTTTGGATTTCCTTGGGCTTCTCTGGTTTCTACTGATGTGCCCTGACTCCCAACTAAGTAGTGAGTCCCTCAGACCTTGCTGGTTTGCACCGAAGAATTTCCTCTCTTTCTGCGTGGGTTGCTGTTGCCAAGGCTTGTTGTGTTCAAACCTGGCACCGACACTGCAGCACTCGACATCCTTTGTGGGACAGCTCGAATCCAACTCCTGGTTGTCTTCGATGCCTCCTGGTCCCCGTGGCTGAAGAGTCAAGCTTCACCTTCTTCACCTGAAATCACCCGACATCGCTGGGCATCTGCCTATCGCCTTCCTGGTCACTGGCTAGTGACCCAGACTCTGTCCCCTCTGCTTTCAGGTTCTTCTCAACTCCGATCCAGACTTTGATCTCTTCGGACACTTCGCATCTTCCCGGCAGCAGCACTTCTTTGCCAGCACCCATTGAAATCAACGCCGCGACCCGACACCATTTGACACCTATGCACCGGCTTTCCTGGGTGAGGTATCATGAGTACTCTGGTGCTCCCGTGGGTGTTGACCCTAGAACTTCCTAAGTCCCAAAGGGTTTGGTCCTGACTCATTTCTAAGTGTCCCTAATCTTTAAAAATCTAACTGCGACTTTCCCCATAGAAGCTAACAGGAGCTCGCGGCTGTGTTGTCACACTGCACACGGCCCCTGTGGGTCCCCTGTGTCACTACCTTGGGTGGTTCCTTGGGGTCCCAGTGATTCTACAGGCTCTAGGCCTTGTATCTAGTTAAGTCATGGTTCTTATACCACTATTTTAGTAATATTTGAAGTGTAACTTATGTGTTTAGTCATAAATACATATTATATACCTGGTGTGGATGTCTTTCATTTAGGCACTCAAAAGATTATAGACTGGTAAAACAAGCTGCTTTACATTCCTCCAAGACTTAGCCTGAAGGCTGCTCTCCATAGCTACCACTAGGATAGCTTTCAAAAAAGGTTGTCTTTAACCTATAACCAATAAGGGGTTATTTGGACTGGCACAGGGTGCCCACTGTAACTATAACTAGTGGACAGCATATTTCAGGCCAACTTCTCACACCTATCTTGTCCCAATGGTAAGCTATGCTTATAAGATGTTATAAGTAAAACTCCCATTCTAGCCAAAGGGACAGATAACCGTACCATAGTGAAAAATAAAATGCACTGTCATTCACTACCAGGACATGACACACACACAGGTACATGTCCTACCTTTAACATACACAGCACCCTGCCCACAGGGGTACTTTGGGCCTACCCTAGGGGTGACTTATATGTAAGAAAAGGGAAAATTAGGGCCTGGCAAGTGGGTATACTTGCCAGGTTAACATGGCAGTTTCAAACTGCATGCAGACCTTGCAGTGGCAGGCCTGAGATACCTTTTCAGGGCTACTCATGTGGGTGGCACAATCAGCGCTGCAGGCCCAGTATTAGCATTTAATTTACTGGCCCTGGCACACCCTTTACCCTTTACTAGGGGCTTACCAGTAAATCAAATATGCCAATCATGGAAACACCAATTCTTAATAACAATTTAGAACAGGAGCACTTGCGCTTTAACGATGAACAGCAGTAAAAAATTGCGCAGAGACACTAAACCAGCAAAAACAGAGTCAAAACTGTGAGGTCATAAAGCAAAATGACAGAGGAAACATGCCAGAAGTTGCCAGGTCTAACATATGTACCCTCCAGCTGAAAGTTGGAGAACTATCCGACTACCTGGGAGTTCTCTTCACTAAGGTGGAAGAACCTGGATAGACCATCAGCGTTAGCATGTTCTGTGCCATGGTTATGTTTCACCATAGAGTCCATTCCCTGTAGGGAGATGGACCACCTCAAACGCTTTGGGATCTCACCCCTCATTTTCATCAACCATTTGAGGGATCCTGTCGTCTGCCTGAACTCTGAAGTGAGTCCCAAACAGGTAGGGTCTTAGCGTCTTATGTGGCCAGATCACAGCAAAGGCTTTTCTTTCTATGGTACTCCATTTCTGTTCCCTGGAGAGTAGTCTCCTGCTAAGAAAGACTTCAGGCTGGTCTAGGCCCTCTTTGTTCAATTATGAGAGCACCGCTCCCACACCATGCTCTGAAGTGTCGGTCAGCACTACGAATTCCTTGGAGAAGTCAAGTGCCTTGAGCACAGGTGCCTTGCACATGACTGCCTTCAGGGCATCAAAAGCTTTTTGGCAGGCCTGAGTCCAAATCACCTTCTTCGGCTGCTTCCTGGAAGTTAGCTTTGTTAAGAGGGCAGCAATGGTTCCATAGTCCTTAACAAATCTCCTGTAGTAACCATTGAGACCTAAAAAGTATCTCACCTCTGCCTGGGGCTTGGGGAGCTCTCAAGCCAGAAGAGTGTCCATCTTGGGCTGTAGGGGTGCCACCTGGTCGCTTCCTACCTGATGTCCCAAATATTCCACTGAGCTCTGCCTGTTCTGGCACTTATGTTATGTTCAAAATTTCTTATAGAGCGCACATACACCGATTGGTTTCTTGGCTCTGTACCTAGGATGTTGCTGGAGCCCTATGTGATTGGTCATTTGCTTAGATTTTAGGTGTATGCTTGGATAAATAACCATGCCTTAAGAAGCCTTCTGAATCTCTGGATATCGGTGCAAGTTCTGATGTCCACCGGGAGAGTGTTCCAGAATCTAGGTCCCAGTACTGCAAACCTGCATCCACCTGGTTTTTCCCGTTTGTAGGGGGGGAATAGCCAAGAGGTTCTTACTGGCCTTGACCATGAGGCCTGCCCTCTGCAGACCCTTCAACTCTTCCCAGGGGTGCTGCAAGTGTTCTTCCCAGTTGGAATTAAATACTGTAATGTGATCCAGGAAGGCAGCACTGAAATCCTCCAGTCCAGCCAACACCTGGTTGACCAACCTCTGAAAGGTGGCAGGGGGACACTTCAATTCAAAGGAATTGGTAATGCCCCTCTGGGGTTGGGAATGCTGACCTCTCCTTGGTTAAAGAAATCTGCCAGCACCCAGACGTCAAATCAAATGAGCTAAGGAAGTTGGCAGCTCCCAACTGATCAATGAGCTCATCAGCTCTGGGGATGGGGTGTGTGCCTGTCCTGGTGATAGCATTTAGCCCAGAGTAGTTCACATAAAACCGCAGTTCTGGAGTGGTACTGGGTGCACAAAATCCGATTGGCCGCACTCTGCTCGTCCTACCAGCATGTTACCCCAAGGAACTGTGGTCCATGTAGTGGCGACGGCGATTACGCCTGTGCCAAAAGTGTTCGAAGAAAGCAAGTGTCGCATTAGCCATCCCTGGACACGTGTTTCGAGGTAGTTGCCTCTCGTCAGCAGGGAGTAGGTGAGTGTGTGGGGTTGCCGCGTAGACTGCCAAAAAAGTATTATCAGGTAAAGTACCACTCATGGCGCGCAGGTGCTGGTCCGGGGCTCATCAGCCCAATGGCTCAAGGGAGCCTAAATACACAAAATCCGATTGGCCGCACTCTGCTCGTCCTACCAGCATGTTACCCCAAGGAACTGTGGTCCATGTAGTGGCGACGGCGATTACGCCTGTGCCAAAAGTGTTCGAAGAAAGTAAGTGTCGCATTAGCCATCCCTGGACACGTGTTTCGAGGTAGTTGCCTCTCGTCAGCAGGGAGTAGGTGAGTGTGTGGGGTTGCCGCGTAGACTGCCAAAAAAGTATTATCAGGTAAAGTACCACTCATGGCATGCAGGTGCTGGTCCGGGGCTCGTCAGCCCAATGGCTCAAGGGAGCCTAAATACACAAAATCCGATTGGCCGCACTCTGCTCGTCCTACCAGCATGTTACCCCAAGGAACTGTGGTCCATGTAGTGGCGACGGCGATTACGCCTGTGCCAAAAGTGTTCGAAGAAAGTAAGTGTCGCATTAGCCATCCCTGGACACGTGTTTCGAGGTAGTTGCCTCTCGTCAGCAGGGAGTAGGTGAGTGTGTGGGGTTGCCGCGTAGACTGCCAAAAAAGTATTATCAGGTAAAGTACCACTCATGGCGCGCAGGTGCTCGTCCGGGGCTCATCAGCCCAATGGCTCAAGGGAGCCTAAATACACAAAATCCGATTGGCCGCACTCTGCTCGTCCTACCAGCATGTTACCCCAAGGAACTGTGGTCCATGTAGTGGCGACGGCGATTACGCCTGTGCCAAAAGTGTTCGAAGAAAGTAAGTGTTGCATGAGCCATCCCTGGACACGTGTTTCGAGGTAGATGCCTCTCGTCAGCAGGGAGTAGGTGAGTGTGTGGGGTTGCCGCTTAGACTGCCAAAAAAGTATTATCAGGTAAAGTACCACTCATGGCGCGCAGGTGCTGGTCCGGGGCTTGTCAGCCCAATGGCTCAAGGGAGCCTAAATACACAAAATCCGATTGGCCGCACTCTGCTCGTCCTACCAGCATGTTACCCCAAGGAACTGTGGTCCATGTAGTGGCGACGGCGATTACGCCTGTGCCAAAAGTGTTCAAAGAAAGTAAGTGTCGCATTAGCCATCCCTGGACATGTGTTTCGAGGTAGTTGCCTCTCGTCAGCAGGGAGTAGGTGAGTGTGTGGGATTGCCGCTTAGACTGCCAAAAAAGTATTATCAGGTAAAGTACCACTAATGGCGCAAAGGTGCTGGTCCGGGGCTTGTCAGCCCAATGGCTCAAGGGAGCCTAAATACATAAAATCCGATTGGCCACACTCTGCTCGTCCTACCAGCATGTTACCCCAAGGAACTGTGGTCTATGTAGTGGCGACGGCGATTACGCCTGTGCCAAAAGTGTTCGAAGAAAGTAAGTGTCGCATTAGCCATCCCTGGACACGTGTTTCGAGGTAGTTGCCTCTCGTCAGCAGGGAGTAGGTGAGTGTGTGGGGTTGCCGCGTAGACTGCCAAAAAAGTATTATCAGGTAAAGTACCACTCATGGCGCGCAGGTGCTGGTCCGGGGCTCGTCAGCCCAATGGCTCAAGGGAGCCTAAATACACAAAATCCGATTGGCCGCACTCTGCTCGTCCTACCAGCATGTTACCCCAAGGAACTGTGGTCCATGTAGTGGGGACGGCAATTACGCCTGTGCCAAAAGTGTTCAAAGAAAATAAGTGTCACATTAGCCATCCCTGGACACGTGTTTCGAGGTAGTTGCCTCTCGTCAGCAGGGAGTAGGTGAGTGTGTGGGGTTGCCGCGTAGACTGCCAAAAAAGTATTATCAGGTAAAGTACCACTCATGGCGCGCAGGTACAGGTCCGGGGCTCGTCAGCCCAATGGCTCAAGGGAGCCTAAATACACAAAATCCGATCGGCCGCACTCTGCTCGTCCTACCAGCATGTTACCCCAAGGAACTGTGGTCCATGTAGTGGTGACGGCGATTACGCCTGTGCCAAAAGTGTTCGAAGAAAGTAAGTGTCGCATTAGCCATCCCTGGACATGTGTTTCGAGGTAGTTGCCTCTCGTCAGCAGGGAGTAGGTGAGTGTGTGGGGTTGCTGCGTAGACTGCCAAAAAAGTATTATCAGGTAAAGTACCACTCATGGCGCGCAGGTGCTGGTCCGGGGCTCGTCAGCCCAATGGCTCAAGGGAGCCTAAATACACAAAATCCGATTGGCTGCACTCTGCTCGTCCTACCAGCATGTTACCCCAAGGAACTGTGGTCCATGTAGTGGCGACGGCGATTACGCCTGTGCCAAAAGTGTTCTAAGAAAGTAAGTGTCGCATTAGCCATCCCTGGACACGTGTTTCGCGGTAGTTGCCTCACGTCAGCAGGGAGTAGGTGAGTGTTTGGGGTTGTCGCGTAGACTGCCAAAAAAGTATTGGTACTGGGTGCAGCAGCCTTTGGGACCAAGACCACTGGGCTGGCCCAAAGACTGCTGGAGGTCTTTATCACCCATAATGCCAACATCTTAGAGACCTCCTCGTTGATGCTGTCCCTGACCCAGTCAGTCAACCTGTAAATCTTGTGTTTTACAGGAAGGCTGTCACTAGTGTCCACGTCATGGGTACACCAGTGAGTAATACTTAGGGTCAGAGAGAAAAGTGTGGTGAACTGTCCCAGCAACTGGTGACAGTCACCCTGCTGCTCTGGGGTCAGTGTATGGGAGTCACACCCTCCACTGACCCATTGTGCTCCTTGCTGGACAGGAGGTCAGGGAGAGGTTCACTCTCCTCTTCCACCACATCATCTGTCACCAAGAACATGCTCACTTTGGACCTCTCAAAGAGAGGCTTGAGGCGGTTCACATGGAGGACCCTCAAAGAGTTCCTGGGAGTTTGCAAATTCACCAGGTAGGTGACTTCATTTGTGTGCTCCACCACCTCAAAGGCCCACTTCACTTGTCCTGCAAGGCACAAGGATCCACTGGGGCCATGACCCACACTTTCTGGCCAGGCTAAAACTCCACCAGAGTGGCATTCTGATCGTACCAGCTTTTCATCTCCTCCTGGCTTGCTTCTAGGTTCGCCTGAGCAAGTTTCCTGAAGCTGGCAGTTTGGTTCCTGAAGACCAGATTGTAGCTAAATATATCCTTGGGAGTTTTCCTGGGAGCTGCCTCCTAGCCTTCTGTGACCAAACTAAGAGGTCCTCTCATAGGGTGCCCATACAAAAGCTCAAAGGGACTGAACCCTATAGACTTCTGTGGTAACTCCCTGTATGCAAAGAGAAAGCATGGCAAAAGAAAATCCCACTTACGACTCATTTGTTCTGTTAGACCCTTAATCATGCCCTTTAAGATTTGGTTGAATCTCTCCCCCAAACCCTTACCTTGTGGGTGGTAAGGAGTGATGAACTTGTAGGTTACACCACACTCCTTCCAAAGGGATGTCTTATACTTAGATATGAAATTGGTCTCACGGTCAGAAACCAACTCTCTGGGGAAACTGATGCAGGAAAATATCCCTTTTAATGCCTGGCCCACCACTGTCATATTTGTCGTAACAGGGATTGCCTCTGTCTACCGGGTTTTTGAAAAAACAGTGGTCCTTGCTAAGGTTAATTAAGGAAACACGAAATGAATATAGAAAGAAATCAATTCTATATATATGTTATCCAGCCGGAAAGTGCGATTTAATAAAGATAATTAATTATTGTCAAGAAACAAAATTAATGAGCAGTGAGATACAGTCCTGTATCCAATTTCACATAAATAAACAAAAAGGGTGACAATTGACAATTTACAAAAACATATTTTTAACAAGAAAACATAAAGCAAACAGGCGAAACAGAAAAAGTTGCTTGTACTCCAATATAAAAGATACGACAAGCGTGATAAATGGCTACAGCCGTAACACATAATAATAAAATTGTTGGTGTGT
This sequence comes from Triturus cristatus, assembly GCF_964204655.1. Taxonomy (NCBI): domain Eukaryota; kingdom Metazoa; phylum Chordata; class Amphibia; order Caudata; family Salamandridae; genus Triturus; species Triturus cristatus. The sequence continues at coordinate 702,525,896 of NC_140591.1, forward strand.
ACGGTGTCTTAAAGTGTTGACGACGTTTCGATCCCTATTAGAAAATTATTGGGATCATCATCAGGACAGTGATATTGTTGGCCTGAGCAATTAGACAACTAATTGTACATATACATAATAAAGGAAAGGAGGGAGGAAAATTAAGGGAGAAAAAAACATAGCAAGTTAAAAGGAGCTTCCCAGTAGCCGTAATAATAGCAGCACAAAGCTTTGCGATTTGCAGGAATTAACATACAAAGAGCATCATTGAAGAAGAGGATTAAAACAGTTGCTGTGATTCTTAGCATTAAAAGGCGGTGGAATTGAAAGTGGTTTCTGCAAAGTGAAAAACCATGCATTGATGTGTTGTGCCGTTTGAAAAGGCCACGTTGTGAATTATCACCGCTTGAGTTACAAAGGCCGTACAGGATGGTAACGGTGTATGGACATCTGGGCAGCGTGGATCAATATAGCCGGCGTGACGATGGTGCGGCGGAATGAAGGCGCGAGTGCATAAAGAAGAAGTGATTTATTCTGCTAATAGCGCGGCGGGGAACAGGTGGATCAATATAGACGGCGTGGCAATGGCGTGGCGGAGTGAAGGCGCGTGGAGGCGCAAAATCCATTTTAGTTCTTCTTTATTCAGCAAGCTTCCAATGTCAGCGCCTCTTGGAGGTGGTTTGATCAGGGAAATATTTGTCCATCTTTTTTCACTGTGTCCAACGCTTGAAAAATGTTCCGCATTGGTCGTCTTACATCGGATACGGCTGCGGTGTTGGCAAATCCTAATGCGAGCCTACCGGGTCGCATGGTCCCCCAAGACCAGGCTGTACCTGTTGCCCATGGCTGTCTTGGGATCCAGTGGCCCCAAAATATCCATTCCAACACTTGGGGTTTCAACAAGTGGAAGGTTTGGAGAGGAGCCTTACACTTCCTCCCACTCTTTTTTTAAACTTTATTTAAAGTTTTCAGAAAAAATAAGTAGAAGAAACATTACAGCAGTACTTGCGGAATATACACAATACAATCGCTATGACATATACAGTAATGGTATAGCAATATGAAGCCAGTATAGGTAACATTTTCAACACAAAGTCCACAACACACCTGCCCAGTGCCAGAAAAGAATGTACGTCCCATGATTGCCTGCAATGCACTTAGGAATCATGATAGCTTACAAATCCAACATATTCCGGCTTGCTACGTAGTATGATCCAGCTCCGTCCATCTTTACACACCCCCTTATTCGACCCAATAGCAATAGCATTGTTTAACCTACTCCGGTCCAGTCCTGTTTTGTTTGGGTAGTGTCCTATGCAGCTTTTTTTCAATAAGTATGCATGATATGGTCCCCAAATATCTTTAGGTTGACATTTAACAAGTATCAAAGCATTATAATTTCCAGATTGCGTAGAACAATATGCCAAGTCAGTGTGCCATTCTGATAATTTAGGCAAGGTGCCACGCATCCACCTCAGTGCAATCCTACGCTTAGCATGGATATGTCCTCCATTGTGTGCCCCAGTAATATGGGCAGCAGCCTTTAATAATTGGAAACGAGGCTTTGGCATTCAGGGACACAGGAGCAAGTGTCACAATGGTGACAAAAGATATTGTGGATCCTGGGCAGATTATACTTGATGAAATGTACCAAGTGACCAATGCTAGCAATGTCAGAAAAGACCATTCTCTGGCAGTTGTTAACTTCTCCTGGGGATGGGTAACTGGCCTTAAAAAGGTTGTGGTAAGTGCAGACCTACCAGTACAGTGCTTGTTTGGCAAAAATCTAGAATCTTCAGATTGGGCTGAAGTGGAGCTCAGGACACATGCAGAAATGTTAGGGATCCCTGCTCATGTCTTTGCTGTGACTAGGTCACAGGCCAAAATGTCTAACACTGGACAGGCCCTAGATTCTGGAATAATGGACCAGGTGCCTCCCAAGAGGAGGAGCAGTAGGGTTAAGGCAGTGCCTTCCCACCTGACTCAGAATGCAGATAAGCATCCTCAGGGAGATGATCTTGAGCCTGAAGAAGGAACTGTCCCAGAGGAGCTTGAACCTGACCAGGTTGAGTTCTTGGGAACAGGGGGCCCTTCCAGGTCTGATCTGAGCCAGGAGCAGAAAACCTGCCCCTCTCTTGAACCCCTCAGAAAGCAAGCTGCTGATGAGGATGCTGGGAATGCTAGTGGCACCCATAAAATCTATTGGGATGATGGACTCCTTTAGTCAGAGAGTAGAGACCCCAAGCCTGGTGCATCCAGGAGGTTGGTTATACCCCTGAAGTTTAGGGGCTGCCTATTGACACTAGCCCATGATATTTCCCTAGCAGGACACCTGGGCCAGAACAAGACTTGGGCCAGAATTGTTCCTCACTTTTACTGGCCCCACGTGTCTGAAGACACTAAGGAGTTTTGTCGTTCCTGTGTGACCTGCCAAGCCAGTGGCAAGGCAGGTGGAACCACAAAGCCCCCCCCTGATAACACTACCTGTGTTGGGGGTTGCCTTTGAGAGGGTAGGGATTGACATTATTGGTCCCATGGATCCTCAGACAGCATCTGTGCACAGATTTATACTGGTGGTGGTGGACCATCCCACCAGGTACCCAGAAGCCATTCCCCTCAGGACCACTACAGCACCTATGGTGGCAAGAGCTCTCTTGGGTGTATTCTCAAGAGTAGGCTTTCCTAAGGAGGTAGTATCTGTCAGAGATGCACACTTTATGTCAAGTTACTTAACTGCAATGTGGATGGAGTGTCGAGTGAACTACAAGTTCACCACACCCTATCACCCACGATGCAATAGTTTAGTTGAAAGATTCAACAAAACCTTAAAGGGCATGATTAAAGGTCTCCTAGAGAAGCTTAGGCAGAGATGGGCAATCATTTTGCCCTGCCTTTTGCTTGCTTGCATGCAGGTAGGAGCCACCAAAGGGGGTTGGTTACAGTCCTTTTGAACTTTTGTTTGGCCATCCTGTTAGGGGTCCTTTGTGTCTGATGAAGGAGGGATGGGAGTTACCTCTCAAACCCCCTAAACAGGAAATAGTGGACTATGTACTTGGTCTCCGCTCCAGGATGGCTGAGTACATGAAAAAGGCAACCAAAAACCTTGAGGCTAGCCAGGAATTACAAAAGGTCTGGCATGACCAAAAGGCTGTACTGACTGTCTACCATCCAGGACATAAAGTGTGGGTGTTGGAGCCTGTGGCCCCAGCAGCCCTCCAGGAAAAATGGAGTGGCCCCCATACAATTTTTGAACAGAAAGTGGAGGTCACCTACTTGGTAGACCTTGGAACCCTTAGGAGTCCCCACAGGGTACTTCATGTCAACAGACTGAAACCATATGTTGACAGGGCAGAGATGGGCTTACTCATGGCTACGGATGAAGGACAGGAGGAAGAGAGTGACCCACTCCCTGACCTGCTTTCTCAGAACCCTGATGATGGGTCAGTTGATGGTGTAGCCTTGGCAGGCAGCCTCACTGTCCAGCAGCAAACTGACTGCAGAAAGCTTATCAGTCAGTACAGACATATGTTTTCTCTGACTCCAAGTTAGACTACCTGGTGCACTCATGAGGTGGACACTGTGACAGTCTGCCTGTGAAGAATAAGATATACAGGCAACCTGACCATGTCAGGGAATGTATAAGGGCAGAAGTCCAAAAGATGTTGGATTTGGGAGTCATTCAACCCTCAGATAGCCCTTTGGCTAGTCCAGTAGTCCTGGTACCTAAACCTCATACCACAGATGGCAAGAGAGAAATGAGGTTTTGTGTGGATTACAGGGGTCTCAATGCAGTCACTAGGACTGATGCCCATCCCATCCCTAGGGCACATAAGTTGATAGATACTTTGGCCTCAGCCAAGTTTCTAAGCACATTTGACCTGACAGCTGGCTACTGGCAGATCAGACTAGCTGATGATGCAAAGCCAAAGACAGCATTTTCTACCCCTAGTGGGCACTATCAAGTTGTGGTAATGCCCTTTGGTTTGAAGAGAATGCACCTGCCACTTTCCAAAGGTTGGTGAATCAAGTCCTTACAGGCCTGGAAGACTAGAGTGCAGCATATCTAGATGATATTGCTGTCTTTAGCTCCACCTGGGAGGATCACCTGGTCCACCTGAGGAATGTTTTGGAGGCCCTGCAAAAAGCAGGCCTAACTATCAAGGCTGCTAAGTGCCAGATAGGGCAGAGTCAGGTTGTGTACCTGGGCCACCGTGTAGGTGGAGGCCAGGTTCAACCACTGCAGAGCAAAATCCAGACCATAATGGACTGAGATTCTCCAAATACCCAGACTCAGGTGAGAGCCTTCTTAGGCCTGACTGAGTACTATAGAAGATTTGTCAAGGGGTATGGATCAATAGTGACACCCATGATTGACTTAACCTCTAAGAAAATGCCCAAAAAGGTTCAGTGGACAGTTAGAAGTCAAAAGGCATTTGATGACACGAAGCAGGCCATGTGCACTGCTCCCATTCTGCCAAGTCCTGACTACTCCAAAAAGTTCATTGTTCAAACAGATGCATCTGAGTTGGGGGTATGGGATATACTGTCACAGTTGAATGAAGAAGGTCAGGATCAGCCAGAAGCTTTCATAAGCAGAAGGTTGACACCCAGAGAGAAACGTTGGTCAGCCATTGAGAGGGAGCCCTTTGCTGTGGTTTGGGCTCTGAAGAAGTTGAGGCCATACTTGTTTGGTACTCACTTCATTGTTCAGACAGACCATAAGCCCCTCTTATGGCTAAATCAGATGAAGGGTGAAAACCTCAAACTTCTCAGGTGTTCCATTTCCCTGCAGGGGATTGACTATACAGTGGAACATAGACCTGGGAGTAACCATGTCAATGCAGATGGACTCTCCAGATATTTCCCCTTAGAACATGAAGACTCAACTGGTCAAGGTTAGTTTAATGTTCCTGTGTTGGGGGGGGGGGGGTGGGGTTGTGTAGGGGAGTAGGAGCTGCTTCACATGTTTACCCCCACTTTTTGCTGGTGTTTCACTATTTTTCGACTTTAGTTTGGCTGGGACCTTGGATTCAGGGCCCCAGCCTAGCTGCTTCCACTCTAAATTGATTGCATGTACTTTAGGTACACCACAGATTGGATCCAGAGTTACCCTTGTGAGTCCCTAGTATATGGTATACTATGTACCCCGGGCATTGGTACCCCAGAGGCCTACCAGGGGCTGAAGCATGTATTATGCCACCCCTGGAAAGCCAACCAAAATGCCACCACAGGTCTGCTACTGCAGCCTGGGTAAGGTGGTGCATGCACACCCTACTGAGGTGTAGGTTCACTATACCTCACCCAACACTGCACATACAAACCTATCAGTCACACCTATGGCAGGCCTTAACAATCCTGAATGCAGAGTGCTTCGTTATATGTGAGAGGGTGCCCAGCCATGAGCTGAGCCCCCTCTGCAGCCTTCGGAATCTCTTCTCCTGGGTTGTTAGTGGTGCAGCCTGACCATATACTCTTAAGTGCATTCTAACCAAACGGTAAATGCTAACTTTGGACTGGCTGCACGCAAACATGCCGTTTTTGGTGTCAAACACCTTGGAAGCATACCCCCACACCAGTAACTGGTGTGGGAGTATGATCCCACCCTTCTAGAGGGAAAGACATGGCAGTACTGGTATACCCGGTAAAAAACTTAACAGAGCCCTGGCATCACAAAATGGATGCTGCAGCCACAGACACTGGTCTGGACTCTTGCTGCTGACCAAATCACCAGCAGGGGAGGCCTGGGCAATAGGTTTCCTGTCACAGGGAGGTGTAACCACCTCCCAGACAGGCCGATGTGTATTGGGGCTGGGTGGGAGCACTCTCAGAGTGCTTTGAAGTCCTGCACTGGGGGCACATGATCCCGCTCCGTCCATCTTTACACATCCACTTATTCAACCCAATAGCAATAGCATTGTTTAACTTACTCCGGTCCAGTCCTGTTTTGTTTGGGTAGTGTCCTATGCAGCTTTTTTTCAATAAGTATGCATGATATGGTCCTCAAATAGCTTTAGGTTGACATTTAAAAGGCATCAAAGCATTATAATTTCCAGATTGCGTAGAACAATATGCCAAGTCAGTGTGCCATTCTGATAATTTAGGTAACGGGCCACGCATCCACCTCAGTGCAATCCTACTCTTAGCAAGCAGTAGGCTGATGGAGGCCAGCCTACGCGCAGCTTTTGGATTATTTTTATCAAACCCCAGCAGAGCAACCATCGGCAATTCAGGTATTACTTGATCCAGCATTTTGGTCAATGCGGTGAATACCACGCTCCAAAATGTGTGTATTACAGGGCACTCCCAGGTCAAGTGTGTGAAATTGGCATTTATTGCTGAACATCTCATACATCTGTCGTCCTCCCTCAGCCCATATCTAAATAGCCGCCCTGGGGTATAATAAGTTCTACGAAGATATTTAAAATGAATCAATATGTGCCGTCCATTCTGTGAAATAGCTGTAATGTTACTAAAGCAGTGGGACCACTTCACGATTTTAATTTCCATTCCTAAATCTTCCTCCCATTCTAGTTGATATTTCAGCTTAACTTGGGTAGCTTTCCCTTTGAGAAGTACATAAAGTATTGTAAAGCCATTTTGTGGGGATTCCTATTGTAACAGATGTGAGAAGTTGGCTTGGTATATGCTGTCCAATAGTTATAGTGGGCACCTTGCACCAGTCCAAACAACCCCTTATTGATGCTAGGGTAAAGACAACCCTTATTGAAAACTATCCTAGTGGTAGCTATGGAGAGCAGCCTTCAGGCTAAGTCTTGAAGGAATGTAAAGCAGCTTGTTTTACCAGTCTATAATCCCTTGAATGGCTAAATGAAAGACATCCACACCAGGTATATATATATAATATATGTATTTATTTCTAAACACACTCTACTAGTCTCTTTATGAGGCTAGAGGTCCAAACACATAAGTTACACTTCAAATATTACAGTAGAATAGCACAAATACACGTCAGGCCTTTGGGGCGAGACAAACCATATACTAAAATAGTGGTATAAGAACCACGACTTAACTAGACACAAGGCCTAGAGCCTGTAGAATCGCTGGGACCCCAAGGTACCACCCACGGTAGTGACACAAGGAACCCACGGGGGCCCTGTGCAGTGTGAGAACACAGCCACGAGCTCCCGTTAGCTTCTATGGGCGAAGTTGCAGTTAGATTTTTAAAGATTAGGGACACTTAGAAATTACTTAGGACCAAACCCTTTTGGACTTAGGAAGTTCTTGGGTCAACACCCACGGGAGCACTGGAGTACTCAAGTTACCTCACCCAGGGAAGCCGGGTGCATAGGTGTCAAATGGTGTCGGGTCGCGTCGTCGTTTTCAATGGGAGCTGGCAAAGAAGTGCTGCTGCCGGGAAGATGCGAAGTGTCCGAAGAGATCCAAGCCTGGATCGAAGTCGAGAAGAACCTGAAAGCAGAGGGGACAGAGTCTGGGTCACTAGCCAGTGACCAGGAGGACAATAGGCGAATGCCCACCGATGTCGGGTGTTTCAGGAGAAGAAGGTGAAGCTTGACTCTTTTGCCACGAGGACCAGGAGGCGTCGAGGTCAACCAGGAGCTGGATTCGAGCTGTCCCATGAAGGATGTCGAGTGCTGCAGCATCGGTGCCCGGATTGGACACAACAAGCCTTGGCAACAGCAACCCACACAGAAAGGAGAAAGATGCTTTGGTGCAGACCAGCAAGGTCTGAGGGACTCACCACTTGGTAGGGAGCAACCAGGGAAGCCCAAGGAAAATCAAAGTTACCTTCACAGGGACCCACCAGTTGACGGACCAGGGAACGCAAAGGGACCTTGAGAGGAAACACAAAATGGCAGCCCACAGGTCACTCGGGGTGACTAGGCTGACAATCTTCAGTGGATTTTCTGTTCGAGGTGGGGGCTACAAGCAAGAGATGTCGAGCAGTCAAAGAACTTGCAAATGTGCACGGTGACCAGGAGTTCCGGTTCCACATTACTCACGAGGGCTGCGGGTCTCAGCTTGCTGGGGACTCGGGTCAGCCTCTGCGAATCTGGAAATCCTCTTCCTGGGCTGCAAATACTTCGGAGTCCAGCGGGAGCGTCGGAGATGCAGACTCGCAAAATGCTTAGTTGGTGCCTTCCAAGCAGAAGAGTCACTCCTTGACCCCAAGGGAGATTTCTTCAGTCCTCTAATCTTCAGTAGAGCGTCGAAGTTCCAGGATTCAGTTGCAGAGTTTTGTCCAGGGATATCTAAAGTCCTGTTGCCAGGGGTTTCTTACTTATACCTAAGAAAGGGGTTGGACTAACTCAGGGGACCCACTTATGGGAGGGTTTGGGAAAAGGGGTGGCTACACCCATTTCCTTTGTCCAGTTTTGCACCAGATTAGGGGCTGGAAGCCCCTGAACCGGTTTGAGCTGGACTATGCACAGGGACACCAAATGTGCCCCCAGTGCAGGACTTCAAAGCACTCTGAGAGTGCTCCCACCCAGCCCCAATACACATCAGCCTGTCTGGCAGGTGGTTACAGCTTCCTGTGACAGGAAACCTATTGTCCAGGCCTCCCCTGCCGGAGTTTCAGTCAGCAGCAGGAGACCAGACCCGTGGCTGTGGCTGCAGCATCCATTTTGTGATGCAAGGGCTCTTTTAAATTGGTACCGGGTATACCTTTGCTGTCATGTCTCTCCCTCTAGAAGGGTGGAATCATACTCCCACACCAGTTACTGGTGTAGGGGTAGGATTCAAATGTGTTTGCACTTAAGAGTATATGGTCAGTCTGCACTACTGACAACCCCGGAGAAGAGATTTTGAAGGCTGCAGAGGGGCTCAACTCATGCCTGGGCACCCTCTCACATATAACCAAGCACCCTGCCTTCAGGATTGATAAGGCCTGCTGTTAGAACTGGCGATTTCTGGTTGGCTAGGGCTTGCGCCAAAGCCAGGCAGAAACCACCACTCTAGTCAGGGCAAGGAAGTTACACGCCAAAGACAACCCCTGCTCACCCCCTTGGTAGCTTGGCACGAGCAGTCAGGCTTATCTCTGAGGCAAGGTGTAAAGCGTTTGCGCGCGCACCCAGCAACAACACCCAAGGCCCACCACAAAGGAAACTCCACACAAGGTATTCTATAAAAATAACCTTTGTATTATACACAACACATTAGATAAGAACACACACTTTACAATGTGCCAACAGGCACGGGCAGAATTTACAAGGGATTATATATATACAGGGGACAGGGCCACATGGACCACTGTCAAGAATTAGCACTTTTAGATATTTAGCACTTAGCACCAAATATAAAATTACTGTAGCACAAAAATAACATATATATCACACAACCAGTACCTACTGGGAACAAGAAAGTACCACCTACGCAACCCTAACCACTTTAGGAGACTATCACGCAGGGACTCAGAACCTCCCTAGTACCACCGGTACCAGGGGAACACAACCACCTAAGTATCACAGTACCTGTATGGGAAAACACACATTACACATGATGCATAAAACATTCAGAGGTGTAGAACATGGCACATGACGCATAACTCATTCAGAGGTGCCCTGAAAGAAAACACATGATGCAGAAACTACATTCAGCGGTGTCATAGAAGGAAACACATGATGCATCAAAAATACATTCAGAGGTGCAGGTAGGAACATTAGCGTGAAACTCACATGAGCCACCACCTGTGGCAGTCCCTAGGCCAACTGGCCTTGTCAGGGCTAAGGCGCCCTGTGTCCGGTAAAGCTGCGCCAGCTGCGCAGAGCAAAACGTACTTATCCCCAACCTAAACGTTGCAGCTGCCCACTAAGTGCTGGGCAGCTGGGAAACGGACCTCAGGCACTCTGCGTGCCTCTGGAGCCCCCTCTGGGCTCTGTCTATTCAAAATGCCCCTAGAGCCTTCGTGGCCCTAAACGAACAATGCCCCGTCGTTGGAGTCCCTCTGGACTCTGCGCCAATCAAAATGCCCCCTAGAGCCTCACGGGGCTCGAGAAACAATGTGCCAACCGTTGGAGCCTCACTGGGCTCGTGAGCACTGTCTCCGCAATTATAGTGGCCCGCTCGTTGGAGCGCCTCGCGCTCTGGACACTCAAGCCCCCAGTACGTCAGAGTCCCACACGGGGGACTCTCTCACCCCGCTGCCCCACACGTACGGAGTCCCCCAGCCCTTCACCACTTACCGGGCTGCTCTCGGGGGACTCCTGCGGTTGACGGCTCTCTCTCGCGGCGGGGCAGGCACCGACAATGTGCCTCGGGGCCCCGCCGCCTCAGCAGTCCTTCTCTCTCGGGCAGAGTGCCCCGGGGCGCAGGGTAGGCTCCTGCGTGCTCCGGGGGTTAAGCAGCCGCGACGCTTCGGTAGGAGGCGGGGTAGGCTCCCGCCCTCCTCTTCTCGTGCTTCGTGGACCGGAGCGCGGGGTAGGCTCCCGTCGGCTTCCGGGTCGAGGCGAGGCCCCGCCCACGTCACAACACGGGCCGCCTGACTTCCGGATCGGCCCAAGGGCCGCGGCGGTGACGTCGTCAGCGGCAACGAGGGGTAGGCTCCCTTGTAACGAACACAACGGCGGGGTGGGCACCCGCCGACCTGGTCAAAATAACGGCAAAATCGCGGGGTGGGCACCCGCCAGCGAAATCAAGGCGCTATAAAGCAAAACAGCGCTCCCAGCGCTGTAAAGATAGCAAAGTCCAGGAAAACAGCGCGCACAGCGCTACAAAGTTCAAGGAGCGCTCCCAGGCGCTGTAAGACAACAAAAAGGTCCAGTAAGAAGTCCTTCAAGAACAGGGGGCAAAGGCTGGGCCCAGAGCCAGCACACAGGGCCCTCCAGCAGGCAGGCAGTCCCCAGTGGCGGTCTCTCCTGGCGCCCAGCAGCAGCAGGCCCCCCCCCTCAGATGATCCTGCAAGAGAACACCAAATGTAAGGGGACACAGCCCCTTTTTATACAGTACAAGTCTTTGTCTGAAGGTGCAGGGAAGGGGAGAACCAGTTACATCTGGTTCCTGAGCACTTTGTTTTGCTCAGCCCCTCTCCCTATTCACTGGCAGGGCTAGGGTCATTAGACGCACCACAGGGGCCGGCGCCAGCATTGTGTGGGGAAAGCCCTGTCCTATTCAGGACCCAAGTACACTCCTCCCCTGCCATCAATATGCTAACTTCCTATTCACCACTGGGTGACTCCTCCTGTCCCTGGGGATTTCCCTAGTCCGTCACATGACCTCACCAGCCAATCGCCAGACAGGCCACACATTTCATACTGCACACTGAAGTGCCCACTTCTAGAAGTGGCACTTCCACACTAGGTACATGCACGCCGCACACATCAACGCGCAGCATTCACTCCCACGAGTCCGCACATACCAAACTCGGGCCTGCACACCCCACGCATCAGGAACTACCAGGACACATACATTCCCCCATGCATTCCTATGGAAGGGCAGGCCAACCTCAACACACGCACGCACTTTACCCTGGGACACAGCGGTAAAGTGCGCAGAAACCCAAAAACCACTAAACCAAGTCATCAATAAAAAGAAAAAAGTCTCGGGGGTGAACCTGCCAGAAGGGCTGGGTCCAACACCTGCCATAGGGGTGACTGATAGGTTTCTATGTGCAGTGATAGGTGAGATACAGGGAACCTAAATCTGAGTAAGAGGTGCATGCACCACCTTACCCAGGCTGCAGTAGCAGACCTGTGGTGTAATTTTGGAGGGCTTTCCAGGGGTGGCACAATACATGCTTCAGCCCCTGGTCAGGCCTCTGGGGTACCTATGCCCTGGGTACATAGTATACCATATACTAGGGACTCACAAGGGTACCCCAGCATCCAATTTGGAGTGTACCTAAAGTACATGGAATCAAGTGGGAACCAATCACACCAGATTACAGGTAATTTGGAGGATTATATTGTGTTTAGCTGTTCCTTGTCTGCTATTTTGTGTAATTGAGACCCTGTGCAACCTACTAGATCGATTGTGTGAGGTTTACTCTGTGAGGCACCAGACAACAATTTTGGTAGCGGGGTGGGGGAGACCATATTATATTCTCTATGAAAATGCGGCAAGTTTTGAGGGCCATGTATCCAACCAGGTGCATGTAGTGTCTGTGCGGATCTATAATATCTCTCCATATCCGGGGCGTTTAGTCCACCTTCCGAATATGGCCTGATTAGGTTTCCCATTTCACTGGAGGCTGCTTTCCTGATCGGATGAGGCATGTCAATAATGTACGCAAGCTATGGAAAAAGGACTTAGGCAAACTGATGGGAATGTTTAGGAAAATAAATAGAAAGCGAGGGAGTACCACCATCTTCATTAGGGCAATACGGCCCACCAGTGATAATTGGAGCTTAATCCAGTTTTTTAATTACTTCTGTTAGTTTTTGTATCGCACATCCGTATTTCTCGTGCAGTACGACCTCCGGATCAGAATTTATCTTTATTCCCAGGTATCTTACTGGGTCCGTAGTCCATTCTATAGGGTAGTTAGTATGAATGGGAGTTGTGACAGCTGTTAACGGTACAATTATTGACTTATGCCAATTGATGTACAGCCCTGAGTGTTGTTCAAATCTCTCCACCTCTTGTAACATCGGTGCAAGGTTTTGCTCCGGGTTACGAACATATAGTAATGTATCATCCGCATATGCTGCAATTTTTAGGTTACATTGCAGTGATAGAATACCCCTGTATGCATGATATTCTCGCAGTGCACATGCCAGCGGTTCCGCCACCAAGGCATATAGAAGGGGAGAAAGCGGGCATCCCTTCCTCGTGCCCCCGCAATATCTATTGGATGTGACAGAGCATCATTAACTCGCACTTGTGCTACTGGCTGTGCATACAGAACCTCCACTAGTTTCAAAAATATGTCTTCCCACTCCCACCCTTCTGAGGACTGCATATAGAAACCTTTACTCTGCCTAGTCGAATGCTTTTGCGACTTCTATAAATAATGCTGCTACTTTTACCTGTGGGTTGATTCTTGCTATAGTTGCAAATAGGGTGCGTAGATTACTAGTTATTGAACAACCCAGGACAAATCCTGTCTGTTCCAGCTCCACTAATTTAGGCAAAAGGGGTGCTAGTCTGTTTGTCAACACCTTGGTGAACAGTTTTGTATCTGTGCTAAGCAGTGACAGGGGTCTGTAAGAGGAACATTGTTCGGGATGTTTCCCGGGTTTAAGTAGCGTGACCAAAGTGGCCTCTCTCATAGATGGTGGCATCCTGACCAGTTTAGCCATCTCTTCAAATAGATTTACCATGTGGGGGAATCAGTGTATCTTGGTATGCCTTATAGAAAGCAACAGTTAGTCCATCTGCCCCAGGGGCTTTTCGTTAGGCATTTCTTTTAACGCTGCCAGTATTTCTGTAGGCCTTTGGGGGGCTATAAGTCTCTCTCTATCAATATTCCCCAACCACGTCATAGCTATATGAGCAAGGTATTTCTCGTCAGTTTCCGAGGACCCTTTAGAGGTATTTGAACCTGTGTAATAACTGGCAAAAGCCTCCAATATTTCCAGTGTGCTATCCATCAGGTCACAATTTTCATTGTAAATTTTTGCGACATAGCCATCACCTCTTGCAGGTCTAATTGTAACTGCCAAGGTGGCGCTTGGTCTGTCACCCTCCGCATAAACCCTAGCTATGGCATATTTCCCTAGAGGCTTGACTTCAGCTTCTGCTAGCTCATTGTACTCGTCAATCTGTGTTCTAATTTGTGCGAGTATCTGGGGATCCCCCTCTTCCTGAAGCTTCCATTCCAGTGTTTTAAGCGTGTTCTCTACTTTCTGTAATTGGGTGCAAATAGATTTGAGACCCACTGCATGTTTAGAAATCGTCATGCCCCTTCTGTAAATTTGACAAGCCTCCCAGATGGAGCCCATGGTAAAAACGCTGCCAAGGTTCGTGGTAAAGAATTTGTCAATCACATTGCCCAGTTTTGCACGGAAGGCTGTATCTAATAATGAGTATTGGGGAAACCGCCATGCACGCAGGTTGCTGCTTATATCATATGGCATTATCTGTAGAGTTACCGGGGAATGATTAGATAATGTACGTGCCATATGTGTGCAGTCCTGTATGAAAGAAAGTAGTGCATGTGAGGTGTACCAATAGTCTATTCTATTGTGTGTCATGGACAGAGGAGTAATGCGTGTACTCCCTGCCCATGGGAGCACAATGTCGCCAGACATCACATAGACCCTCCGCCTCGGCGATACTGGCTATTGCATCCGCAGCCCACAATGGACGCCTAGAGGCTCCTTTTGACCTATCCAATTCATGGATCTGTACACAAGTGAAGTCGCCCCCCCCCCCCCAGAGTATAGGCATATGGGAGTGTCTCATCATTTTGTCTTGCAGTGCATAATAAAATTGAGGATCATCGTAATTTGGCCCAAGGACCCCCACCAGCAACACATTAAAGTTCTCTTTATGGCACTTTGCCAACACATACCTACCCTGTGCGTCCACTTCTATTTCCTGTACATGTAAGCCTGAATTTCTACGTACCCATATGAGCACACCTCTAGTATGTGAAGTGAATCCGAATGATATGCATGTGCCTTTCATTCTTCTAGGGGTCAGTAGCCCTGATTTTGGGGTAAGATGCCTTTCTTGCAAGATAGCAACATCGGTGTTATGTCCATACAAATAGGCCACCACTTTTCGTATTTTTCTCTGATCATTAAGGCCCCTGACATTCCAGGACATAAATCTGATATTAGTTCAAGCTTTAAGGGGCTTTGACATGTGCTAACTTACATATCCGATCTGATGTATCATTCAATATATATGTTGCCAAGTATTTTGGTGCGTACATTTCCTGCTGATACATTAAATATAGTAAATAGACTGCTGAGTGAAAATAACTTCCCATCCCACACCCACTCCATATAAAAACAATCATACACGGCAATTTTATATCACCCCAGCTAACCTCCCTCCCGCCTTGATACACGCCCTCCCAACAGATGTATGACATTACAACGCGTGTCATTACAATGCGTGCAGTTACATCGCATGCGTTACAACGCATGCGATGTTACAACGCTATGCCATTACAACGCAAGTCTTTACATCGACTTGCGCTAGATGGCGTGCTAACATTAGAAAAGTGTAATTTACTATTCCAACTCCAGTCCACTTAACAGTAGGGAAGGTGTTGGGATAGTAAACTAGACTATTTGTAATGTTAGCACGCCATCTAGCGCAAGTCGATGTAAAGACTTGCGTTGTAATGGCATTGCGTTGTAACATCGCATGCGTTGTAACGCATGCGATGTAAAAGCTGCGCGTGGTAAAAACCGCGTTGTAATGGCTGTTCCCCCTCCCAACCAAAGACAGTTCCTCGGCAAATACTACCCAGGTGTAATACACTCAGAGGCGGTGACAGCCTGACCTGTGGTGTTGCTAGATAGCCTGCGACTGCACACCCACTAAGATACCATCCAGGCGTCTGGATAATCGTACTATATACCTATGTAGTGGCTTTACGTGATATGAATCTTTACAGTGTGATTACAGCAAAGCGACTATGACTCAGGCAGTTCAGTGTAGATATTGTCAAATATAACTATGCCATAACTAGTGTCCCAATTTCACTTAGAAAGCCGTCGTGCCCAGCTGAAGCAGATTTTCCTGTTCAGAGTCCTCTGAACAGGTGGCCATGTTGGTTTTCTTGATTTTTCTGTGCTGTACTTTTTGAGGTCCTGCAGCAATTGATTAGGATCGCCATATATTTTGGATTTGCCTGCAAAGTTCACCCTGAATCTAGCCAGGTATAGCATTGCATAGTCTAGTTGAAGTTCCCTTAGTTTACGCTTTACAGGCCCACATTTCTTGCGCGCCTCTTGTACCTGCGGAGTGAAATCCTGACAAAGGGCTACGTCTGCTCCCCCATATTTAAGTACTTTCAGAACTCTGGCGCGTCTCAAAGTGGCATCTCTGTCTCTATAGTTCTAAATTCTCGCAATCAGAGTTTGAGGTGCAGAACTAGGAGGGGTCTGGGGCCCACAGTGTGATGGGCCCGCCCGAAAACCGAACCTCGGAGAACGTTTTATGGCCCAGCAGTGTCACCAGCAGTTGGTCTACAAATATTTCCATATTTTCAGTAGCAGTGGTCTCAGGCAGTCCCAGTATGCTCACAATATTGCGCCTAGAGCGCACTTCGAGATCCTCGGCTTTGTCGCGCATTGCTGTTAATAACTTCACCATTTGTTTCTGTGCCGTTCCCATTTCAGTTTGTGTGTCCTCGGCTTCCGTTATTCTGCACTACGCCATGTCAAGCCTTTCGGCATGTTTTTCTACAAGCTCGGACATCCAATCCATATAGAAAGATAATGAGTCTATCTTGCCATCGATGGATGCCAAACTCTGTTGCATAGCCGCTAGTATTTGTCGTATATCATCACCAGAGGCAGTTAGGTCTTCACTTTGCTCCGCAGTTGAGGGGATAGGGTCCTCGTCCCTATTCCTGATCGACTTGCACTGATTGAACTGGATCTTTGTCTGTGTTTTGTCTCCTCTTGCCATGATTTACACCTCTGTAAGGCACTCAGCAGGTGTAAAACAGTTCTGTGTAGACCAGTCAACACCTATGGTGCACCAAGTTGGTTGTAGGTAGCCTGGCTGTAGTCTGCTGCTGACATGATGAGTGGAGAAATATCTCAGGCTTTCAGGGGTCCGCCCGCACCACAAGCAGGCCCAACCAGATGCACAGCAGAGGCAAATCTATAGGGCCAGGCCCAGGCACAAGCAAATTCCTTCTCTGCCAATGCCAGGATCAGTGTCTTGCAGTCAGGGTCCACTTTAATTATTCTTGGGCTGTGAAAGGCAGAGTCAGAGGGCAAGGGGGTGCCCCAAAAGGAGATACCCTTGTGTGACCCCCGACCTGCAACTCGCCGCCACCCAGAGAGAAAGAGGGGCAGATAAACCACCACCACAGCAGGCTCAAGGGATCACAAGTATGCCACTTCTGTCCAACCTTATTCATGACATAGCGCTTTGTGCTCGCTTTACGAGTGCTGTGTTATCCACCAGGACCCGTACTCCATACACTGGGTGCACTGCAGCTCCACGTTATGCAGCACTGATTCACCTCCACACCCCCTCCAATGGGGCGTAACCAAGACCTCCGGTCACTGCACTGCTCTATAGAGTGCTCAGGAAGGCAAGGCAGCTTCCGGGCGCCAACTTTATGGGCCCCCTACCCTCCGCAGCTATTGATGTTCAACCACGCAATGGAGGCACAAGCAATATCTATGCGGGGGGTTCAGGACCATTCCCCCACACGCATCTCATCTGAGGAAGTGTGCACTGCGAAGCAGAAGACATGTGGCCATAGATTTGCAGCAGCCTCTCAGTCTACCTGCAAGTCTACGCAACGCGTCTTCCGTTTCCTCTTCCCAATGCACTCCGCAGTCCTCAACAAGGCTGCCACTGCATCACTCGGCACCGCTCGGCACAGGAGTTGATCTGGAACATCAAACTTTCAGGGACTCAATTTTTCCGCCTGCTGCACAGATTCTGCTACTTTTTATGCCATTTGCTTTCTGGATGGCACAGATAATTGCAGGATAGTATGGGCGGCTACAGGAGCTCGCTCAGGCTGTGGCCATCTTGGAGTCAGGCAAGCCACGCCTCCTCCTTTCACTCTTACCACTTGCCTGGCAAATTTGGCAAAACCTGCAATGTCTATCTGACTGCCTTTGCATTTGGGGCCAAAAGAAGTGAGTGACAAGCCTGTCAAAGGTCTTGTCCCACCACAAATGTCCTGCCAAAGGCACGTCGTGAGCCTAACCCAATAGGAAGGTCCTGAAAACTGGGGTACCACTCGAATATGGGTTGACCCAAGTTCAGCAACCATAGGCTCGCTGCACAGGAGACCATTCTCTCAATAGGTCCAGTGTGATCCAGACTGATCACCAGCTGCCTGGTTTGCAGCCTGCTGCCGCAAACCTCCCAGAGAAGGGCCATCTTTTTGCTCCCTGCAGAATTCTTCCCTGGTAGGATCACATTTTTGCTGCCAATGGGTCAGCTCAGATAAGTCCCCCAGTTCAGCTAACTGCACCCCTGTAGGTACTGAGGCGTCCCCCTCAAGGTCAGCCTCCTACCAGACTGTGGGAACCTCAGGGGCGGGTTTCCCGCACCCCTTGCCCTTTCTCTTGGCAGGAACCTGGGCCGCTGTTTCAGGCCCCAGATCCTTCTGATCACCCTTTCCGGCTGCAATTGACTGAGTGCTCATGCATGCCTACTCTGGCAACCCAAGCATCTCCAAGTGAGACCTGAGCTCAACATCCTTCCACAAGGACTGCTCCAGGTTGTTACCTAGCAGACAATCTACAGGCATGGTAGGGTTCACAACCACACTCAAGTGACCTGAGATATCCCCATTCAAAGGGAAACAGTTCCACCATACACTGGTGCTCTGATTTGTCCACAGCAACTACTTGGTAGAATGCCCCAAGGACTTCTTGCTTCTTAGAGACCAGGTGACACCAGACTGAGGTCACACTGAGTCCAGTATATCTCAGAGCCTCTACCCTTTTCCCATCGATGGTCACCCAGGCGCTGTACTTTTTAGTGTTAGCAGGCACCTGGGTTCCTGACTTCTTCCCACTGTCCCCTGGTGAGATGAGGGTCATTTCTGCAGGATCCCCACCCTCCTGTGGGTACCCTTCCTCCCCAAGTGCTACACTAGCCAACACCTTAGTCTGCCTATTGGTGGGTGGATGGTGCCTCTTGGGGCACTTCGGATCCCCCTTATGTGACCCACCTGCTTACAGGCAAAGCATGTCTGGGGGCTGGTCTCTGCAGGCTTTCCTGAACAGACCCTTGTTTCTTATCTCCTGGGTGATGGGAGCCTTTACCCTGGGTAGTAGTTTGGGCCCTTTAGAGAACTCCTGTCCTGTGCCCTTTTCCCCCACTCTTCTGCTGGGGACCCTTACCACCATTGGCTGAAAGTCCCCCAAATGCTTTCTTGTGGACCCAGGTACTCACCCAGCGGTCTGCCTCCATAGCAAGCTTCCTTGGGTCAGTCAGCTTATTATCCACTAAGTGCTGACACAGCTCTTCAAAACATAGACTAGACAGGTGCTACCATGCAATCAATTTGTAGAGCCTCTGAAAATCTGTCACATTACTGTCCTTCACCCAGCCATCCAGTGACTGCAGAGAGAATCTACACATTCCAACCAAGTGTTTGCATCAGTTTTCCCACTGGACCAAAACTGATCCCTGTACCCTGTACTTGTCAGGAGTGAGTCCATACCTGGTGAGGAGAACGTCCTTCATGTCAGCGTAGGTGAAGTTCTGTCCCTTACACAAAGCTATCAGAGTATCCCTTGCTTGCTCTGGAAAGAGAGGCCACAATCCCGCCCCCCAATTCATGTGAATAGATGACTTATACCCCTGAAACCACCTTTGTATGTCATCCCCCTTCTTGAATTCTTTACCTATATTCTTGGGGATGTGCACAATTCCATCTGTCATAACAGAAGAGTTGCTGCCACCATCGGTGCTGGATCTGCTCTTCAACTCCAGCTCCTTAAGCTCACGCTCATGGTCTAAAATCATCCTCTGTAACTCCAGCTTGAGCCTCTCAACCTCTATCTTATGCCTCCTAGCTCCTCTTTTGTCCTCGAGCTCCTCTGGGGACAAACCACTGCTACCTGGCCTGGAGGGACCCCTTCCAGACAGCACATCTACCCTAGGAGTAGGCTCCTCTGCCTCCCCAAACATATCTCCAGACTGCCTACTTGCATGCCTGGCTGCTAGCCAGGCCCTCAGCGCCTTTTGTAGCTCCGCCTTCCTGGTGAGGCTTATGACTTGGACCTTTAGGTTTTTACAAATAGCCTTCAACTCCTTGGCGTTGTAGGTTTCCATCCTTTCCTCCTCAAAGGTCACCTCTGAGGATGCAATTGATGATGCTTCTGTACAGGCATAATGCACTAGAAAGTTTAAGTTTCAAAACAATATGATCACAAAAGTGGACCAAAAAACAGTCTGTGGTACGTAATGGTCTGCGATATGGCAGAAGTGCAAACACAAAGCCTATACCTCAGCTGCTACCATGCAAGAAATGGGTTTTCTAGTTGGCAATGGTTTGTACCTTTGTCCAAGTAAGGACCTTTCTTCTATTCAGGATTAGGGAGTTACACTCCTAAAATAACCCCTGCTCACCTCCTTGGTAGCTTGGCATGAGCGGTCAGGTCTATCTCAGAGGTAGTGTGTAAAGCATTTGCACATAACCAATAGTAATTGAGTGAAAGCACTAAAAGAACACCACACTAGTTTAGAAAAATATCCAATATTTTTATATATTCAAAACAAAACCAAAACAATAAGAATCGAACATACAGTACTTAAAAATATATGCTTGCAGAAATATCCCCAAAACACATTTCTTCCGAGTAGGTAGCTCTGTCGCGGCTGAAAACAACAGAGTCTAACAGGTCTAGTCAAACGCATTGGTACGGACCAGATAAAGTGTTGACAGACTTGTGAACAGTACCTTTATCGTTTTGCCCAACATGTTGGTGCGACTCGGTCGTGGCAACCATCATGGCTGCGTTGCAAAAAGGAAGCAGAGCAGGGTGTGGTGCCCTCATGACACTGATCAGGCAGAGGCTCGATGACGATAGTCCAGATAGCGTCAGTGAGACCAAGGCTTACAGTGCGGTGTGAGGCAGTGCTCAAT
The DNA here is from genome assembly GCF_964204655.1 of Triturus cristatus. Taxonomy (NCBI): domain Eukaryota; kingdom Metazoa; phylum Chordata; class Amphibia; order Caudata; family Salamandridae; genus Triturus; species Triturus cristatus. The sequence continues at coordinate 702,546,549 of NC_140591.1, forward strand.
GAGGTGCTGGCAGGTTGCGGTGCAAGCGACATAGCCAGTTAGCGGGAGCTGGAGTTGGTTGGCCCAGACTGCTGTGTGGGATGAGGCGGTGGGTTGTGAAACCTACGAGTGGTGCCCAGCCTTGATGCGATTATGGGTATCAAAGTCAGCAGGCAGCGATGACATCAGCAAGACCAGGGCGGCGAAGTGAAGCGAGGTGGTATAGAGTACAGTGCCTATGGGTCATGGTGCAAGCAGAGCTCAGTGTTGGCGGCGCCAGTCGTCATCGTCGGTGAGACCAAGGTTGTGGTTTGAGATGCGGAGGCGCCCTCTGTGGTGCTTTCTGGACAAGGAGTCAACAGCAGAGTTAGGGATGGAGTCAGTGGCTTTTCCCTTCTCTGCGGCAACTGAAACAGAGGTTCCAGAAGCAGTACTAGAAGTTGGTGAAGTCGTTGCAGTCCCTGAGAATTCAGAACAGCAGGCAAGCTCTGCTTTAAGCCCTTGGAGATACTCTGCACAAGTAAAAAAAGTTCAGTCCAGTCCTTTCACTGCCCAAGGCAGAATCAGCAACTGCAGGCCAACCCAACAAAGCAACAACACAGCAAAGAGGCAGTATTCCCACTGGCAATCCTTACAGCTCTTTTTCTTAGCAGGTTCCTTAATTCTGGCGAATTCTAAAGTTCTGGGGTCTGGGCCCCAATATTTCTACTCAAAATCCCTTTGTTCTCTCAGCCAGAGAGTGTCTGTGCTTAGTTCAAACCAGTTCTGTCCTTCCTGGCAGGAGGTGGAGACAGCAATGTTCAAGGCAGACCAGGCCTATTCAGGCATAATTAAATTTCCTCTCACTACTCTAAATGCAGCCTAGGTCTATTCAGCCCAGCCCGCCCCCCCCACTCCCAGTGGCTGTCTGAAGACAATACACGTCTCCAGCCCCGTCACTCCAAAGCCAGACAGTCAATCCACAAAACCAGCAGAGGCACACAGGGTGGCTAAGCAAGAAAATACCTACTTTCTAAAAGTGTTATTTTCAAACACAGAATATAAAAATTATCTTTACTAAAAGATGAATTTTTACATTCTGAGTCCAGGCATACTAAACTCCATTTCCCTATCTTGTCCCAATGGGAATTTATGCTTATAAAATGTTACAAGTAAAACTCCCATTCTATCCTATAAGACAGATAGCCTTTCCATAGTGAAAAATGAAATGCACTTTTATTCACTACCAGGACATGCCACACACACCAGTACATGTCCAACATTTAAAATGCACAGCACCCTGCCCACAGGGGTTACCTTAGGCCTACCTTAGAGGTAATATATAAGTAAGAAAAGGGAAGATTAGGACCTGGCAAGTGGCTGCACTGGCCAGGTCAACATGGCAGTTACAAATTGCGCGCAGGCCCTGCAGTGGCTGGTCTGAGATACCTTTTCAAGGCTACTCATATGGGTGGCACAATCAGCGCTGCAGGTCCACTAGTAGCATTTGATTTACAGGCCCTGGCACACTCAGTGCACTTTACTAGGAGCTTACCAGTACATCAGATATGCCAATCATGGAAACACCAATCCTTAATAACAATTTAAAACAGGAGCACTTGAACTTTAACACTGATCAGCAGTGAGAATGTGCGCACTCAACCAGCAAAAACAAAGTTAAAACCGGGAGGTCAGTAAGCAAAAAGACAGGGGAAACATGTCAAAAGATGCCAGGTCTAACACCAACTAAGAAATAATTTCTGTTATTTGGAATGTCAAGCAAGACATAATTCAAAACCTGCTCAGCTTGAATCCCAAACTTTCACAGAATGCCAAGTCATTTGGATTCACCTTGAACAGCATCCTCACCCTCAAGGAATATATTTTTAAAAACACAATGACAGGCTGGCAATAGCTCCTATTCTGATGAATGTGAAACTGTTTCTACCAGAAAGAGTCTTTAGAACTGCTCTTCAAGTCTTCCACCCATTGCACCTTGTGAGTGATAATGTCCTGCTTAAAGATTCCCCAAACTCCATATTGACACACTTTAATCTCATCTAGGGCCAGAAGAAATATGATCACCTCACTCGGTATCTGGAGGAACTCCATTGGCTCCCCTTGCTGGGCATCACATTTTCAAAACCAGTGGCATCATTTACAAAGCTATCATGACAAGCACCCCCAATTATCTTGCTGAAATGTTAACCATCTCCTCAGGCTCATGACACTCCAGCAGCAAAACACCTATCAGAATGGATGCTATGAAGTGTAGAAAAGAAAATACAAGGTGACATGCCTTTTCTATCTATGCACTCATGATCCAGAACAGCATACACTGCTTCACTTTAAAGAAGAATGTTGAAGAAAACTATATCACAATGTATTAAGCGTTCACTGGACACCCAGTTGCCACTTGCCTGTGACCCCCAGTTCCAGTTTATTCCAGATGGATCCAGTGACACCATTGCTGCCCGGGGGTTTCCTGCTCACCATTGGCCCCACCCAAAGCAGGACAAACTTAATGCAGACCACAGTGCAAGTGCATCAGTAGACAGTTGGATACCAAGCCTGCCAATTGCCTGTGGCCTCCAGTTTCTGCTTGTCACAGCCTGAGCCATTGACACAGAAGCTGCTCAGGTTTTTCCACCAGGGTTTTCCAGCTAATTATTCTTCCCCGCCAACATAAGCCCCAACCACCCCAGGACCTACTTAATGCAGACTGCAGCGTGACCGCTTTTGTAGGCACTAAGGGGCAGATTTACAAGCCCCTTGCACCACTTTTGGGTCACTTTTCCCATGTTAAAAGTGATGCAAAAGTGGCGCAAGGGGCTTGTAAATCTACCCCTTAGTGTGAGTGGAACACTCCGCTCCACTGGAGGAGTTCACAGAGTTTTACCAACTCCGCGCTCCACTTGGAAGGCGGAATTCGACAAAAACTCAGTCAACCTCTGCGTAGCGGAGTTTGCCAGTGCCCATCCCATTTTTCCACACAATTTCCATGGTCAATATTGTATAAAGACATGTTTTAAGATGGCCACCTTACTATCTCCAGAGACCAAGGCGTCATCGTATATGCTCATGCTGCTGGCACCCTCTGGCTGCGTCACAGTTGCACCTTGCCTGGAAATGTTGTTTGTTTTTGGCACATATTATTCACTGATGAGACTGACGGCAGAAACGTCTAGAGCTCTATAAGTGGTGCTGCCGCAGGCACTGCAGAACACAGCAGGCTTGGGGTCCGCAGGAACCGACTAAGCTAAGGTGAGCAACTGCTGGTGATGGGGGTGAGGGCAGGGGTGTTCGTACAGGTAGCCTTAAGGAAAAGAAAGATAAACATGAACGCTGTAACTGCTTAGAGTGCAGTCCGAAAGTACAGGTGCAGAGGAGTTCTGTGGTGTACAATCAGTAGAACATCAGGGTGAATAAAAAAATTAAATTATGATGAAAAGCTTGCTGCTGTTAAAAGAAGAAGCAGTAGTAACTCTCTCAGCTTTGCTCAGACACCTTTTATGTACGTGTGAAAAGCTCTCTGCCTGTGCTGTCCTTCCTTGCCTTGAGAAGGCAGCTGCAGATGGCCTGACTCCACGCAGCATCAATTATGGAAATGCTTAATAAGTGATTATTTTGTCACTTAGTTTATATGTGCATTGGCGGAGCTCGTTGATAATTATTAACAAGGCATGTAACACATCACTGAAAGTCCGTGCTGACAGATACAAACGCTGATGAATGCATTAAAATAGTTAATGTTGCATGCCTAGAAAAAGCCGGTGGCTGAATTCTTTGTCTTTAAAGGGATGTGTTTTGTAACTTTTTTCTTTAGTTGATCAAGCTTTCCCCCTTGTTGCCCTCCGCTTGGCAGTTTGTATTCAGAGCCAGGCTGAAGTAAATTAATTCTGGCGTCCTACTCCTGAACAAGGAAGGCAGGAGTCTGCCATGAGCAGAAAGACAGCAGGCGGCTCTAACTGAGCCCACACAGTGCTGTCCGTAAAGGGCTAGTAAATAGCAACAGGAGTATAACCCATAAACCAGGTTGAGATCTGGGTGAGTAAATAAAGACTAGCAACAATGTCTCAACTGGGTTCAATGAGAAAGGCAAATACAATGGAATGCGCACGACATTACAAGAAGAGAGGGAGACTCCTGGTTGTTTGTTCAAAGGTGCTCATGGCATCATATATTTAGAGACACAGTTTATACAGAACAGTTATAACAGCACTATGAGCATAAATTGTGGTGGCAGCCCAAAGGAACTAGGTGTGCGTTGTGCTTATGACAAGGAGAGTGACGGCGCAAGTCACTAGTGCAGAAAACAGCCGAAGGCGTGAAATAACAAAGTGACAAAGAGTTATATACAGTGATCAATGGTTCAGCATGGATAATTATATACAATGACTGTCCGTAAAGGGCTTGCATTCACCAGACCACGCGTAGCATTGTTTAGAAAAACCATTTCATTTTATCACATTTTATTTAAGGTAACTCTTCTGGTCCAACTCCAAACCCAGCGCACAAGCAGCTTGGTATTTTGAAAACATCAGTCACTCCTTATTACTTCCCCTTAATGGATGACATAGTATGTTTTCTACAAGACTAGCCAATTTATTGCATCTGGTTTTTTCGAATTGTAAAGGTTCAGTAAAGTGCAGGTAATCATGTTTGTGTACAATAGCAGGGGTTTACATTTCATCCAGGGAGAAACTGCGTCAAAATTGTTAATTAGGGATGGGCGGAGCTCTGCGTAATTTCACTGAGATTTTTTGTAACTCAGTGAAGATACGAGAAGTCAACTCCGTGAGCTTCGCCCACCCTTAGTAGGCACCTGGAGACCCAGCCTGCCACTTTCCTGTGGCCTTCAGTTTCTGCTCGTTCCGGCCTGATCCAGTGACACTGCCACTGCCTGGGTTTCCCCACCTGGGTTTTCCCACACACCGCTCTTCCCTCCAACAGAAGTGTTGCCTACCCCAGAATCTACTTAATGCAGGCCTCAGCACAATCCTGTGCAGAGGGTGTGCCGTGTCAAAGGCATGCCAAAGGCAAGTCCATCTGCACCTGTCTGCACCTGTTCCATGCCCAGCGCCAAGACCCCTGCCCCTCGAAGATACACCATCATCAAGCTCCACACCCTCAACCCCAGATGCCGCAATAAACAGTGCCACTGTGCGGACTCATGCTCCAAGGTAGGGACTTTCACCCACACCCACTGCCACAGTCAGCACACAGAACAGCCAACCGATCAAACACACCCCAAACAAACCAGACACCACCTGACCAAGAACACCAACTTGCATGTGCCCTTCTCAATATATGCTCACTATGGAAGCACACCCCCAAGATTTGGGACCTCATTTCCAGCCTCACACCTGATGTCCTCTCCCTCACTGAGACCTGGCTCAACCCCACTTCCGCACACGAAATTGCCACCACAATACCCAAAGGATACAAGATAACAGATCATGCCCGCATCAACAAGCCTGGCGGAGAGATCGCCAACATACACCAGGAATCCATCTAATGCACCACAACAAACGACGACATCACACCCATCATGGAACACCTCTACTTCTGACGCCAAACACACTGAAAACCCTCCATTAGGGGCACCCTTGCCTACCATCCTCCAGGAGCTTGTCCAGCCTTCTGCAACTTAATTGCCGGCTTCATCTACTGCTTCACCACCTCTCTCACCATAGACTCCGACAACTACATTTTCCTCAGCAACCTCAACTTCCATCTAGGTGACCAGAATGACATCAACACTGCTAACCTCCTTGACAAGATGAACAGCAGTGGATTCAAATGCAAAAACAATTGACGGACAGAATGCAGAACATTGTCATACATTCAACCCAGTTCAGAGATTGTTTTTTTGCTCCCCATGCCATTCCAGTTTGGGCCCAGCCATATGCAAATCAGTCTTGACCCTGTGCCCAATGGGTGCAGTGCAGCCCGAACTGCCAGACCAGGCCCTCCCTGGACTAGAAACAAGCATTCTAGGACCGGTTTCGGGCTTTCAGCACTCATCAGCCAGGATAGTTTGACTCTTGTGGCATGGAGAGCATGGGACCCACGTGTGGGCATACCTGTCCCACTCGGGGTGAAAAATGCAAAAACAACAATTGATGGACAGAATGCAGAACATTGTTATATATTCACCCCACTACAGAGATCTGGGCATCAATCCATTGTTTTTTGCTCACCATGCCATTCCAGTTTGGACCCAGCCACATGCAAATCAGTCTTAACCCTGCGCCCAATGGGAACAGTGCAGCCCGAACTGCCAGGCCAGGTCTTCCCTGGACTGGAAGCAAGCATCCTAGGATGGGTTTCAGGCTTTCAGCCCTCATCAGCCAGGATAGCTTGACTCCAGTGGCATGGAGAGCACGGGACTGTCGTCTGGGCATACCCTTCCCACTCGGAGTGACAAATGCAAAAACAACAATTGATGGACAGAATGCAGAACATTGTCATACATTTACCCCAGTACAGAGATCTGGGCGTAAATCCATCGTTTTTACTAACCATGCCATTCCAGGTTGGACCCAGCCATATGCAAATCAGTCTAGACCCTGAGCTCAATGGGAACAGTGCAGCCCAAACTGCCAGGCCAGGTTCTCCCTGGACTGGAAACAAGCATCCTAGGACCAGTTTCGGGCTTTCCGCCCTCATCAGCCAGGATAGCTTGACTCGTGGGGCATGGAGAGCACAGGACCCACATCCTGGCATACCCGTCCCATTTGGAGTGACCAATGCAAAAACAACAATTGATGGCTTGGCAGTTCGGTCTGGACTGTACCCATGAGGCACAGGGTCAAGACTGATTTGCATATAGCTATGTCCGAACTGTGGTGGCAAAGTGGACTAAAGAAGGATGATGGACTCAACCCAGATCTGTCACTGGTGGTGAGTGTTTGAAAAGTATCAGCACTCCGTCCATCATCTCTTTGTGGTTGCTTTGTTTGCCCTAAGCTGGCAGGGTATGCCCACATGTTGGTTCCTTGCTCACTTTGCCACTGGATTCAAGCGAGCCTGGCTGATGAGGGCTGTTAGCCCGAAACCGGTCCCAGGAAGCTTTGTTTCCGGCCAGGGAAGACATGGCTTGGCAGTTCGGTCTGGACTGTTCCCATGAGGCACAGGGTCAAAACTGATTTGCATTTAGCTGTGTCTGAACTGGGGTGGCAAAGTAAGCTAAAATAAGATGATGGATTCAACCCAGATCTGTGACTGGGGGTGAGTGTTTAAAAGGTTTCAACACTCCCTCCATCATCTCCTTGTGTTTGCTTTATTTGCCATAAGTTGGCAGGGTAGACATGGCTTGGCAGTTCGGTCTGGCCTGTTCCCATGAGACACAGGGTCAAGACTGATTTGCATATAGCTGTGTCTGAACTGGGGTGGCAAAGTGAGCTAAAGAAGGATGATGGATTCAACCCAGATCTGTGACTGGGGTGAGTGTTTGAAAAGATTCAGCACTCCGTCCATCACCTCCTTATGTTTGCTTTGTTTGCCCTAAATTGGCAGGTTATGCACATACGTGGGTCCCTTGCTCACTTTGCCACTGGATTCAAGCTAGCCTGGATGATGAGGGTTGTTAGCCTGAAACCGGTCCCAGGATGTGTGTTTCCGGCCAGGGAAGACATGGCTTGGCAGTTGGGTCTGGACTGTTCCCATGAGGCACAGGGTCAAGACTGATTTGCATATAGCTGTGTCTGAACTGGGGTGGCAAAGTGAGCTAAAATATGATGATGGATTCAACCAAGATCTGTGACTGGGGGTGAGTGTTTAAAAGGTTTCAGCACTCCGTCCATCATCTCCTTGTGTTTGCTTTTTTTGCCATAAGTTGGCAGGGTATTTCGAGAAGTGGGTCCCTTGCTCACTTTGCCACTGGATTCAAGCTAGCCTGGCTGATGTGGGCTGTTAGCCCGAAACCGGTCCCGGGAAGCTTGTTTCCGGTCCAGGGAAGACATGGTTTGGCAGTTCGGTCTGGACTGTTCCCATGATTAACAGGATCAAGACTGATTTGCATATAGCTATGTCTGAACTGTGGTGGCAAAGTGGACTAAAGAAGGATGATGGACTCAACCCAAATCTGTCACTGGTGGTGAGTGTTTGAAAAGTATCAGCACTCCATCCATCATCTCCTTGTGTTTGCTTTGTTCGCCCTAAGTTGGCAGGGTATGCCCAGACGTGGGTCCCTTGCTCACTTTGCCACTGGATTCAAGCTAGCCTGGCTGATGAGGGCTGTTAGCCCCAAACCGGTCCCAGGATGCTTGTTTCCGGTCCAGGAAAGACATGGCTTGGCAGTTCAGTCTGGATGGTTTCCATGAGGCAAAGGGTCAAGACTGATTTGCATATAGCTGTTTCTGAACTGGGGTGGCAAAGTGAGCTAATGAATGATGATGGATTCAACCCAGATCTGTGACTGAGGGTGAGTGTTTGAAAAGTTTCAGCACTCCGTCCATCACCTCCTTGTGTTTGCAACGCTGGATTCGCCCAACTTGTCCATGACCGGACGCACATCGCAGGCAACACACTAGACCCCATTTTCAGCTCTAGCAAACACATCAGGTACAGCCAAACCATGGAACTCACCTGGACTGACCACTCCATCATCTGCTTCAATATCACCAGCTCACGGACCTCCGCCACCAGTCAGCCCCTCACCGTGCCTGGAGCAAAGTCTCAATGAACACATGGATCAACACCCTCAACACCACCCACCCCATCTCCTCCAACAACCCAGACCAGAACTTCTGAAACTTCAAAATCTGGTTCACCAACTCCACTGACAGTGCTGTTCCCAACAGCAACAACACCCACAGAAGGTCCACCAAGCAGGCTAGCTACTATACCGAAGATCTCAGAACAGCTAAATAACACAGGAAACAACTTGAGAAAGCATGGCTCCCCAGCAAGGACGCAACCAACAAGACCTCCTTCAAGGTAGCCCTCAACCTCTTCCACAGACAGTTGAGAAAATCGAAGAAAAAGGACTTAGCCTTACACATTAACCCAAGCTCCAATAATAGCAAATAACTCTTTAATATCATCAAAGAGTTCTCCAACCCCTCGGCTACAACAAACAACATTAACCCCTCACAGGAACTAAGCGACCACCTTGAAAACCTATTCCATGATAAGATTACCAACTTCTTTGAGCAACACAACAACCCCACTATCACCACAGATATCCGACTAACCAAATAGAGCCAGCTTGCCCCACATGACACTGCCTCCATTTTGAACTTGGTCCACTCAGAGGCCCCAACCGACCCATGCCCTCACCATATCCTCAACCTAAGTGAAGCCAGAATCGGCCACGCACTCTCCATTTTGTTCAACACCTCAGTTGCCATTGACCCACTTCCCTGAGGACTGCAAACACACAAAGGTCAATGTCCTAGTAAAGAATCATTGGCAGACACCAGCACACTCAACAACTGCAGACCAATCTTCCTGCTTCTGTTCCCAGCTGAAGTATTAGAAAAAGCCATCAGCCAACAACTCTACTCACATCTGGAACGGAACCTCCTACTCGGCTCCTCCCAAACTAAATTCTGCAGCAACCACAGAACTGAGAAAGCCCTCATCTAGGCTACTGATGACATCCAAGCCCTACTTGACTGAGCATTCTGCAGCACACATAGAAAGAGAAAAATTGCATTAATAATTGTTTATGTTCAGGAAGGTGCCCATTCCTGCACATAAACATTCATTAAATAATGGCAATTTGCTACTTTTATGTGTGCTGCATTTTTGAGCAGACATGAAATTAACACATCACCTTTAATGATTGTTTATGTGCAGGAAGGGACACCTTCCTACACATAAACAACCATTCTCTGGAACGTAGCCACCCTTGCACCATGGTGCAAGGATGCCTGCATTGCTGATTGCCAGCTAAAGTTAGAACTAGCACTAGGGAAAAAACAGGCATGCATCATATACTTGGGAGAAGGGTTTGTGCAAATACCATCAACAGGACCTATTTCAAATTTCAGAACGGCTTTTACTACAAAGTCAATGGAGGAGCTATAGTTGCGCTGGTTGCCCCAAATCTGTTAACCTTATTAACGGATGACTTGGAGAAAAAGCACATCTGTGCAATCACTAAACGTTACTTACATAACATTTTTGCTTTGCAAGCTTTACCTAGGTGATTTTTCCCTAATTTGAATGGTTGAGTCTATGTTTCCTCCCCAATCATGTTCTAATGACTTCCAATTTGCCATGTCACATAGTTTGCAAGAAATTATGAATCTGGACCCTACTATCTATGCTATACAGGACAAGCTGAAGTTGACCTTGTTTCAGAAGGCAATGGAGCACAATATTCTACTTAAGTATATGAGCCACCATCCCCATTTCATTCTTCATAATTTACCTGTCAGTCAATTCTTGTGGTCTATCAGGAATTGTAAGCAAACAACATATATTTTCCATGAATCATAATCCTTGGACTCCAGACTCTCTGACAAGGGTTATCCTTGTAAGTCACTAAAACAGTCAAGAAACTATGCTTGCTTCTTTCTTTGGTAACATTTGTTACATGCAGAGCTAAACAAAGTACGACTGACCGATCTGGTTTTGTGAGCACATAAACCTTGCGAGCACCTAATAAAGATAATCATACAAAACACTGGAATTTATTCTGTTATACAATTGACAGGACACAGAAACCAATATCTGCTTTTATGTATGGAACTGATGGAGATAAAGTGGTCAGATCCATTTTGCTCATAGACTATGGGCCCGATTCACAAAGGAAAAATTTAGATGAAGGTCTAATTATCGGTATTCACAAAGTTTTAGTTAAACTTAAGACCAAAACTTAAGTTTAACTGAGACAAAAGTCTATCTTTACTACTCATAAATGCCCATTGTGTAAATGCCCATACCGAAAGTCGGTAAGTTTCATTTTCGCCTCAGTTTACCTTTGTGAATCGGGCCCACCGCATTCACTTTGAGATTACAATGGGATTTACTACAGATATTAGAGCACTTCAACTAAGGTTATTATAACGCATGTCTACTAACCATTGAATTACATTTTTTGAGCATCATCGTGAGACAATGCCATTAGAATCACACGCAAATTACACTTCTGAAAATGTGATTTATGGTCTTCGGGGCCCTTGTGGAAAGAGTATATTGACCAGACATCCAAGAGGGTAAATGCACGGATCGTCCCGCATAGGAGTAGATTTTGTTGTGACACTCCAGGAGTATCTTTGATAGAACACTACAGAGAATATGGTCATTCCTGTCACGTGATACACTGACATAATGCAAGTGCTCACTGACCATCGTGGTGGTGATTTTTAGACGACCCTTCCACTTAAGGAATGTATATGGATAGACTTTGTCTATTCCATATTTTTCGGACTCAGTGAATCTGAGGAATGGGAACAACTGGTCAATTGCACATAGGGAAATTTTGTGAATGGAGATGTATTGAAATTCAAAATAAACTGTCACATTGTTTATGCCATGTGCCAAAAAACACATAATTTTTGCTGCTTGTGCCTTGTCTCTCTTAATTCAACATGATCAAATGTCCTTTGGCTTACGTGCAATATTGAAGCATTAAACATGTTTTCATAATTTTTTCATTTCCATTAATTTCACTACTGATCAATGTAGCATGCGTTCACTTTTTACTAGGAGGAAAACTTATGTATTTACCTCCATTTTTCAATGTATTTTCTCTAAGGCAATTGCTATTTTAAATTACTTTTCATTTGGTCTACTATAATCATTTAAATATTTTTTTCCATACTTTTTCCATGAGTTCTGATATCGAGTCCACTCTGGCTGTGGCCGACATCTTGGACCTCTTCTATCTCAAGAAGCATCTTATTCGGTTGTTACACTGCTTCAGGCACAGGTGGCCGTACCTGATCCATTTTATAGTAAGTGTTCTTACTGGGCACTTCTTGATCGCTCCACAGTCCATCACATACATTTTTTAACACTCATGCTTAGTTGGTCTCCTACCAAGCAAAGAGTCGAGCCTGACTAGCTTTAGCCGCATTCCTTCTGCATTTACGAATCACTCCGAGTGCCTAATACCATTTATTACTGCCACATACTTACTTTGCAGTTTTTGACTGAAGAATATATCTGTTATTTTTCCTAAAATTATCATTTCTGATTCACACCTTTGGGTAAGCTTCTTGTTACTTACACTTTCTGAGTATCAAATTCATCCATAAATAGATTTGTTGTGCTTGGTAACTATTTTGTACATTTGTCATATCTTTTTGTTGAATCCATGACCACTATCACATCGGTTTAGGTAAGGTTTTTGAGATCTCATACTAAGACAAGCATATATATGGGTTTGTGTGTGGTCCTGACTACGGTTCCATCTTTGTACTAGCATACCAATTGGTATATAGACATCTGTCCTGATTAAGACCTTCTATAAAGCATCATATATGGGTCATAATATCAATATGGCAATTGTTTTGGACTGCATCAGCATGTGACATAAGCCAGGACCACAAATAGATATAATTATTTCACAACACTGTTATTGAATTTGATATCAACTGAACTGCTTTTTAGGTCTCGTGCCTGCGTTGCATTGTGTAGCAGTACTCGGCAGCGCAAGACCTTTAGTGAGTGAAAAACGGGGTTTTAGCACTGACCTAGGAATCGCACACGCTCGTGCGTGTGCGATTCCTTTTGTGCTACCCCATTGGCATTTGTGTGCGTCTTTTATAAAAGACTGCACGCAATTGGCCAAAGGCGGGCACGTTGCTCCGCCCACGGCCTATTGGTGTCTATTACGCGCTTGGTGCACGTAATAGACACCAATTGGCCATGTAGTTTCAATTATCGTGCCCAGACACTGGCACGATAATTGAAACCACGGCTCGCTGTGGCGGGCTCTCTCCACTAGCGGGCTTTTTTTTTGGGATCCATTTCACGGCGAAGCAAGTAAATGAAAGAAGCCGTTTTGTTCGGCGCCACTTTCACCCGGCTTGTTTTTATTACAGTTATCGACCTCAAAATGATGAAAGGCTACCTCAGCCCTGTCAGAATCTCCACCTGGAACATGTGGCTTCACGCAGTTATCAGGCGCTTTACTCACTGAGCTATCCTACCAGCTATGCATAATCCGTACAAACGCAAGCCTTTCTCAGATAAGAAATGGTCACAACAAAAATCTCTTAACGTAACTGCGAAATAAATAAAAGAGGTGAATATAATATTATCATCACATCAGTGTATGTGATAATAGACACTGCAACCGAAGGGCCGCTACTACAGGTTCATCTCGTGATTTGACTCTGTTCGTTTCGCACAGATCTCTGCAGCACGCACCTTACTCTCTAAGCTACTTTAGCAGGTGTGCACGAGCTATCACGACCCCCAAAGTAGTTTAGTTACCATAGCAGATCAGACCTTGATCTAAGTAAAACGAGAAAAGCGACATTCAGAATCATCATAACCTACCGGGAGCGTTGTATCCGGGGTCCTCTCACCAGCGCCTCGTTGCGCAGCTCTCCTCCCGCAGCGAGCGGTACACACGTCCCTCCGCCCCGGGCGTGAACCTGCCCTCTCGTGGGGAGCAGTGCGCCCCACCCTCCGCCCCCGGGCTACGGCTCTCACGTCCAGTCCGGGCGGCTGAACACAGAGCCCTGCAGACAATGGCTTTCTGTCTGCCTGCGTGTGCCTGCCCCGGGGCTTTTTTTCTAACTCTAGCAACAACAAAACGTGACTTCCTGCCCGTGTCACTACTTCCTGAAAGACTCGGAAGGAAGACAGTTAACTATAATTTACTAACACAATGAACTCTATTATTGGCAACCTTCTCCTCCAACTCACGGGTGCAGTTATCAATGGCGCAGCAGGTGCAGTGGCGCTGGGCCCAAGGGTGCATACATGCCAACATTTAAGAACAGCCAAGCGGAAGATTTCAAACAAGCATTTGCAATGCAATAGGTCTTGCATTACTGAAAGTTTGAGCTATTGGCATTGCATCATTGTCTGCAACGGCAATAGCTCAAACTTTCAGTAATGCAAGACCTTTTGCATTGCAAATTCTTTTTTGTATCTTTGGCAGTACCTCTTTTGTACCATGTGCCTATCTCTGCAAAAGGCATGTAGTTCTGAACTTGTAATAAGATTCCTTGGCAATCCAAAGTATGACCAAACCAGGACTTCGCATTGAAATGGCTAGACTGGATTAATATTGTTCAGAGACGCATAATTAGTATTTGTTTTTTTAAAACACTGTAATTCATACGCAGTGGTCCAAGTGGGGGGAAAAAAGTAGGGGAACTGTGGGCGAAGAATTAGAGGGCGGGAATAACCTGTGGATTGGGTCAGTGGGCGGAGTCAGAGGTGTGGCAGAAAGAGCAAAATATCCCAATTTTAAGTATTTTTTTCCCATTTCACTAACAGGTTACAGCTTATTAGGTTATTTATTTTTTTTTTTTAATTTGTTTATTCAGGTCAGCAAGTAAATGACAATACAGTTAAAGGTGCTTCAAGCGTCCGCTGCTGCGGGCTATGTCCGAACAGATCAAGCACTGTAAATCAATGTGAATGCAATATTCAGTTTTCATATAACACCCAAATACACTTTTACAGAACGAACACGAACTCCGGTACAGATGGAAATCAGCAGCGCACAAACAGTATACACGTGGCAGTTCAGGAGTGAAGTCTACAGAGGGGGCACCCCATATCAAGTGGCACACAGCAGTGACGAACCTTAGTATACATCGGACCAAGGTATGACGCGACCCACGTGGTCCCGGCCATATCCCCACTGGCCCATTGTCCGGCCCTGCAGGGCGAAACTCCCTGCCCTTCCCACCTCCCCATCTCAGAGCATGCACCCCTAGTCAACCACCGGCAGCTGTAAAGTAGGCTAGAGCTCAGCATGCTAGGCCAACCCCACCCGCCCCCCAGCCCTCTCAACCCATGTCGTCTGAAACTGCCCCTGCCAGGGAACGTGGAGAGTCGGGGGAACCCGCCCCCTCCCGGGTCCACTGCAGAAAGGGCTCCCAGATGTCCCTCGGACGGGAAGCGGTCGGCATCGTCTCCCAGTAATATTCTAGCTGTGCATTGCCATACGTAACATCTCTCACCCATTCTGTAAATTTAGGCACGGATATACGGCCCCAGCGCACCGCCACTTGCCTTTTAGCATAAAGGAGCAGTAGCGCGTGTAGTTTCCTGGTCTTTGGTGGGGTAGCCTGGACACATCCCAACAGCCCCAGAAGTGGCGTCGGCGCGTCAGTTCTGTGAAGGATTTGATTTATGGCCGTGAAGACCTTCACCGCTTATTAGGTTATTTAATTTAACCAATGGATACACATGTTTATTTAAGGTTTGATGTGAGTTATTGACATTAAAATACATTCCCAAAGTGGGATACGTTTCAAATCCCAGAATGTTCCAAATATCCTGAAAAGTGGAATCTCAAGCCATTTGTCTCCCAGCCATGGAGTTTCTGTCATCAACACTTCTCCCTTTTTCCACAAGAGCAGTTCAAACATGAATGGCAAAATATCCTAGTTGTAACTGTAATCACTGAAGTGCACCTAGAGGAGAAACTGCCCTCCCTATTCTTTCTGTAAATGCAGTCACAAAAGTGCATCAATACGACAAACTGCCTTTCTTTTTGTAAATGCAATCACAGAGGTGCATCTCAAGGACAAACTGCCCTTTTCTTTTTAGGTCGAGCCTAGAGACAGAGTGCATGTGCTGCTCTGCGAGACTTGTTGTGGTGGAGTAACAAATAGAAGCCCCGCCCACGGTCCGCCCATATTTGCCATTGGCTTGTGTCATTGTCTGGCCATAGTAGCAACTGGCCCCTTTACTTTACGTGTTATTTAGACTTTGAGCACCATTTTCTTTAATGAGGTTCTCCTACTTCAAGCAGGACATGCTTTGGTGCCTTCTTTACCCCCCTGCCCTCCCTCCTGTTGTCCGTGCCTTCTTCTCCCCTCCCGCCCTCCCTCCCGTTGTCCGTGCCTTCTCCCCAACCCCCCGAACCTGTCTGTGCTTTCTCCCCGCCCTCCCTCCCGTTGTCCATGCCTTCTCCCCCCACCCTCCTGTTCTCCCTGATACCAACGATTTGCAATGCATTAGATCTTGCGTAAATGCGAGACCTGTTGCATTGCAAATGCTTGTTGTCTTTGTGTTAGCTGCTTTCATGTTTTCTCATTTATTCAATTCACAAGATACACTTTGGAACTTACATGCTGAGCTTCCAGAACAACCCTATAAACTTGATGTGTTCTATCATGAAGATGTCTCTGAGGTTACTGATTCTGATTAAGCACTAATTCTCTATGTTATTTCATACATGTATACTATGTGTTTTCACTTAAAGCAACACCAAAAAGGTCTCATCTTGCGCAGGTTAATCCAAAGAAAAACCATTGTGCCTGTAAATGTGATTGGATTGCCCAGTTCCCAGTAACATCTAGTTGACTGGCATGTTTTATGATATCAACAGAACCCCTTAATAACATGTTACAGAGTTATCATTTATTTACTCTACATATATTACATGCATGTGTGTTTTTTTGGATACATACACAGTGCTATAAAAACCTCTATTTGGCAGGGACCAGTGAAAAAAAGATTTTCATTATAATGGTAGCTGTAAAACCACTGCAAAACCTTACCTTCATCAGGGGATACAAAGATTATGTTGCATTGGGAGCCAATTTATGTGGCAATGTTATGTAAATTATTCAGCAAAATATGTGCAAACATGAAAAAAACAAAACTTTATTACCATCAGTAGCAGCCGGCACAGGTAAGAGCGGAGGAGTGACGAGGCGGGGGCGGGTCGGGGTGGTGGTTGGGTAAGTCGACATACAATGGTAAAAGCAAACTTAAATAAAACTGTGCACTCGCTCCATTGCTAAGCAAGGAAAGTGGTTTTATTTATTTTTTATTTAATTTTACTTCTCCCTTCATATGTCGACTTACCCTCCCCTGCCACACTACCCTTACCTGTGCCAGCTGCCACTGATTACCATGCTTTCTAAATGGCTCGTAAAAGCTTTAAAATTATGTTTTTGTAATGATAACTGCTTTCTGAAAGGCAATTAAGAAAAGAAAGCTGTATTGCCACACAATATATAAATCAGGGTCAGATGTAATACTTTTTCACGAGACACAATTCCCTTTTAAAGAAAATTGATTATTTCATTCTGGCTGGATTGAATAAATTGCAGGATATAACAACCAAGGGTACTACAGTGCTTTTGCATAAAACATCAAAAAGTTCTGTGGTTGTAGTAGAGTAAGAAGATCTTACTTCATGTTAAAAAACACACCTAGAAATTGTCAAAAATCACAAAGGTTAAAATGGTGTTATAGTGATGTTCTCAATGATGTCATAAAACATGTCATAAGTGTTATATTATGTGAGGGCCTAAGCAGTGCATTGTGAGGGCACAAGTTATACTTAGCTCAACAAACAATAACTGACGCATTTCAGGTTTATTTTTCAGGTTACCCCTGCCATGCATGGCCTGTGGCCCACGTGTAGCCAATGTCAACTTGCTGGTCAATCCCCCCTCCCATTGTCAGATAAACCCCCTCACTGACACCATTTTTTCTTTTTTACTTTTAATGTTTTTTTTATTGTACTGCTCTACTCCCATGGTATTACTATACAAGTGGCTATCCAAGGCAACACCGGATAGTTTAAGCTTCACTTTTTAACACTTGCATAGTCCTGTGATATCACACGGTACTCCAGCAGGACCACATGGGAAAGCCAAGCGGAGCCCCGTTCTATGCCTGCAAGACCTCATGTGGAAGCCTATTTGCGTCCTGTTAGAGGACAGAGGAAACCGTGGCCTGAAACTTTCATTTTCTTATTTTTTTGGCCATGCAATGCCTAGGGTTTCAGATGTCTCCTCAACCCCGCTGACATCTGGAAGAGTCCTGGGTGGTGGCTCCTTTTTTAACCAGCCCCACTTGGGAAGGACTTGGCAGCTGTTGACAGCTCATTTCCAGGTGTGGGTGGCTCAGCCATCATAACCTGGGTGTCTCCACACTTGCCTCCAGTAGGTTCCCTGATGTGGTGCAGCACCTCCATGGACAAGGAAGACTATTTAGCCATCAATCTGATGTCTGGGAGGCCTGGGGGAAGTAGCGCCGGATTGGAGCATCAGCAGGGTGTGGCCATCTTGGTCAGCATCTAACTCTGCCTCTCTTTATCTACATTTGAAGAAGTATGTACACATGAGTCATCAAACACAGCAGCCTTAGTCCCAAATTACATAGCTAATACATTTCTTTTAGCATGACCAGTGGCAAAAACATCTAAGTTTTACACCCCAAAACTCTGGAAAAGCCAGCCAAAAAATTAAGTGATCTGATTGGCTTAGATGATTTATTTTCACATAGGCCCTTAGGTACAGCAAGACTGGTGGTGGTTCCATGCAGCGAGCAATCTGACAGAAGGTTGAAGCAGCCCCTTTAGGGCTTGCAGACTCGGTCCCCTTGTCCTGAGTTTTGGAAAAAAAGGTATAAACTGCCTGAGCTGGTCCCAAAACACCTGCAGATAACAGCAATCACACTAGCCTAAAACAGATTCTCTGCTTGGAGGCTAGGGGCATGCCCATTGGAGCATGGGTTGCTTACAGAACCTGCTATTCCTCTTGCCGTGAACCATACACAGACTGCCCTTGGCTCCCAGCTCATTACCTTTGGTCGAATTCAGACCGATATACAGCCTTTGTAGACATGGGCCACTCTTCACAGTAAGTCCCTCTCTGGGTGCACTCTACCTTCTCAAGCATTACAGCGAGCCTGACACCTCCTGAGCCCTAATGCCTATCCACAGTCGGCTCACTCACAGACCATGTTGATCCTCACGGTGAACTCTCCAGTGATCAAATGGTGGTGTGAGGGGTGCGTGGCAGCGGGTTGCAATGGCCTGATTGGCATTTTGTATGCCCTCGCCCCTTATTCCACTTGTCCTTGGCTGGAGAGCCATCATCAAAATTTGTGGGGTGAGCATTAGAGGCCTCATACCTCCCAAAGCCTTGTCCTCCTCCTTCCCATGAGCCCACAGGTGCAGTTATGGTAAGTAAACTACTTCTTTGAGACCCAGGCCCTGGACACTCAATGTCACTTGAACACCCCCAGGCTGTATGATCCCACTGTAGGTTCATGTGACTCACCGCAGGGTCCTTCTATTAGCTCTCACACCTGCTGGCAGAAGGTCCTCCCAGCTGAACATGTTACCTCCCATGTCGCATCCCAAACCAACCGCCTACCAACTGCTGTCTTCTCAAGCAGTAGCATGCTCTAAATCCCCGGCTCACCCTGCTCAACCATCCGAGCAACACCCTCTCTAAATAACAGCGATGGACCTCATAATGAAAGAGATACCAGCCATTGAGGCAATCCTCTCAAAGAATGGTAAATTGAAAGATCTCACAAATAAGTTAAAGTACAGCGACTGGAGGTGACAACCTTTCATACATGCCTAGATGCACGTAATAGACGAGTGACGCAGTTGGACTAACAGTGCAAGGCCCTACTGGACTCGGGAGAGGACAATGATTTCCTTGTCCTGAAGGTCACCACCCTGGCAGACAGATCCCTAGGGAACAACATCCATGTCTTTGGAGACCCTGAATAGGCAGAAGGTGAAAATATGCCACTTTTTCTAGAGGTGCTCCTCCCTAAGCTGTTATGCATTCCTTTTACAGAAGCTCTGGAGTTTCTGGAGTTTCAGTGGGCACATCAGGTCCTATCCCGCCCTACAGCTCCTAATCAATCACCACAACTGACTATCTCTTGCCTTTTGCTGCACCAATACTCTAGAGCTACACTATAAGCAAAACAAGTGCACTATTTCCGTTGCTTTTTGATGGTCACCTCATTTCCTTTGCAGCAAACTACTGAACATAAGGAGTTCCTCACCCTCCGGCCCAATGCAGGGACCTTAACTTTGGATTGCTGGACCTGGCTGTATGAGAGGCACCATAGATGAAAGACCTGAGAATTCCCCAATCTGGAAAAACTGCTATCTGTTCTGGATAACCTTGATGTCACCTCCATGAGGCCAGCCACCTGACACTCTCTCTCACTCTCTCTCTCTCTCTCTCTCTGGTTCCATCAAACAGCTGATTTGCGATATCATTTGTTTGGACTGATATACCTGTCATTCTTAGGGTGGACTTCCTCCAAACATTTTTCCTGCTTACCCCCTCTTTTTGCTGTATCGTTTTGTTGGCCTTAGGACTCTGAGGACTTTACCACTACTGACTATTGCTAAAGTGAATGTGCTTATCCCCCAAACATAGTGACATTGGTTTATGCCCAATAGACATATTTAGTTTACTTGTAGGTCCTTTGTGAAGTGGTATACCATACACCCAGGACCTGTAACCTAAATGCTACTAGTAGGCCTGCAGCATTAATTGTGCACCCACACAGGTAGCCTTTCAAACCTGTCTCAGGCCTGCCATTGCAAGGCCTACCATGTGCGATTTACTGCCAATTCCAACTGGCATTTAACACTTCTTGATCCCCTTTTATTACACAGAAGTCATCCCTAAGGTAGGCCCTAGGTAGCTCTAAGGGCAGGATGCTGTGTAAGTAAAAGGTAGGACCTACAATTTTATGTTTCCATGTCCTAGTAGTGACAAACAGCTAAATTCATTTTTCACTACTGTATGGCATACTGTCCGAATAGGCTAACATTGGAAATATCTTAGTACACGTTTAAGCTGTAATTCTTGGTTAGTAAAGAGTAGCTGCATAATGTTTCATATCTTTGAAATAGTAATGATAAATCCTCTTTACTGGTAACAATGGTTTTAAAATTATTATTTTAGAAATGCCACTTGTAGAAAGTGGACATTTCTCTGCTCTTACTGCTCTATGTTCCTTGCAGCCTGTCTCCAATACACATCTAGGGTGAGTGACAGCTACACTTTGTGCATTCCCTCTCAACAGCCACAAACACAGGAAGGATAGATGTGTCTGACTACCCTTCTACATACATCTGCATTCTGATGACTCTTCCTGGGCAGAACTAGAGGGAGGGGCTGAGACTTACACTTCAATAGATCGTGTCCTGTTTCACACACAAAGGGCTAATTATACTGCATAGCTAGGCTAGAGCCAGGGCTGGGAAGAAAGGGGGAACTGTGCACTAAAAAGGCCTGTTTTGAAGTCACACCCACTTCAAAGGCATTACTGGGTATAAGTACTGTGCCTCGGACCCTACTCAGATAGTACACTACTGGACCTGTGATGAACTTTGCCAAGAGTAAAGACTGTAGTGCTACAAGAATTCCCGCTGTGCTTGACTGTTGCTCTGGAAGAACTGCTTTGCTGTGCTACCCTGCTGCCTTCTGATCTCCATCCTCCTGAGGACAAGGACTGGACCCATCTCACTTGAACCCAGAGTGGTGATCCATCAAAACAAACACATCAATGACTTTGTACCAATCGGAACTGGCCTATTGCCCTTTGACACTGACGCAGCTGTTGAACGATGATATTGTTTCAATGGGCTGCACGGCTCGACGTTGACGGACTGAGCTGCTTGCGGCTACACATCACTTGCATTGTACAGGAGTTCATTGATGAAGCCTTCATCGACTGCACGGATCGGAACTGACGCATCGCCTCTATCCACGAGAACGACTATGCATTGCCTCATCTTATCCTTGCATTGAGTCTTCGAGGTTGACGCTTCCTCCATTCAAGTTACATCGTCAGTGGGACTTGTGTTGGTCCTGTAGCCATCGCAGTCGACCTGAACTTTGGATTTACTCTGGTCTAGCGTGACCAGATGACCCCGGTTGGCACTTTATGACTCTAATCACTATATTTTGATTTAGTCTTAAAAAATTCAGAGCTCTGGTTCTACTTATTGGTTTTTTTTCATTGTGGTATTGTTTTGCTAACAAACATATCATCTATTTTTCTGACCCAGTGTGGAGTTTTTCTGTGGTGTTTTCATTGTGTTACTATGTGTGTTATGTGTTGCACAAATACTTTAACATTGCCTCTTTAGATACGCCCGACTGCTCTGTGCCAAGCTTTCAGAGGGTGAACACAGATTATCTTTTAGTGTGTATCTAGCTTACCCTGTCTAGAGTGGTGGTTCCTGCTTGGACAGGGTGTATACCTCTGCCAACCCTAAACTCCAGTTCTAACATGGACCTTTTCCTTCAGTGTTACCTCAATTTGATGCTCAGTCATGCTATGGTTTGGGGAGCATCCCATTTGCAGACTTAATATGGTCCTGAGTGTTTGACTATCTGCCTCCCATCCCATGCTAGTGACAGCTGATGAGATGCTTGGGACTGCTAGCCGGAATTACCGCATTATAAGGGAATGTCACTATGAAAGATTGCATCATCATGTACCCCTGGGTTATTTCTCTTCACCCCCAATGCTCGTCCCCATGTCTCGGGTCTGTTTTTGCTTCTACACCCAACATGTCATGCTACCTTTCTTGCACCCTCATTGCCAGGCCCCACACATCCAATAACCTCCAAAGATGGATCTTACCGACCACCCGCGGCCACATTGTTTTTGTCACATGCTGGGAACTATGGGGATGCTGACACCGATCGGAGCAGGCCTTTGCTCAAGACACCAAAGAACTCTTATTCTCCTCCTTTTTCTTTATTCTCCCTTCCCCCCCCTCCCGGACCACTATGCCCTACTAACCCCATGTGACTTCTAGCACCACTTAGTTTTCACTTACCATGCCTGGACGATAGTAGATCTGACCCTGCACCCCTTCCCCATTGACACCGATAGTACAATGCACACACTCCTCATGATCCCCACATTAAATGTCAACAACAACATGTTGCACTTCATATATTAGAAGAAAGTCCTTCATTAACTGAGAAAGAAATGGGTGGATATTGCACTGCTGGAAGAAAACCACTTATCTCATACTAAGTGCTTGAAGCTTAAACTAGACTGGGGGTCATATTAACAATGAAATGGCACAGCACAGTGCTGCAAGCAATAAAACTGCACCAGGTCATTTAAAAAATGCAGGGATGCAGCATATGGGCAAGAATACTGTGCACCCCTGTGTTTTCCCTTGTGCCCATGCTTAAAAAGCTGCCTAGCATCAGCGCAGGCACCCTTGCACCATGGTGCAAGGGTGCCTGCATTGCATAGGTGATTGAGTTTGTGCAGGAAGTTATGTTTGCGCCACAGGGGACAGCTTCCTGCACAAAAAAAATCATTAATGGTATTTTGCTCCTTCTAGGTGTTCTGCAAAATGCAACATACATAGAAAGAGGATAAAATGAGGAGCAATAAAAGTAGTTGCGCCACTCTAACATCTCCCATCGAAGGCATTAGTTTTTGGCGCTGCCTCAGATTTACAGGCCCTTGTAAATCTGGGGAAGTGCCAAAAAGCATTGGGTGTTGATTGGAAACACCCTCAGCAATACCCATTGCACACCCCTATACAACAGAAAACTGTGACAAGAAGGGCCATATTTATGAGGTGGAGTCAAGCCATACAAAGTGGGTTAGTGCTGCCTTGTAAATATGGGTCATGGTAAGGTACAACCAGATCATAGGGAAAAGTGACGCTTGGGTGGTGCAATGCCCTTGTGAATATGCCCCATGGTGTGCACACTGCTCAACAGGTGCTGCAAACAAGGAACAGACTGTGGTGTAGCTATTCTTTTTCAACAGAACCTCCCCTGCAGAATAATTTAGACCTTGGCAGATGACGAGGGATGCAGGTTATTTGCCAAACTCCGTTTCCCTTATAGAATGGCAGTTCTGGACTCTGTCTATGCACCCAATACCAATAAGACCTCTCCTGCATGGTTATTACCTTAGATTGCACCTTCCTGCTCCTCAGAGGTTACTGGAATCTGGCTTCAGACCTGTTTTGTGATCACGGACCGATAGGACAGAGTCCTGTAACCAGTTGGACAGGTCCATACTATTTGATCTAATGTTGGACTGCACCGTAGTGAACGTGTGGCACATCTTGTATCCCACAGACAGGCAATACACTTTTCTTTCCTGCCCATTTCGCCCTCAATCCCATGTTGATTACTTCCTATTACAGAACCTGCTTCTATCCTTGATTACAGACTGCCATTCGGGAGGCAGTTGTCACAAATCATGGCATATTTTGCTTGGAACTGGACCCCACTTACCCCTCACCCACACACTAGCAGATGCAAGCGTTTGCCTATACCCTTCTTGTGCGTAAGGAAATACTTTATGCTCACATTTGCTTCTGCTTACAGGATTTTGAGAACTTGGTCTCCTTATACCGGGCACTGTGGGCAGCTGGGAAAGCCACCAGAGGGTAGTTATGATGTGAGACTCCGCAAGAGCTAAACTTTAGTCCCTAAACACAAGAGGCAAAGACAGAGATAACTGACCTCTATCATCAGTATACAGCATCTTCCACAGATGCTCATTATAGGGCCCTGGATTTGGCCAAGACACAGTTGAATGCCTTATTTACAGCCATGGCAGAAGAAGGCTTAGTCAAAGTATGGTGGCGCAAATACAATCAGGCCGAAAAGGCTGCACCCCTGCTTGCAGCCCAGGTGCACTAGCATCAGTCATAGATGGTGGTACCTGCCATTTGGGATGTGGCCAGAACCATTTTGACACAGGCCCTGGACCTAGTGGGGAGGTTTGCTAAATTATTTTCCGTGCTTTATTGTTCAAGATTCACTGCCACACAGACTCAGATCGACAACCTTCTGAGACCGTTCCACCTACCCTCTCTTACAAATAAGGGTTGAGGGCTGCTGGAAGGGGATATCACAGAGAATGGAGTGGCAGAGGCCATAATGGTGTTTCCCACTTGCAAATCCCTGGGGGAAATATGGAGTCCCTGAGGAGCTCTATATGAAGGGCAAACCAATCCTGGTTCCGCTTCTGACTTAAGTCTATAAGGAAGATGCAGAATAAGTGTCTCTGGGGCTGGTTTTTATTAAAGCCACCATCAGTGATATCCCTAAGGAAGGCAAAGATCCACTAGAACGTGCCAGCTACCGCCTGATCTCTTTGATCAACATGGATCTTAAGATCCTGGCCAAAATCTTAGTGACCCAGTTAGAGAAAGTCATCCTGAAACAGATCATTCTTTCACAGGTTGGCTTTGTCCTGTGCTGCAATTCCTGAGACCACATGATGACTCTCTCCCATCTCCTATGGCATGCCAAAGATGACCCAAAGGAAAGACACTCCCTTGATTCCAAAAAAGCATGTGACTGGCTGGAGTGACTCAATCTCTTTAGGGTTATGTTGAAGATGGGCCTTGGGGATGATCTTTCTCAAAGGTCCAATTCCTCTTTGCCCCCCCCATGACAGAGGTCAAAGGTTCCTGTCATACACGTTCCCGATCCACAGGGTCACTCAACAAGGCTGCACACTTTCCCCGCTGCTATTTCTCCTATCGCTGAAAGCCATATGCCTCTTAGAGGAAGTGAGGAGAATATCCATCATAGTTACTGGGGAGAGAGTGCTCCTCTAGGCACACAACATAATTCTTCTCCTCTCACGCCCGACCCCTCACTGACATCAGTCATGTCCATTATAGACCACTTCTCTTGCTTATTGGGTTATACAATTAATCGCACAACCAACAAGGCTTTGCTGTATTCAAGAGGGACCATTAGGGCATGTCTCTGCACTAGAGATATATGATTGGTGCCCCAAAGCTTCCTATACTTAGGCATCTGAGTGAACAGGGACCTTAGGAGGATAGTTGAGGACAACCTTCCACCCTTCCAAAAGAGGTCCAAACATGACTTTCTCAAATATCAACACCAACACCTTTCCTTATCAGGCAAACTGTGAAGATGACAATAGCATCCAGATACAACTACGTCTTCAATATGCTACCATCAAATATACACTGTGCGCTTCTTCTTGGAATAGAAGTGGACATCTAGTTGTACATCTGTGGCAGCAAGTTCCCTGGACTAAGGGCCTCCAGACCCTGGGCTGACACGTCATGTGGAGGCATCTTTCTCCCGCACATTTCCTCCTACAGCTTGGCTTTCCAAATCTATAAGTTAGCACCCCACCTTTATGACCCCGCAAGGACACCAACCTCATTTGGCATTGAACCCCACCTCACGGGTATCAAATCTATGTCTTTCACATGCTACCTGCTGTCATGGTATCCCCCATGGCGTGGAAACCCAGTCCTTGCAATATACACTTTGGAAAATGTGAGGGATGAATTGCATTGATCACCTCCTTGGAAAAGGCACTTTCAAACCAGTACTGGCACTTAGAGGAGAGTTCACTCTCACTCAGTCTGACTACCGGAAGCATCACCAGCTTTTTCACTTCCTCCGTTCAGTCATAGGTCCCACTCCCAGTGCAACTCCCAGTCTCACCTATTCTACAATACTTCAGAGTCTGGGTTGGATACAAGGGACTGATCTGTGGTCTATAGAGAGAATTCATCAGGTGTGCCCACTCGAACCCCACCAAGACCTAGACCCAAACCAAGTGCCAGACTGCCCTAGGCAAGGATTACACCCTGGTAGATTTGGCCAACCTGCTTCACTCCCATAACAGAGTCATCAGGAGAGCCTGCCTCAAATTCATGTACTTAAAGATATTGTATGAGTGGTACTGGTCCCCATAGAGACAGCACTGGGAGAGTCGGTGGCCCCATAGTAGATGCTGGAGATGTTTGGAGGATGATTGTGACTTATTGCACATACTGTGGAGCTGCCAGAGGATTCATCCCTACTGGGAATCAGTTTGGGCAAATTTTAAATGGTTCTACCCTCAGTTTAGCCATCCTCGGTCCACTTAGCTGGCCCCCCTGATGTAGCGGATGCCCCTGTGATTGGTGTACATACACACCAATGGCTGGCTACTGCATTGGCAAACATATGGATTCACCGCCACTGGCATCAGTGTACCTACCTCTCTCCCACAGAATGGATTATAGAGCTCCATATTTGCCCTACACAAAAGGTTTACAAATAATCTTAACGACAAACTAGAGTCTTTTGAAAGTGTATGGGGAGACTTTCATGAGATAGTTGATAATCCAGAATAAGACCCAAACTGGGTTACTCTATCACCAAGTCCCACGAGGTGGTGGGGCCCATCAAGCAACTGGGTATTGTCCCATATCACAGAGTTCTTACTTGTTTTTCCTTATTTATTGTACATGACTATGAGGTTTCTGGTAATTACAATCTACCCTTACAGCTGTACTTTGTGGATCCACATTGCGCTGCAGGTTTACGACACAACAACACTTCACTATATAGTTGATATGCATGTCTTTCCATCTGTACCTTGTTGACCATACTTCCTTGTCCTACCTAGTCCCACATAATTGCCTGCTCTCCTTCCTTCACTTCCCCTACCATTTCACCCTTCCCCTGTTGTTACATTATTGAAACTACTAACAACCGCCACTACTTAGTGTTAGTGACTTATGGATCAACCTAGTCCCGGACCAAACAGGATTGAATCCTCGTGGACTGTACACGGCTGCGACCGTACCGCACTTGCCAATCCTGTGTCAGACTCGACATTCTTCCGTGATCACCTCAGTTGTATTGTTACTCTTTCATGTCTGATGAGTAGTGCACTTCCTTTATTGTTATTATGCGGTTCTTCCCTGAAAATATGAACAAAGTTTAGAAATGTAGATTGAATTTCATCCAACTGATGGGCCATGTGTTATCTGCAGGGGCCTCAATTTTCTTTCCTCCCCATATAATGAAATGCTTTAAATCATGGCCCAGTTTACCACTTCCTTGCACCTTCTCCTATTGGTTGGGGTGTTTGCTGGGTATCACAATAGGGATATAGCTCTAATAGCGAGTATCAGCTCCAAGAGTAAACATATATTCTCAGCTCTGCTTAGTTTGGAGTGCTGAATTACAACCCAAACACAGTTTGATGGTGTGTAGAATGGTGCAGTTTAGTCTTTTATCAAGTATTGTGGTAACTTCGTTATCAGAATTCATTGAGTATGAGACATTCCCATGTCTGCAGTAAAATGCAGAGTTATCATATGCAGAGCCGGAACATGATAAGACTGTGTATGTGTATAATTGTATATATCATGTATATATATATATCACACACTTTGTTCACGTAAAATAGAACAAGACGCCGGCACATTAAATTCGTCCAATTCGTCCCCTAGTAAACAACAACCTGTTTGATCCTATGAAAAACCTTTAAAATGAAAACAAGCCTTGAAAAAATATAATAAACAACATGACAAGGTGATGAGATACCGCCCATATATCAATTCATCTCGGCATCATATTAAGGCCATACACTAATTTGCATATATGAATACTCAACATGGTAAATTCATCCAAGTAAATCAACTTATGTACAAGAGTTTCTAATAACACTAAATATAGAAAGGGCTTATAGTCAAAAGAGCATCCTCATAAAGTGCAAATTCAAGATTTTACAAATTGCTCAATCCTATCAACAAATAGTCATATTGCTTCTAGCCCTCATACTAAGTGGATCCATGTAAAACCAGTGTGCTTATAGTACAAGGATTCTACACAAATAATAAATACTAAACTCCCGAAAATGTGTCATATTTTTTATATTGGTGTCTAGTGTTCACCTTTTCTATATACTAGGTATCTCTCCCCTCCAAATAAACCTTCTAATCAAAGGCACTCCAGAGGCAGTGCATATGTGAGGAAATATATTTAAGTTAGGCTGGTATATAATTCCTCATCCATATTGAAGCCTATTGGCTCTTTACTATCAAGCTCCAGGATGAAGAAGATTTCATGTTTTCGTAGCTCTTTTTCCCTATCTCCCTCTTCTCCTCTTGGGGACTTGTGCAAATCAACTGTACGATAACTTTGCAGGGTCACTATGATGGATTTTCTCAAAATGTTGTGCCCCCGGGTAGCTAAGATCATTGCTGGCAATGGCATGGAGATGTTGAAGGATGCGTTTGTGTACAGGTAGAGTGGTGCTCCCCACATATATTTTCCAGCATGGGCTCTCCAACATGTACATCACATAGGCCGATCTACATGTAATGTTGCCCCTGATCCTAATTGTTTTAATAAAGGCAGTTGGTAAAGTATTTTGATTCTGTCAATTCTTACATGTAAAGCATTTGGAACACTTTCTGAAACCTTCCCTCTGTGTCAGGTATTTATATATATTTACTTTGTTCTTTTAAGGCTCAGATAGTTCTGTGTATGTCAATTAATTGGATGCATTAAAAACAAGCATTCCTTCAAAATTGTGAGCATTTTTAAAATGTTTTTTTCACATTTTTTATCAGTTAGCTCTTTCCCCGGGTCTTACAGTATCCATATTGGGTTTTGCCATTGTTTGTATGGCCTGATCTAACCATTTAATTTGTTGTCTGATTTCCAGCATATCTATAGGGAAGTAACTCATGGGATTGAGGCTCTTCCTCATTGTTGTTCCACTGTGTACATGGCCCTGGTGAGTGTTGTATATGTTAGATCTGGCTAGCTAGGAAACCTTCTTCCTCTCTAAGCTGTTACAATGTTTTATTACCTTGGTGTTATAGGAGTGACCTAATGTTTCAACAATAGCAATAGCCAGCTTTTAAGATATTTCAACACATAGGGCCCTATTTAACAAAAAGTTATGCAGCACGTCACCTTGCTGTGCTGCCTTACAGGGAAAGGGCAGGAATGCACTCTATTTATCACAATACAGAGCATTCTGCCTTTTCTCAGCTCTGGCGCATAATGGGCTCCCTAACGCCAATACAGGCACCCTCGCACCATTGTGTAAGGGTCTCTGCGTTACATGCAGCATTGTTTTTGTGCAGAAAGTAGCACCTTCCTGCACAAAATAATCCCCTGAGGCATGTTTGTCTTTGTATGCAGCACACATTGAAAGAGGAATTAACAAGGAGAAATAAAGATATTTCTCCTTGTTACGCCTCTCCCAGGTAGGCATATCATTTTGGCGCATTCCCAGGTCTACCAGCGATTGTGAATCTGGCAGTGCATCAAAATCCATTGGTGTTGCGTGGGAACACCCATGAAACACCTTTGAAAAGGCTCCCTGGGGCAGAATAATGCAACGCACGATTTGTGCTGCATTGCGTTACTCCTGATTTATCAAGCCCCTCAGGCCCATGCAGAGTTTGGCTTGATAAATTGCATTTTGGAGTTGTGCAGAGCATACACCAAGTTGAGTGGTGCAAGTAACGCAACCCCTTGATAAGACACCTCAAGTCAAAGCACAATAGTGAGTACTTGAGATGCCTGTTGGAGAGATTAACTTCGGAAGTAGAGGAGGGCAAACCTCTTCCAAGAGTTCCTCTGGAGGTGGCGGAGCACGGGAGAAAAATATAATAACCTGCACTTCTGATTTTTCACTCTACACAACATGGAGTGAAAGATCAATGTATGGTTCTGAGAGCAAAAATCAATGTATGGTTCTGTGAGCAAAACCCGAAAATTTGAAAAGAAAACCTATAGGAACATTATAAAGCATACCTTTCAGTGAAAAAGTGCATAAGTGACTGTTTGCCACAATAATGATAAAAACAGAACAAACACCCAAAAGACTCAAAACAAAAATAAAACACTAAAACAAATTAATGCTTTTTTGAGAACCTCCAAAAAACATCAGTCAAAGAACGTGTGTCTCCTCTCAGGGACTGCAAGGCTGACCTTTTGCGCTTGGTATATTAGTTGTAGGGCATGGCTGATGGCCATTTTCTGTGGCCACTCTCCACTGTGAAGTCTGTGTAGATTGGAGGTTGGGCACCTGAGATTAAACGGCCACATGGTTTTGTGTCCAACCTCTTATATGCATGTCCAAAGACACAATGCAGCAGATGCTGTCCTGTGGCCAAACATGATCTGTCTGTAAAGGAAAGAGATTGTTAAATGTGTTCAAAGTACAGCTAACAATGGTCAGTGATAGAAATTAACATGTTTTATTTGTGTGTAACGTTAATGATTAGGTTGGTTAAAAAATGATGAACAATGTTTAGGATCAGTGAAGTTATGCAATTCTGTGGCTGTGGCATTGTCTACATAATGATGGACTTACAGCACTTGCCACCTAATTTGCCACACAATGGATTTCAACACAAAATGTCTGTAGCTGAAATGGCTCAACATAATATTACCTTAGAACGTGTTGCACACTGCCATAGAATTTGCCTTTTCTTGCCACATAGTTTAGATAATAATGATGCATAATGTTTTCCTCCATAGCCTATATAGCAAAAACCCTGAATTAAACCAAACCTAGCATGAAACTAGAACTTAGATGGAGGTGTGCTTTCAGTTTGTTTGACGTAATCAGTTTACACATTTTTTCAGATATGTATATTAAGATGTGTTGTGAGTTAATGGGAAAAGGAGTTTTGAATACCGTGAAAGTTAAATAATCAAACCTTTTTGTACCAGTGCCTCAAATCAATACTCATCAGTGAGGTTGCCTTATACCATTAGCACATATTAATCTTTATTTCTTTTGATACCATTACAGCTCAACATCATACTTTGACATTGTGCTTCCTATTTTATTTTCATAGCATAGCAATAAATGTTATGCCTTTCCTTTGCCAATTTATTTTCATTCTCTCATTTCTAGTACTTTACAAGAATTCAGACCTTTCCTCCATGTACCTGACAAAGTCCACCCAAAGGTCCCTGCATCCCATGATGATGCACTACTCTGCTACAGTCTACAAGTATTGGGACTGTTTGACAGATGGAGTGAGGTAAGTAAAAACATGCCGGGCCCTATTGTGTTCACCACATTCCTCATGCCCAGCCTGCTAACCCTGCTCTTATAATAATGCATTTCCTGCATCGTTGGTTATTCTCTTACTTCAAAATGTTTAACTGAGAATACTGTGAAATTATCAGGAAACTTGAGAAACACGTGAAATTTCATTACAGTAATTCTTATTTTACATAACTGATTAAATGCCTTTGAAAAAAGACTAGACAGGAAATCAATGAAATAGGTGGAATTCACTTCACTTTCACATGATACAAATGCTTAATCCTGCATATTATTTTACCTTTCTTCAAACCAATTTGTCAGAGAATTAAGGGCCTGAGTTATATCTTGGTGGTAAGCATACTCCATCACGATGGTAATGGAGCATGCTTACCACCAAGATAATGGTTCTCCCATCTGATGTGGATGTGGGCGGACCATAGTTTAATCACAGTGGAGACTACTCCAACTCTGCCGTGATTAAACCCCTCCGGCGGCCCTGTGGAGTAAGGGCTGCTGGAGGAAGACCTATGATTCCGCCCAACTAATTTAGAAAGGCAGAATTAGAGGTCAGTTTTCACTGTCTCCTTTCCCCTCTCCATATGTTCCACGTGGTCGGTCGTCTGGCGTAGATATATAGGAATCTCGGGACAATGGTAAGGGACCATATTGACGCTCATGTCAATCTATGTGCCACCTGGCCTCCAGAAGGATATGTTTAAAGACCTGGGCTCAATACTAATCTCACTTCTAGAAGGGCTTCTATTGGTTGGGGGTGACTTCAACTCAGTGATATCAGGCACCCTAGACCGACACCCTCCACGTGAGATTGGACCCTCCTATAGATGGCTACCTGACTTTATGGAGGCACTAGGATTAACAGATGGGTGGACAACCTACAATCCAGACAGAATCCAACATGCTTTCCATTCAGGGGCCCATCACAGTCTCTCCCGCATAGATTACATCCTGGCCCCCGCGTCCCAGGTAGAGAACATCCAAGAAATCAGACACTTGGCAAGGGGTATCTCTGACCACTCCCCAGTATGGGCACAGATAGTCCTCGATCAAAAGAGGTTAGGTACAGTTGCGCCCATTAATCCATGGTAACTCCAAAACCCAGGAGTTAGGAAAGCACTACTCCAAGCCATTAATCACTACTTCTGAGAAAACGAAGGGTATGTAGAGTCCACTCAGGTTCTGTGAGAGGCTTTTAACTCAGTAATATGGGGACAAACAATGTCACTGATAGCTGGGATGAAAAAAGAGAGAACAAAAGAGCTTGTGGAGGCGGAAAACGAACTCCTCCGACTGGAGGGCGACTTAGAAGTTGAGGTTACACAAGAGAAGTTGCACACCTTACAGCTCAAACAAGACGAATAAAAAGCATTGGCCACAGACAGGGCCAAAAGTCTGGGGAGGGAAAAACTAGGTAGATTATATGATCTACGAGATAAAGCAGGGAAGCTCATCGCCTGGCTTGATAAGAAGGAGTTTGCTATTAGACTGGTACCAAAACTGCTGGATGCCGACAACAGGTCCATGACTGACCCAAAAGAAATTGCAAATCAGTTTGCTACACACCATAGTGCAGTATACTGCGCAAGTGCACCATATACTGAAGAGAACTCCCAGTTGTTAATCAAAGACATAACGCTCCTCATTCGGTCAATAGAGGACCGAACCTTACTGGAAAGTGATTTGACAAATGACGAAATAGCACAAGCAATCAGATCTCACCAATCAGGCAAGGCTCTTGGCCCACATGGCATACCTAAGGAACTGTGCAAACTCAGACTTGATAGATTAGCTCCGTACCTGCATGTTATGTTCGTAGAGAGCAGAGATCTGGAGATATTATCATTGGATCAGAGGGTGGCTACATTGATTACTATACGGAAGGAAGGCAAACCAAAGACCGACTGCGCCTCCTATAGGCCGATCTCTCTGCTTAATACGGAATCTATAATTCTAGCTAAAATCCTGGTGACCCGCCTCGTTAAGGTGATCGGCAGTCTGGTTCATCCTGATCAGTCAGGTTTCATGCCATATCGGAACACTGCACTGAACCTGCGTAGAGTGCATGGTGTTCTGGGGAGAATAGCTACAATTAAGGAAGCAGCAATAATTGTGTCGTTAGCTGCAATCATAGCATTTGACACCATTGAATGGCCATATCTCTTTGCAGTGCTTGCAAAGTTAGGATTTGGACCAAACTTCATCCAGTGGGTCAGGCTTCTATACTTGGGGCCCCTGGCGCAAGTCGTAGTCAATAATAAGAAATCAAACGTGTTCAAGCTGAGTCTGGGGATCTGTCAAGGGTGTCCTCTCTCTCCCCTCCTGTTCGCTCTTGCCCTGGAACCACTGGCTGCATGGATTCGGAGGGATCCAGTGATAAGGGGTCTGCGTTGGTCCTTAGAGTGGGAAGACCGTATCTCTTTGTATGCAGACAACATTCGGCTGTTCCTTGCCTCCCCAAAAGCATCACCTGTGAGATTACTGGACATCTTTGCAATATTTGGAGTAAGCCCCTCCTATATGTCCTCAGAGGTGATCTGCCCACCCTTCCTCAGGGCTGCCATATACAAATCAATACAGTGGGTTTTAAGTATCTGGGTATCTTTGTCACCTCAGATCAGGCACTCCGATATGACCATAACCTTGTTCTGCCACTGCAAAGGTTAAAGAGAGACATAGCGAGCTAGAAAAAGCTCCCGCTCTCGCTGCTGGGCAAAGCGGCCCTCTTCAAAATGATATTGTTGCCCCGCTTTCTGTATGCATTACAGAACTCTATGGACCATGTTCCTGCATCCTATTTTAAAGAAGTTGAGGGCCTGCAAAGAGATATGCTGTGGGATGGGAAGCCTCGTATAGCTTTGGCTAAACTCACTCTTAATTGGTATGATGGAGGGATTAGTCTCCCAGATATAAAGAGGTACTACTGTGCATCCCACCTTACAGCCATTAATCATGGCACTTACGGACGTGCGGACGATCCAGGATATGTCATGAGCAGGTGGCTGCTATTCGAAACCTCAGCGATTCCCCCTGACTGGGCCGACTAAACACTCTGTCCATATATGGCACGCTGTGAACAAAAGCCTAGGATGGGAGCAAAAACTAAAGTTGACATCACCCCTATGGGATACCGAGAAGCTAGGCAGTTTAGGGAGGTCGAAGGGGTTTGATAAATGGGATCTCATTGGGATCTCAAAAGTCAGAGACTTATGGGTGAAAGGAGACGTGACCACATTTGTCTCCCTACAGTAAAAACCATGAACTGGCAAACTCAGAATACTTCAGAAACCTACAGGTCCGCCACGCCCTACAATCTCCCCAAGGGCTCCTCCCCCCTGAATCGTCACCACTTGAGGACAGACTGCTGGATGGCTACCTGCCTGAGAAAGACATATCGCTGACATACAAGAAATTGATCAACGACATGGCAGCCCCCCTCCGTCAAACAAGAGAGAAATGGGAAAGGGATGGCATTGAGCTAGGTGACGAAGAGTGGCAAGAAGCAGTAGTCTCCCCAAGGGAAGTAGCAATCTCTGCCAGACTTAGGTTAGTTCAACTAAAAATTCTCCACATAGTCTATGTAACAGGGCCCTGTTTGGTGCGCATGGGAAGAGCAGAGGGCGGAGGCTGTAGACGACAATGCGATCAGGAGGGCACGTTTATGCACATAAAATGGGATTGCGATTGCATACAACCATATTGGCATAAAATACATGAGATCCTTAGCAAAGTGCTCACACTCGTCATCTGCCCAGAAGCACGGAGATGCCTTCTGAATATGTGGGAACCGACGGACCTGAATAGTCAAAGCAAACACTGGGTCACATTGGGTTTAATGTTGGCAAAGGGAAATATTGCGCAATTGTGGGGAGCCTTGCAGCCACCTAAAATAGAGGCCTGGAAAACAGATCTGGATTGGTGTATGTTCGGGGAAAAGACAGTGTATGTGGCAAGGAGTTGCCCCAAAAAATGGTCCTGAATCTGGAACCCATGGAACGTCTATTTATTTATTTAAGCAACTTGTAGAGCGCGCAAATTGGGTGTCCCGGCGCAACGGACGGCTGGGCAGAGGGAAGGCTAGGAGCGGGTGACTTATTGGTTGAAAAGCCAGGTCTTCAATTGTTTCCGGAAGGTAAGCAGGGTGGGACTGGTCTTAATGTGAAGGGGGAGCGTGTTCCATAGTCTGGTAGTGGCGACAGTGAATCTTCTGTCGCCCCAAGAAGCTTTCTTGGTTCTAGGGACAATCAGCAGGTTCGCTGCTGATGAGCGCAAGGGTCTACTGGGCATGTAGGAGCAGAGAATTTTCTTCAGAATCTCAGGTCCTGTGTTGTGGATTGCCTTGTATGCAATGCATAGAGCCTTGAACTTGGTTCTACTCCTGATGGGTAACCAGTGAAACTGCCGCACCACCTTGAGTATTGGTTTAAACTTGGGGGTGCCTGACAGAATCCTTGCCGCTGCATTTTGCACCGGTTGTAACTTTTTTAGGACTCTTTCCTGGGCATTGATAAGTAGACCATTGCAATAGTCTACCTTTGACATAACCAATGTACTGATAAGAGTCCTGCCGGCGCTAGGTGGGAGAAAAGATAGAAGTTTTTTTATCATCCTGATGACATGGAAGGATGAAGAGACAACTGCGTTGGCGTGGTGCATTAATGACAAATTGTCGTCAAACATAACACCCAAGTTTCTGACCTTTGTTTAGGGGGACGGAGGTGAGCCTAACTTAGCTGGCCACCAAGTGGGGGACCAGCTAGGGAAGAGATTACCAAAGATTATCACCTCCATTTTGTCTGAATTTAATTTGAGGCAGTTGATTGCCATCCATGTGCTAATTGCTAGCATTCCCTCTTGAAAGTTTGCCGCAACTGCCCCTCCGTCATTATGAACCGCTAGCACCAGTTGTGTATTGTCGGCATACGAGGTTAGCCACACATCGTAGGATTTGAAGATCCTCGCCAAGTCCGACACGTATATATTAAACAAGGTCGGACTCAGTGATGATCCCTGCGGCAAGGGAGTGCAAATGATGGGGAATTGAAGTCGCCAAGAGTCACTAGTTGAGTGCGATTAGATAGAAAGGAGGCCAGGAGGGCCTTGGCTCTATCTCTGATGCCGATGGCTGAGACACGGTCGACCAGGGTTGCGTGGATGACCGTGTCGAATGGTGCTGAAAGATCCAGCAGCACCAGTACCGCGGCACCCCCATGATCAAGTATCATCCTGATTTAATCGATGCCTTAATGAGGGCTGTTTCAGTGGCGTGGCCTTTTCTTAAGTCAAATTGGGTGTCATCTAGAAGGTTGTTGTCATCGATGAAATGGGCCAGCTGAGTGTTCATCACCTTTTCAAAAAATTTGGCGGGGAATGGGAGACATGCAATTGGTCTATAGTTTTTGGTCTCTGTGGGGTCAAGGTTGTTCTTCTTTAGTAACGGCTTGATGACAGCTTTTTTCCAGGTGAAAGGGTAGGTACCTGTCCTGAACATCGATTTGCAGATGTTTGCTAGGTTGGGGCCTATGATATCGGGAATCAGTTTCAAAGTGGTTGGAGGGCAGGTATCATGGGGGGATCCAGATTTGATAGTGGAAATTAGGTTGAAGATCTGATCCGAAGAGACCTGGCTAAATTCCAAAAGAATAGGGGTAAAGTTATCATCAATGGAGCTGACTTCAGGGGGAATAGGACATTTTTATCATCGCTAGAAGCGTAGGTCAGATTGTTGGTCTTGGAATGGGCTGAAAAGTTGGCGTAGATGTGGCTGACTTTTTCTTGAAAAGACGTGGCCAGAGAGTTACAAAGAGTTTGCGTGGGAATTATGAGAGATTTGGTCCCTGGTCCTGATAGCTTGGTCACAACCTGGAACAGCTGTTTAACAGAGTTTTGTGCTGTTTCAATTTGCTTGAGGCAGCAATTGCTTTTCTCTGTAATTAAGAGGAGTTTACATTTAGTCATTGCCTCCTTATAGCGGGTTTTGTCTGCGAGGTCGTAGTCTCGAACCCAGCGTCTTTCTAGATTCCTGCACCTTTGTTTCTCCAGTCTTAGTGTCTCAGAGAACCAAGGGGCGGATGGTGTTTTTCTATTTTTAGAAGCATTTTGTAATGGAACCAAGGTGTTAAATGCAGTGTGGAGCCATTGTGTGTAGTTAATGGCCACCAGTTTAGGATCGTGTGGCAAGTCTTGCTGGGTGGATAGCAGGTACGATTTCAGGACATGAGGGGCAATGCTTCCCCACGCCTTGAACTGTTTGGGGGGAAGAGAGCTGGCATAAAGGGGGGTGTTACTTTCTATCTGGATGTCAAAGAGAACAGCACAGTGGTCCGTCCAGGACAGAGGGAGGACGTTCTCTAGGGAGATTTGCTGGTTGTTAGAGAACAGCCCATCCAGCGTGTGGCCGGCAGAGTGTGTGGGCCTTGTTACTAGTTGGGAGAGGCCTACCACCTCAAGTTCTGCTATGAGGGCTGAGGTATCCTGGTCGTCGTGGGCTTCAAGATGAAAATTGAAGTCTCACAAGATGGTGAAGTTAGCTTCTCCTGCTAGTGGTTTTAAAAGATGACCCATGGCTGAGAGGAATTCAGCTCATGATCCCGGTGGGCAGCACAGAAGGATGCCCCTGAAGGAGTGGGAGTGGGTGAGTGTTATCGTGAAGATCAAGGCTTCACAGATCTTAGAGGGAATTAACTCTGTCCTGACTGAGTATTTGTCTCGGTAAATGAGCGCCAGTCCTCCTCCTCTTTTGATAGTTCTGTTGAATCTGCAGGCACAGAAGCTGTCAGGGGTTACGGTGCAGAAGTCTGGCCTGGATGAGGGATCACCACAAGTTTCGGTTATGAATAAAAGGTCTAGTTTATAGTCATCTAAGAGATTCAGTATTTTGTATTTGTGTTTGGGGAGGGAACGAGCATTTATAAGTGCCGAGTGGATTTTTTCGTGCTTTGTGGACACCGGTTGGGTGCAGGTGGGCAATGGCCTGTCAATAGTATCTAATGTGAATGGGCAATCTGGGCAGCAAGCGGTGGACTGGGTGGTTAAAGTCTTCAAGTTAAAGCGGGGGGAAATCTGTTTGTCGTTAATAGCGCATAGTATGTCTTTTAGTTGTTTGCTGGTGTAGGATAATGCGTTGCTGTGTGAGTATGGGTTGAAAGTGCCAGGGGGCATGGCCCTGGGCCTGGTCCAGGTGCGGACAAGCGCAGACAGGCTTGCCTTTGGCGTGCCGGTGGCGCGCCCGCTGCGCGTTGCGACAGGCATCCTAGTTTTAAGGGGGAGAGATTGGCTGCTGGTCAGCTGACCTGCGTGAGTCTACCGGAAGTTGTAATTCACTTCCTGTGTGCACGTCGAAATTCCCTCCACACAATCTGAAGAATCAGTAATGGACCGGGGAAATGCGCAGGATTAAACAAAGTGAGTACTGAGCAGTTTAAACAAGTTGTGTGCAAGTTCAAAGTAACAGTAAAACGATTAGTTTTAAAAATAAGTGATTTAAAAAAAGCACAAGTGCTAAGTTACGGGAGCCCTTTACCAGGTGCTCCTGGTAACAATAGCAGTGAAGTGACTGTCTCACCTCAAGAGCGTCCGCTGCGCGTTGCGACAGGCATCCTAGTTTTAAGGGGGAGAGATCAGCTGCTGGTCAGCTGACCTGTGTGAGTCTACCAGAAGTTGTAATTCACTTCCTGTGTGCGCGTCGAAATTCCCTCCACACAATCTGAAGAATTAGCGGTGGACCGGGGAAATGCGCAGGATTAACAAAGTGAGTGCCGAGCAGTTTAAACAAGTTGTGTGCAAGTTCAAAGTTCAATCACAAAGGGAGCTAAAGAGGGAAAAAGTGCCAGAACGCCCTCCAATCAACAATAGTTTCAACAAAAAAGTACTGGCACACTGTAGCAAAAAAACTTTCTTGTTACTCTGGACTAGGTGGGAGGAAGTGTACGTTATCACAGACCTCCAATACTCATTTATAATGTCTGGAGACAGCCCATCCAGAATGCTACAAGTTTAACAATTAAAATAGATAGAAAAGTAGGAAAAGGAGAATGTGCAGTCAGTCCACAAACAAATACACTCTACAGAGACCCTCAATGATGACGAGGTGAGAAAATATGTAGAGAGAGAGAGAGAGTACCTCACGTGCGCACCACCAGAGGAGCTACTGGTTGGTTCTCACCAGCTTGCCCACGTTTATTTCATCATCGGTCACTCTCTCTCAAGAAAAAGGTGGGACACTGCACACCTTTTTCTCACCTCGTCATCATTGAGGGTCTCTGTAGAGTGTATTTGTTTGTGGACTGACTGCACATTCTCCTTTTCTTACTTTTCTATCTATTTTAATTGTTAAACTTGTAGCATTCTGGATGGGCTGTCTCCAGACATTATAAATGAGTATTGGAGGTCTGTGATAACGTACACTTCCTCCCACCTAGTCCAGAGTAACAAGAAAGTTTTTTTGCTACAGTGTGCCAGTACTTTTTTGTTGAAACTGCAAGTTCAAAGTAACAGTAAACAGATTTGTTTTAAAAACAAGTGATTTAAAAAGAAAAGCACAAGTTACGGGAGCCCTTTACCAGGCGCTCCTGGTTACAATAGCAGTGAAGTGACTGTTTCACCTCAAGCACGTCTACCGGGGGAACATCTGTAACCCGCCACTTAGCGCTAACTTGGAGGACTCAACCTCCCCATAAACAATGTACTTACTGTGTAATATCGCAATATACTGTTTGATAATGTGTTTACAAAATGAATGTAGATCTTGATTCCTCTGCACTGTGTACTACTTGTCAATGAATATGTTTAATAAAAAACATATAAAAAAGAAATAAAAAAAAGAAATTCCAGTTTAAGTATTTTCTTTTTGAAAAGAAAAAAAGAAAGCTGTTTTTACAGGGCCCCATCATATTGTCCTGTACCAAACAGAAAAATGAATTTGCAGGAACCGCCATGACAGTGGTTCCTGGCAATGCTTTATAAATGACTGCCAGTCTAGAGAATTTTACTCCATCAGCATGGTGGAACAAAGGGCCGACTGACAGGAAATAAATCTAGCCCCAAGTCTCCAAAAAGGGGTTTGATCCCTTTCTAGTGCTTGCTCTACTTTTGTGTGTCAAGGGATCCAGCTAACATAGGAAGAGAAATCCATGGAAAATCAACACAGCATCCACGAAAGAAACAGATACAGCTGAACACCTACCTGAACCTTTGAAGATAGCAGCTACACAGAAGTTGCAGCAAGCAGATTGACTGGCCTCTGTGGAACTACACAATACATGCAGATATCCAACAGATTCAAGGTTGGTGACCACAAATTGTAGATGAAAACAGGTTGACTGAAACAGAAGAAGAAACCCATAGCAACCAGACTCTTCATTCAGTATGAGAGATGAGAACTCCAAATTATTGAGCCATAATGCTGAGGCTAAGGCTCAAAGATCGGTCTTGAATTTTTCTCCAAATGGACCTACAATTAAAAACTACGGGTCTATTTACAAGCCCCTTGCGCTGCTTGTGCGTCACTTTTAATATGGGAAAAAGTGACACACAAGCTGTGCAAGGGGCTTGTAAATAAGCCCCTATCTGATCAAAAAATGCTGAGAATAAAGCAATAAATTACCCCGGATGTAAAACCACTGATGAAAATTTCAAATTAAGCAG
Source organism: Triturus cristatus (assembly GCF_964204655.1). Lineage (NCBI taxonomy): Eukaryota > Metazoa > Chordata > Amphibia > Caudata > Salamandridae > Triturus > Triturus cristatus. The sequence continues at coordinate 702,587,898 of NC_140591.1, forward strand.
AAAAGGTTAGGATTTTGCAGGATCTGTTCCTCACAACATCCTGCATACTCTTTATAATGACGATAGCAATGACAACATTTGTATATGAATGCTACAGAATACTGTAGAAGAATAATACAGCAGAAAAATAAAAATGCTGAAATACCACTCATTGCTGGGGACCTTTGAAAGAATTTCAAGCATAAGACGTGCATGAAAGATATGAGATGCAAGGGAGACGTCCACAATTTTATGCTTGCTGAACTAAACATAATTCACTTGCAAACAGAGTCCACCGTAGTGGCCAGAGTGGAAGTAATGAATGTTAATAGAAAGTAAAAGGAGAACAAGTATCTGTACAGTGCACCTGTTCTTCCCATGGTACCTATGAAGCAATATGATTTAAAATGATTAAAAGATATCAAGAATCTCATTTGGCATTCAGTGCAGGAGACGCAAGGAGTTGGTCAAATACCTTCTTGAAGACCAAACCAGCCACTGACAAAGGATTTAAAAATGTTTATGCAAATTGCTAAAGAAGATGAAAAAGAAGCTGTGCAGTCTAGAGTTAACCATCCATTGTTGGAAGATCAGCTAGACACAAGTCAAGCTATCTCATCACAAGGGACTTAAAATTGTTTGCATGCAGAGACGTATATCAAGGTGACACAGAAGCAAAAGAAAAGAACCATAGTTGAAGGAAGGCAATGCATGAGCTTGAGGATTTGTGGCACTGCAGAACAATTCTACAACTCTACAAAAAAGCTGCTGGCACTAAGTTAAACACAACAATATTGGTGGGAGAGGCACTCACTGTATAGTTCAGAAAGATCAACGTATTTCTTATTTCAAGTTCATAAGATAAGCGTGCTGTAGAGGAGGCATGCAACAGTCAAGAATGCCAAGTATACTCACCAATTTCAGGGTTTGTGGGACCCTACCTCTACGCACTGTTGCTCTCAGGTATCAAATACCTTTATGAATGTTCAACATATATACATGAATTTCTTTTCTTGTTAAAAATTTGAATTTCTCTTTTTGCTTTGCATTGAAGAATAAGGCGATACTTTGTTACAGGTTCATCTCAATTTTATTCATTGGATGTCCGAAGTGTTCATTTTGTAGATTCAAATTGAAGAAATTATAGAAATTGTGATTTCAATACATTTGTTATGATTGCCCAATGCATTTCGAGCCGTTAGGCTCTTCCTCAGGGGCTCAATTTCTATGAAATAAACAACAATAAATCAACTTCACAATGATGCTAGAGCGTCATATTGCCAAAAAAACGATAATAATGGACATTCAGGGTTTATAGGGGTTTCTGTGATGGACATTGACCAGGTATCACCACCACCAGCAACGTGACTGAATAGAGATGTGAGTGGGTGTGTAAAGATGCAAGCAATAAGTCGATTTGTGATAGAAACGGGAAGGAATGAAGCATGTATGAATAAAACCTGTACCTTGATCTTGGGGAAATGAAATGGATTCAAGATAAGTGTCGCGTTCTGGAAGAAAAAACTCAAATAAGTGAGCTGGTCTTAGTACCGTCTCAGATTAACTCGCTTTCAAAATAACTGGTGCGTTAGTTACTCGGTCTTACCGATAACGAGGAAACCCTTTTCCCGGTCGCTGTGCGAAATGGTAACAGAACGGAAGGGCGGGAGGTCCAACCGAAGGTCTTCTTCGTGTTCAGTTCCCTAAGTTTACTGCGTATAAATAAGAGTCTAAACCAACTTACGAGAATGAGAATCTCTCGCGATGCAGTAGCGTAGCGATGGTAATGGAAACTGACGAAAGGTAACGGTGAAAAAAGGAGTCACCATCTTATAATGGGATGGAAGAAAGATCTATAGAAAAGAATCGCTATAATGGAGTGACTGAAAACTAATGGTAGCGATACCAAAATGAAGTAGACAGAGGAGTCAGGGCAAGTATAAGAGTGTAAATAAAGATTAATATAAAAAAATCGTTGTGATAAAGAGACTGAGAACTCATGGTGGGCGATAAACAAATATGTGTGTGTGGAATTCAAGTGGTTTAATGGGGAAAGAAGAAAAATATGGAAAAATAATCCTGAGTGGTGAAAAGATCTCTAAAAATCGCCATAATAAAGTGGCTGAGGGGCTAAAGGTAGCTTAAACATCAGTGCGGAGTATATATATATGTGATTGAGTCTCATGGTGGAATGTGAATGGGTATATGTATGTTGGTGGAATCCCTGGTCAGAGCTGTTCTACCCTTTCTGATGGTTACAGCGTTCACTCGTCATGCAGTGCCATCCTGATAACAGATAATACATCTGAGTAGTAAACAGTTTTATCATAGATAACAAACATAGTCTATTTTGTCATTAATTCCCTTGTCAATCAAGGTGTCGAGACGTTTGATCCAATAGGTCTCTCTTTGTAAAAGACTTCGGGTGAGATCTGTATCTGGATGTTGTACCACCCTTTCCAGCACAGAGAACTTGAGTTGGGCGATGCTGTGCTTCTCCTCGTTCCAATGTGTGGCTAGACTGCTGTTTTTATTCAGTATCCTAATTGTGCTTTTATGCTCTGATATACGCACTTTAATTTTTCGTTCGGTTTTTCCAACGTATAGTTGTCCACATGGACACTTGATGTAATAAATGAGTTTACTTGAGTTACAGTCAGAGTTGTGATAAAGTTTAATAGATTCTCCTGATAGTGGGTGATGTAATATATTACCGACTATGACATTGTTACATTGGACGCAGTTTTGACATTTACTCATTCCTTTTTAGTTTATGTTACCTTGTCTGGTCGGGGTATTGATGATTTCCTTAATATTTTTAGATCGTTTATAAGCGAACATTGGTGGATCTTTGAAAATGTTGTTAAAATCCGGCTCATTCTGTAACATTTCCCATCTTTTTGTGATGATCTTTTTCAATTTCCCAGATACTGTAGAGTACTTAGAAACAAATACTTGTCGGGATGTCTGTTTGCGTGGTTGAAATTGTAGTAAACTTTCTCTATTGTATTTGGAGGCACGTTGTTTCGCTAGTTCTACCACTTCAACAGGATATCCCCTTTTAAGGTACATCTGTTGTTGATGTAAGGAGTTTTTTTCTGTATCCTCTGATTTTGAACAAATCCTTTTGATCCGCAGAAATTGAGACAGTGGTAGATTTTGTTTTAAACTATTGGGATGAAAGCTTTGGAAATGAAGCGCACTATTAACATCAGTTTCTTTCTTAAATACTTCAGTTTTTATCTGCCCGTCTTCTTTTGTAAGGATCACATCAAGATAAGAAATCTTGGTCGAATTTATTAGATGAGTGAACTGAATGTGTTCATCTATTAGATTCAAGTTCTTGATTTTGTCTTCGAGTAATTCCTGAGTATTTGTCCAAAGAATGAGAATGTCATCAATAAACATGCAGTATAGCAGCGAGTTTTCAGTCCATTCAATGTCATTGTATATGTAATCTGATTCGGATTTGGCCATAAAGGTGTTGGCATACGCCGGAGCCCTGGCAAAGCCCATAGATGTTCCTTGTTGTTGCAAAAAGAAATTGTCATTCCAGTGAAAATAACTGTGGTATAAACAAAAGTGTAAAAGTTCAAGAAAAAAAACTTTATCGGCTCTGAGTGAGGATTGGCGCAGTAGAGCCCATTCTACCGATTCCATGCCAGCTATGTGTGGTATAGAGGTATACAGTGACTTAACGTCGATGGTACAGAAAATCATTTCTTCTATGGGTGTTACCTTCTCTAGTTTTTGTAAGAAGTCCTTCGTGTCTTTTCCATATGAATGCCATCCTTGAACAAAAGGTTGTAAAAAGTAGTCTATGTAATGACCAAGAGGTTCAAAAATGGTACCGCATCCTGTCACAATAGGTCGCATTGGTGGATTGAATACATTTTTGTGGATCTTCGGTAACGTATATAGAGTGTGTTTCCGAGGGTATTCCACTGTGAGAAATTGTTTTGTAGCTTCACTTATCCATCCCATCTCTAGAGCATGTTCTAAAATACTTACTAGAGTAGTTTTAAGGTATGTTATAGGATCTTGATCAAGCATCAAGTATGTTTGTGTATCTGACACATGTTCTTGTACTGCGTTGATATAAAAGGAGCGATCCATTATAACTATGGCGCCTCCTTTATCAGCTCTCTGAATCTGTATCTCAGTGTTGTTCTGAATTGACTTCAATATGTTATTTTCTTGTTCGGTTAAGCTGGTTTTCTTGGACTTTTCTCAGTCTCTTTATCACAACGATTTTTTTATATTAATCTTTATTTACACTCTTATAATTGCCCTGACTCCTCTGTCTACTTCATTTTGGTATCGCTACCATTAGTTTTCAGTCACTCCATTATAGCGATTCTTTTCTATAGATCTTTCTTCCATCCCATTATAAGATGGCGGCTCCTTTTTTCACCGTTACCTTTCGTCAGTTTCCATTACCATCGCTACGCTACTGGATCGCGAGAGATTCTCATTCTCGTAAGTTGGTTTAGACTCTTATTTATACGCAGTCAACTTAGGGAACTGAACACGAAGAAGACCTTCGGTTGGACCTCCCGCCCTTCCATTCTGTTACCATTTCGCACAGCGACCGGGAAAAGGGTTTCCTCGTTATCGGTAAGACCGAGTAACTAACGCACCAGTTATTTTGAAAGCGAGTTAATCTGAGACGGTACTAAGACCAGCTCACTTATTTGAGTTTTTTCTTCCAGAACGCGACACTTATCTTGAATCCATTTCATTTCCCCAAGATCAAGGTACAGGTTTTATTCATACATGCTTCATTCCTTCCCGTTTCTATCACAAATCGACTTATTGCTTGCATCTTTACCCACCCACTCACATCTCTATTCAGTCACGTTGCTGGTGGTGGTGATACCTGGTCAATGTCCATCACAAAAACCACTATAAACCCTGAATGTCCATTATTATCGTTTTTTTGGAAATATGACGCTCTAGCATCATTGTGAAGTTGATTTATTGTTGTTTATTTCATAGAAATTGAGCCCCTGAGGAAGAGCCTAACGGCTCGAAATGCATTGGGCAATCATAACAAATGTATTGAAATCACAATTTTTATAATTTCTTCAATTTGAATCTACAAATGAACACTTCGGACATCCAATGAATAAAATTGAGATGAACCTGTAACAAAGTATCGCCTTATTCTTCAATGCAAAGCAAAAAGAGAAATTCAAATTTTTAACAAGAAAAGAAATTCATGTATATATGTTGAACATTCATAAAGGTACTAAGTTAAACACAGGCATAAACATAGCTGCAATATTTTGTTTCTACAACTGCTCCTTCCTTGCATACTTCCACAAACCTCATGTTACTCCTGCAGGAGTCTGAGGTTTAGCCAAGAAAGATATTTAAGACTAAACACTCAACTTTCAGATTTTGTCCTTTAGAAAATCCAGATGGCTCTTTAAAGGTCAACTCAATGGACCTTTGCTACCATTTTAGAATGGAGCTAGAACGTAGACATAAACTGTGCATATATCATCAACAGTCAGATTGTTAGTTCGCGTCCCTGTAACTTTTTGACCACATAAGGTATCCACGCCAAATTTGCGTACTTTTCTTCCAACATACTGGGGACTCTAAAGGTACCCAGGGTTTTTGGATTCCCCTGGAGGGGACCCAGAAATTAGCCAAAATACAGCTACATTTTGTTTTTTTTGGGAAAAATGGGAAAAAAATGCTGCAAATGAAAGCGTCAGGGTTTTTCCCTGCAAATGGTTTCAAAAAGGGTTTGTGGGGCTGAAATCACAATTTTCCCAGCTTTTAGGGAATGACAGACTTTTTTCAGAAAACCAAAAATGTTTACACAGTTCTGGCATTTTTCTGGGACATAGCCTATTTTTGCTTTTTTTTGTGCTTTCAACCTCCTTCCAGTTAATTGTAGAAATGGGTATGAAAGCAGTGATGGATCCTGGAAAGCTATACATTTTACTAAAGTAGACAAAATTCTAAATTCCGCAAGTGGTCGTTTGTGTAGCTCCTTCAAGGTTTCTTGATAGAAACTAACAGTTAAATATAGGTGAAAATTTGTTGAAAAAAAAGCCTTTTGTGTCAACGTATTCACCTGTAACTTCTTCCAATTATGACAGCTCTTTGAAAGCAATATACTGTTACATCCGCGGGACCTTACTGGTTGTGGGGATATATAGGACTTGTAGGTTCAACAAGAACCTGACGAACCCAGAGCCAAAAACTGAGCAGCGACTTGCAATGCTTTTTTATTATGTACCGGGTATTTAGCATATATTCTGGGAAAATGTATACATGGAAAAATCGGTACGAAAGACATGTATGTATTTCTGAAATGGGAACAAGATATAGAGTTTAGAACCAGTAGATATTTGCACATTTCCGAAATTGGGAATACTACTGAGAATTATCAGTCATTTTTCAAAATGACTTCTTTTTTACACATTGTCTTTCATTTGGAAGGCATCAATGCATTGAAAATCAATAGGTAATAACAGTTGCTTTACAAATCTGAATTACCCTAAGTCTCCCGATACAAATGGTACCTCACTTCTGTGGATAGGCATAGTGCCCACGACAGGAAACTGCTCAAAACGCAAAGTGAATACACCACATTTTCAAAATGAAAAATTACCCTTGTTTTTTCAAAGTGCCTAGCTGTACTATTTGAACCCAAGCTCTGCCGGCACCTAGGGAAACCTAGCACACCTATACATTTTTGAAAACTAGACACCAGGGGGAATCCAGGATGGGGGGACTTGACTGACTCTCACCAGGTTCTGTTACCCAGAATCTCTTGCAATCCTAAAAAATATTTTTAAAAAATCACATTTTCCTTACATTTCTGGTGTGGAAAGTTCTGAAATCTGCGTGGATCCGAAAATTTCCACCCACCTCGCATTTCACAAAGTCTTTCAAGAAAAATGATACCTCACTTGCGTGGGTAGGCCTAGTGCCCGTGACAGGAAACGGCGCAAAACGCAACGTGGACACACCACAATTTCACAGTGAAAAATGACCCTTTTTTGGCATAGTGCCTAGCTGTAGTTTTTGAACCCTAGATCTGCCGGCACCTAGGGAAACCTAGCAAACCTATACATTTTTTTAAACTAGACACCCAGCGGAATCCAAGATGGGATGACTTGACTGGCTCCCACCTGGTCCTATTACCCAGAATTCCTTGCAAACCTAAAACATTGTCAAATAAAACACATTTTCCTCATATCTCAGTGGTGGAAAGTTCTGGAATCTGCATGGATCTACAAATTTCCACCCACCCCACGTTTCCCAAAGTCTTCTGAGAAAAATGGTACCTCACTTGTGTGGGTAGGCCTAGTGCCCGGGACAAGAAACGGCACAAAATACAGTGGACACACCTCAATTTCACAGTGAAAAATGACCCTTTTTTGGCAAAGTGTCTAGATGTAGTTTTTGAACCCTAGCTCTGCCGGCACCTAGGGAAACCTAGCAAACCTATACATTTTTTAAAACTAGACACCCAGGGGAATCCAGGATGGGTTGACTTGACTGCCTCTCACCCGATTCTGTTACCCAGAATCCCTTGCAAACCAAACAAATTGTCAAAAAAACACATTTTCCTAACATTTCTGTGGTGGAAAGTTCTGGAGTCTGCGTGGATCCACAAATTTCCACCCACCCCGCGTTCCCCAAAGTCTTCTGAGAAAAATGGTACCTCACTTGTGTGGGTAGGTCTAGTGCCTGTGCAGGAAATGGCTCCAAACACAACCTGGACACAACACAATTTCACAGTGAAAAAATGTCCCTATTTTGGCAAAGTGCCTAGCTGTAGTCTTTGAACCCGAGCTCTGCCAGCACCTAGGGAAACCTAGGAAACCTATACATTTTTAAAAACTAGACACCAAGGCAAATCCAGGATGGGGTGACTTGACTGCCTCTCGCCAGGTCCTGCCTCCTGCCTCCTGCCTGTCGCTTCCTGCCACTGCTGGCCCTCCTCGCCCGCTGACCTCCGACGCTGCCCCGGTGACTTCTGCTCCGTTTTCCCGCCGTTTCCGCCACCGCTGACCCGCTCTCCTCCTTCCTGCTCCCGCCTGCAGTCCCGCCTCCCCCCACTGCCCATTGGACAACCCGCTCCCGCCTCCCAGCTGACCCTCCCTCCCGGCTCCTTATTTAATGGGACAGTAGCGGGCTGGTCAGTGTGACCCCTGTGCCCCCACAGCCGGTCGCTCCTCTTCACTGCTCTGCCTACCTGTCGCTGCCTGGCACCTGCCCACCCTGTAACCTCCGCCTGACGCCACTTACCTGGTTCACGCCGCTGCCGCCTCCTGCCTCCTGCCTCCTGCCTCCTGCCTGTCGCTTCCTGCCGCTGCTGCCCCTCCTCGCCCGCTGACCTCCGACGCTGCCCCGGTGACTTCTGCTCCGTTTTCCCGCCATTTCCGCCACCGCTGACCCGCTCTCCTCCTTCCTGCTCCCGCCTGCAGTCCCGCCTCCCCCCACTGCCCATTGGACAACCCGCTCCCGCCTCCCAGCTGACCCTCCCTCCCGGCTCCTTATTTATGACGCCCCCTGAGCTACCGTGCGCAGCGGGCGCGCCGACTGAGCCCCGAAGGTGCGCCAAAGGTAAGCCCGTCTGCGCCTGGACCGCGCCCAGCGCCAGACCCCCTGGCCCCCGTGCCCGCCAGCCCCCCCGCAGGACCTACGACTTCGCTACGCTCATCGCACTCAAAACCTCCCGAGCCCCCGGATGCTACCGAGCGTCCCCGCGACGCACCCTTGGACCCTTCGTCTGCCGATCCTGCAACTTCTCCTGCCTCCAAACAAGCACCACGCCCACCAAGACGGACAACAGCAACCACCTCAAGTGCATCCTGATCAACACCCGCTCCGTCCACAGACACGCCGTGGAACTCTGGAACCTCCTCGACACCGCATCTCCAGACGTCGCCTTCCTCACGGAAACCTGGATGAACGACTCCTCAGCCCCCGACATCGCCATAGCCATCCCGGACGGCTACAAGATCATCAGGAGGGACCGCAACAACCAGACCGGAGGGGGCATCGCCATTGCTCACAAAAGCACCATTCGCATCTCGACTGCTCCACCGACGCATTCAACACCGCCGAATACCTGCACTTCCAGATCCACACCGACCCCAAGACTACCCTCAGAGGCACCCTCATCTACAGACCCCCGGGACCACGCGCACAGTTCTGAGAAGACATCACGGACTTCATCATCCCTCACGCCCTCCCCTCCGCCGACTACATCCTCCTCGGGGAACTCAACTTCCACCTGGAGAACAACAACGACCGCAACACGACCACCCTGCTGGACAACCTCGCCAACCTCGGACTCCAGCAACTGGTCAACACCCCCACCCACTATGCCGGCCACACGCTCGACCCCCTCTTCTCATCCAGCAAGCACGTCACCTTCAGCCACTGCACCGGACTCCACTGGACTGACCACAGCTGCGTCCACTTCAGCTTCAAGAAGAACACGGTCCACCACCACCCGAAGCAGGTTCCCCACAGAAACTGGAGCAAGATCACCGTCGACCAGCTCACCACCTCCCTCAGCCAGAACCCACCGGTCAGGACAACGGACCCTAACACAGCAGCCCTCGACCTCACGCAATGGCTGACCTCCTGTGCCAACGACCTCGCCCCACTGAAGAACCCACTCACCAGGCCCAGAAGCAAGAAGGCCCCCTGGTTCACCGACGAACTCAAGGACTCCAAGAAGGCCTGCCGCACCCTCGAGAAGGCCTGGCGCCTCGACAAGACCACCGACAACATGACCGCCCTCAAACTCGCCACCCGCAGACATCATCAGCTCATCCGCACCACCAAGAAGAAATCTTTGAAGGATCGACTGGACAAGAACGCCCATGACAGCAAGGAGCTCTTCAACATCGTTAAGGAGTTCTCCAACCCCAGCACCGGCAACAACGACATCACTCCCTCGCAGGACCTCTGCGACTCCCTCGCCTCGTACTTCCACCGCAAGATCGCCAACATCCACAACAGTTTCGGCGCTCCACCCCCGCACCCATCGACCGAACATACACACCCCGCCGCTATCCTCCAGACATGGACCAAAGTGACCCCCGAAGACACGAAACGCATGATGAACACCATCCACTCCGGATCTCCGACCGACCCATGCCCCCACCATGTCTTCAACAAGGCCGCCTCTACCATCGCACCCCACCTCCGAGACATCATCAACGCCTCCTTCGACACAGCCACCTTCCTGGAGAGCTGGAAGCACGCCGAGCTCAGCGCACTACTGAAAAAACCAACAGCGGACCCGACCGACCTCAAGAACTTCCGCCCAATCTCGCTCCTTCCATTCCCTGCCAAAATCATCGAGAAGGTCGTCAACAAGCAGCTGGCCGCCTTCCTCAAGACGAACGGATCCCTCAACCCATCGCAATCCGGATTCAGAGCCAACCACAGCACCGAGACCGCCCTCATCGCAGCCACCGACGACATCCGAGCCCTGCTCGACAAAGGTGAAACAGCGGCACTCATCCTCCTTGACCTCTCCGCAGCATTTGACACTGTCTGCCACCGCACCCTAGTCCAACGCCGCAACGACACCGGCATCCAGGGGATTGCTCTGGAATGGATCATCTCATTCCTCTCCGGCAGAACACAGAGAGTACGCCTCCCTCCGTTCCGCTCTGAGGCCACCAAAGTCATCTGCGGCGTCCCGCAAGGATCGTCGCTCAGCCCCACTCTCTTCAACATCTACATGAAACCCCTCGCTGCCATCGCACGCCAACACAACCTCAACATCATTTCCTACGCCGATGACACCCAGCTGATTCTCTCCCTCACCAGAGACCCCGACACCGCCAAAGCCGACCTACACGAAGGGATGAAAGATGTCGCCGAATGGATGAACATCAGCCGCCTGAAGTTGAACACGGACAAGACAGAAGTCCTCATCCTGGGACCGTCGCCCTCCGCATGGGACGACTCCTGGTGGCCCCCAGCCCTGGGCACCGCACCCAAGCCAACGGACCACGCACGCAACCTGGGCGTCATCCTGGACTCCTCCCTATCGATGACCAGACAAGTCAACGCTGTCTCCTCATCTTGCTTCCACAACCTCCGCATGCTCCGCAAGATCTTCAGATGGATCCCGACCGAGACCAGGAAGACTGTCACCCAGGCCCTCGTCACCAGCAGACTAGACTACGGAAACACCCTCTACGCCGGTACAACAGCCAAGCTTCTGAAAAGACTTCAGCGTATCCAGAACGCCTCCGCCCGTCTCATCCTGGACGCCCCCCGACGCAGCCACATCTCGAGCCACCTGAGAGACCTGCACTGGCTCCCTGTCAACAAGAGGATCACGTTCAGACTCCTCACCCACGCACACAAATCCCTCCACGACCTGGGCCCAAGGTACCTCAACGACCGCCTGACCTTCTACACGCCCACCCGACAGCTACGATCCGCGAACCTCGCCCTCGCCGTCGTCCCTCGCATCCAGAGAGCCACCGCCGGAGGAAGATCCTTCTCCTACCTAGCGGCCAAGACATGGAACTCCCTGCCCGTCCACCTGCGGCTGACCCAGGACCACTTCGCCTTCAGGAAACAGCTCAAGACCTGGCTGTTCGAGCAGTAGCAGACCCCCTCCCCCAAGCGCCTTGAGACCCTTCCGGGTGAGTAGTGCGCGATATAAATTCCATGATTGATTGATTGATAATCCCTTGCAAACCTACAAAATTGTAAAAAAAACAAATTTCCTCACATTTCTGTGGTGGATAGTTCTGGAATCTGCGTGGATCCAAATTTCCACCCACCCCGCATTTTCGAAAGTCTTCCGAGAAAAATGGTACCTCACTTGTGTGGGTAGGCCTAGTGCCCGCGGCAGGAAACGGCGCAAAACGCAACATGGACACATCACAATTTCACAGTGAAAAATGACCATTTTTTGCAAAGTGCCTAGCTGTAGTCTTTGAACCTGAGCTCTGCCAGCACCTAGGTAAACCTAGCAAACCTATACATTTTTTAAAAGTAGACACCAAGGGAATTCCAGGGAGGTATGACTTGCATGGATCTCCTAACGTTTCCTTACCCAGAATCGCCTGCAAACCTCACATTTAGCTGAAAAAAATCACTTGTTCCACACATTTTTGTGTGGGAAAGTTGTGGCAGCACTGGGCTGACACAAATTTCTTACCACCCAGAATTTCCCTGTGTCTTCCGATAAAAATGCTGCCTCACTCATGTGGGAGGCCCAAGTACCCGCGACAGGAAACAGCCCAAAACATATTGAGGAAACATCAAAATTGCCTATCACAAAATGACCTGGTTTTGCAAGGGGTCACCTGGGTTTTTGGCCCCGTGCTCGGCGGCCAGCTAGGGAAACCTAACAAACCCATATATTTCTGTAAACTAGACACCTGGGGGGTTCCAAGGAGGTATGGCTCGCGTGGATCCCCCAATGTTTTCTTATCCAGAATCCCCTGCAAACCTAAAATTTATCTGGAAAAATCACTTTTTCCTCACACAAATTTCCTACCACCCAGTGTTCCCCCGGGTTTCCCGATAAAAATGGTGCCTCACTCGCGTGGGAGGCCCAAGTACCCACGGTATGGGTTATTGATTGCTTGCCTGAGTATTTGTATGGCTGCCTGAGTGTGTATCTGGGTGGGTGGGAGGTGTGTGACTCTGCACATAGATGTGTGAGTGGTTGGTTCACTGTGTGTTTGGGTTCAATAGTGCATGTGGATACAGCTGTTTGGGTGGGTGAGTGTGTGTATGGGTGAGTTGGTTAGTGAATGGATGTCTCAGTGGTACATGTGCAAGTAACTACATATGTAAAAGGCAGTATATAAGAGTGATGGTGTATATAAATAACTATATGTGAGAGTCAGTAATTGTGAGATTGGCTGCATGGATGAGTGTGTATTTGTATCAGTGATTCCATAAGAGAGTAATTATGTGTTAGTATCTGTATGAATAAGTGAGGTTGTGTCTGTATAACTGCATAGGTGAGTAAATGGAAACATGATTGATTCTTTGCATGACTGACTAAGTGTGTGAGTAAATCTGGATATGTGGCAGTGTGCGAGTGTCTGTATAGGTGTATGAGTGCATATGATAGTGTTGTATTGAAGAGTGACTGCATGTATGAGTGATTGTATGGGTGAATGAGTGGATGTGTGTGTAGACCTAGGAATCAGTCAGTGCGTATTTAGTAACTGGCATTGATGTGTCTATTTTTTCGAAAATGGTAGTCTGTATTTTAGAGTGGGTGTATCAAAGCTTATATTCAGGTGTGAGGAGGTGCATCAGATTTTCACGTGGATGATGTCATCAGTGATGTCATTTGAGATGTCATCAGTGATGTCATCAGTGATGTCACTGACCATGTCATGAATGACGTAATATGTGACATCGTCAGCAGTGCATTGCGGGGGCGCGAGTTATAGTTAGCTTAACTAACTATAACGCCGGAATTTCTATGGTTTTGTACGAGTGAAATGTCCAACTAACTATAACGTTCCTGAAACCTATGGTTTTTTCAGTGAATTTCTATGGTTTTTAAAATGCTAATTTCTAACTATAACAGGCCTGAAACCTATGGTTTTTCCAGTGAATTTCAAAGGTTTTTTAAATGAAAATTTGTAAGTCTAATGTACCTCAATCCTATGTTTTTTTTTTTATATATATATATATCTATATATATATATATATTTAAAAAAATTGTGAATAGTAAGGAAATCTATATTCATTCTTTTTTTTAAAAATTATTATACAGAAGTCGTGCACCCTACACGATGGCTGCGTGCATTCCGGTAGCCATTTTGAAAAGTCGCGCTGGGGTCGCTACTTCGGCGTCATTTGTAAAGTATGAAATATCTTTAAATTAATTATAAATAAAAGTTTTCCTTTAAGTTTTTGTCTAAATTTATTAATAAAAGTATTTTTAAAGTGTTATTTTCAATATAATTTCGATTAAAAATGATTAGATTGTTATTGGATTTGGAGGTTAGGAGGGATGGCCATTTAGCTCGATCTGTTTTGCAAGATTTTTTGATCTAGTCAGGTGGACATGGACACCCTTCTCTGGGTGAGGTACGGCTTGAGGATTCTATTCAAAAGGTGAGGAATCAACAGGCAGGAGTATCCATCAGAAGAGCAAGTTACTTACCTTCGGGAATGCTTTTTCTGGTGTGTTAGAACTGGGGTCACCAATTCCGACGTGGTAGCTTGGCGCGAGGTAGGAAGGCACCCGAAGGCAATGTGTAAAGCAGTTGTGCAGCACTCACTCACCCGGACTCAGTAATTCGCACACAATAAAGGACATCACACCATGTTGGTTGGTAAAACAAGTTCCTTTATCTAATTCAAGTCATGGAGAGTACATTCATTTCAGTAATAATGCAGATAATTTCAGGGCAACAATAAATTCATTCAAGTAAGTGGAGCAGATAATCTCAGGACAACAATTAATTCATTCAAGTAAATATAGCAGGGAACCTCAGGGTAACAGTAAATACATTCAGGTCAACCATGCGTAAATTCATCCAAGGGTTTCAGGGCATGAATACCACATCAAAACATTCCCTTGGTAGGGACAGATCAATGCAACAGTCCTTACATAACATTAATGCCAGCGATATCACTGTGGCGCACCTTCATTAAGGGTAACACTTGGGGGCGGAGGGGCTCAGCTTCTGCAGCAGGCCCAGCGCAGGGAGGATCAGACTGGGGGCAGTTGTTAAGCATCCTAAATCCCCCTCAAGCTGAAGGCAATGCAGGCAGAGTCTCAAACAAGCTGGGCAGCCCCCTCCCTCGACAGTGGTCGCTTGTAATAGTTGTAAAGGGGCGTGGATGCAGCCCCTGCTTCCCTCGCACTCACCAGTCACTCTTGCAGGCCTGGAGGCAGTTCCGTAGTGCACCGGCACTAGCGAGCGCCTTGCGCCCCTAACCCCAGGCGGCCCGCTCCTCTCCTCACTTGGGGCCTCGCCTGGGGGGGGGAAGAGCGCTCTTCAGGCCGGCGGAGACTTCCTCAGGGCTCCGGCTCTGCCGCGCCGGTTCTCAGAGGGCTCCGGGTTTCCTTTTCTGTACGGGGCCCAGGAGCCAATCAGGTTGTAGGTTTCTAGGGGGCGCGGCCAATGTCGCGGCCGGGGCCCTGGTTGCCGGGCAACGCGCGCCCGCGCAGCCAGAGCCTAGTGCGGCCTTCTGCAGTACCGCGGCGGCCCTCCCCAGGCTTCGGGGGCTGCAGCGGTGACGGGTGAGCCCGTCCTCATTCACAGGGTTGCCGGGTGACATCGGATCGGTGATTCCCTCCTCAAGCGGCGCTAGGGCCGCGGCGGTGAGTGCATCCCCACAGCAAGTGTTCGCAGGTGCCTGGCACCGCGGCAGTGATCTTGGGCGGTCCGCGCTCGATTCCTCAGCGCCGACGGGGCACACACGAGTGCGCTAGCTCAGCGCTCACCAGGGGGGGAAATTCAGTTCATTTAGCGTGCAGATGGCCCAGCGCAATGGGGAGACCTTAATGGTGGCAATCAAGTGCTTAGGGGTCACGGCAGGCAGGGGCCCAGCAGCAGTTCAACCAGTCCTGGGCTGTGGCGGTGATCTGGGCGATATGGTGCTTGAATGACACAGCGCTTGACAAGTACAGCACAGGGAGGCACAGTTCTTGCAGTAGCAGTCATTAACGGTCATAGGCAACATAGCGCTTCAGGGTGACACAGCGCTGATTACCTGGTTGATCCCCAGTAGTGTTCAATGCAGGCAGTCCTCTACTCCAGCACGTATTTCAGGGGGAAGGTTGCACAGCAGGTCTCAGTGCAGGGTCTTGGGGGAAAGAAGGGGATTGAGTTGGCAGGCATCAGAGGCAGGATGGTTTCCTGTGGCACACTGGAGTTGGTCCCCTGGGTTTCCCCCTCACTGGGCAAGATCAGCAGGCAGGCAGAGTCCCTCATCTAACTTGGGAACAGCAAGGCCTAAACTCAGTCAGTCCCAGTAGTGCATATATATATATATATATATATATATATATATATATATATATATATATATTACCTACTGGCGGTCGCCAGTAGGTAGTTATAGTTAGGACCCTGTTTCCATAGGAAAACCGCAACATTCTATTTTGAATAACTTTGGCGCCGGTCGACGAATCCTCGCAAAATTTTCAAAATAGGTGGGGCGCTGCGCTCCGCTCCTACCCTGAAAGTATCGGGGTGATTCGTCAAGCGGGGGCTGAGATAAAAGGGCGGTCCCAAAACGCGTTTTTCCCATGCATTTTTCCATAGGACCTTTAGACACAGCTACAGCCCGAACGGCTGAACAGAATTCCTTGAAATTTGGCAGAGAGGTAGCCATAAGGTCAAGGAAGTGCCTTTTGCAGGTCTGGTGTAAATCTGTTCAGTATGTCCTGAGAAAATAGCATTTAAAAGCATATATATATGTGGGAGGAGCCTAACCACACATCTCGTCCTGAGATCTGATTGGCTGTCAGCACTTCATCCAAGAAGTGTTGGCAGCCATCTTGGGACCAATATACATGATAGCACCTCATTAAAAAGCATTGCAGTTAATAGAAGGTTTTAAGACTTTAGTTACATTATAAATCATTTTTTGATGGTACCATACTCATTTTAGGAATTGTGGTATGTTCTAAGGTGATTTCACCATGTGAAAAAGCCTTCTGCTGGGATATCATGATTGAGAGAAAAATATTTACTCATGCTTTTACCACAGAGGTTTGGAAGGTGATCTATAAGCTAAACTGAGAGCTTATTTTCTGTAAATTCACATTATCTTTCTCAGTCATGTGAGAATGAAGTCTGACATTCTCAGTAAAACATGTACATCCAACAAGGGCAGAGACTGTCAGTTGATTCCTTTGTGTTCTACTGCAGCTTCCCAGAGTGTTCCAAAGAACTACTAGAGCGCTAACAGCCCTACTTATGATAAACGTATGGCACACCTGAAGCCATCTTGCTTGGATTAAAGTGGTAACTCTTAAAACATTTAATTTAAAAAAGAACAAAATGAGGGGGTTCATTTTTCCATAAAAAGTATGATTAGTGCTGCAGAAAGAAAAATTAGGGCACATTTTGAGTGACTTCTCAAATCCTCTTCTATTTCATTAAAAAATTCTGACATGCAGACTGAAACATGCATTTTCAATACCAGCAGCAGTTTTCCCTGGTGAGCAGTAGCTTTACTACAGTGATCTAATGAGCAAAAAGAGTGCTAACATTCTGAATTTATGGCAAATGTGTGACACATCTGAATGCCTTCTTGATGGAATCAAAGTAAAAAACTGAAAGTATTTCCTACTGAGGAGACTGCAGTAAATGAGGAAATTAGGAAACTTCATAACAAAGAAGTCTCCCAAGATGGCCACCAGAGACAAAAGAGCCCAAATGTAGCCCAAATATCACCCAGATGTAGCCCAAGTATAGCCCAATGACAGAATGTCCCAGAATGTTCTTAAAAACAACTAGAGCGCTTACTGTCTTCATTATGACAAAAGTATGGCACACCTGAAGCCATCTTGATTGGAATAAACTGGTAACACTTAAAACATTTAATTTAAAAAGGAACACAATGAGGGGGTTCATTTTGCCATAGAAATTATGATTAATGCTGAAGAAAGAAAATGAGGGCACATTTTGAGTGACTTCTCAAATCCTCTTCTATTTCATTAAAAAATTCTGACATGCAGACTGAAACATGCACATTTAATACCAGGAGCAGTCTTCCATGGTGAACACTAGTTTTACTACAGTGATCTAATGAGCAACTAGAGTGCTAACATTCAGAATGTATGGCAAATGTGTGACATATCTGAATACCTTCATGATGGAATCAAAGTAAAAAACTGAAAGCATTTCCTACTGAGGAGACTGCAGTACATGAGGAAATTAGGAAACTTCATAACAAATAAATCTCCCAAGATGGCCACCGGAGACAAAAGAGCCCAAATGTAGCCCAAAATCACCCAGATGTAGCCCAAATATAGCCCAATGACAGAAGTGTGCAAAACACTTATTATTTTGTGTTTTTGCAGTGTTATATAGTGCAGACTTGTCAGGTATTGGAGTGCTTTACATGAGCATTGGTTACATCACACAAGAACAAATTCATTTTGGTTGTAGACATGGGGAAACTAAGTGATTTGACCAGAATCACAGAATGTCGAGCTGAAGCAGAAACATCAACCTGGTTCCCCAGTTGCCAAGTCTGCAGTTCTGGAAGTAACACCACATCCTCTCCCCTAAGTGCAACATTTAATCAAGTGGTCAACTGGATAAAAAAGCATAAAGATAACAAATAATTTAAAAGTGCTTTGTCGCTATTTGAAAACTCAGAAAATATGTCCTTATTTTAGTCTTTTAGAGCACTAACCATAATTTTGATGCCAATAAGACCTTCTCATATATGTAATTTCTAAAGGAAATGCTCTAGGTATTACAGTTTTGATTACATCAAGATGATGTCAGGCGTTCCACACTTTTGTAATAAATATAGAATGTTACCAATCCAGTTGTTCATTAGGATACTGTTGAGAGGCAGAGGCCAGGGGCACGGACTCTGAAAATTGAAGGCAGGTAGGAGGGTGCAAAGGCAACAATTTAACCACACTGAGCAGGCAGGAAGGGCCGTGGAAGCACAACAGACTATGGAGGGCAGTGGAAAGGGGGGCAGGGGCAACAAACCAACAATACAGGACTTGCAAGAGAGGCTGTTGGAGGGAAGATCTATTACGGGTCAAGGAAGCTAGGGGCGGTCCCCAGAGCCCCGGGAGCCACCACAGAACTGAGCAGGAGAGTGAGTCAGGGACAAAAGGGGCACCTTAATTTGAGCCGGGGTGCCTAGGAACGCTTGCTCCAAAAATGAAGAAAACAGACATATGAGTCATGGAATTGGAGGCAGAATACAATGGCAGTTTAATGAGAAGATGCAACTTCAAAGAAACCGCAGAATAGAGACATAAAGTACAAAATACAGAATCCAGATAATCATACAGCTGTCATGATATTCTCTGTATCTCAATTAATGTACTGACAGAGAGAGAGAGAAAACACATCTATAAATGCATCATGAGAAACAAGTTACACCAAGGAAAATGTTACCTAGGAACACTCACGTTTACTCTTAGAGCAAGCATTCCTGCAATTACAATACAAAATCTTTTAAATGCAAAAGTAAAGAGAACAATGGTTAAACATAACATGACATTTCATATAGGTAAAATAGAATAAGATACTTCAAGCAAAGCAGAGCAAGACATTTTAAGCAGAGGAAGACAAGAGCTCCCAGCTCTTGGGGAAAACCTGCACAGCCTGTTAACCTACATACAGACGGCGAGGTAGTCCCTCGATATCTGTGAGTGCTCCCTTTTTATATCATTTTGTGGGCTCCTTTGCACGCTACATCTACCTACGTATGCTACCCAAAAGCTTCGTCTGCAGATTTTACCAGACATTTCGTCATTTACCCACTTAATGCTGACAATGGACTGGGTGAAAAGGTCAGTCTCTCAGGCCAATCGCTTATCGTAAGTTCCATAGAGCAAGCAGAAAATAATGGGTATTGTACGGGAATTCAATATATTCATGTATAAAATCTTCTCAGTTCTCCTAACTTGACGCTCTGCGGTTGCCACTTCCTTAAAAGCGGGAAACCTGCCCAGGAAGCAAGTACCAGTCCAGGATGCAGCCTACTGTATATCGACAGCTTCAGGGGGATGTTGAACTTTGATACCGAGCACGGAGCACTCGGGTAGGGTGGGGGCTACTAGTTTGGAGCAGAAGGCCTCGCTGACCTGCCTTCAGACTGCTATACACTAAAATTGCAGAGCTATGGTCAATTTAACAAAGAGGCCTACATATTGAACAGAAGGGCCTACACAGGGGTTTTATGCTGGCTGAGTGGTAAGGATGTCTCAGGATAATTATATAGCAACACAGGACCCGCTGGTCAATTTAATACGGCCTACAAATGCGGCTGGCAGGGCAAGGACAAGGGTCTCATACTTCAGGTGTGGACAGAACGGGCCAGGGGCCCCCTGTGATACAAAATCTACCCTCCTTCAAGGCTGTGGCAATGTAATAGACCATTGTGGGCAGAAGGAAGAGGCAATGGTAGTACAACCATACATGCCAACAGACCCGATTCAGCCAGGAAACGTCCAATGTTTTTAAGCTCAAATGGGCTTTATTTGACTGTCTCCTGTCTACAATATCCTCTTTTTCAATGTAACTCAAAGGGGAAAATCAATACCCCAGATTTTTTTCAAAATCTCCCTCTTACCAAGTTCAAAATGTTTGCAAGTATGGTACATTGGATCATGGAAGGAAATGGGATAGGGACATGGACTTGGATAACAGAGGACAGGAGGGACATGGAGAGGTGCACCAAACTGATCCTGCAGGGCAGGCATCAGGGTTTGCAGCAGCACAATACACCACACAGGGCATGCAGGACGGGAGTGCAGCACAACAATCCATAGAAAGCAAGAGGGAGGGGACAGGACCATGCACATGGACAACAGAGAACAAAGGGGCAAGAGGCAATGGTAGCTAGCTGACCATAATGGACAGACAGGAGAGAAAGCTGCAGCATAACAGAACATAAAGGGCAGGAGGGACGGATCAGGGGCATTACAATGGAACAGACAAGCCAGGAGGGAGGGAGTAGGGGTCTGCACATGTAAACAGAGGGCTGGGGGCAAGGGGGCAGGGCAGGAGCAGCAAGATGACCAAGGAGGTCAGGCAGGATGGGCACTAGAAGCAAGACACACCATGGAGAACAACAGTGAGACTATGATGGCATACAAACAGACCATGGAGGGAAGGTGGGAGGGGGTCAGGGGCAGCTAGCTGACCACACAGGGAAGGTGGGAGGGGCCGTGGCAGCACAAAAGACCATGCATGGCAAGCGGGAGGGTTAGTGTCAGCACAATGGCTATGATGGGCAAGAAGGAGGGTGCAGGGCCATGCACAAAGGACGATGGAGGATAGAAGGGAGGGTCAGGACCTGTGCACAGACAAGAAAGTTCAGGGGAAGGGACCTCACAACAGACCACACGGGGCAGGCAGGAGGAGCAGTTGCAGCACAACAGACCAGGGAGGGCAGAAGGGTGTGGCAGTGCAATGGACCATGTAGGACAGGAGGAAGAGGATAGGGGCATGGCATGTGGACAGGCAGGGTGGAGGTGGCAGGGACAGGTTACAGTCATCTGACAATGCTAGGCAGGTGGGAGGGGAGTGGCAGCTCAACAGAACACTCAGAGTAGATAGGGGTGGCAGGTCCATGGAACATGGTGGACAAAAAGGATGGAGCAGGGGCATGCACAAAGACCTCGGAGGGCAGGGGGAAGGAGAATAGGGGCAGCAAGCTAAGCACAGAGTTTAAGCAGGAGGTCAATGATGGGGCATAGAATTGGGCAATGGAGGGCAGGAGGAGTGGACTGGTACATCATACTAAATTGAGGGCAGTGGCAGCACATCAGACCATGCATGGCAGGAGGGAGGAGGCTAGTTCATGGATTCACACAACAGAGGATAGGGAGAAGGGGGATGGGGCAGCAAGCTAACTGTTCAGAGAAGGCGGGTATTAGGAACTTTATTGGTTTTAAAACATTGTGTCTGTGCGAACTACTTAAAATATGAACAAGTATGCAGCATAATCTCACTTTTATTCAGGAAGAAGAGGACGTTTGTGACTGTGACTCCGGGCTCACTTGGCAGAAACACCCCCTGACCCTCCACCCCCTATCGCAAAATGTAATGCCCGTGAAAAGGGTAGGTGAACACAGTGTTAAATAGAACATAGTCCTGAGAGCACGATTGAAAATGAAAACTAGAGATAGTGTATGGTATAAACTATGCACCAAAAAGTGTGATATAAGATGAACCGGGCGTGAAATATAATATGCAATACATTGTGCGCAATGACAGATTCATTGGAGAGCGCGAGATAGCACAGGCACTAGCGCGTGCTATGCGATATGCGACTTGGAGCGTAATATGCACAGGGCAGTGTTGTGTAACCTAACTAGTCTCTAAAGTTGTAATATAAAATATGTGCTGGGGAGTGTAACGTTGCATATGCACTGTGACAAAGATATGGATCCCAGATTATAATATGTATGACATAGCACTGTGCGTTATAACATAGGCATCGAGGAAGGCACGTTAGATGGGGCAATATAACCCGTGCGAAGACAAGTGTGGCATGACATATTCACGGGGTGGTGTTACAGTGCACATGGGCTAGAGAGTGTCATAGCATATGCACTAGCTAGTGGAATACAACACAGAGGTGTGTGGCACTCGGCAGGCAATGGTGGGTGTAACACAGCATTGGGCTCTGTCAGGAGCGCGCTGTGACTCTCAAGTGATGTTCATCCCCTTTCCAGAGTGTAAAATAAAAAGTATTACACATCCGGCAGTGGATGTGTGTTTTATTAACCGTGAGGGGGGTTTCTTACATAGTTTTGGTCGAATTTTTGTCGAATCCTCTTTGAATGGCTTGGTGTGCATGTGTATTAAATGTGCCCGTCAATAGCTACCCATGTTTGTATAAATAAACGACAAGGGTGTCTACCGGCATTAGGCACGGTAGGGCATCAGACATGTCAGAGCTTTACTAGTGGTGTAAATACATTCCACGGGGATTCATTGCATGCATAGTCGCCTTTTAATGAATATCACGCAAATCGTCATGGTGATAGGTACGTACGGTTTGTCCAGCATGTCCTAGGTGTGTCTATAAATATATATTTTTTAAAAACAATAAAAAACAGTGGCCGGCCCTGGGGATTGGGGTCAAAAAAATATAATTAGGAGACAGGCCCTGGGGGATGGGGTCATCAGGGCCTATAAATTAGAATAAGAAGGGGAACCACACAGACCCCTTCTTAAAAAATTAAAATAAATAAAAGACTGGCGTTGTGCCGGAGGCCATACCCCCTCCGTGCAGCACTCTGCAAACGCGCCCCCAATAGGCATCTCCAGTATGCGCCAGGGAGCTGCGCTGCAGACAGGTGTTCTGAGGCCAAGCCCCTATTTACACCTCTCTGCAACGCAGCTCTGTGGCGCTTACTGGAGGTACCTAGTGGTCTAGTTTGACCCTAGGGACCCTTAGGATTCAAGGGGACTTAATCTCTCAACTTAGAACAGCCACAGGGCGCGTTTACACAGTGGTGAAGGGAGGGGACGGGGCCTGAGGTGACGTGTGCAAACACGCACTATGGCACGTTTTAAATTGGGGATATGTTATGTTATGTTATATATTTGTTAAGCGCAAACAGCTGCCCCAGCAACGGAGCGTCCCGGCGCTGACCTAACCAATACCAGTGGGGAGGGGGGAACCAGCAGAGGAATTAGATGACAGAGAAGAGATGGGTCTTAAGTGCTTTCCGGAAAGCGATCAGATTGGTTTGGGCACGGATGTGTGGCGGCAGTGAGTTCCATAGCTTAGCTCCTAGGACTTTGAAGGAACGTCCACCCTGTCTGCAGAGCTTAGTTCGGGGGACCATCACGAGGTGTTGTCCCAGAGAACGCAAGTTGCGCTGGGGCGTGTATGGTGTCAAAAGTGGGCGTAGGAGTTCAGGGCATTCGGATTTGAGAATTTTAAAAGCCGTGGTCAGGGTTTTAAATTGGATCCGAGATTCCACAGGCAGCCAGTGCAAATTGCGAATGGTGGTTCTGGCAGAGCACCTGCGTGGGAGACCAACCACAGCTCTGGCGGCCGAGTTCTGGATACGCTGCAGTCTTGCAAGTTCAGTTTTGTTTGCTCCTAAGAGCAAGACATTGGCATAATCTAGCCGGGCAAGAATCATGGCTTGCATGATGAGTTGACGGGTTTTGGAGTTAAAGAATCCAAGTATGGGGTAGAGGCTCCTCATGAGACCCACACACGTGGCTGCCACTTTCTTTGTGTGGGACTGAAAGTTAAGTGAGGGGTCGAGCCAGACTCCTAGGTTTTTGACGACTTCTTTTGGCACAGGAGTGGGGCCAAGCACAGCGGGCCACCAATGATTGTTCCAAAGGGCGGGGTTTTTTCCCAGGAGGAGGACCTCCGTTTTCCCGGCGTTTAGCTGCAGGCAGTTGAGTGTCATCCACTGTGCGACTGCCGCGAGGCCGTCTCTGAATTTGGTTGCCGAAGGTGAGGGACCTTCAGAGAGTGTGATGACCAGCTGTGTGTCGTCAGCGTACGACACCAGCGTAAGGTCCCACTCTTTTGCTACCACTGCGAGAGGCTGAACGTATAGGTTGAATAAGGATGGGCTAAGTGCCGACCCCTGGGGGACTCCTTGCCCGATGGAGTGGGGTTGAGAGATGTAGGGGGGGGCTGAGACTTGGAAGGATCTGTCCTTTAAGAAGGACTGGAACCAATCAAGGGCTAAATCGCCAATCCCAATGGCCTCAAGTCGTTTCAGCAAGATGTTATGTGAGACCGTGTCAAAGGCCGCGCTGAGATCCAGCAGGATCAGCGCGGCACTTTGACCGGCGTCTAGGATTCCTCGAAGGTGCTCCGTGGTGGTTAGCAGAGCCGACTCAGTGCTGTGACCTGGTCTGAAGCCGTTTTGGGAAGGGTCCAGGACATGGTTTTGCTGCATGTGGTGGGATAGTATTTTGTTGACGTGAGCTTCAGCTAGTTTTGACGTCCAGGGGAGCAGGGAAATAGGTCGGAAGTTTTCTGGTTTATTGGGATCCAGTGCGGGTTTTTTAATGATGGGTGAAACCCAAGCAGATTTCCAACAAGTGGGAACCACCGCTGAGGAAAAGGAAAGGTTGAGTATTTTGGCAAGCGGGGGGAGAAAGAAGTCAAGCGATTCCAAGAATTTGGACGGTCGCATGGGGTCTGCTGGGGAGCCAGACATGACCTGTCTACATAGTTTAGCGAGGTCGTCTAGGGATATATCGGGTATTCTTAGCAGTTTAGATGTCTCTGCCGTTGAATGGGGAATGCTATGGTGCGTAGCATCGTCCTGTGGAAAGGACTCGTAGATCTTCCTCACTTTTTCAGTGAAAAAGGTGGCAAGGTCCTCGCATTGTTTCAGGGAGGTGATGCAGGAGCCTGGATTGGGGATGTTCTGCAGGTTTTGGACTAGGTTGAAGATGGTTTTGGTGGGGTTGGAACTGCATTCGATTTCCTTTGCGTAAAAAGAGGCTCGAGTAGTGCGAATCGCCTTGTGGTAGATGCGAAGTTTAGATAGATAGAGGGTTTTGTTAGTATCTAAGTATTCTTTCCTCCACTCGCGTTCGGCTTTTTTGCACTCTTTCCGTAACATTTTAAGTGAATCATTGTACCATGGGTTAGAGGGGGAGCTGCGGGTTTTGGTCAATTTGGGCGGAATTAAGGCATCGAGCCCTGTGACTATCCATTCGTGGAAGGCGGCGTAAACTGTATTAATATCCCTATTCTCCTCGGGGGGGTGGAATTCACCTAGATGGCTGATGAGGTCTCCGGAGATGAGTTTATGCCAAGGTCGTTTGTGGCAGGAGTTGGCCGTGCTTTTGGGGGGTGGTTTTTTTGCCATAATAGTAAGTTTGACAAGAAAGTGGTCAGTCCAGCCCATGGGTTCAGGGGGATCAGCCGTGACTTCCGATAGGTTCGAGAAAACGGGATCCAGTAAGTGCCCAGCGGTGTGGGTGGGGGAGTGAACCAAGCGGTTTAGCTGCAATGCTGTGATGTCGGCTAGCAGGTTTTTGATGGTGGGGTCAGTGGTGGAGTCGAAGTGAAGATTGAGGTCACCCAGGATGGTAAAGTTGGGGGAGGAGACTGCCAAGGTATGAGCAAGTTCCAAGAGTTCCTCAATAAACCTGGCAGAGGGGCCAGGAGGCCGATAGACGTAGAGGCCAGAGAGAGTGAATTGCGGGCAGGTGGCAATCTTGAAGCGTGCGCATTCGCAGCCCCAGATTTCTTCTTTGGTGAAGGAGCAGTGGTATATGGTTTTGTACACAACGGCTATTCCTCCGCCTCTAGAGCCTCTATTAACCAGTTTCATGGAGAAACCGTTAGGCAGCGTGAGATTTAAAATGCTGGTTTGATCGTTATGGAGCCAGGTTTCACATATGAACAGAATATCAGGATTTTCGTCCATAATGAGAGTGTTGACTTCTGCATGGTGTTTTACAAGAGATCTAACATTCAGTTGCAGAACCCGGAGGGAGGGTAGTTTGGGTATCGCTGCTGTACCACTTACCAGGCTGGGCAGGGGCGTTGCAAAGTTACAGGATTCACACTGGAGTGTAGTTTGCCCGAGGTGGCCTTCGAGCTTGTTGCATATAGTTTTGGCGTTTAGTGCGTGGAGATGATTTCTGTCATAGCTGACTCGAAGTGAGGGATTTTGTGCAGGGGGACTGGCTATTGAATTTCCCTTCAATACTGAGGGCCCCTGGGGGCTAACTAGCCCACCAAGTGCTTCCAGTAAGCGCCACTGAGCTGCATTGCAGAGAGGTGGTCCAGGCCGTGCCACTTTTTACACCTCTCTGCAACGCAGCTCTGTGGCACTTACTGGAGGTACCTAGTGGGCTAGTTGGACCCTAGGGACCCTCAGGATTCAAATGAACTTAATCTCCCAACTAAAATTGGACACAGGGCGTGTTTACACAGTGGTGAAGGGAGGGGACGGGGCCTGAGTTAACGTGTACAAAAACGCCCTGTGGCCTGTTTTAAGAGGTAGTTTTAATCCCCATGCCCTATTATATACTAGGGGCTTACAGAGGAGGTCATGCTAATCACAGGGGGACCCCAACGCATAATGTTCCCTAGTGTATGTAGGTGTTTTCACTGTATTCTAAGTGTCTTTTAACATAGCACTGGCTCTAGGACTGGTTAGTCAGACTCAGTTACCACCAGTATCCGTCTGAAAAAGTTGAGGGTACAGGATGATTTTGCAACAAGGCTTCTTTCTGCTCTTCTTTTTGTTCTTTCTGCACGTTATCCTTCTTCCTGCACTTATCTTCGCATTTGAGGACTTCTGTTGCTTCTTTCTGCACTTCTTTTGTTTCTTTCTGTGCATTTTTTCTTCTTTCTTCACATGTCCTATCTCTGTAGGCATAGTTAGAAATTAGCATTTAAAAAACCTTTGAAATTCACAGAAAAAACCATAGGTTTCAGGCACGTTATAGTTAGGAATTAGCATTTAAAAAACCTCAGAAATTCACTGAAAAAACCATAGGTTTCAGGGGTGTTATAGTTAGCTGGACTTTTCACTTGTACAAAACCATTGAAATTCCCCCGTTATAGTTAGTTCAGCTAACTATAACTCGCGCGCCCGCAATGCACTGCTGATGACGTCACATATTACATCACTCATGACATGGTCAGTGACATCACTCATGACATCACTGATGACATCTCAAATGACATCACTGATGACATCACTGATGACACCATCCTTGTGATAGAGTGGCAGACCTCCTCTCACCCTTTGATACACACATTCAAAAATAGAGACGAAAATTTTCAAAACAATGGACATACCAATACCAGTTACAACAACCTCTTCAGTAATTCTAAGATCCACATACACATCCACTCATTCACCAACAGTCCTATACAGTCACTCATACATGTACTCACTCATCATATGTACTCATACACCTATACATCCTGTTACACAATGCCACTCATCCATAGAGTTACTCACACACATAGTCACTCATGCTAATAAAGAATCAAACATACATTTACTTGCATATACAGTTATACACACACCACCACACTTACTTCTACGGAAACTTACACATACTTAGTCTTTTAAACAATCACTTATAGAAACACATACTTATTCATACAGGAACTCTTTCAATCTCTCACTCTCACATATACTCACATATATACACCAATAGTCACATATACTAGTTTAAAACATATGTAGTTACTCATAAAGACACTATTGAGACAGTCATTCACTCACTAACACACCCATACACACACTCATCCACCCATACAGTCCTGCACACATGCTGTGTTCAACACATACAAACAGTGAGTCACTCATTCATGCACCTATGCACTACGTAATACCCCCCACCGAACCATGCAGACACTCAGACTGATACTCAAAAAACCAACTAATAACCTATATAGACACCCATGTAGCTACTCACCAACCCATGCAGCCACTTATACACAAAGTGAGAGACTGATACAGATATTTACATATTTAAACATTACTCACTAAGCCATGTATTCACTATGATACACTTAATCAGTCAGTTACACAATCCATTTTTCAAAAACAAATCATCCATTTAGACACTTATATACCCATTTATTCTTCCATCGACCTTGAGATATACATATATAAAACATATTTAATTTTCAGAAAAACACACATTCACTGGATGATGTCATCAGTGATGTCATCAGTGATGTCATTTGAGATGTCATCAGTGATGTCATGAGTGATGTCACTGACCATGTCATGAGTGATGTAATATGTGACGTCATCAGCAGTGCATTGCGGGCGCGCGAGTTATAGTTAGCTGAACTAACTATAACGGGGGAATTTCAATGGTTTTGTACAAGTGAAAAGTCCAGCTAACTATAACACCCCTGAAACCTATGGGTTTTTCAGTGAATTTCTGAGGTTTTTTAAATGCTAATTCCTAACTATAACGTGCCTGAAACCTATGGTTTTTTCTGCCCCGTGCCCATTCTTTGTGAGGCCGCTCTGTAGGATCCTGGGCTCCAGTAACGTGGGAACTTTTGGTGAATATTAATTGAGGTGCCTGATCCACTCGCGCACCTAACCTACTGAGGTGATGCCATTGGTGCAAAAAGGATGGCGCGAGGAAGAGATTCATTCAGGATTATTTCCTGCTATGATCATGCTGCGAGTGGTGTGTTTTTCAAGTCCGTATTTCAACAGCATTCTAACATTGTTTCTACTCACCTGACTGACTTCAGTATTTCCCGAATCAAGATCAGTGCTTGTGTTTAAGAGAAAAGTACCACCAAGGTAAAAACTATCGGAGTCTTCCAGTTTGAACTTTGAGACATTACCACAATGCACTTTGGGACTTGCAGTGTTTTAATTCAGTCACGTGATGCATCTTTGTAAAAGCGCGCCTCAGCACACCTGCAAATTATTTCATTTCCTTCTGTGAGCAAGGCAGTTAGCCGAAACGTTAGAAGATGGGATGGAAGATGTAAATGGCGCTGCTGTACCTGAGAAATAAACGGCATTTGCAGCAAAGGGCCTCACTACTCTTTGGTGACAGTGATGTATTGATGGGCTGCCCCGTGCCCATTCTTTGTGAGGCCGCTCTGTAGGATCCTGGGCTCCAGTAACGTGGGAACTTTTGGTGAATATTAATTGAGGTGCCTGATCCACTCGCGCACCTAACCTACTGAGGTGATGCCATTGGTGCAAAAAGGATGGCGCGAGGAAGAGATTCATTCAGGATTATTTCCTGCTATGATCATGCTGCGAGTGGTGTGTTTTTCAAGTCCGTATTTCAACAGCATTCTAACATTGTTTCTACTCACCTGACTGACTTCAGTATTTCCCGAATCAAGATCAGTGCTTGTGTTTAAGAGAAAAGTACCACCAAGGTAAAAACTATCGGAGACTTCCAGTTTGAACTTTGAGACATTACCACAATGCACTTTGGGACTTGCAGTGTTTTAATTCAGTCACGTGATGCATCTTTGTAAAAGCGCGCCTCAGCACACCTGCAAATTATTTCATTTCCTTCTGTGAGCAAGGCAGTTAGCCGAAACGTTAGAAGATGGGATGGAAGATGTAAATGGCGCTGCTGTACCTGAGAAATAAACGGCATTTGCAGCAAAGGGCCTCACTACTCTTTGGTGACAGTGATGTATTGATGGGCTGCCCCGTGCCCATTCTTTGTGAGGCCGCTCTGTAGGATCCTGGGCTCCAGTAACGTGGGAACTTTTGGTGAATATTAATTGAGGTGCCTGATCCACTCGCGCACCTAACCTACTGAGGTGATGCCATTGGTGCAAAAAGGATGGCGCGAGGAAGAGATTCATTCAGGATTATTTCCTGCTATGATCATGCTGCGAGTGGTGTGTTTTTCAAGTCCGTATTTCAACAGCATTCTAACATTGTTTCTACTCACCTGACTGACTTCAGTATTTCCCGAATCAAGATCAGTGCTTGTGTTTAAGAGAAAAGTACCACCAAGGTAAAAACTATCGGAGACTTCCAGTTTGAACTTTGAGACATTACCACAATGCACTTTGGGACTTGCAGTGTTTTAATTCAGTCACGTGATGCATCTTTGTAAAAGCGCGCCTCAGCACACCTGCAAATTATTTCATTTCCTTCTGTGAGCAAGGCAGTTAGCCGAAACGTTAGAAGATGGGATGGAAGATGTAAATGGCGCTGCTGTACCTGAGAAATAAACGGCATTTGCAGCAAAGGGCCTCACTACTCTTTGGTGACAGTGATGTATTGATGGGCTGCCCCGTGCCCATTCTTTGTGAGGCCGCTCTGTAGGATCCTGGGCTCCAGTAACGTGGGAACTTTTGGTGAATATTAATTGAGGTGCCTGATCCACTCGCGCACCTAACCTACTGAGGTGATGCCATTGGTGCAAAAAGGATGGCGCGAGGAAGAGATTCATTCAGGATTATTTCCTGCTATGATCATGCTGCGAGTGGTGTGTTTTTCAAGTCCGTATTTCAACAGCATTCTAACATTGTTTCTACTCACCTGACTGACTTCAGTATTTCCCGAATCAAGATCAGTGCTTGTGTTTAAGAGAAAAGTACCACCAAGGTAAAAACTATCGGAGACTTCCAGTTTGAACTTTGAGACATTACCACAATGCACTTTGGGACTTGCAGTGTTTTAATTCAGTCACGTGATGCATCTTTGTAAAAGCGCGCCTCAGCACACCTATTTCATTTCCTTCTGTGAGCAAGGCAGTTAGCCGAAACGTTAGAAGATGGGATGGAAGATGTAAATGGCGCTGCTGTACCTGAGAAATAAACGGCATTTGCAGCAAAGGGCCTCACTACTCTTTGGTGACAGTGATGTATTGATGGGCTGCCCCGTGCCCATTCTTTGTGAGGCCGCTCTGTAGGATCCTGTAGGATCCTGGGCTCCAGTAATGTGGGAACTTTTGGTGAATATATATATATATATATATATATATATATATATATATATATATATATATATATATATATATTCACTTAAAAAACCACAGGTTTCACACATGTTATAGTTAGGTGGATATTTCACTCGAAAAAAACCAATGAAATTCCCCCGTTACAGTTAGTTGAGATAACTATAACTCGCGCGCCCGCAATCCTCTGCTCATGACGTCACATATTACATCACTCATGACATGGTCAGTGGCATCACTCATGACATCACTGATGACATCATCCTTGTGATAGAGTGGCGGTCGCGCGAGTTATAGTTATCTCAACTAACTATAACGGGGGAATTTCATTGGCTTTTTACGAGTGAAATATCCACCTAACTATAACATGTGTGAAACCTATGGTTTTTTAAGTGAATTTGCAAGGTTTTTTAAATGCTAATTCCTAACTATAACATGTGTGAAACCTATGGTTTTTTCAGTGAATTTGTACGGTTTTTTAAATGCCAAGTTATGTATGTATTATACTTTTTTTTATATATTTACTTTTCAATAAACTACGTATTAAATTTATTATTTTTTTTTTAATGGTTTTTCACCGTGCGCGCACCGTGCGCGCACCTCCGCGATTTAAAAAATCGCTAGGGGGTCAGAAACTCTCTACCCTGCCCCCTTTTCACGTTCGCCACCTTCCTTTTCCACTCTCACACTGAAAACAAACAAAATGGCGGCCGACACCTCCTGATTTCGACCGATTCGAACGTTGACTGACATGTAACAACCAATCAGAATTACGCTCTCGCAAGTTAGGGTGCGCGCACCGTGCGCGCATGGTGGGCGGCTATAGATAAGTATGTGCTTTTAACTGCAATTTTCTCAAAAACTACTGAACAGATTGACTCCATATATGCAAAAGGCACATCCCTGACCTGAGGACTACCTCTCTGCCAAATTTCAAGTAATTCTATTCAGCCGTTCGGGCTGTACCTTCGACTAAAGGTCCTACGGGAAAATGCATGGGGAAAACGCATTTTGGGACCCCCTTTTTTCTCGGCCCCTGCTTGACAAATCCCCCCGAGACTCTCAGGGTAGGAGCTGAGCCGAGCGCCCCATTAGTTTTGAAAATTTCACGAAGATTCGTCAACCGGCGCCAAAGTTATTCAAAATAGAATTTTGAGATTTCCCATGGAAACACGGTCCTAACTATAACTATCTACTGGCGACCGCCAGTAGATTATATATATATATATATATATATATGTACGCTCTTTTGCCTGATCCCAAGAATTGAGCTGCACTCGCACACAGAGCAAACGGTGGCAAGCCTTTAATCAAGAGTACAAACGGCATACTGCAGGCAGTTTCGATCTGACGCCCCCAGATGGCCGGGACATTTGACCCGCCCATCTGGGGGCGTTATAATTGGCATTTTGGACACAAGCCGGAGCACCTCCACAACCGCGATTGCCTCTGAAGAAGAGGGACACACCCTCGAAACGCGTCAGGAAGATCGCGTTTATGGCTGTCAGATCGAAACTGCCTGCAGTATGCCGTTTGTACTCTTGATTAAAGGCTTGCCACCTTTTGCTCTGTGTGCGAGTGCAGCTCAATTCTTGGGATCAGGCAAAAGAGCGTACATATATATATATATATATATATATATATATATTCACTGAAAAAACCATAGGTTTCACACATGTTATAGTTAGCGGAAATTTTACTGATAAAAAACCAATGAAATTCCCCCGTTATAGTTAGTGCAGGCAACTATAACTCACGCGACCGCAATCCTCTGCTGATGCTAATACTGTATTTAGACACTTATTTGCCCATGTCTTCTTCCATACATTTTTAGCTATACATATATTACAAATATTTTTTTTTCATAAAGACACATATGTCATCAGCAGAAGATTGCGGTCGCGTGAGTTATAGTTGCCTGCACTAACTATAACGGGGGAATTTCATTGGTTTTTTATCAGTAAAATTTCCGCTAACTATAACATGTGTGAAACCTATGGTTTTTTCAGTGAATTTGCAAGGTTTTTTAAATGCTAATTCCTAACTATAACGTGTGTGAAACCTATGGTTTTTTCAGTGAATTTGTACGGTTTTTTAAATGCTAAGTTACTTTACGCCATTCGTGGCGTGCGCGCCCACTTAACGCAGTTCGTTCCGTGCGCGCACGGTGCACTTCGCGCACCGTGCGCGCACAGTGAGCACGCGGTGCGCTTCGCGCACCGCGCGCCCACTTTACGCAGTTAGTGCCGTGCACGCACGGTGGGCACGCGGTGCGCTACGCGCACCGCGTGCCCACGTTACGCTAGATGGGCCATGTACGCACGATGCGCTTCACGCACCGTGCGCACATGGAGGACATATGATGCACTTCGT
The DNA here is from genome assembly GCF_964204655.1 of Triturus cristatus. Taxonomy (NCBI): domain Eukaryota; kingdom Metazoa; phylum Chordata; class Amphibia; order Caudata; family Salamandridae; genus Triturus; species Triturus cristatus. The sequence continues at coordinate 702,621,338 of NC_140591.1, forward strand.
TTTGAAAGGTAATATTTTAATTTTTCGTATATGTTATAAGCCATGCACAAATGGTGCCCTTCGGGCATCATTTGCACACGGGGTGGAGAGAGTGTGGATAATTTTTTTTTTTATTATTATTTTTTTTAATATTTTAGTTTAACTCATCTTTAATAAGCAAAGCACAATTGGTGCCCTTCGGGCACCAATTGCACACGGGGTGGGGAGAGTGTGGATAATTTTTTTTTTTTTATAATTTTTTACCGTACGCGTATGGTAAGCGTAATCGGCGAAATTAGCGAAAAAATAAAAATTCTGTTTTTGGCCTTGGGGGATCTTTGGGGACTCCCTCAACATTGCTATGTGTGTGGGAGCTGTCTAAACAGCCTCTTTACATGTTTTTGTGCTTTATATTTTAAACATCACTCTCAGTGCGAGAGAGAAAATGGCGGCCGCCGCTTCCTGGTTTCGGCCGATTCGAATGTTTACTAAGATCTAAGAGCCAATCAGAATCGCGCTCGCGCACGCCACCGTACGCGTACGGTAAGCGTACGGTAAGCGCACCGTAAGCTGGCTCAGATATATATATTGATTTAAAGGCTATTTTCTCAGAATCTACTGAACAGATTTACACCAAACCTACAAAAGGCACTTCCTTGACCTGAGGACTACCTCTCTGCCAAATTTCTAGTAATTCTGTTCAGCCGTTCGGGCTGTAGCCCTGTCTAAAGGTCCTATGGAAAAATGCATGGGAAAAATGCGTTTTGGGACCCCCCTTTTATCTCAGCCCCCGCTTGACGAATCCCCCCGAGACTTTCAGGGTAGGAGCGGAGCGTAGCGCCCCACCTATTTTGAAAAAATCCCGAGGATTCGTCGACCGGCGCCAAAGTTATTCAAAATAGAATGTTGCGGATTTCCTATGGAAACGTGGTCCTAACTATAACTACCTACTGGCGACCGCCAGTAGGTAATATATATATATATATATATATATATATATATATATATATATATATTTAGAATACTATGTATACAAGTGAAAATGTGTCAGTCCACCTGTTTACCACGGTGGCACGGAAAAAATGGGTGGAACTGACAGCACGCCAACGACGTCCTCTTATGTCTCCTATGACGTCATACGGTGTGGCGAGCGGAGCCGTGCTATTATGACATCGTCGTCGATGTGGGAGAGCTAGGAAAGAATTTCCGCAGAATGCTGGCGCAGGGGATATTCACCTAAGTGTTCAGTCTAGGCCTTTGGGAGCAACTGTTTATGTTACCACTCCAGAAACCGAAAGCAGTGATCTGAGGGCAGAGGCACACGAGGTGGGGAGCCCAGTCGTGTGCACCAGCGGGACAGCGAAGTGAAAAGCACCACTACCCACAGAAAAGGTAACGAGGGCACTGAATAACACAGAATCTTCTCTTTGTATCGGTAAACAGCCGTTACAACAAATTTTTTACTTCACGATACCATTACAATGAATGCATTACCACGCATGCGTTGTACATCGCGAAGTCATTACTACTTATTTTTTTAGAACGCATGGTCATTTACTACGCATGCCTTTACAACGAATTTTGTTGCAAAGGTATGTATGGTAAATGACTATAAGTTCTAAAAAAATGTAGATGATCCACGTCGTCATAAGGAAACAGAGGCTGTTCCGTTTCCTCAAAACGATGTGCACCGCCCTTCAGAGACGAAATGAAGCAGGAACCATGAGGAGACAGGAACCACGAGGAGTGAGAGATAAGTGGGATTAGGCATGGGGTGGTGGTTACTTTTCTAGGGTTTAGGGTAGTGCAGTGGTGTTGGAGTAGTGTAGGGGTCGTGCTGAGGGTAGTGTTTTAGGGTTTAGGGTAGTGCAGTGGTGTTTGGGTAGTGTAGAGGTCGTGCTGAGGGTAGTGTTTTAGGGTTTAGGGTAGTGCAGTGAAGTTTGTGTAGTGTAGGTGGTCATGCTTGGGGTAGATTTAGGGTTTAAGGTTGTGCAGTGGTGTTTGTGTAGTGTAGGGGGTCGTGCTGGGGGTAGTGTTTTAGGGTTTTGTGTAGTGCAGTGGTGTTGGAGTAGTGTAGGGGTCGTGCTGAGGGTAGTGTTTTAGGGTTTAGGGTAGTGCAGTGGTGTTTGGGTAGTGTAGAGGTCGTGCTGAGGGTAGTGTTTTAGGGTTTAGGGTAGTGCAGTGAAGTTTGTGTAGTGTAGGTGGTCATGCTTGGGGTAGATTTAGGGTTTAAGGTTGTGCAGTGGTGTTTGTGTAGTGTAGGGGGTCGTGCTGGAGATAGTGTTTTAGGGTTTAAGGTTGTGCAGTGGTGTTTAGATAGTGTAGGAGGTCATGCTGGGGTAGTGTTTTAGAGTTTAGGGTAGGGCAGTGGTGTTGGTGTAGTGTAGGGGGTCGTGCTGGGGGTAGTGTTTTAGGGTTTAGGGTAGTGCAGTGGTGTTTGGGTAGTGTAGGGGTCGTGCTGAGGGTAGATTTAGGGTTTAGGGTAGTGCAGTGGTGTTTGGGTGGTATAGGGGGTCGTGCTGGGGGAAGATTTAGGGTTTAGGGTAGTGCAGTGCTGTTGGGGTAGTGTAGGGGTCATGCTGGGGGTGGTGTTTTAGGGTTTAGGGCAGTGCAGTGGTGTTCGGGTAGTGTAGGGGGTCGTGCTGGGGGTGGTGTTTCAGAGTTTAGGGCAGTGCAGTGGTGTTCGGCCAGTGTGGGGGTCGTGCAGGGGGTGGTGTTTCAGGGTTTAGGGCAGTGCAGTGGTGTTCGGGCAGTGTATGGGGTCATGCTGGGGGTGGTGTTTCAGGGTTTAGGGCAGTTTTTGGTGTTTGGGCAGTGTAGGGGGTCGTGCAGGGGGTGGTGTTTCAGGGTTTAGGGCAGTGCAGTGGTGTTCGGGCAGTGTAGGGGGTCGTGCAGGGGGTGGTGTTTCAGGGTTGAGGGCAGTGCAGTGGTGTTCGGGCAGTGTAGGGGGCCGTGCTGGGGGTGGTGTATCTGGGTTTAGGGCAGTGCAGTGCTGTTCGGGCAGCGTGGGGGTCGTGCTTGGGCTGATGTTTCCGCATTTAGGGTAGTACAGTGGTGTTCGGGCAGCATTGGGGGTCGTGCTGGGGGTGGTGTTTCAGTGTTTAGGGCAGTGCATTGGTGTTCGGGAAGCATAGGGGGTCGTGTTGGGGCTGGCATTTTAGGGCAGTGCAGTGGTGTTCGGGCAGTGTAGGGGGCCGTGCTGGGGCTGGTGTTTCAGGGTTTAGGGCAGTGCAGTGGGGCTCGGGCAGTGTAGGGGGTCGTGCTGGGGGTGGTGTTTTAGGGTTTAGGGCAGTGCAGTGGTGTTCGGGCAGTGTAGGGGGTCGTGCTGGAGGTGGTGTTTTAGGGTTTAAGGCAGTGCAGTGGTGTTGGGCAGTGTAGGAGGTCGTGCTGGGGGTGTTGTTTCAGGGTTTAGGGCAGTGCAGGGGTGTTCGGGCAGTGTAGGGGGTTGTGCAGGGGGTGGTGTTTCAGGGTTTAGGGCAGTAGTATTCAGGCAATGCAGGTGGTCTTGCTGGGGGTGGTGTTTCAGGGTTTAGGGCAGTGGTGTTCGGGCAGTGTAGGGGGTCTTTCTGTGGGCGGTGTTTCAGGGTTTAGGGCAGTGCAGTGGTGTTCGGGCAGTGTAGGGGGTTGTGCTGTGGCTGGTGTTTCATGGTTTAGGGCAGTGCAGTGGTGTTCGGGCAGTGTAGGGGGTCGTTCTGAGGCTGGTGTTTCAGGGTTTTGGGCAAAGCAGTGATGTTCGGGTAGTGTAGGGGTTAGAGCTGGGGGTGGTGTTTCAGGGTTTAGGGCAGTGCAGTAGTGTTCGGGCAATGTAGGGGGTCTTGCTGGGGGTCATGTTTCAGGCTTTTGGGCAGTGGTGTTCGGGCAGTGTAGGGGGTCATGCTGGGGCTGGTGTTTCAGGGTTTAGGGCAGTGCAGTGATGTTCGGGCAGTGTAGGGGGTCGTGCTGGGGCTGGTGTTTCAGGGTTTAGGGCAGTACAGTGGTGTTCAGGCAGTGTTGGGGGTCGTGCTGGGGCTGGTGTTTCATGGTTTAGTTTAGTGCAGTGGTGTTCGGGCAGTGTAGGGGTTCGGGCTGGGGCTAGTGTTTCAGGGTTTAGGGCAGTGCAGTGGTTTTCGGGCAGTGTAGGGGGTCATGCTGGGGCTAGTGTTTCAGGGTTTAGGGCAGTGCAGTGGTGTTCGGGCAGTATAGGGGGTCGTGCTGTGGCTAGTGTTTCAGGGTTTTGGGCAGTGCAGTGGTGTTCGGGTAGTGTAGGGGGACGTGCTGGGGGGGTGTTTTAGGGTTTAGGGCAGAGCAGTGGTGTTCGGGAAGAGTAGGGAGTCGTGCTGGGGGTGGTGTTTCATGGTTTAGTTTAGTGCAGTGGTGTTCGGGCAGTGTAGGGGTTCGGGCTGGGGCTAGTGTTTCAGGGTTTAGGGCAGTGCAGTGGTTTTCGGGCAGTGTAGGGGGTCATGCTGGGGCTAGTGTTTCAGGGTTTAGGGCAGTGCAGTGGTGTTCGGGCAGTATAGGGGGTCGTGCTGTGGCTAGTGTTTCAGGGTTTTGGGCAGTGCAGTGGTGTTCGGGTAGTGTAGGGGGACGTGCTGGGGGGGTGTTTTAGGGTTTAGGGCAGAGCAGTGGTGTTCGGGAAGAGTAGGGAGTCGTGCTGGGGGTGGTGTTTCAGGGTTTAGGGCAGAGCAGTGGTGTTTGGGCAGAGTAGGGGGTCGTGCTGGAGGGTGGTGTTTCAGGGTTTAGGGCAGTGGTGTTCGGGTAGTGTAGGAAGTCGTGCAGGGGGTGGTGTTTCAGGGTTTAGGGCAGTGCAGTGGTGTTCGGGCAGTGTAGGGGGTCGTGCAGGGGGTGGTGTTTCAGGGTTGAGGGCAGTGCAGTGGTGTTCGGGCAGTGTAGGTGGTCGTGCTGGTGGTGGTGTTTCAGGGTTTAGGGCAGTGGTGTACAGGCAGTGTAGGGGGTTGTAGTGGGGCTGGTGTTTCAGGGTTTAGTGCAGTGCAGTGGTGTTCGAGCAGTGTAGGGGGTCGTGCTGGCTGGTGTTTCAGGGTTTAGGGCAGTGTAGTGGTATTTGGGCAGTGTAGGGGGTCGTGCTGGGGCTGGTGTTTCAGGGTTTAGGGCAGTGCAGTGGTGTTCGGTCAGTGTATGGGGTCATGCTGTGACTGGTGTTCCAGGGTTTTCTGTAGAGCAGTGGTGTTCGGGCAGTGTAGGGGGTCGTGCTGGGGATGGTGTTTCAGGGTTTAGGGCAGTGGTGTTTGGGCAGTGTAGGGGGTCTTGCTGGAGGTGATGTTTCAGGGGTTAGGGCAGTGCAGTAGTGTTTGGGCAGCGTTGGGGGTCTTGCTGGGGGTAGTGTTTCAGGGTTTAGGGCATTGCAGTGGTGTTCGGGCAGTGTAGGGGGTTGTGCTGGGGAGAGTGTTTCAGGTTTAGGGCAGTACAGTGGTGTTCGGGCAGTGTATGGAGTCGTGCTGGGGTAGTGTTTCAGGGTTTAGGGCAGTGCAGTTGTGTTTGTGTAGTGGCAGCGCATGCACTGCGTTGCTAGGCGAGACCTAAAAAGCATTGCACCAAGATGGCTGCCAACACTTCCTGGATTGAATTGTTGGCAGCCAATTAGAGCTAACTCGTGCTTGTTTAGTTAGGTCCCGCCCAGATATATCAAGATTTTTTTCCTTTAATATCTCAAACTACCAAACGGATTTACACCATTTAAAAAAAGGTCACTTTATGAACCAAGCACTACCTTTTTGCAAATTTGGTGTAATTCCGTTTAGCAGTTTCAGCTGTAACCGTGTCTAAAGTTTCCTATGGGAAATTGATTTTTTTACCTCTATTTTTTGAATTTCTCAGTACTGAACGGATTTACACCATTTAAAAAATAGGTCTCTTTCTGAACCAAGGGCTACCTGTTTGCCACATTTGGTGTAATTACGTTCAGCAGTTCGGGCTGTAGTCATGTCTAAAGTTTCCTATGGGAAATAACATGGAGAAAACGTGTTTTGGGACCCCCCTTTTTTCTCGGCCCCTGCTTGGCGAATCACCGCGAAACTTTCAGGATAGGAGCTGACCAGAGCGGGACCAATGTTTTGAAAATTATGCGAAGATTTGTCTACCGGCGCCAAAGTTATTCGGAAAAAAAGAAAAAACGCTGTTGAATAGAAACAAGGTCCTAACTATAACTACCAACTGGCAACTGCCAGTATGTAATGTAATGTAATATATATATATATATTACCTACTGGCGGTCGCCAGTAGGTAGTTATAGTTAGGACCACGTTTCCATAGGAAATCCGCAACATTCTATTTTGAATAACTTTGGCGCCGGTCGACGAATCCTTGCGAATTTTTCAAAATAGGTGGGGCGCTACGCTCCGCTCCTACCCTGAAAGTCTCGGGGGGATTCGTCAAGCGGGGGCTGAGATAAAAGGGGGGTCCCAAAACGCGTTTTCCCCATGCATTTTTCCATAGGACCTTTAGACACAGCTACAGCCCGAACGGCTGAACAGAATTACTTGAAATTTGGCAGAGAGGTAGTCCTCAGGTCAAGGAAGTGCCTTTTGTAGGTTTGGTGTAAATCTGTTCAGTAGATCCTGAGAAAATAGCATTTAAATCAATATATATATCTGTGGCAGCTTACGGTGCGCTTACCGTGCGCGTACGGTGGCGTGCGCGAGCGCGATTCTGATTGGCTGTTAGATCTTAGTAAACATTCGAATCGGTCGAAACCAGGAAGCGGCGGCCGCCATTTTCTCACTCGCACTGTCAGGGGGGTGAATAAAAAAGGTGGATAATGTGAAAAGGGGGCAGGCTCGACAGTTCCTGACCCCCTAGCCTTGGTCAGGGGGTCCCAGAAGGACCCTCAAGGGCAAAAATGAATTTTTCTTTTTTTCGAAAAATCGCCGTATGCGCGTAGCGTACGCGCACGGTGTAATCTGCGAAATTCCGTGAAATTCGCGGAATTACGCGTACCGTGCGCGCACGGCAAAAAAAAATTTGCAAAAAGGAAAGCTTAAAAAAAAAAAAATTCTGAGGTAAGGTTGGCTCTTATAAGAGCCATTGGGTTAATACAGGGATAGAGGAAAGAAAGAATGGGAATATTATAAGCGTCTACAAACATGCTGGTCTATCTTATTGTTAATAAGGGGAAGACTGATCTCCCCATAAACAATAAGACCACCACATCTTGTACACCTCATTTCAACCCTCCCAAATCGAGGGTTAATGTCCACAGGAAAAGAAGAAGGTGATGCTCCCACCTCAGAGGAAGGGCTCAGCTGAGCTGCCGATGATGTACTCGGCTGAGCATCTGAGGTTGGGCTCTGGTGACTTACTGAAGAGTTTTCTCCAGTATGTCGAGCAAAGGTCCTGGGATGTCTATCCTGCAGGTGTCTTTTCATAGAGTGATTTCCAAAGGAATATTTCTTCCTTGGATTTCCTCTAGATAAAACACGGCCACAAAGTATGCAAGTGACCAATTGAGCATTCACCTTTTTCTCCCCCTCTGGAAAAGAAAAATACTCCCATACAAAAGAAGTCTTTTGTTTCCTCCTTCTCTGGATCATGGTGGTGCTGCTGGCCTCACTCTCAGAAGAGCTCTGCTGTTCTGCCATTGTATCCCAATGTCAATCCAGCTCCTTCTCCTAAGGGATCTCAAGCAGTAATGAGGGGAATGGGTGGGGTGTGGGAAGTTTCTGGAACTGAAAGTACTTTCAACCAATGAAAAGTGTTCTTTCAAGCAGTAATGAGGGGAATGGGTGTGGTGTGGGAAGTTTCTGGAACTGAAAGTACTTTCAACCAATGAAAAATGTTCTTTCTAGCAGTAATGAGGGGAATGGGTGTGGTGTGAGAAGTTTCTGGAAATGAAAGTAATTTCAACCAATGAAAAGTGTTCTTTGTGGATCACATGACCTACCGTGCGCGCTCCGTAAGCTCACGGTACGCGCTCGTAAAAAAGTACGCATGCGCAAACGTGATGCTTACGGAGCGCTTACGGAGCGCGTACGTAAGATGCACTCGCGCATGCGCATTACACGCCCCTGCGTAACCGCGACGTTGCTTCCGCGTGTACGCGTACGTCACGCACGTATCACGTTGGCGTGGTGTACTTATGACGTGCTGAGCACGTAGCGTCAGCTTACGGTACGCGTATCCTATTACGTACGCGCACCGTACTTATGACGCACGGAGCGCGTACCGCCAGCTTACCGTACGCGCACGGAAAAAAAAGCATTAAAAAAAAAAAACCTTTCCATAATGCATTATTTTATACATAGGTTTACAAAAAAATGTCAAAAAAAAATTTGCATTTAAAAAACCGTACAAATTCACTGAAAAAACCATGGGTTTCACACACGTTATAGTTAGGAATTAGCATTTAAAAAACCTTGCAAATTCACTGAAAAAACCAGAGGTTTCACACATGTTATAGTTAGCTGGAAATTTTACGGATAAAAAACCAATGAAATTCCCCCGTTATAGTTACTGTAGGCAACTATAACTCACGCGACCGTAATCCTGTGCTGATGACATATGTGTCTTTATGAAAAAAAAATATTTGTAATATATGTATAGCTAAAATTTAATGGAAGAAGACATGGGCAAATAAGTGTCTAAATACAGTATTAGCATCAGCAGAGGATTGCGGTCGCGTGAGTTATAGTTGCCTACAGTAAATATAACGGGAGAATTTCATTGGTTTTTTATCCGTAAAATTTCCAGCTAACTATAACATGTGTGAAACCTCTGGTTTTTTCAGTGAATATATATATATATATGTATATATGTATATATATATATATATGCGCCTTCGTTTACCCGGTACGGGCTTCCTCGCGCACTCCCAGAAAGGAAAACAGCTTTGCCAATAATCGGATATTTAAATTCCTTTAATTTCAGCATGCCAGTTGCAATGATACAATTCAATCAATTCAGACTACAAACTTATAAATTGTGTTAAGTACTACAATTACCAGAATGCCTAGCAGCACCGCCTCAGGAAGTGATGTCACCATAATTTGTTGTATGTGAGTTTAAAACACACTGAAAACCTTTGAGCCAATGCTAGTCTCGTGATCAAGGTCTCCGTAGAGACTGAAACGCGTTAAGTTCTTTTGGCAACTGGCATGCTGAAATTAAAGGAATTGAAATATACGATTATTGGCAAAGCTGTTTTCCTTTCTGGGAGTGCGCGAGGAAGCCCCTACCGGGTAAACGAAGGCGAATGAATAACGGCTTGACCCTGCCATACCTTGAACGCACCGCCACAGAGCGCCCATGACTCCTGAAGCGGGTCGTGCTGTGAAAAAAACTCCACGATGCCATGCAATGAGTCCACGGCCTTGACAGGGCAGCCAGTGCTCCAGGAGCGGGGCTTCCTGAATATAAACACCAGGTAATAATCCTTTCACATCAAAAGAGGTGAACCATCACTGGTTGTGTCATTTTTAAATTCATTTAATTCGTGGAACATCACAGAACAATGAGGCTCACTCCCAACGTTTCTGCTCGCCAGAGCCTTGAACACGGGAAAGCTCTCTGATTTTCGAATTACCGCCGTGATTGATTTAAAAACGCAGACCGTATTCTTTTGCAGAGTGCGCAAGGGAATAATTAACCAACTTCAAATGCACGGAGAAAAGCGCAAATCCATTTTTAGTGTTCAGCTCTAAATAACATTTTCCCAGAGGGCAAGCAGGTCAGGCTCCCACACAATAACTCCAACTCCAGGATACCACGCAAGGAGCCCACAACTTATTGTGTGGGAGCCTGACCTGCTTGCCCCCTGGGAAAAGAAAGGAATTCCCTGTGCGTGGAGAGTAAGGGATGTAAAAGGATGAAATTCCTACATTGCGGGCTGATGGCCCCTTTAAAAGAGTAAGTGGAACTGAAAAGCAGAATATGCAATTGGGGCACACAAGACTTTGTAGCTAAGGGAATGACATGCTATGGAAGAAATGTTATTTAGCGCTGAACACTAAAAATGGATTTGCGCTTTTTCCGTGCATTTGAAGTTGGTTAATTATTCCCAGAACGGCGGGGGAGGGGACGGGGGACGCGGAAAGCCTTCCGTGTACCCCCCGGGGAAAGGAAAAAAAAAATCTTTCGATGGGGGCCTCCCTGGTGACAGCCAATGGACGTGCGCCGCACAAGGGAGGTAGTGCTTGCGTCGGCCCTTGGCCGACACAAGCACCAAAGGGGATAACTTTGTCAATGGTTGTTAGTTGCATAAGATAAAAAAGCAACAACTATCGCTTCATTGTGTATAATATTGAAAATGCTTCAGGTGATGAACAATCTTTATTCAATTATAAAATATATAATCATGAAATAATAAAACCTGCCTAGAAAATAGCATACTGGATATACAATATAGATACAAAAGATATCATAGAAAGACATATAAAAACATACAAAAAAAGAATCGCTTGATGGATCACATTAACCCTGAAGCTTAAAAACCTTCCGTGTCTCCCCCGGGGGAAATAAAAAAACAACAATCTCCTGTGCTTTGCACCGGAGATTTAAATGGGGGCCTCCCTGGTGACGGCCAATGGACGTGCGCCGCACCAGGGAGGTAGTGCTTGCGTCAGCCATTGGCCGACGCAAGCACAGAAGGGGTTAAGGATTCAGCTGTAGTGAGTGCTCTTAAGAAAGATAAGCCCATTTTTAATATTAATTCTTATCAATGAATAAGTCTTTTGAATTCCAATGATAAATTATTGACTAAAGTATTGACATCACAAATGATTTAATTCGAGCAAGAAATTATTCATAAGGATCAGAATGGCTTTTACCATCCAGATCAATGGCTGCTAACACAAATTACTTGGTTTAGGCTAACGATTTAATTTCTAATAATGACTTAAAAGTGGCTATATTGATGATTGATGCCCAGAAGGCTTTTGAATTAATGAATTGGGAGACTTTATTTTTTATTTTGACCAAATTTGTGTTTCCTAGCCAAATTATAAGACTGCTTCAGAACATATTTCAAAGTGCCTTGGTAAAGAGATTAAAAGAGTTGCTGAATAGATAGACTTTGTTTCCATTATCTCTTAATCAAAATGTTTATTCTACCATTTTTCCTATTTCTTTTTGTTAATGTTCCAATAAAAATCAATAGCCATTATTTTAAAATAGTTGATTCCCTTTTAAGGACATTGCCAAGAATTGCCTGTGTCTTCAGAGCATCTGCTACCACGACAGCTCCTCTGAAGCCCATCTAGCTGTGATTTGCAGTGCGGTTGCCATGCTTAGTGTGTCCATTCAGCAATGGGGGTTTGCAAAATATATATTTTTTTAAATGACCCTGACACCCTGGAGGTTTTCTTCCAGTGTGTGTTTTTTGCCCTCTTTGGGAATCCCAAAATAATGTTAAGAATGCCAACCAGCCCTTTGTCCATAGGGCCATCCATCTAAGATTTCCACAAGCGAAGCCAGAAGAGGCTCCACCTTCAAAAACATGATGGTTCGCTAGCGGACTGAAAAATCACTGGACACAAACGTGGTGGAGTACCCTGTCCACCAAACTCAAAAACAGATTCTAAAATAGGACCAGAGCTTCTTAACAAGTAATGATCAAATGAGAACCTTTCATTCCCAAAAGTTTGCTTTATTAATATAATTGGTTACACGAACACTGGGATTAGGCTATAGGAATATGCTTGAGGAATCATGTTATGACTGACAGTGCATCAAGCTTATAAAGGTTCTGGTAGGTTTCTGTGCGTTTATTCGCAAACAGGCTCTGAGTAACACACAAATTCAGATTGTGGCAATTTCAGCTGCGACTAAATGTTATTTTCGTTAGAAAATTAGGGCCCATTTAACCAAATGATAAAGAAACTCTCTTGATAAATGATCACAGGTTAGATTTTAATTGATTTGAAAATTGCTTTCAAATTGTTATGATTTTGATTGTTATGATTTTTGATAATTTGTACATTAAGGGACATATTTATTTTTATTTAAAAAGCCACGTCACCTTGCTGCGCTGCTCTGCTCTGCGTGACTGACTAAGGGCAGGAATTCTCAGTATTTAAAAGAATATGGTGCATTCCTGCCTTTGTAACTGCACTGGTGATGTTTTGGCTGCCTAGCGCCAATGCAGGCACTCTTTCACCATTGTGCAAGGGTGCCATTGTTGCACACAGGATTGTTTTTGTGCAATAAAGGCCACCTTCATGCAAAAAAAAAACTACTCCTGAGAGGCATATTCCTCTTTCAGAATGCAGCACACATAGAAAGAGGAAATAATGAGGAGAAAAAAAGGTATTTTCCTCGTTACGCCTCCCCTGAGAAAACATATTTTTGGTGCAAACCCAAATCTACCACCTTTAGTAAATCTTGGAATGCATCAAACACCATGAGAGAGGTGCATGGAAACACCCACGCAATGCCCATGGAACGCGTTTCCCAGGCAGGATAATGCAACTCAGCAATTTGCACATTTTGGGCTTGCATCGCGCTTGCACCACATTGCGTGGTGCAAGCACAACGTAACCCCTTTCATAAATATGCCCCAAAATAATTTGGGACATATTATTAGTCCTTTACATCATGCTTGCACTATGCAACATTGTACATGCATGATGCAAACCTCTGAGTCATTTATTTGAAGTCACACAAAGCCACTTTGTGTGGCTTTGAGTGGCTTAAAAAATATGGAACAAAACACAGTGCAAATTACAGCGCAGCGTTACTCAGCACAAGGGAGGTGTTCCATGGTCTTTGCGGTGGGTGTTCCGATGTTTCTCCCATGGTTTTCGACACATACACAGGTTTACCAAACCTGATAAACCTTGGAATGTGCTAAAAAATATGCCTTCCCAAGAGAGGCGTAATTGGAGAAAAGTCTTTATTTCTCCTGCTTTGTTTCCTCTTTCTATCTGTTCTGCACTCTTCAGCACACATAGGAATAGGGAAAAGCCTCTCAATATTGTTTTTGTGCCGTAAGGTGCACCTTCCTGCACAAAAACAATCCTGCCGACAGCACAGGTGACCCTTGTGAAAGGGTGCCTGCATTGGCTCTAGGCACCCGATTGTGCCTCAGTGCAGGGGGAAAGGACAGGAATTGGCAGTATGCCTTAAATATAGTGCATTCTTGCCCTTTCCCTGTGATGCAGGGCAGCACAGCAAAGTGACTTCGAAAATGTGAGTTAAAGGGAATGCTGAAATCTTGATTAAAATGCCTATGTAAAGCTCTCATTGTTTCATTTATTACAGGGAAGGGAGAAGTCAGCACCACAGAGCAATTGGAAGATCATTTAAAGACACGTTTGCGGTGCATTATTGGTAATGTTAATTGCATTTTGTTTCTAATGGCATTGGAATTGCACCATAATTGTTCTCATTCATTTGCAACACCAAACTGAGCAATATGTAACTTGTGCATAAGTTCATTTTCCCCTAATTTTATTATTTCAAGTGTCTGTATTTTTAATGGTTCATATAGCAGTGTATTTGTTGAACTTTGATCGGAATTCAATTACCTCGTTGATAATGCCCACTGCGGTAGTGACTAATTCAAATAGAGCATGAGCAGCAGTGGCTTACAAACCTCGTTTTGAAAAAGGTACAACTCTGGGTCTTTTCCAAAATGCACTGTAAAAGTAATGCTGATTGACTGACATTGTTTTGTGATATGATAATATGTATCTTGGGAACAGCTATATAGCTGAGTACAGGCATGTGAGTAATTATTTCTGGTGGACTGATATTAGCTCAAATGATTCCATATTTTGAAAGGCTTGCTTTTTTAAGTAGAGTTCTGAGTCGCCAGTTTATCAGTTGGATGGCTCCATGAAGAGCCTTTAAATAGCATTTTTCATCTTTGTCCTTAGTGCAATCTGCTCCATTTTATGTATATACATTGAGATATAGAATAGAGACTCTACAAAATGTATGGGAGAAAACATTTTAACCAAACATCCATACACCGAGATCAGTAATTACATAACTCTAGTATCAGGAAAGTAAGGGACTGATTTAAGGTCTGTCTCTAGAATACAGAGCATCCATTTTAAGAAACTACCCCTGAGTGCCCAGGCATGCTGAGGACCTGGACCCTGCTACTGGTCTCTGAAGCTCCGACCATGTCCCTCCTGGAGTGTGGAACTGCGGATGCACAGCAGAATGTCTGCCATTTATTTGGATCTTTGATATGGTGCTCTGCCTCTGCCCTGAGACGGGAGAGAGGGGGTTCAATCCTTGCTCCTCCTGCTCTCTACTGGGGGTTGCTATTCAGCACTGGACTGAACCCTGCGCTGTCCAATGGCTGCCATCCTTCTTTTCTCAGACTGCCAAAGGACTCTACTGTACTCTTGTCCGGAAGAGGCGCTGATGCTTAGCACTTGGAATGGCAGTAGAGATAATAATGGACACAAGGTAACAGTGTGATGGGGAACACAAGGTTACCCGTGATGGGTGTCTTTCTCCGCCTGGTGATGATTCGGGATGAACAACTGGGCACACAGAGGCCACCAACTTCCTTTGTGTCCCGAGGCCACCAACATCCTGTGCCCATGTTGCCTACTTGTCCCTTCCTCCCTGGTAACGAAGCGTACAGGGGTCTATCTCATGTCACTGCTGCATAATGTTACATGATGTTGTTTTAACATAGTGCTCAATATCAATCTTCTGCCAAATCGAAAAGCTGCATGATACAGATGTTACTCTTACTCTCACCTTGTTCTCAAATTATCTAAGTATAGAATATTGGAAAATTGCATCTCAGTTCACCTATTTGGGAGGATAAAATGCTGAGCCGTTTCATATCATACTCCTGCTGAGTCTAAGCACTGCAAATAGTAAATGCTACTCTTCATCACCTGGCACTGAGTTTACCTATGTTTTGAAAATTGGAAAATTGATTGGAAAATTGATACTCAATTTACTTACGTTTTGAAGGATGCAATGTTGAGTTGGACTTGCTTGGCCTATGTCAATGTATGCTCCTGGTTATGGGCAGTAAATGGTTGCATTCTCTACATGGGGCCCCATGCAGTACAACTCCATCTCTCGCATCTCAACTCTATTGATTTCTGCTCCCTTATGGCTACCATGGTCCTAATCCTGATGACTCAGCCCAGAGTGGGGCCGGGGGTCACACAAGGCTGCCATCTTCCTGCACTCTCACATGGACCTGCTGCGGAGAAGGGGCTTTAGAGTCTGAGACCAGAGGGCTGCATTCTTACTCCCTGTGGTGTGGTGTTGCTGTTGCATCGCGAAATTTCAAATCTTCCCTTCGTCACAGACCAAATATCATACTAACACATTCACTCAATACATTCATTGGTGGGGCCCATAACACCAACACTCATACTTCATTGATCTGCTCTTACGGGTGAGATGAGTGTTCCAAACGCTGACATGAAAGGAATACCTTATGACCTAAAGAAATTTATTTACATAACCATACACTAAATATCCTTAGTCCAGCACATCTTAAAACCTGAACCTCGAGATATTCCTTCCATTTGGTCGATAGATCAAATTAGTTGAGTTGGAAAAGTGATTTTAATCCTTTTCAATTTTCATTCTTAATTTAATCTATTCCCTTTCAATAATAACCCAACACATTTGCTTGTTAATCAATAATATTGTTTATCTAATTAATTGAAAATTTTAATAAATCGTTAATCAAACCACAGAACACCATATTTACCTAATCTGGCTATCAGTCGTCCTCTAAGTCAATCAAGTCGTCATACAACATGCTACAGTCCCAAAGATTGGGTCTGGACCATAAGCGTGTACGCATCAATCAATTCCCATCAGTTCGAGAGTCCTCAGTTCATCAGGAAATTGGGCAGCAATTTAGTCTGTCAAAGATTCAGGGAAACAGCTGTCCTGCAGTGTCACCGTCCTCTCCATCAGCATAACGTCAGGAAAAAGGAAAAGGTCCACGCAACTCACTATTCTACCATCTTTTTATAATAAAATTAATGACAAAATGTAACGAAAGTCAGTTTTAGGCACTTCTGATTGGTTGGTTAAGATCGTCCGTTTCGGTTTCCCAAAGTCTATGATGTCACACCGTCAGACATGATCCATCCGGTTGTCAAAATTGTCCATTGTTAAAGCTCTTGGCAAAAGTCCAGTCGCGACCTTGTTCGGGTACAGGCAGTGTAGGTCATCCTGAGGCCACTTGTTCAGGAGCCTGGGACATGCGCACTTGATCTGAAACCTCGTGGAATCATAGCTGTCTCGTCCTGTACGTTGGTCGGCCATTTTGTCATAGGCCCAATCGGTCAACTTAAGAGAAACAAACACAAAAAGTAATTAAAACATGGAAATCATGAATAAAATGTTTAACCCTCACTAATTCCCCTATGTGTATGTAATTATCTAGCATAATGGCGACATTTAAAGCGTTTTATATTCACCCAATGATGTCATCTGGTGCAACTTACATCACAAAAGCAACATATATCATGCAATATTCAATTTTTCTAGTATTAGTATGCGTACGTATATTAGTTTACAAACTATTTTAGCCATGCGAAATGCAAATCCCACGTGTAATTCATACATTAGTAAGGTTGATTAGGTATCACTCAAACAGATTAATAATATTTCAATTAATAGATTATTCTAATTAGTATGAACATGCAAAAATGGGGGGGGGAGTATACAGAATTTTGTACTACCCGCTCCATCAATCCCCCCTTTGGTGATTATATCACCACACCATCAACATTTTGTATTTCTTTTATGGAGTTTCAAAGTGATTTCTTGCTTTTATTAATTACTCAGTTTCACCTGTCTCTTCTCTTTTCGCTGACTTATACACACTCTCCTTAACTTTCTCTAATTTTATTTCTTCAAATTCTCTCTCGTTTCTTTTCTTTTCTCCTTAAATGTTCTCTTTTTAACTTTTTCTGACTTTTATTCTTTTTACGACAGATACACCCTAATCTTATTATTAATACTATGAAAATCACACATGTTAATGGAAATAAGATTTTACCTAAAAAGGTACTACCTAAGTTTACTAAGAAATCTTTAATAGCTGATATTTTCTTTCCAATCTTTTCCCAAACACCTTCAACCTCCAATGGTGCAATTTCGTCATACAGTTCAGTTATATTTTTAATATAAATTTTCAAATCTTTACTTTCATCTGGAATGTAAGTACAACAATGTTGAACTCTCAGCATTCCACAGACTCCACCCTCTTTTGCCAATAATATATCAAGGGCAAGTCGATTTTGCATTACCATGGCACGCATGGCAACCATTTCAGTGTTTACCAATAAAAATCCTCCAGCGGTGCTTGTTGACAAGCGATCCACTACTGTTGAAAGCCTTCTAATTTTGTTTGCATTCAGAGATATTCCCACTGCTGGTATCAATGCTCCAAAGATGTCACCCACAATTTCTGACCAAGATTCTCTCTTACTACGTGCTAAATAACTACCTAAACTATGTACACCATCTTCTCCTCTTTCCATATGAAAACTCTTCGGGAAAACCAGGCCTAGATAACATGTGCCATACCAATGGTCTGGCAAATGATAATATGCCCTGTTCCCGCAAATGAAATATAACCCAGGAAAAACTGGATCTTTCCCACCTTTAAATCCCCATCCACCCATGATTCGGTATGTATCATGGCACTCACTATTACCTACAAAATAATTATCATATGCAGTTTGATTCCTTCTAATACACAATTTCCCTTTCTGAGGCCAATCTAAAGCCATAGTTGGACTAGCTTCACCTTTCAAGTGTTTTTCCATTTCTACATCCCAGACTGTCTTTTCCACCTTTCCTTCAGATGCCTTTCTTTGCATTTTCAATCTCCTTTCTTAAACATATCTAAAAATGTCTTTTCCTCTTTCTTTAAACTGCAAGTCAAATTGTTTTTAAATATATATTCTAATGTTAGTTCTTCAGTCTCTAAGAAAAATTCACCTAATACCTTTGCAGGTTTTACCTTGTTTAGCTTGTTAATTGACGGTACTTGTGCAAATATGTTATCTACATCTGAAAAATAATACTCTAATTTCCCTGTTTGGTAAAATAAACTAGCTATTACACTACATGTTATGCCATAAGTTATTGGAAGGTGGTGATAAGTCACTCCCTCTGATACAGAGGCAGGTAACTGCATACAAACATAGCAGTCCCTTACGTCCATTGTCTGTACATATTCATACAACAATTTCGAAAAGACATTATTAGAAAAATCGGTTATAGACCTGTCTTTATGTAAATAGTTTTTGTCTATTCTAGTTGGAACTACCTTTTGAATCTTTTCTATATTAGTTTTGTTTTCACTATATCCTTCAATGGTATCTATAGTAACCTTAAATGAGATCAGGAGAGCAAGTATGCTCCACAGAAGCATTAGTAATCCTGTACAACAACAACACATTTTACACCATCTTCTCAAAAATATACATCTACCTTTTCTACTATCTGTGTTTGCCATTTTTGTTAAAATGGACTGTGTCTTTTGACTTAGCCTCTTCTACTTCACAACTAGTTTTTCTAACCCAAGGCTCTAAGCACCTACTTGGTTCTACCAGTTTTTGTCTTTTCCATATTTTATTGTCTTTCCATTAGCAGCTTTCTTGTCTCATTCAGTTTGGCATCTCATCATCTTTCACTTTTCCTTCATGATCTGAATACAGAATGTCCTGAACTCCGCTTCTTCTCCAATATTCTTTCACTTCAGGCAGGGCCACATATGTCCATTCTGGTGACTTATACTTCTGGTTGGGTTTTCTTATTCTTTTGCTTTCTTTAATTACTATGGTTTCTTCGTCTTTTAATTTCTCCTGACTCGTCACTTCATTCACCGGTTCAGCCCTTGGCGAATTTACTCGTGTCAGTCGATATCTCAATCTTTTTATTTTATTCGACCAAATGTCGTCTTTTGCTGCTCTTTCCAATTTACTTCCTTTATCATTATTTTCAGTTCTCCAAGCTCTCTTTCTTAGAACTCAACCTTCAGGTACTTCACCTTCGCTTTCCTCTGACTCTGTTTCCACTTGCTTTTTACTCTCAACAGCTTCTTTTTCCACCACTTCTTTTGTTTTCCCTACTTCTGTCCCTCCTCGTATCTCCGACACGCAATCTTCCTGCTGACTACTTGTCCCTACTTCTATCTGGATGTTGGAGTTCCCTACACCTCCTCGGGGGTCTTCCGCAGTAATCTTTTCCTCTCTGTATCTGGCACCTGCCCATCTAAATGTGTTATTTCAGGTGGAATCTCTCTCAATCTTTCATCTGGAATTTCTCTTTCAGTAATTTCTTTTATTGTTTCTTCACTGTCTTTTTCTTTGTTCTTTCCTTGTCTTTTCCTAGAACATTGAGTTCCTTGTTCAATCCACCTTCTTGCCCAACGAGACCAGATACTCCTTCGCTTTAATTTCAGACGAGAAAAAGAGAGTCCTCCCTTCGTTGATCACTTTTAACTGAGCCGGATTTATAAGATAGGCTTGAATCCTCTTCTCCTGAAACGGTTTAATCATTTCCCTCAATCGCCATCTTCGCTCCACAGTCGCATGGCAGTAATCAGGGCAGACAAAGAAGGAAAACCCTTTGCCGCTCCTCCTAGCATCTGGTCTGGCCTTTTCTGCAATGGACTGCCTCAATATGAAGTTGCCAAAAAATATCAGTACTGCTCTGGGCTTATCCCCTTCTTTAGCATTAAACCGAATCTTGAAGGGGGTGCGGTGGACTCGTTGTATTTCGATAGACCAATTCCAGCTTGAAAGCTCTGGAAATGCTTGCTCAAAGAGCTTGAGGATAAAGGCCCTAATGTCCGATCCTTCCACCCCCTCCGGGATCCCCAAGACCCTCAAGTTATTCTACGGAGCCTGTTCTCCATCTCCTCCATTTTCCACTGTAGGTCCACAACCTGGGAGCATTGGGCATTAGCTTTGCTAGTAGCCACTGCTACCTCTGCCTCAGTGGATACCACCCGCTCCTCCAGACTGGAGACTCTGTCCATTGTATTGGTGCAAACTTTCGATATCTTCCTTACCACTCCCTGCATCTTCCTCATTGCAGCCTGAGCCTTACGATTATCCTGGCGAGTTTCATCTCTGTGGGCAAGTATCTCCTGGTGTATGGTCTCCAAAAGTGAACGATGAGTGCTATCCACCGCAGGTCCTCCCTGCAGGGCTAAGTCGGGAGAGTGATCCCAGCTCAGTTCTCGGGAAGAATTACCACTTTTCAGAGGGTGATCCTTGACCACCGGAGGCCGTACTATAGTTGCCGGAAGATCATCCTCAGGGTCAGATTCTGAGCCTAAATAAGAGCTACGTTCTTCTTCCTCGGACCACTCCGCCCCATCAGAGACAGAAAAGTAATATTCACTCGGCACTTTTTCCTTGTCGGTGATTGTACCAGTAGGCAACAGATCAGCTTTCTGAGGCTCGGTGTTTACTACTGTTCCTAGCCCTGGCTGACCTCCCGTGCGATCAACCCCAGAGGTCTGACTCGAGATACCACCACATCCTTTCCCCGTATCTAAGGGTGCTGTGATGACCTCCTCAGGGGCCGGCTCATCTGGGACGACTTCCTTCTCTACAGGGAAAGATGACGAGCTTGGAATATTAGCTGAGGATAAACCAGTAGGGGTGGTAGAGTCAGAGCGTTCCTCAAGAGACAGGAGAGGGTTACCAGGAAGAGTATCCACCAGTGAGTTTGCACCAACGTCCGCACCCTTAGGCCCCTTCTCCTTCTCCTTACCAACTTTAGGGAAGATGTCCGCGATTGAAGCTGCCGCAAGCCGGGTCCTGCCTGCAACCTGTTGTTTTTTCCTCGTTTGTCCTCCTGGTATTTGGGGTCCTCGCGGGTCCTCCTCACCCTCAGCCTCGATCTCCTCCCTCTGGGATTTCTTCCTGTGGAGCACCGCTGTAGCACCAGCAGCCGCTTTGGGGGCCATGATGTCCCTCTGCGTCCTAAGACCCGGTGATCGCCTGCTGAGACTCCCGAGACTACTACTATCAATCTTCCCTGGACTGGATATGGGGTGTAAAATGGGGTGTAAAATAATCTCACAGGAATTGGGTGAGGATACGTTCTAAGTCAATCCGATGGGAGTTAATTTGTAAAATAAGTTAAGGGGCTTTAAAGGGTACCATCTATTTTGTTTTTCAGTGCCTGTCCTCACTTGCTCACTGCAGTTCCATCATATGCACAGACTAGGTCTGAGCGCTTCACTAAGGACGGTTTGGGTGTGGGTCAGTGTAAGGGGAGGGGATCACATTGGAAGGGAGGGAGATCGGGGAGGGTGGAAGGGAGGCGAGGGTTTGGGGGTTGAGGGGCGAAAAAATAAGGGAAAAAATTGCAGTTTGTCTCAGATTGTTTATTTTTTTAGTCAGATTATGGTTTTAGGGATTCCGAAGGAGCCTAAAGAGCTGGTTTATTGCTCCGTCCAAATAGTACGTCAAGATGGCATGCATTAGGATTTGCTCTGTTAACATAGGTGGGTTAAATGACTGGAGGAAACATCTAAGGCTGGCTCACTTTGTTAAGAATTATAGAATCGATATTCTCTGTCTTCAGGAGACTCACCTTCCCTGGTCTAAAAGGGGCCTTATGTCTTTCAGCGGTTTTGAGTTGGTGGCTTGTTCTACCCAATCTTCAACAAACAGAGGAGTTGCGATTTTATTTAAAAAATTTGTGGGAGAGATCAGACGGACTAAGGTGGATAGCAAAGGGAGATGGGTTTTGGTGGAATTAGAAAGGGGCCTGACACTTTGTGTAGTGTATGGGTCAAATGAAGATGATCCGGAGCTTTTTGACATCCTAGAACTAGAACTAGCGACCTGGTTAACCCCCATAATAATGTGTGGAGATTTAAATATCTCCTCTGACTGGGGTGACTTAGTTGTGTATCAGGGTCGTAAACCAAGAGTTTTCAGGGCAATAAAAGCCCTTATCAACTCCCATGGGTTAAAGGATGTATGGGGTGCAAAAGAACAGTTAAAGCCTGGCTTTACATATTTTTCAAATCCTTTTCAGAAATACACTAAGTTGGACTATTTTTTTATTTCTTCTACTGAAATAAATAGAGTAGGAATAACGAAACTCCCGAAAATATTGTCTGACCACAATCCTTTGATATTGTCTTATGAAATGTCTGGACCTGATAGGATCAGGACCAGGTGGACATTTGAGAGTGATTTATTGGCGGATACAAGATTTACTGGGCATTTGTTGAATTGGGTAGACAAGTTTTTTGCAGTCAATAGGTTTAGCGCTTCTAGGAATGGCGTTTGGGAGTCATTCAAAGCCGCTTTAAGGGGGAATCTATAAATTTTGGGGCCAGGATAAGAAAGGAGGAAAAGAGGGAAATGGAGAGGTTAATAGGTATTCTGTCTGATGCAGAAGAACAGCATATGAGAGATATAATTATGGGAGGGGATAGCAGTAAGAGTCAGAGTGAACTGCTGAAAATTAGAGCGGAATTACAGAAGTCGATTACCCAGAAGGCTTCGGGAGAGTATCAAACATCTAAGGCTAAGCGTTATGAAACGGGAGAGCAGGCCGGCAGAGTGTTAGCTCTGCAAATAAGACAGGGGAAAGCTAGGAATATTATTTCTCGGATTGAAGAAAATGGGGAGGAATTCACTAAGGGAAATGAGATAATACAGGCTTTTAAAAACTTTTACCAACGCCTGTATGACGAGGAAACGAGGGACGGTAGTCAGGGGGATGAGGTGGTGGATAATGGTCCTCGCCTCAATAGTCTGGAGAAGGATGAATTGGATAGGGATATCAGTGGCGGTGAGATAATTGAGGCCTTACGTGAGCTAGCCTCTGGTAAGGCCGCTGGCCCGGATGGGATCCCTCTGGAGGTCTATATATGTCTAGAACCAGTGATTATTCCGTTATTAGTGGATCTATTTAATGGAATATTGTGTACAGGAGTGGTTCCAGCCTCCTGGCGAGAAACCAATATAGTAGTCTTTCATAAGAAAGGGAAACCCCGGGAGAAACTAGGCTCTTATCGCCCAATCTCGCTAATTAATGCGGACACTAAGCTATACTCAAAGATTTGGGCGAAGAGGTTGGGCAGGATCATTGGTGGTCTCATCTCCCCCTGGCAACATGGGTTTATCCCGGGCCGCAGCACTACGGACCACATTAGAAGAGCAATAGCGCTGTTCGATGCCCAGGCGGCAGGGGAAGGAGAGATGGCCATGATCCTGCTTGACGCAGAAAAGGCCTTCGATAGGGTCGTCTGGGATTTCCTTTGGGGTGTGCTGGTAGGGAGAGGATTCGGGGAGAAAGTTATCAGAGCTCTCAAAGCTATGTACATAGATCCGGTCGCGAGGGTGGTGGTTATGGGAGAGAGCTCTGAGAAGATAGTCATAAAGAGAGGCTGCCCCTGCTCCCCGATCCTCTGCGCTTTGTACATTGACCCACTCATCCAGAAAATACTAGGGTCCTCCAGGATTAGCCCGGTGGTTTGCAATGGCCACATCAGTAAAATCTTGGCCTATGCCGACGATTTGGCAATTATTACAACCAACCCTCAACAGACGCTCATGGCCCTGGTCGAAATAGCAGAGGAATTTGGCAAGTGGTCTGGCTACCTTTTAAATGAATCTAAAACCCAAATAATTTGCACTGGGAATATAGTTAAAAGTGATACGAGATATGTGGACTCAGCAACATATCTAGGGATTAAGATTAATGCCTCAGTGGAGGAAATAATAGCTGAGAATTATCCCCCACTCCTGAAATCCATTGAAAAAGAGCTAAAGAGGATAGACGTGTTACATCTCTCTCTGATCGGGAGGGTAAATGTTTTAAAAATGTCAATATTTCCTAGAGTCCTTTATTTGTTTAGAGCCATACCCCTTTTTTGGAGGAAAAATTAATTAATAGCTTGGATTCTATTTTCATAAGATTTATTTGGCAGTATGGCAGGGTCAGGCGCTCTACAAATCTTATGTCACTTCCCAGGGATAGGGGAGGGCTGACCCTACCAAACTTGAGATTTTATCATTGGTCTTGTCTCTTGACACAAATGTCCATTTTGTTTCAACACAAGACTAATTTCGGTGTTATTAATTCGGCAGCCCAGGATATACCCTCCATTTTTGAGTTGTTAATTGGGGAAAAGGCCATTGGGCTGCTGTGGCGGAAAGTTGATCGAAGATACTATAAGAGGCCCCGCCTGAAGATCTTGGAAGGGGTCTGGGGGGTTAGGAGGTCTATTTTTAAGCTTTGCAAAATTCCAAAGGTAAATCGCTATCTCCACTTGTGTAACTCTAGTTTGCTCCCTTATGTGGGGGCCGACAGGAATTTACAGGTATGGAGGGATTTAGGCATTAGGACCTTTGGGGATATATGGGGAGGCCTGGAACCGCTTGGTTTTGATGCCCTTCAACAAAGGTTTGATATCCCGGTCAATCACTGGTTTCTGTATGGCCAAGTAGCACGGTCATTAAAGGCATTGAGACCAAAACCCTCGCTAATAGAGGATAGTTTTGTTTTGTTAAATGGTGGGTGTAAGAAGGTAAAATGGGTTTATAAGCAGTTAATTGCAGAATTGCAAGATGATATGGAAAAAACCGAGGCTGCTTTGGCTTTGAAATTGGGGGACCCTGATGTAGACTTGGATCTGGCCCTCACCCTGAATAAAAAAGTATTTAGATCTACAAATTTGAGGTCCCAGCATTATAAAACTGTATTTAATTTATATCATTCTCCCGCCAAATTATTCGCGTGGGGGGTTAGGGTAGATGATAGATGCCCAAGATGTAATGCTGGACAAGCCGATCTCTTGCATATGTTCTTTTACTGCAGCTCACTTTCTTCATTACAGAGGGAAGTGGGGAAGTTTTGGGAGGGGTTGCTAGGTCATAAGATCGATCTATCCCCTACCCTGATGTTGTTGGGATGTGATCATAAGCAGAAATTGGTACAGGCTGAAGAAGCGCTGGTCTTTATGTCTGTGGCAGTGCTTCGGATTTTAATTTCTGCGGGTTGGAAAGATACATTGCCCCTTCTTTTCAAATGTGGCTGTCTAGACTGCTGAGCATACATAACATCGAGAGTTGTCTGTATGAGCAAAAGAGTAAAAAGATGCGGGATTTTGGAAATAGATTGTGGGCCCCGATATCAACATGGAGAGGATTGGTCAGTACCCAGTCGAGCTAGGGTCACAAGTTTTTTTAATTTGCTCTTATCTGTTTCTTGCTTAATCTTATGTACTGTATTCTGTGCTGATCGGATTTGTTTCTGTGCTGATTCTTTGTGTATTGCTGTGTTCAAACTGCAAATAAAAAAATAAAAAAATAAAAGAGTTCCTTGTTCAGTCTCTGAGTCTGAGCTGGTATCAGAAATCTGTAACCTTCTTCTCAAGGAAATACTTCTGGGGACAAATGTTAGACTTGGTTCTGATTCCCCCCTTTCAGGGTTTTCTTTTGTTTTTGGCTCTCTGTCATCCAATTCAGTACTGGATTCTGATTCATCAAAATACTCCTTTTCTGTGCTATCCACTGGATTTGGAATTCTCAATGTATGACTTGCATGAATCCAGTTTTTCAGTCCAGCACACTTTACAGCTGTTGTTGTGGTCAAGATAACTTGTTGTGGTTATCCCCACCTTGGTACCAAACAGTTTCTTCTTCTGTGTACTTTTATTCTCACCCAGTCCCCTGGGCTCAGATCATGGGCTTGGTTCTTTTCAAGGGTGGTGGCATCCGCTGTAACCTGATGAAACACAGAATGAACTGCGTCAGCTCGGCTTTTACAGTATTCCAACACCATGTCATCAGTTATAGTCATCAGCTTGTTGACTGGTATGAACACATGTCGCATCACCCGTTCCATGATAATTTCATGGGGGCTCAACCCTGTAGTTCTGTCTGGAATTGATCTAATAGTCATGAGTACCAGAGGCAAGACATCAGGCCATTTCAACCTGTAGCTAAACACATTTTCCCTATCCTGTTCTTGATAGTACCATTCATCTGTTCCACCACACCCGAAGCTTCTGGGCGGTTGGCACAATGTCGTTTTTGTCGTACATTCAATGCTTCACAAATCAATTTTATGATCTCATTATGGAAATGTCCTCCTCAGTCTGATTCAATTGTTACTGGGAATCAGAATCTAGGGATAAATTCCCTCAAAAGTAATTTTGCCACTGTCTTTCCATCATTTCCTCTTGTTTGGAATGCCTCTACCCATCTAGAAAATAGGCAGACCATAACTAAAACATACCTCAACCTGTTACAGGGAGACATCTCAATGAAATCCACTTGCATTCTAGTAAAAGGCCCTCCTTCTCGACCTATTGTTCCTAGGCTCACTACTGTCTTTCTTCCAGGATTGTACTGCTGACATATTAGGCATCTCTGACAAAGACTTTCTGCTACAAGTCTGAATTTTGCATTGTACCAGGTCTGCTTAAATGACCTGATCATGGCATCTCACCCTATGTGTCCCTGACCATGATACATCTGTGTCATGGCAGACATCATGCTATCAGGCATAACTGGTCTTCCATCCCGATAAACCCACAAATGATCCTTCTCTCTTGGTGCACATCCTGCTTTTACCCACTGCTTCATTTCCTCATCTCCTGCTTCTTCCTGTAATTGTCTCACTTCTTCCCAGGTACCCACAATGTTAGTAAACATCAAAGAACAAGAAATCACCTCTTTCTCCTTGGACCTGTTAATGGAATTCTGATTACGTGCACAGTATTGAGCCATGTCGTTGGCATATTTATTGCCAGTGGCGATGTAATCACCACTTTGACTATGGGCAGCACACTTCACAACAGCCAATTGCCTAGGCAGCTGTATCGCCTCAAGCAATTTTCCAACCACTTCAGCATTCTTAATGGGAGTTCCACTTGATGTCAAAAACCCTCTTTGCAGCCATATTTGACCAAAGTCGTGTATGACTCCGAAGCCATACTGGCTGTCAGTTATCACAGTCACCCTCACACTTTTCCCAATCTTGCATGCTCTAGTCAAAGCAACACGTTCAGCTACTTGGGCCGATTTTACTCCTTTCAGATAGGATGCTTCCATCACTGCTGCAACTGTGCATACCACATATGCTGCACTCAACACTCCATCATCTGTTCTCAAACAAGACCCATCTACAAACATGACA
The DNA here is from genome assembly GCF_964204655.1 of Triturus cristatus. Taxonomy (NCBI): domain Eukaryota; kingdom Metazoa; phylum Chordata; class Amphibia; order Caudata; family Salamandridae; genus Triturus; species Triturus cristatus. The sequence goes on from NC_140591.1 coordinate 702,648,383, forward strand.
AAATCACTTTCTGATAAAGGTACATCTTTTATGTCAGGTCTTGGTTTTGTACAGAAATCGAGTACATCCAGACAGTCGTGATCTGCTTCATCTCTGACTTCTACATTCTCAGCATCAGGCAGCAATGTTGAAGGATTCACATTCAAACATCTCACAAGACTTACATTTGTTGCACCTAATGTGACTTTCTCATACTTAGTCAGCCGACTATGTGTCATATACTGAGTGCGACTCCTTGTTAAAAGGATTGCCACATCATGAGGTACAAACACTTTCACAGGATATCCCATTACAATTCCTCCACCTTGTTCCAAACTCCGGCAGGTAGCAGCCACTGCTTTCAAACACCCAGGTAGGGCTACAGCTACTGGGTCCAACATTGATGAGAAATATGCAATTGGTCTCCTCAGTTTTCCATGCTTTTGTATTAGAACAGAGAGTGCACATCCATTCCTCTCACTGCAATACAACTCAAACTCTTTTTCATAGTCAGGCATACCTAATGCAGGTGCTTCACACAACCCATCTCTCAATCGTTTAAAAGCTGCCAGTTCTTCTTTGTTCAAATCAATGGGATCTCTCACATCACTTCTTGTCAATCGTACTAAAGGTTTTGCAATCAACGAAAAATTGCTGATCCACTGACGACAGTATCCAACCATTCCAAGAAACATTCTCACCTCTCTTTGGGTCATGGGTGCTCTCATTCCTTTTATGATCCTGATTCTGTCTATTGTTATCTTTCTCAGTCTTTTTTCAATGTTATGGCCTAAATATCGTACTTCTTTCTTGCAAAATTGTAATTTTGATGGTGACACTTTAAGTCCTCCATCTGCCAGATGATTCAGCAAGGCTATAGTGTCTATCTCACAAGCTTCACGGGTTTTCGACGCCACAAGAAGATCGTCGATATATTGAACTAACACTGAATTTTCGGGCATTACTAGACTTTCCAAAGACTTCTTCAATAGCTGATTAAATATTGAGGGGCTTTCTGTATACCCCTGTGGAATTCGGCACCAAGCCAAAATACACTTGCAGAAACGAAACACAAAAATTTGCTGGCTGTCATGGTGCAATGGGATGGAAAAGAAAGCATGGCATAAATCAATCACAGTATACCATTCTGCATCATGGGGGATCTGATACAAAATCACAGGTGGATTTGGTACAATAGGACAGCAAGACACAACAATTTTGTTTATCTTTCTCAGATCTTGTACTATCCTGAACTTCCCATTAGCCTTTTTCAGTCCCATAATTGGTGAATTACATGGACTACTCATTATTTCTCTCAGAATGCCTTGTTTTATCATTTTCTCAATCACAGGTGTAACTCCTTCAATTATTTCAGGTGTCAATTTATATTGAGGGACATTTGGATAGCTTACTCCTTCCTGCACTGTTATTTTTACTGGATCTACATTTCTCATTAATCCCACATCTTCTCCTGTGAAATCCCAAACTTCTGCTTTTACAGACTGTTTCAATTCTTTAGGTAATTCATCAGGGTTAAATACAGCATAGGTTTCAGTAACCTCATTTTCCCTGTTTGCCATTGTCATTTTATACAACACATCTTCATCCAGGGTCTCAAAGGCTATCCCATCAGGGGTACAGAATATAGCGCAATTCATCTTACACAGCAAATCCCTACCTAATAAATTCACAGGACTAGTATCACACACGACAAAGCGGTGCATTTCGGAAAATTTCCCTATACTAACTTTCACTGGCTCTGTAAGATAAGTTTTAATCTGTTTGTTGGATACACCAACTACTTGGATCGTTTCATCCGAAAGAGAAAGGTTCTTAACATCAGCTGACCTGACAGTTGATCGAGTAGCACCAGTATCAACTAGGAAAGTAATACTTTCATTATTTATCTTCCCATCTACAAATGGGCGTGTCTGGTCTACTTCTAGAGTTGCGCCAAGTATGCACTCTTCTTCCTCCCTTCGGCACCGTCAATAACCCTCTTCTGAATCACTCTCATCGCGTTGTAGCCAATACTGCGAAACAGCGTTAGCGCGTGGCAACTTATTTAGCTGCGGTTGACCACTCACCTCATTCTGCACCTGTGGATTCAATGATGCATTTTCATTGAGTACTTGGGGGAAATTTACACTCGGATTTCCAATGCCCTATTCTAACGCAATTATGACATGGGAATTTCTTTTTAGCTTCTCCTATATTAAAATTTCCTTTACCTTTCCCAGGAATTAACTTTTGTCTCGGGCCTGTATTATTCGCTTTTTCCGCTAATTGTGCTTCCTGTCTCTTTGCTACCTTTACTTGTGCCCACATAGCCTTTTCTTTTAATTTTCGCTGTTTTGCTTCAATCTCATCACTGAAATATTTTGCATGTCTCAATACTTCGTCTATTTTCTTATTTTGCCAGTCTACAGTATGTTGTTTTATCATTTCACTAATCTCTAGACGTAAACCATATACAAATCTGTATACAAAATGACTTAAATCCTTTTCACTCAGATTTTCATCACCACTAAACTGTTTAAAGGCTAAAATCAGCCTTTCGTAATATGAATGTACTGACTCTTTGCTCTCCTGATGTGTTCTGTCAATTTTCACCCAATCTGTCTCTTTAGGAGGTGCTTTGTTTTTCAAAAAGGCAATAACCTGTTCATATTTCTTCATTACCTCGGGATCAGGAGCTCCAGTTTTTGGATCTCTAGGGTATTCCTGAGTTGGCCAATTGATCATTAACCTGCACTCTGTCCATACATCTGCTGGTACTATTATGTCAAATAGACTATTCAGATCAATCCATAGTACTTTAGACAACTTCACAAATCTGTCCACTTGTCTATACCACTCAACAGGCTTTTCACGTAGTCGAGGGAAATCATTTGTAAAAGACAAAATATCCTGTCTTGTCCATGGAACATGTACATATCCTCCTCCTGGAATTTCTTTCATGGGGCATTCTGCTACTACTTTTTATTTTACTCTTACAGGAAATGCTGCAAACGTTTTATCTGGGGCATCATCTCATTTTCGGTACCACCTGCTTCTCCGTTTATCCACATCTCCCCATTTTCTCAACAAGATAATTATTTCCGTAATCTGACTTATCCGTCCTGTAGTGTTCAAATTTTCAATATCTTTTTCAGTGAAATCTATTCTATATGGTTTTTGTAAAGCCTTTACCTTTTCAATATCTATACCCATTTCATTTGCTACTTCTTCTAGTCTTTCGTGCAGATTTTTCGCTCTCCATGTTACACTTTTGCACAAAAATAGTAATTTCTCATCTTGATAAATTTTTTATTTCTCTGTGGGGATAGTTCCTACTAATAACTCTTCCAGTACCATTCGTAATTTGGCCACATCGATTGATTGGGATTCTTTGTCTTTTCTTTGCAAGCTTCTCAACCATTCACTTAATTCTTCGGTAGATGGACCTACTGGTTTCTCTACATTACTTCGTTCTAAATCCTTTTGTGTCTCTAATATTGACTCCACTGTCATTGTATGTCTTTCTGCTAAATTTTGGCCTATAAAAGGGTTACTCAAAACATTTGGTTCGATCATACTCATTGTCTGTCTCCATGGATTTTCATTTTGGCTCTGTTTTGGCTTCTCAGCCGGTTTATTGCTATTATAAGGAACCTTTAAACAATGTTCGCTATCTTTCTGTTTATCAAAAATAGGCATCACAGGGCCTATTGTCACTGGAACTGTCACAGCTTCTAGATTTTTAGTCAATTCTCTTATCTTCTCAGTTAATTCTAAGTTTGCTTTCGCTAATTCTGCCGAATTTTCACCATTTACTTTACTATCTGACTTTCTCTCTACCTCTCTAATGGAATTATTTTTCTCCAAATCTTGGGACATTGGTTCTGACTTAATGATTCCTAAAGTCTCTCTTATTGGGGCACTTGGCATCAATATTTCTGGTTCTGGTTGATATGGAGGTGGATTTTTATAAAACATGTCATCAAGAACATCATCCTCCGATTCATTCACTCCATACGCTCTTGATTCAACATTATGTCTTTTCTCTGTGCATTTTCTACATCCAATTTCTTCTACAGTTCTTACAGGAAATAGACCTTCAGTCATACTCGCATTCTGCCACCTTCTCATTCGGTCATCATGATTCTCATGTCCATATGATCTACCAAACATGTATCTATATGTTCCGCCACTCCTCTGTCTCTCTCGATCATGCATCTCATCGTCCCATTCTTTCAATGCTTCAAATTGTGTTGGTCTAAGTCTCGGTTCTGGATTCATCATTTTCTCTCTCTAATTTCTCAAAACTGCTAAATTAAATGAACCATGCTCTGGAAATGCCAAGACTCCATCGTTCTTGGTATATTTGACCCAATTGTCTAACCAAATACAAGTATGATATCCGTATTTCGCATGCGTGTAACAAGAGGGAGAGAGAGGACTAGTTAGCTAGTCCGAGTCCCCGAGGGTTTATATGTGATTAAACAAAGAGGACTAGCTTAAGTTGACCAAAGTGTTACAGTACTCAAATTAGTTCTGTCACGGGCACCTTGTTGGTGTATTCATGAAGCCCTCACCCACCAACCTAGTTGGTGGCATGCTTCATCATCGGGCCCACCCAGTGACACCTAGTATGTCCCGGGTGTGCTACGATGCCTGATTACAGCGGAGCTGGTATATTGCTGAGAGTGCAGTGAGGTTGGGTGAGTTGTGATTTAAAACGGCTTGGTGGTGGTCCCAGTACCCGAGGGTAAATTAAATTTTAATAACTGGGCCGTCACCAGCGGTTAAAAGTAAGGCTACAGGACGCGTGAGGGTGGCGAGTTACTGCCCCCTGCGTCCTTCAGATGGTCGACATGTTTCAACCAGTGCCTTAGAGTGTTCTGGCTTTCCTCAGGACCATTTTTTTTAAAAAGGTGTGGTGAAATAAAACAGACTTAGTTAATTAACAAAACCAAGAAAAGAGCCAGGAACCAAAATAGGGAGGCCCTCTTGGAAACTGTACCCAAGGACAAGAGTGACCAACCCATCACGTGTGTCACCACATTCAACACAGCCTCCAATGAGGTGGCGAAGCTCATACGCAGAAACTGGAAAATCCTAAACTCTGGACAACGACAATGGGAAACCCCTAGGTTTGCCTACAAAAGGTGCAACAACCTGAAAGACCAACTCGTGAGCACCCGCCCCAGACCCCTGACCAATAGAGAACCCAACACTATCCTGAATGCGTGGGGCCTGCCTAAAATCTCTGGACATTATCCATGCAATGACTGCAGCGTGTGCCATCTTACCAGCCATACGAAAACATTGATACTAGAACCAGACAAGGTGTGGACTCAACGCAGCCACACAAACTGTAATTCACGTAACGTGATCTATCTACTTACCTGCAGCTGCGGCATCCGATACATCGGTATGACGGCCCGCAAAATAAGAACTAGAGTCACAGAACACAGGAGCACAATCAGGTGCAAGAAGAACATTAGTAAACTGACCAGTCATTTCATCACCCAGGGACACACTCCCAATGACCAGACCTGGACCATCATCGAACAACTACCGGAACTGGCAGTGGATAATGAGAAGAAATTACTCAGCAAGGAACAACGTTGGATATATCGCCTATCCACCCAAACCAATGGCCTCAACGACGCCATACCGTGGAATTCAGTCACACCCTAGACTTACCTCGCCTGTGTACAGTGGTCAGTCCCCCGTGCCATAGTCCCTCTGTACATAGACATAGATCATGCTCCGTCTTGTGTGTACCACTAGGCTGCCATTATCATGGGCACATGCTTCAAACCCCCCTAATACTGCCATGTCAACTTTAGCGCGCAGCGCCTAGCAGCGCATGCGCAATAAGCAGTGATTAACGGGTCGAACCACTCTGGGAGGCGGCGCGTCCCACAGGCATGTTTCCCCAATATTAGCGCATACATAGCCAACGCTGATCCCTTCGCGCCTGCGCAGATAAGACCACGCCACACCTAACACGGGTGTTGCCCCTTTCCCTGTACCAACGGCGGCATATTTTAGTTGCTACATGTACCTTAACGCAATCGCGCTATCATACTGAGCATATGCAAAAGACTAGAGTACAAATCACCTGCATTATAATCACGCATTCATACTGAGCATGTGCGAGAAACTAGTGTGCAAATCATGAGCATGAGCAACAACATAGCAATCGCGCTGATATACTGAGCATGCACGAGAGACTAGTGTGCAAACCACGAGCATGAGCAGAAACAACACAAAGGGGTAGTCTTTCCACCCTTACTATTCCCACAGGTGCTCATCATTACCTTGTTAACCATAGTATAAAAAGCCCACACGCCGACAGGCTCATTCTACCGGAGGACGACGGCGGGGCAACAGGTACAAGGCAGGCACTGACCAGAAAGACTGTGAGTATGACAAATCCTGACAAGCCTCAAAACACTGGGTAAACGCTTCTTTCCTCACAGGTCCCTAACCCCTACAGCCTATAACTTTTTCTCTCATAGGGTCATCCCCTTACTGCTTCCCTCCAGGAAGCCTTGGCTAATAACCCAAAGCGTAAGAACAATTTTCTTGCGCCCTGCCACACTAAGTCAACTCCTTTCAGTGTGATTTCCGTGTTTTAGCCACACCACGCTCCTAACTAGTCGCGTATTTTAACTCTGATGGCACCACCAGTACCATCACACCTAGCCGACTATAGTCCTCTCACCCTGCACTATAGAGCTGGCCACCTAAGCATTGTTGACCATATGTCTAAATTGACTACTGACTCTCTCTGTAAATGTTTTGTCCTTGTTCTTAATGTTTGTTTGTACAGATATGCATGAGAAGGGAATCCCCCTCTCACATATAGAAAAACGCCTTAGTGAGTGTATCACATAGTCTGTACCACAACAATAAGTCTGTTTTATTTCACCACACCTTTTTTAAAAAAACGGTCCTGAGGAAAGCCAGAACACTCTAAGGCACTGGCTGAAACATGTCGACCATCTGAAACATCCAAAGCCCATGGAACACCTCCTTGAGGCAGAGTACGGCAACGCAGTGACTTGCACAGCTATGTCTTACTCCATATCAATGAAGCATTGCAAAGCCATGCAGGGTGACTTTGCACTACCTAATAAGTATGGTTGAGATGCTTGCAACACCGAAGCGTAAAAAATAGTGATGCTCTGGGAATGCAAGCCTCTCATATATAAGCACAAAAATATTCTGTACGTTTTTTAAATCTGTCACCATCAGTTATTTACATATAAAATAATGGGCAGTATTAATGAAGAATAAATACAGTTGTTATTTGGAAATGCACTGTAATACATTATGAATCCTCTACTAGTTAATTCACTGTAGAGGTCTGTGTGTAACCAGAGAGCCACAGAATTGAATTTTGATTGGGGCAGTGGAGAATAGTGATGTGTATTTTTATTGCTACAAGGTCACAGCTTGTGACAGAAAGCACTGTGAATATGTTAAGTCATTATTTTATACCTGCATTACACACAGTGTAAGATAGAATACTGCAAAACATGCAAAAAGATTTTAGGATAAAATGGTGCTTCAAAAATGTAGATTTTCATAATACCGGAGCGTATGCAATGCAATTTGTTTTTTACTTAACTTTCCCTTCAACACCTCCCTAGGGGCACTAAGGGCTGTGCGAATGCAGATAAAATTAAAAGCAAGCACTTCCCAGACTAGTTGCTAACTCTTTGCACTTCCACTCAAAAAAACAAATTAAACCTTGGAGTGATTTGATCAATTAAAGCCAGAACTTCTCCCAAGCATCCTTTACACTTGCAGATTAACTGATAGGCACATTCAAATTACATTTGGGCAAGCAGCTGATAATGATCTAAATTAGCCATCCGGGTACGGCTTTCTTTTTCCATAAGAAAAGCAAAGGTTTTGGATTGCAGGGATAAGTAAAGCTGGGGAATGTGTGACCCCTTCCCAGGACTTAACGCCCTCCCTGCGGGTTGCGCATCACAGATTGAAGACCAGTGCTCTTTGTTGTAGTTGGTGGAAGAAAAATGTGAATGATGCACCAACAGACCAATGGATGAAGACAACCCCTTTAAGTAACAATATTATACAAATAATTTTAGCAAAATCAAAAAGTCTTGGCTAGCGCCAGACCTACAATTCTGGTACATGAGACCACACCACATAAGTAGACAGCACAGATATACAATTCCATGTATATTTGAAAAGGAACCCATATCATTACAAATAGAACTGTTGAGTGAAAGAATTGGCCCCAGTTTGATATCATGCCAGCTTTAAACACCACTAGGATACTCCAGTTTCTGAATGGCTTTTGTTAAGACATCATGGTCCCTATCATGATGGTCTTTTCTGGTGCATCACAGACCCGCCCGATTGTTTTATGCGCTTTTAGGGTGTTAAAGTCAGTTTATTTTGCTCGATATTTACACCAATTTGTGCATCATTTTATACAGCATAGTTCAGAAACAGAGACAGATGAGCAATGCCTACTTTTTTTGAGATGCGCTGTCTGAAAATAACGTTCTAACTCAGAGAAATATCGGGTTAAAAAAACACTTTACGCCCTGCAGGCATATAAAACAGGCGCTTGGCTCTGCACTATGCGAGAAAATCCCTGCTTGATAGGGCTAGTAATAAGATATATATATAGAAAATTCATAAAAGAACCTTCACAAAATTTAGAACATTGGGTAGAGCCTTAAACTGTTGAACTTTGTACAAGTTGCATAAAAAGTAATTTTGAATTATTGTCAAATTTCTAGATATGCAGAATAGATATGACAACAGTATGTGCACTTATAAAAAAGATTCTCAAACTGCTCAGACCATTCTTAGATTTAAATATCCTTCAAAATGCATAATTTTTGTTGTATCAAATAAATGTAGTTACAAGAACAATCTCCCTCCAGACCTCTATTTCATTACCAGTGGCTTACTAAAGCTCTAAACATGGGGCATACGCAGATACTACTCTCCACACACCAACTTTGATAGCTATTATTTCACTTTTTATTAATTTTTATCTTTTTGTTTTTTAAATATTTTGAAAACACATTTATCAAAATTTGAAAATTCATTTCATCAACATTTCATTTTGTGCAACAATCACAATACAATTTCAAATTTGTGTTCTAAATATGCAGACTGTTACTGTACAGAATGAATAAAAACAGAAAAACAACAACAATCCCCTGTACTCATACCACATTCAAATAATCCACAACCATATCACTAGCATACTAACACTGCCATACTACTCCCCAGACCAACACTGCATGCACAGATGGATAAAGAGCGAGGTGGCATCATCCACCCTTGTTGCTGTGCTGAAGTCTGGGGTGTCACACTCTCTGGCCGACGTACGTTTCAATGGACAATATCAATGGTCTCCATCTTCATCAGGACCTTAAGGGTTACATATAATTGTTTGTGATGGGTAAGAAGTTTGGGGGATCTGGTAGGGAACTGAGAGAGATGCTCCAACCAGGTCTGCACAGGCAAGAGGCAGGGCCTTTCTGGAGTTTTATGTCTTCTATATGGCCACTGACGTCATATGATGAATACCTTATCTTCGCAATCAAATGAAGGAAGAATAAAATGTTAAAGACAAGTGGGCTATATTTAATGAGGTCCAGTATACAGGCCCTGAAATGGTTAAACGGAAAGGGTATACAGTTCCTCTATTGGTATAGGAGAGTGTAGAGCACACTCTCCTTGGAATTTAGACTAAGTGGGGGGTAATGTTAGTGAGCCTGAGGGGTATGGGACTGTGTGGGGTGGGGGAACCCACATTGGTGGAACTAAAACCCTCACACACCCAGCAAGCTAGGTGTCATGCTTCATCATCTGGGTTTTGCTCCTCGTCGGGTCGGCGCTGCAATTCCCGACGGGCACCCAGGGATGGGGCTCTTTGGCGGAGATCTTTTGTTCCTTGCCGAGGGTGAGTGCAAGTGAGGGCCAGGTAGGTGTAGATGTTGTGAGTGTGGTTAAAAAGGGGTTGGTTAGTCTGAATATATGATTTTATTCGGTCAGTAAACCACCCTGTTAAAAATGAAATGAGAGGCGGTAGTCTTGACTAAATGGGTCAGGGACTACTCTACTCTGCTCAGGTGGTCAACATGTTTCATGCCTACAAGGTCAGGGGGATCCAGCGACAATTCATCAGGACCAGTGATTTTAACTATCTACAAGATTGTGAGGGTGTGTTACTAATTATTTACAGTGATGTATAAAACTACCCTAGGTAAGTGTCGGAAAAACTAGACTCTTACGTGCTGGACTGGCCCAACGTATTAGAAAGTGCCACTCCAGTCGGTACTTGGCGAGCCTCTTGGGGATGCGTGATAGCCTAAGTTTTGTCGCCCAAGGGTGGTTTGTAGACCTACCCCGCTCCGCCGAAACCGGGTTTCTAGTTTTTCCGACACTTACCTAGGGTAGTTTTATACATCACTGTAAATAATTAGTAACACCGAATAAAATCATATATTCAGACTAACCAACCTCTGTAGGATCCCTACTCGGAGGAATATCGGAATTGGATGGTGACAGGGCGTCCGTCAGAGGAGTAACGAAAGATAACCCCCTTCAGATTTGAGAAACCTTAGACAAAAAGGGATAGATAGAACGTCATTTTGAAAGAGGACCACAAGATCAGCATAAGGCTTCAAAGCAAGTAAGAGCCGGAATCTTCGTGGTCAAGCATATGGGAGAGGAGACACATCTTATACGACCTAGAGAGATTCCATTAATATCAATCTTTGCAGCGAGAGGAACTCGTTGAGACATATACCTATGAAAGAAGATAAGGTATTCATCACATGGCATCAGTGGCCATATAGAAGACATAAAACTCCAGAAAGGCCCTGCCTCTTGCCTGTACAGACCTGGTTGGAGCATCTCTCTCAGTTCCCTACCAGATCCCCCAAACTTCTTACCCATCACAAACAATTATATGTAACCCTTAAGGTCCTGATGAAGATGGAGACCATTGGTATTGTCCATTGAAACGTACGTCGGCCAGAGAGTGTGACACCTCAGACTCTAGCACAGCAACCGAGGGCGGATGATGCCACCTCGCTCTTTATCCATCTGTGCATGCTGTGTTGGTCTGGGGAGTAGTATGGCAGTGTTAGTATGCTAGTTATATGGTTGTGGATAATTTGAATGTGGTATGAGTGCAGGGGATTGTTGTTGTTTTTCTGTTTTTATTCATTCTGTACAGTAACAGTCTGCATATTTAGAACACAAATTTGAAATTGTATTGTGATTGTTGCACAAAATGAAATGCTGATGAAATTAATTTTCAAATGTTGCTAAATGTGTTTTCAAAATAAATAAAAAACTAAAAGATAAAAATTAATAAAAAGTGAAATAATAACTATCAAAGTTGGTGTGTGGAGAGTAGTATCTGCGTATGCCCCAGGTTTAGAGCTTTAGCAAGCCATTGGTAAAGAAATAGAGGTTGGGTGGGAGATTGTCTTCTATATGGCATCAGTGGCCATATAGAAGACATGAAACTCCAGAAAGGCCCTGCCTCTTGCCTGTACAGACCTGGATGGAGCATCTCTCTCAGTTCCCTACCAGATCCCCCAAACGTTTTACCCATCACAAACAATTATATGTAACCCTTAAGGTCCTGATGAAGATGGAGACCATTGATATTGTCCATTGAAACGTACGTCGGCCAGAGAGTGTGACACCCAAAGACTCTAGCACAGCAACCGAAGGTGGATGATGCCACCTCACTCTTTATCCATCTGTGCATGCAGTGTTGGTCTGGGGAGTAGTATGGCAGTGTTAGTATGCTAGTTATATGGTTGTGGATTATTTGAATGTGGTATGAGTGCAGGGGATTGTTGTTGTTTTTCTGTTTTTATTCATTCTGTACAGTAACAGTCTGCATATTTAGAACACAAACTTGAAATTGTATTGTGATTGTTGCACAAAATGAAATGCTGATGAAATTAATTTTCAAATGTTGCTAAATGTGTTTTCAAAATAAATAAAAAACAAAAAGATAAAAATTAATAAAAAGTGAAATAATAACTATCAAAGTTGGTGTGTGGAGAGTAGTATCTGCGTATGCCCCAGGTTTAGAGCTTTAGCAAGCCATTGGTAAAGAAATAGAGGTTGGGTGGGAGATTGTCTTCTATATGGCATCAGTGGCCAGATAGAAGACATGAAACTCCAGAAAGGCCCTGCCTCTTGCCTGTACAGACCTGGATGGAGCATCTCTCTCAGTTCCCTACCAGATCCCCCAAACGTTTTACCCATCACAAACAATTATATGTAACCCTTAAGGTCCTGATGAAGATGGAGACCATTGATATTGTCCATTGAAACGTACGTCGGCCAGAGAGTGTGACACCCAAAGACTCTAGCACAGCAACCGAAGGTGGATGATGCCACCTCACTCTTTATCCATCTGTGCATGCAGTGTTGGTCTGGGGAGTAGTATGGCAGTGTTAGTATGCTAGTTATATGGTTGTGGATTATTTGAATGTGGTATGAGTGCAGGGGATTGTTGTTGTTTTTCTGTTTTTATTCATTCTGTACAGTAACAGTCTGCATATTTAGAACACAAATTTGAAATTGTATTGTGATTGTTGCACAAAATGAAATGTTGATGAAATGAATTTTCAAATGTTGATAAATGTGTTTTCAAAATATTTAAAAAACAAAAATAAAAAAATTAATAAAAAGTGAAATAATAACTATCAAAGTTGGTGTGTGGAGAGTAGTATCTGCGTATGCCCCAAGTTTAGAGCTTTAGCAAGCCACTGGTAAAGAAATAAAGGTCGGGTGGGAGGTTGTTCTTGTAACTACATTCATTTGTTTTTTCCCCCTCCTCCCAGACCTATTCAATTAGGGGGTTGCCTTCCTCATATATTGTAATTTTTGTTGTATCTCCAGGTCGGAGGATTCCACGTTAAAGTTTATGCAGTATTTGAATTCCATGTGCAGTTTATGTGACAAGGATGTGGTAACAGCCTTCGATCTTTCACCGTTCTTAAAGGTGTGCGACTTAGGTGGTAAGTAACACATGTGTGCCAATAAATGCGTTTACATAAAAAAACAAGTTAAATGAATGAAGGGTTTTAAGTCCAAATGTAGTTCATAAAGAGGAATCGTGTATTCGTTAAGTACCACAAAACATTCAAATGCAAAGTGTAACGGGAAATGGAACAGAAATGGATTAAAGTAATCCCGAGTAAATCAACAAGACCAATCATTACCATCATCTGAATTTACATTTGGTGGGACCAAGCTCATCCCTACCAAATAATCACCCCCACTCCCTCCCCTCTAAAGGCATACCATGGGCGAATCATTTAGTTATATATGCAACCCAATTGAGATGTTGATGGCTAGGAAGCGAGGGTGATGGACAAGTGAATAGAAGCACAAGGCTGGTGGTAGACCAAAGAATCCAGATTTTGGCACCCCATTGCTGACCTGTAAACAAGAGAGAAGGAACTCAGTTAGTGAATCAGTCATACTGACGAAAAATATACATAAGGATCAAAGCATGCAGAATTAAGTGTCCACACATTTACATACTCAAGGGGAGTGGCTACATGGAAACAATGTGTGATTGTGCTCTCATGATATGCACATAAAATAGCATGAGCCTAGGCTAATTTTAACTAACAGCATAATCTGCAGGGAAGGAATACTCTCCGCTTTACTTTTCTAGTCATTAATCAGGGTTATGGGGTCATTAGCACTGCCATTGTGGTGAAACCACATTAAGCACTCATTGTTACACGTAGGGACTTAATCATGCCTATGGGAAGAGAATATTGCTACAAAGGAAGGACAGAGAGTGTCTGCAGGAACGATTTGATTACTGGATCATTATCAAGATCAAATAAACTTTATTCGGAATGCTGAAACACACTTAGTAGTACATTGAGGTCATTAATACATAATTCATAAAACAAGTGTTGTACCACTTAACAATGAAACGGGTTCCATCAACTCATGGGGGCAGATTTATGAGCCCCTTGCGCCACTTTTGCGTCACTTTTCCCATGTTAAAAGTGACGCAAAAGTGGCGCAAGGGGCTCATAAATCTGCCCCATAGTGTTTAAAAACATACAACAGATAAAAAGCTTATATAACATTCATGATTAGCTATCACACAGTCTCAGCATTAAGATAAAAATAACTAATAAAGATAAGGAAGCATAGTGCTTCTGAATCCTACGGCTGACTTCAGAAAGGATCCCATGTTATTAAAAGTATCTGCATGGGGTAGTAGTTGCAAAAATCCTAGTGCTGCTCTACTCTGTCAAATTTTGTATTTCCTTAATAGTGGGACTGAGAACTTTTTTAAGTAGATTGCAAAATAAGGAATAGCGAGTAATGACTGTGAGGCCTTGCCATCAAACTGGGAAGGACGGGCTGAGACGTCTTTATGACACCCCAGTGGAAAACAGTAAAAATAGAACTGTTCTCGCCCTAAAACTGAACAGCAGGAATCTGGGATCTCTCCCATGTCTCTTGCATTGCAGAGAAAATATTCTCTAAACCAATAGAATTCTATAGATTCGTGTAGGTTAGCACTGTTGTGTCCTGCTGGACACAGTCTATTGTTTTTGCCAGCCACTCCCCCGAGGGCTGGCCCTTACACCCACCCGATACCCATTCAACACAGGCGTCCCAAGTCTAGGTGACCCTGCGAATAAAAGAGTCCGAGTGCATGTGCTGGAGGCTGTTTCTAGTACCACTGATTAGTGTCGGTGTCAATTCTTATCCATCATGTGGGCCTAGGGCGCAGACACAACAATGGCGACGAGGGGGGGTCTAACCCCGAGTGTTTGCTGATTGCACTACGCAATTATCTGTTGGGGTACTATCGCAGTGTAAGACACCCCACACCTACTTACAGCGTAACAGCCCGTAGAGAGAAAGGAGCACCATCTCCTCGACGTGAAAGAGGAGCAAGAAGAGACAATTTTGCTGGCTGCAGTCCAATGTCCCCGTAGTCCTTCGTCAGCTGACAGCTGAGGGACTGGGCAGTGCAACAAGGAGAGCTGGTGCAGAGAAGGTAACCCGTCCGGACACCTGCAAGGTGAGGCAAAGCCCAGCACTTAGCCTGGCACAGAGCAGGTGCCACTGGCGTTATCCGGCCTTGAAGTTCATAACCCCACTGCCAGGCTGCGCATGCACTGAGGGGCATATTATCAAGACAGGCGATAAAATTATCGCTGCTTTAGCGGCAGTAAACTGCCGCTAAAACGGCGATAATGGGCTTGATAATATGCTCTATGGAATTCCAGTTGAAGCCCATGTTAGATGTCCTTCACATCTAACATGGGCTTCAATTGGAATCCCATGGAGCATGTTATCAAACCCATTATCGCCGTTTTAGTGGCAGTTTTCTGTCGCTAAAGCGGGTATAATTTTATCGCCTGTCTTGATAATATACCCCTGAGAGAGGCCGGCACCGGCATTGTCAGCCCTGTGCTGTCCGTCGTCCCCCCTAAGGGGAAAGAGAGAGTTGGGGAAGCTTTAGCGTGAGTTAGCGTGCCTGACGATGCCTCCCAGCTGATACTGCTGCCCCTGCACTGAGTTTTGTCTTCACCCCTTGGCTGCTACCATAGTGCCAGCAGCGCCCTGATACGAGAAGTGCTGACAAGTGCACCAGCAGCCGACTGCAGCACCCCACCAGCAGAGAAAAATTGTGGAACACCCCTAGAACTTAAAGGAGGCACACAAGCGCTGTACAGAGGCCTGCAATCGCATCTACAACGATGGGTGTCCCGCAGCATCAGCGAGGTCTATAAGATTGCTGCCAGAGCGAGCAGCTCATGAACAGGCCCCGCAACATCACAACAGTCTAAGGATGCCACCAGCATGACAGGACGAGGCAAGCCCTGATGTGACAATTAAAGGTTGATAAATGACTGACTAGCAAGAGTGGAGCAGAAAAAAAGCTAACAGTTGTCACAATTTAAACTCACCTAGTACTGGTAGGGCTGCTACAGATCCTCGCCTCTTGCTTTACAACGAGGGCCGCAGTTGGTAAGGAAAGTTCAGCCTGACCAAGAGATCGCTGTACACCCCCTGGGGTTCGTCTGCTGCCATTGCATGCTGCCGGTCGGTGTGACACTGGAAAGGAAAACATTGACTCCTGGCCTTGGAAAAACTCGCTTGTGTTTGCCATACATCTAACGTGCACTGTTTTAAAAGGGTCAGCGAGCATAAACAAAAAGTGCCTACAGAGCGTAGGAAATCACCTCACAGCAGGAGAAAGACTGTCAGGCTAAACACGGAAGCTCACTCCTCTTTTGTTTGGGTATTAGTGGAGCATAATGAGGGCAGGTACCCTCATCTTCATGAGTGTAAAGAGCGCACACAGCCCGAGCAGCAATAATGGCAATGCAATAAATACAGTCTGTTCAACTCTATAATTGACTAAAACAATGCGGGCAAACGCCACCGGAGGGCGCCAGAGAAACTGTTATGCGACATGTTCCTCAAATGAAGCCGACCCCGGTTTCAGCTGTTAGCCCAGTCATAGGATGCCATTCCAGCCTTTTAAATGCTACTCACCAGGCAGGGACCTTTGCAAAACAGACAGTATATAAAAAATGATCTCCACGGCTCACAAGCCAAACACAGTACAGCAGTGGTGAAGGACTAACCTCTCCAGAGCCATAAGTGAACTAGCTTGAAAAGAACAGGAATAAATAATAAACAGTAATTTATCCCTGCAGTACACCTGTACCACCGCAAACCTGCAGAGTATGTTTCATTGTCCATACCAAAGAGTCACTTCAAACAGAGCTCTGCAAGACAAGAGCATTACTCCCTGCTACTAAATGCAGAAAAGGGAAACTGGTCATTCTCCATGATGCCCAGCCCACTGGGATGAGAAGCACCACGCACTGTCAGTATTCATAGAGAGACACCTCAGCAAGAGACCATCCAGAGACAGCACTGTATACCCCCGGTGGAGTGGAGTTGAAGGGGAGAGACAAAGAACCCCTGTAGAGAGACATACACAGAGAGTACATGAAGGGACATCCTCTACATTGACATACACTACTCCAGCACAGGATCGGTGGGTAAGAGCTGCGACACACACACTCCTCTTTGTCTGCCTGTCGGTTTGGAGCGAGAAAGACTGGATACTACAGTAGAGAGCCCCAAGATGCTTAAAGCTGCCCAGTCAAGGAAGCCGCTAGCAGTCCAGTGATGCCAAAAGCAGTTAAGGCAGAAAGCCCACAAAACGTGCAAGGAGAACATCTACTGCGCGCACAACCACCCTCAGTGGCTGTGAGACACCACTGCAAATGAGGAAATTGCGCTGCAAGCCCCGAATGGTGAAGAGACCACTGCAAGCCAGAAGAAACGGTACTCAAAGCACCAGAAGAGGGTGCCTATGAAGAGGGACCGAGAGTGAAAAATCAAAAGTGTGCAGAGAGCCGATCCAGTGAACCTGACAGAATGGGCAGGAGCCCTGGAGAGAGAGGCCTCTTTGAAGAGGTGAAGCAAATCACCAAGGATATCCCACAGGAGGGGCCCCGTGCGGGCCAAATGCAGGAATGAGAGAGATCGTGTTCAACCCATCTGCACTTCCACTACCCTGGTGTGGGCCAGAGATTATTCAGGGAGTGCCTCCAACACTGCCTAAAGACTGTGTTATGCATCGGCCCATTACAGGCATGAGGAGAGTTCCACACTCCAAGTGGCTAGCTGCCACCGACGCAAGAGAAGGGAGACCTTTACCTCCCACAGTGATCCTGAGTTACATCCAGAATACCTTGTTGAGGATAAGAAGGGTATGGAAGGCACTAAGGAATGGATCCATCAAGTATACTGACCTCCACTGCCGTCCCCGAAAATGTCTGACGCCCCTGAGAAGACGCCCAGTCCTATTGACAGGACCGGACCGGTGAGTGGCCCGTGACGGAGAATGTGTGACCTTTTGCCACATTTCAGAGCATGTGTAGGAACAACATGCATTGCGTGGCCTTTCACCACTCTTCAGAGCAGGCGTAGAAAAGACCTGCATTGCTTAGCTTTTCGCCACTTGAAGTACTGGGAATTTTAAGCCCAGCGGTGCAGGGGAACACACCCTATGACTTCGGGTTCTTCCTGTTTCAGACCTACAGAAACACAGAGTCTTCTGGGTGAAGTCAAAGATCAGTTTATTGGCTGCAGACCAATTACAGGTATCCTAGAAGTACAACAGCGTGTATGTTCTCAGGAGACTGCTAAAAATCACAGAAACGGGCTTCTCCTTAAATACAAAATATCTTGCTTCAAGCATACATTCCTTGTTTTATGGCATGGTCATTCATATGTATACATTTCAAACGAAAAGGCAGAGTCATGATGACCATCCCACATTCCAGTCAAGCCAGCCCACAATTATTTACCCAGCAAGGCTCAGATCCCACATCAGATATCGATAGGCCCCAATAAACATGAGCATCTCCTGTTTGGAAAACAAGTCATAAAGCAGGAACAGCCAGGTGTGAAAGAGATTAGCTGGAGGCTCGTGTAGGATGAAAAGGCTTTATGGTGTGTCAAGCCCTGATGCTAATCACAGGTGGCCGGAGGACGGGGAGCTCGTGAGACCGGACTGACCTGGGGCAGCGGAGCCAAGCTGCCCAGGTCACAGAAAAATCAAAGGAAGGCACATGTGCTCTAAAAGGCCCGTATTTGCTTCATGATATGTAGCCTATGTGAGGGCAACCATAAGATGGCCACCGCTCTAAGATGGAACCCACGTAGTGATGTATAATAACGTATACACAGTGCATTCATAGCTAAAACGTTACACAAAGCACTTGTACATACCGCATTGACCATTTGCGGTTCGCTAATACCGCGATAGACAGGGGTAGGGCCCTGCCTCCTACGCGGTCCCAAATTGCAAAGTACGACAGACCCTCCTTTTGCCCTTACATAGGCAATAACTATACTCATTTCAATCCGAGTCTAGGTCAATATTCACGAAGACATGGAGATGTTGCTGTAGCATCATCCTACTACTTAGCTCGTCCCTCGATACAGGTTTCCTTACACATAATGTAGCACAGAGGCCACATATCGCAGGAGCACACTGTATGCACAGACAGAACAGGAAAAGGATGGCTAAGATCATTCCAATGACCATCAGAACTTTCCAACCCCAGGCAGATATCAGTTCCCAGAACCACCCCACCAGTGACCAATCTCCTTTATCCACGTGCATGGACTCAGATATTTTATGTAGTTTGGAGATGGCTTGATAAACTGTTGGAGCGTTATCTGGTATGAAAATGCAACAACTAGATTGGATAACCTTACATACCCCACCCCGGTCTGCAAGTATGACGTCTAGAACCATGCGGTTCTGCAAAGTCATGAGGCGATCCGCTTGGAGCTCAGCTGTCAAATTACCAAGGGCACCAGCCGTAACATTAACAGTGGATTCAACCACACGAGTCAGTTGTCTCAGGTTCCTACCATTGACCATAGGTCCCCAAAACGGCAGGAAACCCAAAAAGAAATCTCCCGCTTCCTGACCGGCAGTATCCTCCTTACTAATCACGCCTCTCACAACTCTGGTCTTGTGATAGTCAGAGGCGGCAGTAAATGTTGGCGGTAGCAGATTTGCAATATAACATGTGCCCGAGAAATCAGGGGGCAACCATGGATACGCTCGGTCATTGCAGATAAAATATGTACCCTTGGCAGCCAAAAACGCAGGGGAAAACTGTGACGGAAAAGTGTACGTTTCAGTACAGTCACTTCTCCCCAGTTGAGCTCTTGGATTCTGACCATTACCTTGCAAGCAGAACCGACCTATGTGGGGTACGACCCAGATTGGGGATGAGATTTTTCGCTGTCTTTCACCCAGACTAATACTATACCCCGTCGCATTCCACCCTACATAAGCTCTCAATTCCTCCTTGGGTATAGATGAGTATGCGTCGATATCTCTGCTCATATCGGCAACTCCTTTCATTAAGGCTTTATTATTTGTACTAGGTCTGATGGAACGCGGTTGTCGCGAGGAGTACGCATCTAGAGCAAAGAGAAACATGGTCTGGAATGCCCATGACGATCCGTTGTAACTAAACGGCAGCACTAGATAAGGAATACCCTTATTAATGGTATGTGGCATTAAACCACACACCCAGCAATTGGTTGTATTCATGACTAGTTGGTGCTGGTGCAGGAGCTGAATAAACAAGTTGTTTACAAACTCAGACCGTCTAGCTTGTTCATGTTCAGGCAGAGGGTGAAAAGAGTGTGAGGAGACAGTAGGAGGAGGTATAGGCTGTTCAGTGGTTGCAATGGGCTCTTGAGAGGAGAAGAATACAAATCCCACAGTAAACACTACCATACTACATAATATAAACAGACATAAAAATACAAAACGTTTGCTTCTCATTATTTTACACATTCTTGCTTTAAAGTTCATTTCCTCAGCGGGTCTCTCCATCTTGAAAAACTCCATCCTCTAATCGTGCCGCTCGCGGCGGGTGAGTTTCTTCTGCTAAGGAGTACGCCTGTCAGTCCAGGGAACGCCCTAGACCAACCAGAACCGTTGACCTAACGTCTTCGGCCTGTACCCCAAAGTCTTGGCACCGTGACCCTGCGGCTGAACCCGGATGGTGGTTCGAAAAACAAAAATCAAGAAAGTCCTTCAGATGGGAGAGCTCTGGTTATCAAAAAAAATAAAAAGGTAAAAGAAAAAGAATATTTATTTGTCCATAGGCCTTGGTCTTAGATTATAATGAAAACGGCCAGGTACTGTCTGATCTTGAAACAAGAGTTCAGGCTCTGTAGTGTCCAATCGAATTGACGGTGGCACAGCTTCTTGCAAAATATCGTCACTCTGTTGTGCTGAAGTTGTGCCTTTTATGCGTGCATCACTGAACGGCACAAAACGAGGTACAGTGTCTGTTTCAGAGTCAGCGATACCCTCCTGGACCCTCTGGTCATACGGCAGAGGCAAAGGGATTCTTTTAATGTGGGCGCCGTGGATCCAGTTCTTCTTCCCCTTTACTCGAACAGCTGATCTTGTAGATAGAAGTACGAGATGAGGGCCGATCCAACGAGGCTCATCGTTGCTTTTGCGCTGGAAATTTTTCACCAGAACCCACGTGCCAGGGTCGATAGGGTGTCCTGGAGCTTCAGAGGCCTGGGGGAGAGTATCGTGCACCTGTTGGTGTAAAACATGCAATTTAGCCGTCAATTCGTACAAGTAATCAAGCAGTACTGGATGTTCGATTTCGCTGAATTTTGTCGGTCTTGGCACACCCCATACATTGGCCGGGCGGCCAAAAATAACCTCGTATGGGCTAAGTCCCACTCGTGAGTGTACGGTCATTCTGGTGGACAGGAGTGCTAGAGGCAGAGCGTCAGGCCATTTAAGAGCTGAGCTCGCCTGGATTTTGGCCAGCTTGAGTTTTAGAGCGCCATTGTAGCGCTCTACTAATCCAGCTGATTGGGGGTGATTTGCAGCGTGGAACTTCTGCTTTATCCCCAACCCCTCACACACATTCTTCATCACTTGACCCACAAACTCACTCCCATTCTCACTCCACACCATTCTTGGCATTCCAAACCTAGGGAAGAATTCCTTCACAAGGGCTTTGGCTGTGGACAGAGCAGTGTTGTCTTTTAGGGAATAGGCCTCTATCCATTTTGAAAAAGCACAGACAACCACCAATACATATTTCAGGTTGTTGCACCTTTCCATGTGGATAAAATCTAGCTGAAAAACTTCAAATGGATATGATGGAGGCGCAAAATGACCAGCTGGAGTTGGGGTTCCCCTACCAGGGTTGTACTTCAAGCATACCATACAATTCTTGACCACATTCTCTGCACACTTGGGAATTCCAGCATTCTGCCATACTGGAGCCAACAACTTACAGATTCCTTTCATACTGATATGTGCCATTCCATGTGCCATAGTAACCACTGGAAGCACATATGCATCAGGTAACAACCATCGCCTATGTTCTGACAAATCAATCCAACAACCATTCTCATCCAACTTACCCGTACTTTCTCTCCACTTGCTCAACTCTTTCTCTGTGGCTTCAGCTTGAAGGGACTTTACACTTTCTATTGTATTTTCACACATTCCAACATCACCAACCCAACTTGCAGGGCCTGCAACATACATTCGAGTCTCCACATCTTTTGCTGTTTCTTTCGCGACTTCATCAGCAAACGCATTACCACGACCAACATCATCAGTGATTTTCTTGTGCGCACTGCATTTCATAATCGCAACTTGTAACGGTAGGGTCAGCGACTCAAGGAGATCATTCACCAACTTGCCATTCTGAATCTTAGCTCCATGCGAAGTCAGGAACCCACGTTCTTTCCACAATCGCCCAAAACTATGAGCCACGCCAAAGGCGTACTGGCTATCCGTATATATGTTCACTCTCATTCCTTCAGACAGTACGCATGCTCTCGTAAGGGCAATCAATTCTGCTGCTTGAGCCGAATTTTGTGGCACACGCGCAGCTTCCACAATCGTGTGCAAAGGCGTGATAGCATATGCAGCAGTCGTATCACCATTTGGAAGCTTAAAACACGAACCATCCACCCATAAAGTACCATCACACTCAGTCAGGGGAGTATCTTTAAGATCTACTCTCCCTTTCGTCTCTTCTTCTGTTCTGAACAGACAATCATGTTGCTCAATCTCATCTAGGTCTGCTGGAATTGGTAATAGTGTAGCTGGATTCAACGTGTTGCATCTCTTTATGTGTATATGGTTTGCTAACAGTGTCAGCTCATATCCAGATAATCGCGCACCAGTTAAGTGTTGTGTCTTGGTCCTGTTTAACAATGTGTCCACAGCATGTGGAACCATAACAATCAATGTATGATCCATCACTAGGCCAGCAGACTGTCGAATAGACATAGCTGCAGCGGCTGTGGCTCTCAGACAACTTGGCAATGCTCTCGCTACCGAGTCCAAGGTTGACGAAAAATATGCGCATGGACGCGGTCTGTCGCCAAAAGGCTGTGTTAACACTGATAATGCGCAACCATCTTTCTCATGAACATACAATGTAAAAGGCTTGCTGTAGTCAGGGGTACCCAACACAGGAGCTGAACATAATGCATTACGCAATTCCCAAAAACTTTTCTGACACTCTTCAGACCATGGAATAGGATTCGGTGTGTCTTTGCATGTTAATGCTAACAAAGGTTTTGGCAACAAGGAAAAATTGGGAATCCAATGCCTACAGTATGAAGTAATGCCCAAGAAAGCAGGTACTTCTCTCTGTGTTCTAGGCACACTCAACTGTGCAATGGCTTGAATTCTTTCTGGGGTCAGTTTCCTTCCCTCCTTCGATAAGAGATGACCTAAGTAGGTCACTTCTTGTCGACAATATTGCAGCTTTGAGAGAGATACTTTGTGATGAAAGGCAGACAAATGTCGCAACAATGACAAGGTAGCGTTTTTGCAAATCTTTTCAGTATCCGCGGCGATTAGTAAATCGTCAACATACTGAATAAGGATAGCGCCACTGGGTAAAACCGGTGCATCAAGCTGCGCTTTTAAAGCCTGACTGTATATTGATGGACTCTCACAGTAGCCCTGGGGAGCGCGTTTAAAGCGGAAGCTGCGACCTCCTAAACTAAAGCCAAAAATGTCTCTGCTCTCCTCTGCAATTGGGATGCTAAAGAAAGCATTCTTTAAATCGATCACTGAGAACCATGCAGCGGAGGCTGGAATCATGGTTAACAAGGCAGTTATATCAGGGACAACTGGAAACTGTGGCACAACAATCTTATTAACCTCTCTAAGATCAATCACAAATCTGTAAACAGGTGGCTGTGAAGGGTCCGTTCGTTTTAAGACAGGTAAAACAGGACTATTGCAAACGTTGCCTCTTGTCTCTTCAATTACATCCTTTTTAATCAAATCACTGACAATTGCTAACAATGCTTTCTGACCTTCATTGGAGATCTTGTACTGGGGAATACGTGGCAATCTGACATTGGCTTTTAAAGTGACCACATATGCGGTATTTCCAGGAGACCCACATCATTGGGACCAGTAGCCCAAAGGACATCCGGAAGGGATGAGAATTCAGGTGGCATTGCATTTTTAGACAAATACATCGGGGAAATCACTTTCTTGCCTAATGTAAGTTGTACTCCTGAGGGAGAACAATATAGCGTTGCATGCAATCTTTTTAGCAAATCTTATCCTAGCAAATTTTCACCACAACCTGTCGTTAGGATGAGGGGTGCTTTTAGCTCACAAGGTCCAACAGAAAGTGACATTGGACTAGAAATCGGATTCCTAACTGGGGCGCCAGAAAAACCTACTGAAACATTCATTTCGCCAGATAAAGGCACGCCAGGGAGTTTTGAATGCATGATTGAACTCTTTGCAGCACCAGTATCCAGCAGAAAGGGCTCCATTACATTTGCTGTAGTTACTTTAACATAAGGTCCGCTCTGATCCACTGGCACTGAAACAACTCCCTCTCTCTGTCTACGGCTGTCCTAGTAATCATTATCTTCTACATTGTCATCTTCTGCATAATAATCATTATTGTAGTACTGAGCTGTATTACCAGTCGCGTTGGCTTGCTGATCAAAGCTATGTATGGTATTTTGAGGCGGAAGAGGACGCGCGTTCTGGGGAACATTTCTACGCCCTCTGCCTCTAGGAGCTTGCTGACCACCTCTACCTCTTGCGCCATACGCATTACTGTTACGCTGCATTAATTTAGGGCAACTATATTTAAAATGACCTTCCTCTTTGCAATATGAACATTGGTTGGGACCTACAGGGATTCGTGGTTGATAATACCCATTCGTTTGCTGACTATTCTGAAATTGTTGGGGTTGCTGATAGATACCTTGGGTTTGCCTATAATTATTCTGTCCTCCACGTGGCGGATAGGCCTGCTGTAAAAGGACCTTTGTTTTCAGTTCTTTCGTTTTCTTATCTGTTCTATCCTTCTCATCTTTGTCTCTATTCTCATAATACTGTGCAGTAGCCAGTATTTGCGCTGAAGAGGAAACAGCCCAGGAACTTTCTGAGTCTTTTAATTTTTTACACAACTCGGGAAGTAGATTCTGCACAAATTTATCAACAAATAACCGTTGGCCACCTTCAGTGCTCATGTCTTGACCACTGTGGTCGATAAACGTTTCTTCAAACCTGGTGAAGAAATCAGACACTGTCTCATCTTTCTTCTGCTTACATGCGGATAATTTATCCCAATTTACGCGCATCGCAGGCATTATAGTTTTCATGTAGGTAATAATTCGACCAGGGAGTTCTGCTACTAAAGGGTCAGGTTTCGCGCCACCAACTTGGCCAGCATCTGCAGCAATGATATTAGCCCATGTGTTACCCAATTCTGCAGCGTGATCTACATTACGAATGGATCCCCATAAAGGCTGTGGAACAACATTCCCAAACAACATGTCTATGTCAGCCAGATTCATTACACATGATTCTGCAGTTTGTGATAACTCCTTATAATAACCTGTAGGGTTTTTACGGGGGTCAGGCAATGTCTGTTTAAGCGCTATTACTTCAGATCGTTTCCAAGGGACATGCACCCAAACACGTTGAAAATGTGCTGGAGCAGCAGCAATACCTTGAGCGGCATTAGCCGCAACGGCTTCTTTCCATACCGGAGGGACTTCTCTCATAGGGTATTGTCGCGCTTTTCCCTTCTTTCCCACAGGGAATTCCTGTTCGAACAATGATTGCTGACATTCCCCATTTCTGAGGGACAGTAAAGTCGTAACTGCTTTATCTACATTGGGGCCCACAATTATACCTGTTTCAAAATCAAATCGCACTCGACACAATTCCTGTGGGTTTGGGTTTGCACCATTATCCTCCAATTCCTCACATAGGAATTCACACATTGTAGGAAGGTGGATATCTGACTATGGTTACCCCCAACTTTTTGCCTAGTGTCTAGCTGGTTTTTCGACTTAGTTGGCCTGAGATCCTGCCATTCAGGGTCTCAGGCTGTCTGCTCTCTCTTTAAAATGGACTCCATGTACCCTAGGTACATTCTCAATTGGTAAGGATCACCTTATTGGACCCTGTACAGTGTACCCTAGGTACCCAGGGCATAGGTGTACCCTAGGCCTCCCAGGGGCTACAGCATGTATTATGCCACCCCTGGTCTGGCCTTCCAATCAGACACAACTGGCTGATCACTCAGCTGGGGCAAGGTCGTGTAATCACCCCTTGCTTAGATATAGTATGCCTATATCTACCCTTATATATAGACACATGTGTACCTATCAGTCACTCCTATGGCAGGCCTTAACAATCCTGGAGGCAGAGTGCTTGGTAACATGTGAGATGGTGCTCTAGCATGAGCTGAGCCTGTCTGCAGCTTTCGGAACCATGTCCTTATAGCTGTTCTATGATATAGCCTACCATATACTCTTAAAGTGCCTTATAATCTTAAATGGTTATGGTAACTATGGTTTGGCTTTATCAAAACATGTCGTGTAAGGTGTCTAACACTTTGGAATAATACCCCCATACCATTTCTGGTGATGAGGATATTATTCCTCCCTTCTAGAGGGAGAGACATGTTAAAATCCTACTTTGCTGTTTAACTCTAACCAAAGCCTCAGCATCACAAAATGGATGCTGCTGCCACAGACACGAGTCTGACCCCCTGCTGCTGGGAGTGATCCTGGCAAGGGAGGCTTGGACAATAGGTTTCCTGCTTGGGGAGGTGCTAGCACCTCCCCAGACAGACTTTAGTGTATTGGGGCAGGGAGGGCTGAAAGGAATGAGACATGCCTGGGGCACACAAGGTGTCCCATGCATAGTCCAGTTCAAACCGGTGCTGGGGCACTCCAGCCCCAGCTCTGGCGCGAAACTGGACAAAGGGAAGTGGGTGTAACCACCCCCTCCCAGGTCCCACCCATAAGGCGTGACCTAGCAGGTATCCCAGCCCCCCAGATTAGTATAAGAGTGGGAGTTGGGCCTCAAGATTTTAGATTATCCTGAACCTGCAAAACTGAACAGAAACTCTGGACCTTCGACATTCGACGAAAGAAGAAGACTGAAGAATCTCCCTTGTAGCCAAGGAGTGGCTACCCTGTGCAAACAGGCACCATCAAGAGACTACCCTTTGCTTTGCCCACGTTCTACGAGGAACCGACTGCAGAGCCTGACCAGAGCCTTGACTTCCAGACTTCTCCGACCTTGACCCACATCTACAGCAGAGCTGAGATCCGTGGAGGCGACGAGCGACGTGGGACCGGCTACCTGGAAAAAGTGGCTAGTAACTTAAAGCGCAGCTTCTGAGGTACCCTCGAAGTTGTGCACCGGGGATTGAGAAGCCCCAACCCCAAGCACCATCTGCACCGAAGATCAGCCCCCCACACTCCACGAGTCCTGCGTGGGGCCCTTCAGCATTTTCCTGCTTGCCGCGTCTGTCCGGTTGCTTGCCCGCTGGCTAGTGGCCTTTGTGACGACGCACCCTGAAATCTTCTGCGCTGGTTTGGCTCCTCCAGACTGGCTCCCGCTTCTCTGCAAAGAAGAAGCACCCCAGACCTTCCTGGTCTGCACCAGAAGCAAGTCCTTCGTTCTTCGTGGGTTCCGCTTGCCAAGGCCTGGTGAGTCCTAGTCCAACTTCGACGCCGCCGACAGCAAGAGCCTTCGTGGGACAGCTCGCCTCCTGGTCCTGGTCGTCCTCGACGCTTCCTGGTCCTCCTGGCTGCAGCGACAAGCTTCACCTTCACCTGCAATCTTCACGACATCGCCTGGTTCCTTCCTGGTTCCACGTGGTCACTGGCTAGTGACCTTGACTCTGTCCCTTCTGCTTGCAGGTTTCTTCCCTTCTTGATCCCAGCCTTGGGATCCACCGGACACTCTTCACTGACTGCCTGTCAGCATCTTTCTTCAGGCATCCATAGGAGTCGACGACGAAAACGACGCATCTTCACCCCTATGCACCCGCAGCCTGTGGGCTAGGTAACTTGGGTACTCCGGTGCTCATCAGGATAGTGACTATCCTAGTGTCTAGTTTTCAAGTCTCAACTTCCTAGCTACTCCGGAAGTGTCCTAAATCTCCCGTTTTCTAAACTGTACTATTGCTATTGACTTTTACGCATTACGCGTGAGTGTTTCCACTCTGCACACGAATCCCGTGGGCCTCCCACTTCCTAACTAACGCTAGTGTAGTGTAGCCCCAGCGATTCCCTAGGCCTAGGCCTATTCTATTTCCGTGACAGTGGTTCTTATACCACTTACTTAGTATATGGTTTGCGTGGCCCCTAGGGCCTAACTGTATTACTTACCTGTGTGACTTAATGTATGCTTAAATAAGACTGTGTTGTACTTACCTCTAATCTCATAAAGAGTGCTGAGGGTTTGACTAGAATAAATACACTTTATTTTATATATATATCTGTTGTGGTGTCCTTTCATTTGGTATTCAAGGGATTATATATGGTATCACAGCTGGCTTCACATGCCATTCAGAGTTTAGCCTAAGACTGCTCTTGTCCATGCTACCACTAGGATAGCTGGTCTATAAGGTTGACTTTACAACCAATCACCATAAGGGTATTTGGACTGATATAAGGTGTACACTAGAACTAGTGACATCATACATCAGGCCAACTTCTCACATTGGTGAGCAGCGGTTGGGATCTGAGCTTGCTGTTGTAATACCATTGTAATCTTGAGATACTAAATTGAAAGATCACACAGATATTGTCTAGGTACATATAACATAGATTATAATACTTAAGTCCTACTGGACTTTGTAGTTGTAGGTTGAAGGGAGTAACACACCCTGACTACAACTACTAGAGAGGTTTAGTAGATACAACTAGTGTAGGTAGGTGCACACACCACACCCTCACTAGATCATGTCTCTGAGAGGAGATCAAGTGGATGCTCTCTCAGGAGGATCAGGTCTGCAAAAGACCCCCTCTAGATATGATACCTTAACATTCCAGGAGATGAGACACTTGTGTACCTCCAGAGGAATAAAACAGGGTGCAAACCCTACCCTCCTTCAGTTAAGACAACTCCTAGAGGAGTATGACATTCTTAGGGCATCTCAGGCAGGTGCCCTAGGCACAGAGGAGGGTCTACCCACCACAGAGGAGTCAGAGGAGACTTCAGATGAAGAGGTAGACAGCCAGGGCCAAGTAGGAAGACTTAGCCAGGCTAACCTAAGCTTACATGGGAGTTTGCATGGGGTCCCCCCATACAAACCCCCAAGTAGGCTTACACAGAGAAGCAGGAGGGACAGATCCCCTTCAAGGGAATCCATCCACTCCCATGTCTCTAACATCTCTAATGCTTCCTCTCACAGGGGGATGACTTCCCCTGAGAGAAAGGAGCATGAAGCCAGAATGAGGGAAGCTAATCTGAGGATTCAGAGGGAAGAACTTGCCCTTGCCAAAGAGAAGCTTGCTCGGGCTAGAGAGCAAAAATTGTGTGGGTCAGAACCCACTGGTGGCAGCAACATTCCTAGAGATAGGGATAGGTCTTATGACCATAGAAACCTAAGCAAGATAGTCCCCCCATATCAGAATGGGGATGACATCCACAAGTGGATGACTGCTTTGGAGAGGGCCTGCAAAGTACAGCAGGTACCCCAGAGTCAGTGGGCAGCTATCTTGTGGCTCTCCTTTTCTGACAAAGGTAGAGACAAGCTCCTCACAGTCAGTGATGAGGATGCAAACAATTACAAAGTCCTGAAGAGTGCTCTGATAGATGGGTTTGGCTTAACCACTGAGCAATATAGGTTGTTGTTCAGAGACACCCAGAAGACACAGACACAGGACTGGTCTGATTTTGTGGATTGTGCCACTAAGGCTTTGGAAGGTTGGTTAAATGGCAGCAAGGTGCAGGACTATACAGGATTGTACAACTTGATTATGAGGGAGCAGATCCTTAGTAATTGTCAGAACCAGCTTCTCCATCAACACCTGGTAGACTCAGATTTGACCTCTCCCCAAGAATTGGGAAAGAGGGCAGATAAATGGGTCAGAACCAGGATTAGGCCTAAAAATCAGGGTGGTGACCAAAAGAAAGATACCACCAAGCCTCAAGAGAAGGGTGGGGATAAAACAAAAGAGAAATCTTCCTCAGGGCCCCAAAACTCCACACAGGGTGGTGGGTCCCAAGCTCCCTCCTCTACCACAGTTAAAAAGCCTTACTGCCATGAGTGTAAAACTCCTGGGCATTGGAAAACTGACAGCAGTTGCCCAAGGGCTAAAAACAAAACTGTTCCTCCAACTACTCCTGTCACACCACCTATTACTGTCAGCAGTAATCCCCCAGGTGGTGGGAGTGCCCCCAAAAATTTGGTTGGGTTGTCTTGGGGAACACAGGGGCATCCTGGCTTAGCCAATTCCCCTACAGCAGCTACTCTTGTCTGTGATGGTGGCATGGGGTTTGCCAACTTCACTGCCTGTCCCAACACTTTGGGTAGGTACAGACAGGAACCCTACATCAATGGTAGAAAAGCTGAGGCCTACAGAGACACTGGAGCTAGCATCACTATGGTGGCCCATAGGCTAGTTCCCTCTGAGCAGCTTTTGCCTGGTTTCTCATACCAGGTAACTAACATTGATGGCAAACAGAACAGTCATCCCATGGCAGAGGTATGTCTCAGCTGGGGAGGGGTCACTGGCCCTAAATGGGTGGCAGTGTCTCCAACCTTGCCTGTGGACTGCTTACTGGGGAATGACTTAGAACTCTCAGCTTGGGCTGGAGTTGAACAAGACACCCATTCTAAAATGGTAGGCCTTTCAAAAAAGGGTAGTGGGGTTGTGCCAGCCACAACCCCTGTCCAAGTAGATTTCCTCCCTGAAAAGGTTGGAAGGGCAGTGGTAGCCACAGCCCAGGCAAAGACAGACTTCCCTGTAGAGATTGGCAGAGCTGTGACAGTCACAGCTCAAACCCAAACTGAGTACCTCCCTGAAAAGGTTGGCAAGGCTGTGATGGTCTCAGCCCATACTCAGACTGACATAGGTGTAGTGAAGCCTGAAACTATGGATCACTCCACACAAACAGAGAGTAGTGGGGAGGAAGAAAAGTCTCCCTCTCCCCAGACATTAGGAAAAGGTCAGCCTCCTCAGGGATCTGACCTCACCCCTTGTGAAGGAACTGCCCCAGAGGTAGCCAGGCCTGGCCTGGCAGAGCCTCTGATGTCAGTGGCCCCTTCCAAGGTGGGACCCAGTCTGGTGCAGGTAGCCTGCCTCTCTCTACCCTGCCTCAGTCAGCCCAGGGCTGCAGAGATCAGGGAGGCCAGTGGACCCCAAGAGGGCCCCTGTCCACAAGAACCCCCCCATCAAAAGAATGAGGATTGCCTGGCTAGTAGCCCTAGCCAGGTGATGGGTAAAAACATTCCTGAGGGATCCCCTTTACAGGTAGTTAGGGACCTCCCCCAGAGGGATTCTGTTGGGCACAGGCAAACCTGGGACCTTAGGGCCCCAAACCTGACCTGTCCCTCCAGTAAGCCCACAAAAGGGACCCAGCCTCCAGCTTTAGGTAGCCAGAGGCTGACCCTGAGAGCACAGTGCAACTCAGTTAAAGAAAGAAAGGCATCCATGGTGGAGGATGATTGGAGGAAGCTGAGGCCTCACTTTGAGGACACTCACTTCAGTACTCCATCTCAACACCAGCCTTTTACTTTGCAAAGACACACCCAAGGTAGAGATTCCCTATGGTGGAGACCCTATGATACCTTTAGGATGAGGGATTGCTTAGTGGACCATGAGACAGGGGGTAACCATGCCAGTGCTGGTTCTTCCTTATATGGCCACTTAGGCAATAGAGGCTTACCTTGTCAAGGCCAGCCGTATCTCCTTTCGTTTGGGGGGGGGGGGGGGTGTAGGAAGGTGGATATCTGACTATGGTTACCCCCAACTTTTTGCCTAGTGTCTAGCTGGTTTTTCGACTTAGTTGGCCTGAGATCCTGCCATTCAGGGTCTCAGGCTGTCTGCTCTCTCTTTAAAATGGACTCCATGTACCCTAGGTACATTCTCAATTGGTAAGGATCACCTTATTGGACCCTGTACAGTGTACCCTAGGTACCCAGGGCATAGGTGTACCCTAGGCCTCCCAGGGGCTACAGCATGTATTATGCCACCCCTGGTCTGGCCTTCCAATCAGACACAACTGGCTGATCACTCAGCTGGGGCAAGGTCGTGTAATCACCCCTTGCTTAGATATAGTATGCCTATATCTACCCTTATATATAGACACATGTGTACCTATCAGTCACTCCTATGGCAGGCCTTAACAATCCTGGAGGCAGAGTGCTTGGTAACATGTGAGATGGTGCTCTAGCATGAGCTGAGCCTGTCTGCAGCTTTCGGAACCATGTCCTTATAGCTGTTCTATGATATAGCCTACCATATACTCTTAAAGTGCCTTATAATCTTAAACGGTTATGGTAACTATGGTTTGGCTTTATCAAAACATGTCGTGTAAGGTGTCTAACACTTTGGAATAATACCCCCATACCATTTCTGGTGATGAGGATATTATTCCTCCCTTCTAGAGGGAGAGACATGTTAAAATCCTACTTTGCTGTTTAACTCTAACCAAAGCCTCAGCATCACAAAATGGATGTGCTGCCACAGACACGAGTCTGACCCCCTGCTGCTGGGAGTGATCCTGGCAAGGGAGGCTTGGACAATAGGTTTCCTGCTTGGGGAGGTGCTAGCACCTCCCCAGACAGACTTTAGTGTATTGGGGCAGGGAGGGCTGAAAGGAATGAGACATGCCTGGGGCACACAAGGTGTCCCATGCATAGTCCAGTTCAAACCGGTGCTGGGGCACTCCAGCCCCAGCTCTGGCGCGAAACTGGACAAAGGGAAGTGGGTGTTACCACCCCCTCCCAGGTCCCACCCATAAGGCGTGACCTAGCAGGTATCCCAGCCCCCCAGATTAGTATAAGAGTGGGAGTTGGGCCTCAAGATTTTAGATTATCCTGAACCTGCAAAACTGAACAGAAACTCTGGACCTTCGACATTCGACGAAAGAAGAAGACTGAAGAATCTCCCTTGTAGCCAAGGAGTGGCTACCCTGTGCAAACAGGCACCATCAAGAGACTACCCTTTGCTTTGCCCACGTTCTACGAGGAACCGACTGCAGAGCCTGACCAGAGCCTTGACTTCCAGACTTCTCCGACCTTGACCCACATCTACAGCAGAGCTGAGATCCGTGGAGGCGACGAGCGACGTGGGACCGGCTACCTGGAAAAAGTGGCTAGTAACTTAAAGCGCAGCTTCTGAGGTACCCTCGAAGTTGTGCACCGGGGATTGAGAAGCCCCAACCCCAAGCACCATCTGCACCGAAGATCAGCCCCCCACACTCCACGAGTCCTGCGTGGGGCCCTTCAGCATTTTCCTCCTTGCCGCGTCTGTCCGGTTGCTTGCCCGCTGGCTAGTGGCCTTTGTGACGACGCACCCTGAAATCTTCTGCGCTGGTTTGGCTCCTCCAGACTGGCTCCCGCTTCTCTGCAAAGAAGAAGCACCCCAGACCTTCCTGGTCTGCACCAGAAGCAAGTCCTTCGTTCTTCGTGGGTTCCGCTTGCCAAGGCCTGGTGAGTCCTAGTCCAACTTCGACGCCGCCGACAGCAAGAGCCTTTGTGGGACAGCTCGCCTCCTGGTCCTGGTCGTCCTCGACGCTTCCTGGTCCTCCTGGCTGCAGCGACAAGCTTCACCTTCACCTGCAATCTTCACGACATCGCCTGGTTCCTTCCTGGTTCCACGTGGTCACTGGCTAGTGACCTTGACTCTGTCCCTTCTGCTTGCAGGTTTCTTCTCTTCTTGATCCCAGCCTTGGGATCCACCGGACACTCTTCACTGACTGCCTGTCAGCATCTTTCTTCAGGCATCCATAGGAGTCGACGACGAAAACGACGCATCTTCACCCCTATGCACCCGCAGCCTGTGGGCTAGGTAACTTGGGTACTCCGGTGCTCATCAGGATAGTGACTATCCTAGTGTCTAGTTTTCAAGTCTCAACTTCCTAGCTACTCCGGAAGTGTCCTAAATCTACCGTTTTCTAAACTGTACTATTGCTATTGACTTTTACGCATTGCGCGTGAGTGTTTCCACTCTGCACACGAATCCCGTGGGCCTCCCACTTCCTAACTAACGCTAGTGTAGTGTAGCCCCAGCGATTCCCTAGGCCTAGGCCTATTCTATTTCCGTGACAGTGGTTCTTATACCACTTACTTAGTATATGGTTTGCGTGGCCCCTAGGGCCTAACTGTATTACTTACCTGTGTGACTTAATGTATGCTTAAATAAGACTGTGTTGTACTTACCTCTAATCTCATAAAGAGTGCTGAGGGTTTGACTAGAATAAATACACTTTATTTTATATATATATCTGTTGTGGTGTCCTTTCATTTGGTATTCAAGGGATTATATATGGTATCACAGCTGGCTTCACATGCCATTCAGAGTTTAGCCTAAGACTGCTCTTGTCCATGCTACCACTAGGATAGCTGGTCTATAAGGTTGACTTTACAACCAATCACCATAAGGGTATTTGGACTGATATAAGGTGTACACTAGAACTAGTGACATCATACATCAGGCTAACTTCTCACACACATCTTATCAAAGACATACCTCTGCTTTGGGGCATCCCATTGGTGAAAAACGTTAACAACTGATTCCACATCATAGAGTGAAGGGAAACCAATCCACCTACGCGCCAGATGATCTAACACCTCTTTCTCGTCGGGACCAGGCTGCTGACTACGCAATTGTTTACGCTGTAAACCAGGAGTCGCACTCGATGACCCAAAGAGAGGCGACATTAAACTAGTAACTACATTAGCTAGTCGTTGTCGTGCTGAAGGAGAGGTTGAGGCGAGAACGGGGGGATAGACAGAGGGAAGAAAAACAGATTCAGATACAGGTACCTGGGTAGTGTAAGAAGGAGCGCCAGGGGAAGCCGCTGGCGTGCTAGGCAAAGTCGCAGGAAGCGCGGGGGTAACAGGTAACAAAACTGGCGGCCCTTGAGAGGGCTGCACTGCAGGGATAGGAGCCAGCTGAGGAGGAGCTGGCGGCTGTGGGAAGGCTTGCGGCATATTTACTGGAGGCTGCGCATTTACAAGCTGTGGAGGCGCGGTGGCATTTTGCGCATACGGGGGTGGCGAACTTAGCAAATGGGGCATTAGGGAATCTTTCTCTTTCTCTTTTGTCTCATCTTGCACAAGGGGTGACAAAACAGGGTAACATTTATTGATCCCTAGTTTGCGCTGTCTGTGCAATTGCTCATTCATTTGTTCCTCCTAATTATCTTTAAATTGCACAGCTGCTTGCATCACTGACATACCTCTTTCTCTCTTATTTCTTTTCGCTAGCTTAATTTCCTTCTGTTTGGCTTCCTTTCGCCATAGGCGGAAAGAATCAAACATCGCCGGCCGGGCTTTCTTTTTCAACAATTTAACTTCCAAATTATCTAAGATATCTGTATCGAAACTACCATTTTGGGGCCATTTTAAAACACCGTCCTTTCTGGTGTATCGGATCCATACTTCATTATATGCAATGGGGCCCACGCCATGTTTTACATAAAGCTCATAAGTTGGAGTTCCAATTGGAGGAACCGGACATGAATCCTCTAACTGGAAATCCCTTCCACAACTCAAACAAAATATTCTTCCAAATACACTAGAACCAGGCATCTTCGTTCACTAGTCTAGTTCCAAACTTCAAAGGATTATCGATTACGATAGTCTCATGAATACACGAGTCCTCTGGCTTTGGGGTTGGCAAACTCCAAATCAAAATAATCCCGAAGGATACCAAATTCAAACTGGGAGACGCTCCACTTATACTTAACTGAATATCGATGATCAATGGCGTCACCAGAAGACTCTCTCGATTGTTTCGCTCTACCAAAACCGTCAAGGGTCCAAAACAGGGCGATTAATCAGGGCAGCAGTCCTTCGTAGCCGTCGGGACGCGGAGAACCTCGCAGAAAAGACTTTCGGACCACGTCGACATGCAGGGGTCGATGAAGTGGCGGCCTTCCTCCAGAATTTCCACACAAAGCTCCTCACGAACCTCTGGCTTGGACCGGTACCGCTGAAATCGCCCCACCTTGGGCGCCAACTGAAGTACTGGGAATTTTAAGCCCAGCGATGCAGGGGAACACACCCTATGACTTCGGGTTCTTCCTGTTTCAGACCTACAGAAACACAGAGTCTTCTGGGTGAAGTCAAAGATCAGTTTATTGGCTGCAGACCAATTACAGGTATCCTAGAAGTACAACAGCGTGTATGTTCTCAGGAGACTGCTAAAAATCACAGAAACGGGCTTCTCCTTAAATACAAAATATCCTGCTTCAGGCATACATTCCTTGTTTTATGGCATGGTCATTCATATGTATACATTTCAAACGAAAAGGCAGAGTCATGATGACCATCCCACATTCCAGTCAAGCCAGCCCACAATTATTTACCCAGCAAGGCTCAGCTCCCACATCAGATATCGATAGGCCCCAATAAACATGAGCATCTCCTGTTTGGAAAACAAGCCATAAAGCAGGAACAGCCAGGTGTGAAAGAGATTAGCTGGAGGCTCGTGTAGGATGAAAAGGCTTTATGGTGTGTCAAGCCCTGATGCTAATCACAAGTGGCCGGAGTACGGGGAGCTCGTGAGACCGGACTGACCTGGGGCAGCGGAGCCAAGCTGCCCAGGTCACAGAAAAGTCAAAGGAAGGCACATGTGCTCTAAAAGGCCCGTATTTGCTTCATGATATGTAGCCTATGTGAGGGCAACCATAAGATGGCCACCGCTCTAAGATGGAACCCACGTAGTGATGTATAATAACGTATACACAGTGCATTCATAGCTAAAACGTTACACAAAGCACTTGTACATACCGCATTGACCATTTGCGGTTCGCTAATACCGTGATAGACAGGGGTAGGGCCCTGCCTCCTACGCGGTCCCAAATTGCAAAGTACGACACACTCTTCAGAGCAGGTGTAGAAAAGACCTGCATTGCTCGGCCTTTCGTCACTCTTCAGAGCATGTGCAGAAATGACATGCATTTGCGTGGCCTGTTGCCATTTTGCAACGGTGGCACAGAAGACATGTCGTCAGATGCCACTTTTACACATGAAGTAAGAACCAAGGAAAAGAGAGCGTAGCACGTTGCCACGTTTGCAGAGAAGAAAAGGAGTGGAGAGATATAGGAAGGTGACAATCCTATCCCCGGAATGCAGACGACAGCAGGTGCGCAGGAGAAGTTAACAAGAGGGGACCACAATGAGTACTCGTACCATCACCTGAGCTCACCTCCTAATATACGCCAGTCACTGGGGTGCGGTGACGTCACAGGAGATAGTTCAGTGTGAGTACCAAACGTGAGCCACCTCCATGCGTGAACTGTGTATCTGCCCCTTTCTTCATAGTGACCTTCCAGCCACCTGTCACCGGCTGCTTTAGGAAAAGGGCATTCCTGTTTGCTTACACACATGCCGAATAAGAAGAGCTGCATCAAGTGTCCGACGAGTCTCATGACTGCAAAGATTCGCAAGTCACCCCTACTCCCTGCGGGTCACCACCACCTGTTGTACAAGTCGTCTCATGGCAGCCACTCCATCATTTGCCATGTGCAACATCACCATCCCCAGAGCATCAAGTACCATGAATGGAGTCCTGCACCATTGCCATACAGAGCGACGATCTGAAGACACAGTGACTATTTGTTTAACTGGTGTACATCCTGATCCTGGTAGCGAGAGCATGTTCTGACTAGGACACATCCACCCCTGAAGTTGCACGAGTGACTAGGCGGTGGCTCCGAGGTGGTCTTGCGACTGTCTATATGCAGACACGTGCAGACCAAGTGCAGCCCATAGGCAGTCCTGTGGCAACTCATCCAAGGGGCCTCCCCAAGTGTGAGAGTTGGACTTTACTTTGCATCACCAATAGATTCCAGGAACTAGCCAGCCCATACAACAGAGACTTCAACAGATCA
Source organism: Triturus cristatus (assembly GCF_964204655.1). Taxonomy (NCBI): domain Eukaryota; kingdom Metazoa; phylum Chordata; class Amphibia; order Caudata; family Salamandridae; genus Triturus; species Triturus cristatus. The sequence goes on from NC_140591.1 coordinate 702,686,352, forward strand.
CAGAATGCCAGGACTGTCGCCAAGGGATCAAGTGACATCATCGTCAGGTGTTTACAGTGGACTCCACCTATGCTCCTGATGCAACTATGTTTGAACTATAAGACACTAATTGCCTCACAGCAAGAGTAAGCTGGACCGACGAACATCACATAGGTGGACTGTCCCTCAACTGATGCACAGCTGAAAGGTCTGGACTTCATCAGCACTGTGTTCGTGTCCAGATATACCTGGTGTTAGATTTGGGGGTCTCTAGTTGACAGAGGTAGTTACCTTTGACCAAGTAGGGGCCCTTGTGTCTAGTCAGGGTAAGAGCGTACACTCCTAAAATAACCCCTGCTCACCCCCTCGGTAGGTTAGCACGAGCAGACAGGCTTATCTCAGAGGTAGTGTGTAAAGCATTTGTGAACACATACAGTAACCCAGTGACAACACTACAGATGGACACCACACAAGTTGTAGTATAAAAAGAAGTATTCTTTATATAGACTTATCGCAAGACCACAAACGACAAAAATCCACAATACTGTACTTAAAATGGTAGAATTAGCTTAGTTCTCTTTAGATGTTAAAATGCGACACTTTGAGTTCAATGTACCTTTGGATGCGTAACGCTATACAAAGAAAGTGTTGCAGGGAAGGTGATGCGTCAGTTCCTTACACGCAGGAACGGTGATGCATCGGTTTCTTACTGCGCTTCTGTGGTGGTGCGACCCGCAAAGCTGTGATGTGATGAAGATCCGGTGCGATGAAACAAAGATGGCATCTTCTTCTTGATGCGACACGATGCGTGCACGCCCGACGGCGTGCGGCGACTCAATGATTCTTCTGAGCCGCGACAAGCCCTGCGACACGCTTCTCCGGTGATGCGAGACGCTTCGGCGATGCGATGCGACAGTTGCAGCGGCAACACCCTTCTTCAGTGATGCGACGACAGCAGCTGCGGCGGTGAAATGCTTCTCCGGTGATGCGAGACACCTCTGCGATGCGACAGCTGCAGCGGCGACACCCTTCTTCAGTGATGCGATGACAGCGGCTGTGGCGGCAACACGCTTCTCCGGTGATGCGAGACGCTTCTGCGATGCAAAGCAACAGCGGCAGCGGCGACACCCTTCTCCAGTGATGCGATGACAGCGGCGGCGACACGCTTCTTCTTCGTGAGTCACGCTTCCAGCTCCTTGCGACACGCAGTCCCTCAGAAAGCCCAACACAACTGCAGGCACTTCCAAAGAACTCTTGGGGAGCTGGTGGTTGAAGTCTGTTGTCCCTGAGACTTCAGCAGGAGGTAAGCTCTTTCTCAAGCCCTTGGAGATCCCTCACAAGTTGAATAAAGTACACACACAGTTCCCTTCTCCTCTCTTTGGCAGTCAGGAAACCACTGCAGGCCAATCCCTCAAGTTTAGGGATAGTCTCTACTCATTCTCTCTGGTTCCTCTCCTCATCAAAAGTTTCTTCTTGTTTCCCAAAAGTGACCTAAAGTTCTGGGGATTGGGTCCCCCTTTTTATACGCAGTTTCTCGTTGTTCTCTGAAGGCAGAGAGGCCTTCGCCTAGTCCAAACTAGTTCTGGTCAGTCCTGGAGCACCCTGTTTACATGACTCCTTCTTTCCTTTCACAGTGCAGCGCAGAGACATCAGATGCACCACAGGAGGTGGTGCCAGCATTGTGGAGGGAAGACACAGCCCTATTCAGGTCCCTGGTGCAACTCTCCCACCCATCTACATGCAGATCTCTCTATTCAGCCCTGTGATGATTCACCCTGTCTCCTGGAATCCCCCAGTCCCTATCACTCAAACTCCAGACAAGGAATACACAACCTAGCAGAGGCAGGCTTGGATGGTTAGAAAAGAAAATACCTACTTTCTAAAAGTGGTATTTTCAAACACAGAATGTTAAAACCAACTTCACTAAAAGATGCATTTTATCATTCTGAGTTCAGGCATACTAAACTCGAATTTCTTCCTAGTTCCCTGAGTCAGTTAGGATTATAAGATGTAATAATCAAACTGCTCATTCTGGCCTATGGGGAACAGGTAGACTTGCAATAGTGAGAAACAAAAATTGCTGTATTTCACTACTAGGACATGCCACACACATCAGGGCATGTGCTACCTTTTACCTACAATGCACCCTGCCCTTTGACCTACCATAGGGGTGACTAATATGCAGAAAAGGGAAGGTTTAGGGACTGGCAAGTGGGTGCATTTGCCCAGTCAGCATGGCAGTACCAGACTGCACACAGGCTCTGCAATGGCAGACCTGAGACACACTTTACAGGCTGCTTCTGTGGGTGGCACAACCAGTGCTGCAAGCCCAACAGCAGCATTTGGTTTACAAGCCCTGGGTACCCCTGCTGCACTGTACTAGGGTCTGACAGGTAAACCAAACTAGCCAATCATGGAATCACTAATCCATACATCAATTTACCATAGGGAGCACTTGCACTGTGGCACTGGACAGCAGTGGCACAGTGCCCAAAGCATCTATAACCAGCAAAAACACATGAGGCAACAGCAAAAAAATGGAAGGGAGACCCACGCCAAGGTGCCAGGTCTAACACCTGGTTAAAATATGAATATGTGCCAAGATGTCCCTGTGCTCCCAGCTGCACCTGTCCACCGCTGTCCTGCAAACTACATCTCAGAACTGTGAGACTTCGGTTATTTTTAGTTTGTTTTCTCATTCCTTCCCACAGGTTGGACTCTTGTTTCTTGTTTTTATTTTAATAAAATTTGGGTGGAATGTTGTGTCCTGCTGGACACAGTCTAGTGTTTTTGCCAGCCACTCCCTCGAGGACTGGCCCATATACCCACCCCACACCCATTCAGCACAGGCATCACCAGTCAGGTGACCCTGCAAATAAAAGAGCCAGAGTGCACGTGCTCTAGGCAGTTTCTAGTACCACTGATTAGTGTCTGGGTCAATTCTTATCCATCATGCGGGTTTAGGGCCAAGACACAACAAGCACTATTGGTTACTAGAGTTCCAGAGGAATTTAAATGTGATTGACTTTTTATCATTGGGAAACCGTAGGGTTATCAAACAGATATAATTGTCCCATCCCTGAAAGGGTTTTACGAATGTAGGCAAACTTAGAGATACTTAGGCAGTCTTTGATAACTAGCAGGTTCAGGCTGGCTTCCATGTTTAGCCAAATTAAGAGCCATAAGGCAAAAGGGTTTATTTAATAAGGTTCCCAATGAAATAGAGGCCTAATTCCTCATGGCAAATACAGTGGGGGGGGGGTCATCATAGGGACAGCAATAAGCCTACAGAAATGGTTCTCCTCAACCTGAATAGCTGCAAATTAAAAAAAAAACAAATTCCTGCTCCATATACTGCAGAGGGCATGCATTGCATATTGCATATTTTTAATACTGAAGTTATTGATTTACCGCTGGGTGGCTTTGGTAGATTAAGGAGAGCCCCCACCTCTCGGGAGAGCTTCAACGCAATGCAAGATGTCAGTTGTCCAAGGGCCATATGTATGAAAGGATTTAGCATTTCTTAATGGAGCGAATCGCAATTTCGGTCCGTTAAGAAATGCTAAATTGCCTTTGCATATTAACAAGGGCAGATAGGAAATCACAAAATGCGATTTCTACTCAGTAGAAATCGTATTTTGCAATTCCATATATAGGAAATTTCAAATAGGGATTTCCTATTTGTGATTTCCTAAGCACATTTACAAAGCATTTCCTAAATGCAAAATGGGCATTTATCAAATGCTTTTACCATTGGCTCCAAATTGATGGTGTAGTGGAGACAGAGTTTTATGTGCACACATTGCTATGTTAGCATAAGCGCTTTAGAAGTTAAACGCCATCTTGCCACTTTGCAGCTTTTTGCACACGACACTACAGGTTGCTGTTATTACAAGTAAAACTGCTTGCTTTATTTTTGTCTTCACACAAGAACGGTCTATTGTTCACATCCACAGACGTGCACCGCGACCTTAGTCTGAACACTGTGTGCAGAAACCGTCAAGATCAAATAACAATGTATGCTGTTGAATTCAGGTTGATCGGCCCATGCTCTAGACACAACAAGCAGACAGCTGCAAATATGTGAAACTCGGGTGCCTTTAATATTGCATTTGCATGCATGACTCAGGCACTTGGAGAAAACATTTCCAGACACAGAGAGCAGAGCTAATCCTGTGATGTGATTCACCTAAGCTGATCTTTGAGGTATGGGGTTCCCCATTCAAACCTAGAGACCTTCTATTAGTTTATAAAACTAGTTTACTAGCGAAGGGAGGGTGGTTCACAAGGTATTATAGGACCTGTTTTCCACTATCATTTTTAATATGATTTCTCCCTTCATTTTCTATGGAATTGTAACAATGCTGATGGTTTTATTTCTAATCATTTGTCTGCTTATGTTAGGAAAAGTACTGCACCTTGGAGCACGTAGTTAAAAATAAACATTTTAAACTTTTCCGTGTCTCTGATTACTCTTGTTGTGGACTGATATGAGAAGAATAACGAAAAGGTATTTCTGATTCCCACCATTCCTGAGAGTACCCTAAGTCGCTTGTTCTGGGTTGTCTAATCATTGGTAGCTTCGAGATGATACGGAGAACGAATGAGACACTGATGCTAGTCGGATAGGGGTTCTGGGTACTGAGGTGAGTTTTTGGTACACCACAATTCACTGAGGTCCTGGTTTCCTGTGCATAGTTCTGTGCATGAGCAGAATCCCCGCAACATGGCGCACCTAACGTGTTGGTCTTATGATTGAGACGCCTTAGTAGTGCTTATATTTGTCCACAACACCCTCACTCTTGTTTCCGGTTGACGGGAGTGACGGTTCAAACCTAGCTATATAGTTGATTTATAGGTTCATTCAAGCTTGACAATTAAAAAGGTTTTCTTTTTCAATTACTACCCTTTTTGTGCTACGGGTTCATATAGATTGTTTTTCTTCTCTGCGTCCTTATGGCTGAAGTCGTTATTGCGGCGCATACTCGAGCACCCCTCCGGCGCCATTTGACGCAGTTCGGGGCACCAGACTATGGAATGTCTATTATCTTTGTAGTGAGTGCCGATGCATCGTTCCCCTACGAGCTGTTTTACTCTTGGGTTACTTTTCCGAAGGTGAATGCGGATGATAAGACGTTTCACGCATACACTCCTACGGCTGTTCCAGCTAATTACACGCCATATAGGACGCAAGAGATTCCTATTTCTGCTTGGCAACATCATATTTGGTTCAATGGCACCCTACCCCACACCGTTACACCGGTTCGGTTAGGTCCCTTGTCTATTCCAGGGGCCACTTGGCCAGTCTTGGCTGGGTTCACACTACATCCACGATATTTGCTAGCCCCGCTGGCTGACATACGTCAACTCCACACCGCCTTGATTGCGGTGCATAGGGCTTTAGTGCAATACGTCTTTCGCAATGTCCAGATGGGGGCACTTGGAGTTGCGACGCAGCCAGCTGGATCGGCCGGGATTACTATTAGTCCCGTCATGGTTAATTCGGTAATGGGCAAGCACCCCCCGGATAAGGACGATATGCCTAATTGGCTTGCTGAGAAATTTGACCAGCTGGAAGTGGTATTTCCCAATTCTACTCCTGTGGAAAAACACAGGATCCTTACCATTAGTTTTCAGAAAGACTTAGCCCTGGAGGTAACTGATTGTGAGAACTGGGGTAAAGTGTTTCTAGCGGTCTACTCGAAGTGCTTCGGCACACCATCTATGACTGTACCGGCCACCGTGATCAAGGGTGTTCAGGATCAGCACGGTCCGGAGGCGGCAGTCGAGTTAGGAATGAGGCTTGTCAGTGTGTTCGATGTACTTGCTGATCTCATCCTTGCTAATGTCAAGGGTGATGCGGTTAACTTTCAGGGGTCGAATGCCCTGTGCCTCGTTGATGACGTTGATAAACCCCAGCAGTTACCGAAAATTATTGCGGAGGCTTATAAGACCATTGGCCGCAATAGTTTGGGCATTAAGCCTTTTGCTAAAACAGCAGCACAACCGCAAATTCTGACGGTTAAGTCTTCTAAAGATGACCGTCCAGCTTTTCCTAAACAAAATTGGAAAACTAGGAAACAAGGGAAGCAGCAACAGAAACAGGGGTCTCGTCCCGCGTTACAAGTGACTACTGAACGCACTTATGAATTGCGCAATCACACTAGAATTAGGTCTCCTGATAGGTTTCAGGTTCCTGAACAACGTTATCCTCGTTCTTCACAGGAAACATCGGTCTCACAATCCGGTGGAGGAGAACGTGGCAAAGGTCGGGGTGCCCCCCAAGGACGTGAGCAGCCCCGCTCAGCTGACGGTAAAGGCAAGCAGGACGAATTTGCACGTCAGCGACCTCCGTTTCAGAAAAAGAAAGTTGCTGCACTAACAGCGAGGTATGCCACAGATAGTGAGAACGCAGCTTCGGAACCTGACATGGGCACTAATGCTGCTAGACAGCGCAGCAGAGGTTACAATTAAGCCTGGGCAAAGCACTACGCTACGCTCGCGTAGTTTGTGAATTTTGCGCGACTTCGCACTACGCGAAGTACACATAGCACAGTGCAAACACGCGTAGCGTAGCGTAACGTAGTGCAGCGGTCATTTTTTGCTTGCTCGCGGTCCTCAACATAAAGTTGGCAACCACGAGCAAGCAAAATGACATCCTGGCGAGACCTTTTCCTCATTCGCGATCAGCAACATCAAGTTGCCGATTGCGACCATGAAAAATAAACCTTCCGGCGAGATTCTCAACGCGGGGAGGTCAGGTTTCTCATTGCGAGTGGTTGCGTATGCTCGCGACCGCTCGCGATGAGAAACTACCAGTCCGCGTTGAGAAAGCTGCCGCTCGAGTAAAAATCTACTCGAGCAGCAGAAAACTACAGCTCGCACTGTGCAAGATGCCGTTTTCAATGATTGCACAGTGCCGGATGCTTGTCCGCACTGTGCAATCATTGAAAACGCAATCTTGCACAGTGCAAACAGGGTACTACGCAGTTCACGAAGTGCTACGCATAGCTCGCATAGTGTGAAGTGCACTTTGCGTAGCTACGCATAGCGCTACTTCGCGAACTACGCCCAGGGTTAGTTACAATTGTGCGGCAAGCACTGCGTCCATATCTGAAGGCGACAGCAACTGACACGTTTATTACTGTAGAAACTGCTGACACTAGAGTGGCTCCCCCTGACAGACTATATGATATAGTCCTTTTAATTGAAGGTGACATACAACGTACCATAAAAGGGATATTTTGGGAAAATCTGACCTCTACATATGACATTTTGCTAGCAGAGGTGGACTGGCCCCCAGCTTTCGTTTTGACTGCTCCTAGAGGGGAGGAGGTAATCCTCCCATCTTTTGCGCACACTTTCCCGAAGAAGCAAGCTCAGAACTTTTCAGAAGAGTGGGCACAGTTGATTGCCCCAGCATTGTACTGTACTCAGGTTGGGTGGTGTTAGATTTGGGGGTCCCTAGTTGGCACAGGTAGGTACTTGTAACAAATAGGGACCCTTGCCTGTAGTCAGGGTAAGGGGGTACACTCCTACAATAACCCCTGCTCACCCCCTTGGTAGCTTGGCACGAGCAGACAGGCTTATCTTAGAGGCAGTGTGTAAAGCATTTGTGACCACATACAGTAATCCTGTGACAACACTACAAATGGACACCACACAGGTTTTATATCAAAAATAGGTATACTTTATATAGATTTACCACAAGACCATAAACGACAAGAATACACAATACTATTACTTCAAGATGGTAGTTTTTAGCTTAATTTAGTTCAGTTCTTAAGATGCGACACTTTGTGTCAATGTACCTTACGATGCGTTGCGCTTCCACGACAAGCAATGTCACAGCGATGGAAATGCGGCAAAGTTCTGGTGCAAAGAAATAAAGACGTGAAGATCTTCCAGATGCGGCACGCTTCTCCGGGGATGCGAGAAGTTCTCGGTTCGATGCGTGGACTGCAGCGGCGACACCCTTGTTCAGAAGTGCGATGGCAACAGCTTCAGCTGCGACACTCTTCTCCCAGTTTGCGGGAAGCTTCCGCACAATGCGACAACTACAGCGGTGACATCCTTGTTCAGAAATGCGACGGCAGCAGCTCCGACGGTGGCGCGCTTCTCTTGGGATCCGAGGTGCTTTCCTCGATGTGGTACAATGCGACAGTTCCAGCGGCGACACCCTTGTTCAGAAGTGCGACGGCAGCAACAGCGACACGCTTATTCTTCGTTGCAAGACCCTTCTCTCGATGCGGTTCAGTGCGACAACTCCAGCGCCGGCACCCTTGTTCAGAAGTGCGACGGCGAAACGCTTCCTCTTCATTGCGAGACGCTTCTTCTCGATGCGGTGCAGTGCGACAACTCCAGCGGCGACACCCTTGTTCAGAAGTGCGACGGCAGTAGCAGCGACAGCGACATGCTTCGGCTTCGTTGAGTCGCGCTTCCAGTTCCTTGCGACACGCAGTCCCTCAGAAGGACCAAAACAGCAGCAGGCACTTCCAAAGAACTCTGGAGAGCTGGGATTGAAATCTGTTGTCCCTGAGACTTCAGCAGGAGGCAAGCTCTGTTCCAAGCCCTTGCAGATCCTTACAAGTTGAAATAAGCACACAAAGTCTCTTCTTCCTTTGGCAGTCAGGCAAACCACTGCAGGCCAAATCCCCCAAGCAGTACTTCAGCTTAGGGATAGTCTCTCCTCAGTTTCTTCAGGTTCCGCTCCTCAGTAATGGTTTCTTCTTGTTTCGAAAGTGATCTAAATTCTTGGGATCAGGGTCCCTCTAATTATACCCCCAAATCCTTTGTCCTCTGAGGGCAGAGGGGCCTTTGCCCAGTCCAAACCAGTTCTGGAGCACTCTGTTTACAGGACTCCTCCTTTCCTTTCACAGTGCAGGGCAAAAACATCAGACGCGCCACAGGAGGTGGAGCCAGCATTGTGGAGGGAAAGCACAGCCCTGGAGCACTTTGTTGACATGATTCCTTCTCTCCTTTCACAGTGCAGGGCAGAGACATCAGACGCACCACACGGGGTGGAGCCAGCACTGTGGGGGGCAGGCACAGTCCTATTCAGTTCCCAGGTGCAACTCCTCCCTCCCATCTAGATGCAGATCTCTCTATTCACCACTGTGACACCTCACCCTGTCTCCTGGAATTCCCCAGCCCTGTCACTTAAACTCCAGACAGGGAATACACAGCCTAGCAGAGGCAGGTTTAAATGGTTGGACAAGAAAATACCCACTTTCTAAAAGTGGTATTTTCAAACACAGAATGTTAAAACCAAATTCACTAAAATATGTATTTTATCATTCTGAGTTCAGGCATACCAAATTTGAATTTCTACCATGTTCCCTGAGTCAGTTTCGGATTCTAAAATGTAATAACCAAACTGCCCATTCTGGCCTGTGGAGAACAGGTAGCCTTGCAATAGTGAAAAACGAAAATGGCTGTAATTCACTATTAGAACATGCCACACACACTAGGGCATGTCCTACCTTATCCTTACAATGCACCCTGCCCATGGGCCTACCATAGTGGTGTCTGATATGAAGAAAAGGGAAGGTTTAAGAACTGGCAAGTGGGTGCACTTGCCCAGTCAGCATGACAGTACCAGACTGCCCACAGGCTCTGCAATGGCAGACCTTAGACACATTTTACAAGGCTGCTTCTGTGGGTGGCACAACCGGTGCTGCGAGCACACCAGCAGCATTTGAATTTACAAGCCCTGGGCACTATACTAGGGTCTGACAAGCAAACCACATCAGTCAATCATGGAATCACTAATCAATACATTCATTTACAGTAGGGAGCACTTGCACTGTGGCACTGGACAGCAGTGGCACAGTGCCCAAAGCATCTAACACCGGCAAAAACACATGAGGCAACAGAAAAAATGGAAGGGAGACCCACGCCAATGGTGCCAGGTCTAACAGGTGGGATAAATCATCACCAAGCCATGAGATTCCGTTACGGTCTATGCCACAGCCATAACCCCAATATCCCATGCGCCGCGAAGCTAGATCTCCCGTCACAGAAATCCTTGATCAATTGGAATATCAAGGTGTAATTGAAACATGTTTGTCACCCATGAATAATCCTCTTTTCACTGTAACCAAACCTGATGGGTCATACCGCCTAGTTTTGGATTACCGGCATTTGAACTCTCATTGTCGGATGTGCGCGGTACAAAATACCCACAGTTCTGCCCTCGTTGATAGTCTCGTGAGAAAAAGGTTTAAGACCACACTTGACATCTCCAATGGCTTTTATACCCATAACCTTTCCTCTATTAGTAGTCAATGGACAGCCTTTACTTCCGGCGGCAAACAGAAATAGTTTAAAAGATTAGCCATGGGCTACAAAAACAGTCCTGGAGTCTTTGCCGCACGTGTAGTGTCTCTGTTGGTGAGCATTGACCCTGATGCGTACTCGTATGTTGTTGATATCTATCTTACAGATGACGAATTATGGCCTCATCTGTGTCGCGTTGACCGCATCATTGTTATGTTTGCGGACTTCGGTTACAAATTTAACTTTGCAAAATCACACATTGCAGAGTATACAGTGTTGTTTTTGGGCTATGAACTCAACAACGAAGGTCGAGGTTTAGCACCTCACTTCCTGGAGAAATGCGCATGCTTGCGCGCTCCAACAACTCTGAAAAAACTAAAATCGTTGCTGGGTTTTTGGAATTTTGGGCGTACTTACATTCCCGATTGTGCCCAGCGTATCAAGCCGCTATATGCCTTGGTACAACCAACTTTTTCCAAATCGAGCTGGCTGCCAGAACATTCAGCTATCCTGCAATCTTTGCAGGCTGACCTTCTTGCTTTTTAAATACTTATTGACTTGTGATAACCACACTAACCTCGTAATAAGAATTGTGCCAGGCGCAGTGGGTTTCACGTACTTAACGTTCAATGAGGGAGACACAGTCCCTATTGCTTACAAGTCACACTTGTACACTTCGGCTGAAATGCACTTTTCCACTGTCGAAAAGGTTTTGACTGCAGTGCAGATGGCGATTCTAAAAGAGAGAGCGCTGTTGCAAGGTAAACGCATGTTGGTTGTCACACCGTACCCTGCCCTAGAGGCAGTGACGAAAGCCAGTGTACCAAATTCTAAAGCTTTGCCTCCCTGTTGGATACAATGGGCAACTTCTTTGACGTCTCCGGATGTCACTTACATCTTTGATGCCCCATTGCAGACTCAGGAGTATTTGCAGTATGAATTTGTTCTTCCAGCTCCTCTGTCCTTGCGCCGGCTTGAGGATTACCATTGTATCATTTACACTGACGGTTCGGCGCAACCGGCGACGAGATCTAGGCATGCTTATTCAGCGGCCTGCCTAATAGTGGTTGGTACTCCCGTAAATGGTGAATTCAAGTCTGATGTTGTGTGGGTGATTGTACCTCCCATTTAGCAGAGCTTCGTCCTGGGTGCTTGGTGCTTGCACTGGAGTTTGCTGATCTTCGAGTGACTACTCTTATAGTGAGTGACTCGTTTTACTGTGTTCAGTCTTACAATGACAATTTATTCTTTTGGTCTCAAAATGAATATCGTGATTCCAAAGGTAGCACAATCAAACATAAAATTCTTTGGGTTCGAGTCACAGAACTTAAACAAAGTCTGCCGCTCGTGTATGTAATTCACACTCTTGATCACCAGCGAGTCGGGGTACACGCTGTTGGCAACAGTTTAGCTGATGAAGCAGCGAAAACAGCAGTGGCAACATATCTAGTAGCAGCAGTTACAAGATCCAAAAGTAAGATTGATGATGACATCTTGGCAGCAATTGCTGTAACAGAGAAGGTTGATAATTACCCTCGCAATTTCCCTTCTAAATACTCTTATCATTTAAGTCCTGATAAAGTTCCCTATGTGAGAATTCATGATTTTGGTGACAGATTGATTCCCAATGTGGACTGTAGGCTTTCCTTGATAACAGCAGCTCACGAAGGTATGGCTTCTGCCCATGCCGGCGTTTCAGCGACTGTTACTATCTTACAACAACATTACTGGTGGCACGGATTGTATAAAGAGACTCGTGCTTATGTCCTTAATTGTGACATTTGCCCGCAGATTAAACCTTTGACTGCTGCACGTCCACCTCAAACACAGCTGTACATATGTAATAAACCACTTGGGTGTGTTTATTTAGATCACTGCAGTCCTTTCTCCTCTGATACTGCGTATAAGTACATCTTAGTTGCAGTGGATTCGTGCACACGTTTTCTATGGGTCTGGCCAGAACAGAGTGCTGATGCTCGAACTGTCATCAGGGATTTGCGTGTCTTTGTGGGAATTTTTGCATGGGGTACCCTCCATTCAGACCAGGGTCCAGCATTCGCCTCTAAGGCATACAAGGATGCCATGAGACCTTTGGGGGTCCAAGTCAAATTTTCGTTTCCATACCGGCCTGAGGGCAATAGTGTTGTGGAGCGAATGAACCGTGTCTTAAAGCAATCCCTGACAGCTAGGGTTTTAGGTACTGGCAGGAACTGGTTGGCCCATTTATATAGCATTCAACGTGCACTTAATAATCTCCCTAGAAGGTCTCTGGGTGGGCGGACCCCATACGAAATGCTCTTTGGCATAAAGATGTTTGTCCCGGACCTTGATGGTCTAGACATGGCGGCGTCGGCCACACCCTTTGACGTAGATGATCATTCTGCTGTATTACAGTACCTACAAGAGACCCGAGACAGTCTTGCAAAGGAACTCTTGCCCTCCACAACTGATGCTGCACTTCAGATTCCGGTAGTTGGCTGGCTGGCTACCTCGAGTTGGTGACCTGGTCCGTGAGAAGGTGGAGAACAAGAAGGAGTTCGGCCCCTCTTATCGTGCACCGGTTCCAGTGCTTGGCGTGCAGGGTACAAGAACAGTCATTTTACCTCCACTTCCTGGTCGCAAGGATAACAGGTACATCTCCATTGACAATGTCAAACTACAGCGAGTGACCGATTCTTCTTAGTATGACTCCAGCGGTCTCTTGTCCAGCAATGCTGAGAAATTCTGTTTTGGCTCCAGCAATTACCAACAGTCCTGATGTTGCCATGAGATGCATACAGTTACAAACCCTTTATTGCCTCCACCGGCTGGTGGTCCAGTTGAAGATACTGAGTATACTTATCCCACAGATGTGTCGTTGCCTGGTTTTCATTCAAGTGCAGTTGACCAGTCACGTTTTTCATTTGACACTAACTCTACAACATCGAATGCGCCATCGAAAATTTCTATTTTTGCTGTTTGGTTAAAAAACATTTTTTAATTCCCCCTTGGACTTACATTTGTCTGGGGCTCATATCTATTTTTTTGTTTATGTCGATTGGATATGTGGTTGTATTTTTCCATCCGGTAAATGGACACTATCTAACCGAAAGATCTGCAATTAGATTAATTGATGGAACTTTGGCACCCCACTCCTCATCACACGTCATGAAGAGAGACCAGACTTTTGTTAATATTACTGCCTGGCCCGTGTTAGATGGGATTGTATGGGATGCTGTAAAATTTCAGATACATGGTCCCACAGAGGGATTAATGTCCCCAATGTACTTCGTGTTTCTATGGGGGATGTTGTGAAACAAAACATACGCTCTGATGATTGGGATGTCCAAGCCGTCAAGGCTCTTTTTTCTGATTTGAAATATTATGCTGCTTTTGATGCTGAAGATTTGTATTTAGACACACCAAATTATGGAGAATTGTTTTGTTACCAACACTATGGCAATCATTTCTTGCATAAAGCGAATACATTTAGAAATGTCGTTAATTATATGCAATGGGAACATTGTCCAGCACCGATTGAAGGCAAGCTCCAAAACTCAGGTGAAAAAATGTACATATTTTTCTGATTTCAGTGCATCTAAGCCTGAAGCCTTTTATTTGAAAATGGCTGCTGAATCAGCTTCCAAAGTTAGACTGACCCACACTAAATTACTATATTCGAAGTCCTTTATGGATCAATTAGCTGTAGGGGGCTATGACCTGTGGAAAGATACCATTGATCTTAAATCTTTTTGGGGTTCTAAAGCATGGTAGGTACAAGGCACAGAAGCACTGCATTGTGCATGCCTTATACCTAACCACCTGTTTTTGAATTCTACTATTTTTCAAACCACCTGTTTTGGATTGGCTACTTCTAAAAAGATGAATTCCCATTCTATTCCTGATCTGGGCGCTTATCCAACATGGGATAATCACACAGATCTGTCCCTTGATGAATTGCAGTCATTCATTACTAATACATCCTTCAATGTTTCTACCCTGGATCTTTAAGGAAGGTTATTATGGCAGAAAAGTTCAGATTCCTGTCAGCATCGTTTTCTGGGTCTGCTCCCCGGTTATACACAGGTTAGGGTGGATCCCCGATTTGAATCTTCCCATTCGGTCACTACCTATTCCGTAGGTAAATTATGTCAAAACTGGCTGCAACACTCCACCTTGGCATTTGTTAAACTTAATTTGTCCAAATTAAATGACAAAGTAGATTTGGATAATTTTGTTAAGGGCCCTGTGGGTGGCAGGTCCAAAAGGTGGGTGTATACTGTTTACAACGAAGTTTAGAAATTATCTCAAATTGAAGCTGATTCTAGATTAAGAGCTATTGATCAAGCACATTTAGAAAAAGTGCTTGCTGTCATTGATAATAGCATTAACACCCTTTCTTCCAGAATTTACACATTAGATAATATTGTTTCATCTGTTGTGGATATTGTACAGGATGACATGTCTGTTTTAATACCATGGTCAAAATCAATTGCGTTCTATAATGCAGTTTGCATGGACTTTACAAACATTGAAGCCTGGGAAAGTTCCCTGGGACTACATGAACACATCATCTTTATTCCTGCCGTTTAATCTGACTGATAAACAACAGTTCATGTCCATGAAGGATGCAACATACTCATTATTGCATATTGAAAAGTTGGAACCTGTACCATTCTCTGTGGCCGAATCGAACTCAGCTGTATGGCTTATCCATATATTAATCACTTACCATTTCCATTGTTTAAGTTCAGTTCATGTATGAAACACTATGCCTTAGGCAGATACGAACCATTGGGTACCGCTTTCCTGCATGAAGTTTGGTCACTCCCATTTACATACAGGTGCCTGAGAGAGGGTAAAGAGGTTTATTTAAAAGGAGAGGAATGCACTTCCACACCTGATCACTCAGTAGTCTGTAGGAACATCCAATTGCATGGTGCATGCAACGTTAACACCCCGAATTTAGCTTGCAATTGAAAGTGAAATCCTGTGCCAGCGATCACACCCACTTTTACGTTATTAGCAACAGTAGTTATTTGCTTTTAAATAATGAAGCATGCTGCGGGATGCTAGTAGGGATTCCGTACATTGTAACCGTGTCACAACGAGTGGTCTGTTGTAAGAATGTCCTTTTCCCACCCCCGCATGGGAGACTGGATGTATCCATCTGGCCTTTCATACCAACCTTGAAAGCAGAGTTCAACAAGATGAGCAGAATAAGGGCTCTATGTCTCAGAAAGTAGTCGCCCTGACTTCCTCCCATGAAACATTTGTCCTTCACGTGGCAAACACCCGCACCGAGGTGCATGCACTTTTAAATACTGATCTCCCACTTCATTTCGGTGTTCTGATTCACACTATATTCAAAGCCTCGTCAACAACTGGCTTGGTGCATTTTTTCAAAGTTGTGGGCTCCGTCCTTGTGACCTCATCCCAAACTATATTTGGTGTGATACCAGCATTTTTTCATTCCTTTTTTTCCAGCGTCTTCGGCGGGCTTCCGTTAATTCTCGCCTTGACTGCTGGTGTGCTGCTGTTGATTTGTTTGCTCTGCAATGACTGCACTATCTGTTCCACACAACAGCCTGTCCCGGCTGCTTCAACTGTGCAACCGGATGCTTGAATACTATGGAACACTACCGCTGGCCACTTTGAGCGTGTCCTATGGATTGTCCTTCCGGTTCTCATACTTTACTTGCGTGCAACCTGTTTTCCATTGCCTAGATTGTCCATTCGAATGGGCTCTGGATTTGTGCCTGTCGAACACAGCGTCTCCTCCCCCGGATTATGATTGACTGATGAGTCCCTTAGTGGCTCATGAGTTGGACAGTTCTGGTATCGGGATTATAGCCTGTGGAGCGGCGCACGGAATCCTAGGGAATTGGGATATATATGCTGCAGCCCATGACTTCCTGACGCAAAGTTATCTTGAAGAACACGCAAATTGTCCTCTGATGGTGCTAGAGGCTCCGGTTGTCGAAGAACATGTATGTTCATTTAATATACTTGACTGGATGGCTGACTCATTTACTGAATATTACAATGACTTCCTCTTGAAGGCAGTTGCAACATATTGTGGCTACACGTTGATTGATTAAATTGGCAGTTGTCCATCTTCCGCACATCATAATCCAGATTTTTAATTTTTTTTACTCCACAATGGGCTGTATACCGCCCCAGAGAGATGTTTTAATTTTTACTTTTTCCCAACAAATGTTCCGAACTTTCACTACCAATTATATGGATTGGCAATATATGGACTTGGATCTGTCTCACTCGAACTTGAACTCTGCGTTCCTACATTGCTTCAATATTTTGTTTGTGGTCCAATCAAGGGAGGGTGTAGTGGAGACAGGGTTTTATGTGCAGACATTGCTATGTTAGCATAAGTGCTTTAGAAGTTAAACGCCATTTTGCCACTTTGCAGCTTTTTGCACACGATACTACAGGTAGCTGTTATTACAAGTAAAACTGCTTGCTTACTTTTTTTTCACATGAGTACGGTCTGTTGTTCACATACGTGCACCGCGACCTTAGTCTGAACACTGTGTGCAGAAGCCGTCAAGGTCAAATACCAATGTATGCTGTTGAATTCAGGTTGATCGTCCCACGCTCTTGACACAACAAGCACACAGCTGCAAATATGTGAAACTCGGGTGACTTTAATATTGCATTTGCATGCATGATTCAGGCACAAACCTTTCCAGACACAGAGAGCAGAGCTGATCCTGTAATGTGATTCACCTAAGCTGATCTTTGAGGTATGGGGTTCCCCATTCAAACCTAGAGACCTTCTATTAGTTGATAAAACTAGTTTACCAGCGAAGGGAGGGTGGTTCACAAGGTATTATAGGACCTGTTTTCCACTATCATTTTTAATATGATTTCTCCCTTCATTTTCTATGGAATTGTAACAATGCTGATGGTTTTATTTCTGATCATTTGTCTGCTTATGTTAGCAAAAGTACTGCACCCTAGAGCACGTAGTTAAAAATAAACATTTTAAACTTTTCCGTGTCTCTGTTTACTCTTGTTGTGGACTGATATGAGAATAATAACGAAAAGGTGTTTCTGATTCCCACCCTGCCTGAGAGTACTCTAAGTCGCTTGTTCTGGGTTGTCTAATCATTGGTAGCTTCGAGATGATATGGAGAACGAACGAGACACTGATGCTAGTCGGATAGGGGTTCTGGGTACTGAGGTGAGCTTTTGGTACACCACAATTCACTGAGGTCCTGGTTTCCTGTGCATAGTTCTGTGCATGAGCAGAATCCCCGCAACAATGGTGAGCATGTGCAGTTTTGAAACATGCTCCCAAAATGCATTTTTTAAAGTGCCATATAGCGCACCCATCTCCTAGGGCATTTGCATGCTTCACATGTGCACAACTGTTTTTGGGGGACCATCAAGGGAAGACCTTAGGCCCATAGGACCCCTTGATTTCCCGATAGCAAATTCCTAATAACGATTCCTACTCTGTAGGACTAGCTATTATGAAATCTCTATTTTTGTACATTCCATTTTCCATTTCCTAAATAGCGATTTCTTGGGATCCACTATTTAGGAAATGCAAAATGGGAATTTTGTACGTATGGCCCCAAGTTCCTGGAGAGTCTAAGGTGACCTACAGATAGGAGAAGCTAATGGTAATTTCTAGCCATGTGCTGCCCACAGCTAAATTGGCAACAGCCAATTGTTTAGGGCCATAGGATATAATATATGATTTAGAGTGGTTAATGACCAGATCTAAGTCTTCCATAAACTTGGAAAAAGGAGTTACTAAGAGGAGCTGAGCCTTTGGCATACGGACCATCAAAACTGCTTCATCAGCATATAATAATTCTGGTAGAGGGGCGCTGCCCAGCCTTGGACCATCTGGGCAATCACTACTAAGGAACAGATTTAACTCAAAAATATAAAGGATAAATAAAATTGGGGCAAGAACTCATCCCTGCCAAACTCGTTGGGAAATTGCTAACTTAACTGTGAGTTCGCCTCTATTACCAAATCTATCCTTTTAATTTGCTGTTTTCATATAGGGTGAATAAGAAGAAGTTTACAAGTGTTACATCCAGCCCCATGATCAATCAAATCAACCAGAGTTTTGACCGACTGACTTAGTCGCAAGTTGGAGATAAATCCATAAATGAAAGGTATAGTGGGAAGTGGTTTGCAATGGTGTATTTACCGATAATTTAATTAAATTAATTAAATTAATTATGAAGCTTTAAACACTGCTCCTTGGTCCCTCCCTGTAGCCATATTTGCTCTGGTGAAAGATGTTGTTTTCAGCATCCCAATCATGAATTCTGCTATAGATGACCCTGACAAGAATTTTAATTGAGGTGTCTTTAAGAGAAAGTGGCCCATAACTTTCACTATCGTACTGGTCACCTTTTTTGTAAACAGGGACAATAATCGAGGATGACCATGATTGAAGCAGTTGTGAATATACTAGGCTATTAAAAACATTGGCCAATAATGGCGGCCATTAATTGGGGTTGTATTTTACCAAATTGATGGGGATTCTGTCTGGTCCCGGTGCTTTACATTCTGGACCATGCTTCAGGCAGCTCACTCAAGGTGAAAATTAAATGTGTTTGCAGGTTATAAGTAAACAAGGGATTCCTAGCAGCTATACAGTGAGAACAGGATGAGTAAATAATTGAGAAATGAGAAACCCATGACTCACTAGAAATATGACAATTGATCAATGAGATGTAGCTGCCTCTTGCCCTTATGACATTAACCATGGCCCAGAAGGCCTTATGGTTTTCATTAGCCACTGTTAAAACTAGATTTTCCCAACTCTCACTGTTAATCTTGCTCTGCCTCCATTTATATGCTACTTTGCACAGCCTACAGGATAGTTACACCTCTTCAGGGTCTCTGGGACAGGCTCCATGGCTTTTCATACTCGTCTGCTTGCTAAGGAGCATGAATTATTTGTGAGGTACCAGGAGGTTTCATTATAGGTGTTAGTAGGGCAGATTTTATATGCCTACCCAGACTTTCATAATAATGAACAACTAGCTCCCTGTTACCCTCATATGTAAGTTATCTTGAAGTCAAGATTTTTCTTGAGGAGAAGTTCAAAGAACTGGTAGTGCTTCTGGAGACCCCATGCAAACATAAATCTGTTAGATAGAAATTAGGGACAAGTAGCAACCAATGATGGTCAATTTACCTTAGGTATCTGCAAAATCAAGGATTCAATCTAAGTTATAACTATATTGGTTTCTTTCAGAAATAACATATTTTCTCATTACACAGTGCATGATAGAGTGGTGAGTTATACTTAATATAGTATAGCAATTGATGAGAGAAGAATGTGTACAGAGATGCACAGTGTACTGTAAATTGAAAGTGCAGTGTAAATTCTAAAAGTAAGTTCTATCTAGTTGTGCGTAAATTAGAAGTTTAAGTTCTAACTATAACTTTTTATTTCTTCTGTTTGTATAGTTTAAGTTAGGCTTCTATTTAAAGAACAATAAAGAAAGTTTTCCTAACCGTGACTTAGCTTTCACCTTTTGTTTTTTAATTAAATGCAATTTGTTTTTTAGGATTAATAAACATGTATTTCAAATCATAAGCCCTTTTTTACCCACTGGAGAGGGTTGGACAGATTCAGGGGACCCTCACAGGGGAGGGTCAGGACAGTGGGGAGGTTGCTCTGTTGCAGACAGGAGGTCAGGAAGAGGCTCAGTCTCCTCCTTCATTCCAGCATCTGTTGCTAAGAGCATGCCCACTTCGGACCTCTCCAAATGGAGCTTAAGGCGGTTATAATGCAGGACCCTCAAGGGGTACCTGGGAGACCGCAAGTCCACCAAGTAGGTAACTGGACTCTTACGCTCCACAACCTCAAACGGTCCGGTCCACTTATCTTGGAGCGCGCAGGGCTCCACTGGGGCCATGACCCACACTTTCTGACCAGGCTGAAGCTCTACCAGAGTGGCATTCTGGTCATACCATCGCTTCATCTCCTCCTGGCTGGCTTCCAGATTTGCCTCAGCGAGTTGCCTGCAATGCCTAGTCTGGTTCCTGAAGGCCAGCATGTAGCTATATACATCCTGGGGAGGTTTCCTGGGAGATTGCTCCCAGCCTTCCTTGACCAGACTCAGAGGTCCTCTGGCTGGGTGTCCATAGATAAGCTCAAAGGGACTGAACCCTAGAGATTTCTGTGGCACCTCACGATATGCAAAGAGTAGGCATGGTAAGAGGACGTCCCACTTACGCCTCATGGGTTCCTCAAGACCCATTATCATGCCTTTCAGGGTCCGGTTGAACCTTTCAACCAACCCGTTTCCTTGGGGGTGGTAAGGAGTGGTGAACTTGTAAGTTACCCCACACTCCTGCCACAGGGACTTCATATACTTAGAGATTAAGTTGGTCTCCTGGTCAGACACTACCTCGCGAGGGAATCCCACTCGGGAGAAAATTCCCATCAGTGCTCGTCCCACCACGCGGGTCGTCACTGTCCTCAGAGGTATAGCTTCCGGGTACCGGGTGGCATGGTCCACCAAGACCACGATGAACCTGTTGCCCATGGCTGTCTTGGGGTCCAGCGGCCCCAACATGTCAATCCCCACCCGTTCAAAGGGGGTACTGACCACAGGGAGTGGCTGGAGAGGAGCCTTCTGCTTCCTCCTACTCTTTCCACTTGCCTGGCAAGTCTGACAGGTCCTGCAATGGATTTCTGAATGCGTGCGCATTTGGGGCCAATGAAAGTGGGTGACAAGCCTTTTAAAGGTCTTGTCCTGCCCCAAATGTCCTGCTAACGGCACATCATGAGCCAGCCCCAGTAAGAAGGCTCTGAAACTCTGGGGTACCACCAACACACGGGCTGACCCAGGTTCAGCAACCTTATGCTCACTATACAGGAGACCATTCTCCCAGTAAATCCAATGTGATCCTGACTGATCACCTGCTGCCTGGCTTGCAGCCTGTCGCCGCAAGCCCTCAAGAGAAGGGCATTCTCTCTCCTCCCTGCAGAATTCTTCCCTGGAGAGGCCTCCTTCTTGCTGCCAATGGGTCAGCTCAGGCAGGTCCCCCAGTTCAGCTACTTGCTCCCCGGTAGGATCCAGGGCATCCCCCTCAGGGTCTACCATCTCCTGGGCCGTGGGAACTTCGGTGGCCGGTTTCCCGCGCCCCGGCCTCTTCTCTCTGAGGCAGGTTCCTGGGCCTCCCTCTCAGGCTCCAGGTCCTCTTGAGCACCCCTACTGACTGCCATTGACCGGGTGGTCACACACATCCAGTCAGGCAGACCCAACATCTCCAGGTGAGTACTCTTCTCCACCTTTCCACAAGGTGAGCTCTCCAAATCATTCCCCATTAAACAGTCAACAGGCATGGCGGGCCTCACAGCTACCTGAAGAGTACCAGAGACCCCCCCCACTCAAAGAGAACTTGAGCCATTGGACAATGGCTCTCTGTGTTGTCAGCGGCAACAACTCAGCAAAATGCATGAGGGACAATCTGCTCTTGAGACACCAGGTGACACTTGGCAGCTGTCACACTGGCTCCTGTATCTCTAAGAGCCTCCACCTTGTGGCCATTGATGGTCACCCACTGCCCATATTTCTTAGTGTTCCTGGCAGTTGGGTCCCTGGGACCACCTCACAGTCTCCCAAAGAGACAAGGGACATCTCTGCGGGACCCCACTCACCTTGGACATCAATCTCCTCCCCAAAAGCTACACTAGCCATCTGCCAGGGCGGAGCACCAGTGGGTGCTGTCTTTCCAAATAGGCGGCACCTGGGATCATTCGCCTTATGACCCAGGTCCCCACATTTGTAACATTTCAGAGGACCCAGTGGAACACGACTACCTGTCGGGACCCCCTGCTTTCTCTCAGGGGGAGGCTGGGAACCTTTCCCGGGGTTCCCTTGGGGACTACTTTGGGGCCCTTTACGGAACTCCTTCTGTTTACCCCTGTCCCCCCCACTCTTCTGCTGGGGACCCTGCCCACCTTTGGCTGAGTCTCCCATGTGACCCTTGTGGACTCTGGTGCTAACCCAGCAGTCGGCCTCCTCAGCAAGCTTCCTAGGGTTAGTCAGCTTGCTATCTATCAGATGCTGGTGCAGCTCTGGAAAACAATTTTCAGACAAGTGCTCCCATGCAATCAAATCAAAGAGACCTTGAAAATCATTACCCTTGCTGCCCTTCACCCAACCATCCAATGCTCTGCAAAAGAAAGTGACATATTCTACCCAGGTACTGTTTTCTAACTTCTTGCATTTCCTGAACCTCTGTCTGTAGAGTTCAGGGTTCAAACCATACCTAGACATTAATGCATCTTTCATGTGGCTGTATGAATTGTGGACGTCAGAAGGCAAGTCTAACAGTGTGTCCTGCCCCTCACTAAGGAACCTTCCCCACAACCCCGCTCCCCAATCTCTCTCAGGGACCCGGTGGGAAGACATGGCTACCTCATAGGCTCTGAACCACTGCCCAATATCATCATTTTTATAAGATTCTTTCACCACATCTTTGGGAATGTATTCTCTAGCTTCCACAGGCACTGACGGTACGCTGCCACCAGAGAGAGTAACCTCTAAACTCTTGGTTTTAAACTCCAACTCCCTCAAAACCTTTTCATGCTCAAACTGTAACCTTTTTCCTCTATGTCTAATCTCCTAATTTCTAACTCCAGTTGCCTGTTCACCTTGAACTTGGTCATCTCCATTTTGTGCCTCCTAGATCTCTCTCAGTCCTCCAGCTCCTCTGGAGACAGACTCTTGCCAGAAGCACTGCTACCTGCGGGGGAAGGTACTTTCCTTCTTCCTTGGCCCACTGGCCCTTCCAGCTGTACATCTGCATGGTCGTCCCCATCCTCAATTTCAGGGGTTTTCCTTGCTTCTACCCAGGCCATCAGCGCCTTGTAGAACTTTTCCTTCACTCTGAACCCAGAAGTGGAAACATTAAATTTCTTGCAGAAGTACTTCAGCTGTGAAACTTTGTAGCTTTCCAGCCTCTCTTCTTCCCATTCACAATCAATAGAGGCTACAGATTCTGCTCTCTCCATGACAACTGAATTTGGCATCTTTCAAAAATAGAAAATCCCAAAAAGGAATCTACCAAAAAGTATGTGGTTGCATTATGGTCTGCACTCACTAAG
This sequence comes from Triturus cristatus, assembly GCF_964204655.1. Classification (NCBI taxonomy): domain Eukaryota; kingdom Metazoa; phylum Chordata; class Amphibia; order Caudata; family Salamandridae; genus Triturus; species Triturus cristatus. The sequence continues at coordinate 702,709,708 of NC_140591.1, forward strand.
TAGTGTTCACCAATCACTGTACATAAGTCACAAATGCAAGTCCAGAATCGTCACCGCTGACCACCAATGTTAGATTTGGGGGTCCCTAGTTAGCACAGGTAGGTACTTGTGACAAATAGGGACCCTTGCCTCTAGTCAGGGTAAGGGGGTACATCCCTACAATAACCCCTGCTCACCCCCTTGGTAGCTTGGCACGAGCAGACAGGCTTATCTCAGAGGCAGTGTGTAAAGCATTTGTGACCACATACAGTAATCCAGTGACAACACTACAAATTGACACCACACAGGTTTAATATCAAAAATAGGTATACTTTATATAGATTTACCACAAGACCATAAACGACAAGAATACACAATACTATTACTTTAAGATGGTAGTTTTTAGCTTAATTTAGTTCAGTTCTTAAGATGCGACACTTTGTGTCAATGTACCATACGATGCATTGCGCTTCCACGACAAGCAATGTCACAGCGATGGAAATGCGGCAAAGTTCTGGTGCAAAGAAATAAATACGTGAAGATCTTCCAGATGTGGCACGCTTCTCCGGGGATGTGAGAAGTTCTTGGTTCGATGCGCGGACTGCAGCGGCGACACCCTTGTTCAGAAGCGCGACGGCAACAGCTTCAGCTGGGACACTCTTCTCCCAGTTTGCGGGAAGCTTCCGCACAATGCGACAACTACAGCGGCGACATCCTTGTTCAGAAATGCGACGGCAGCAGCTCCTACGGCGGCGCACTTCTTTTGGGATGCGAGGTGCTTTGCTCGATGTGGTGCAATGCGACAGTTCCAGCGGCGACACCCTTGTTCAGAAGTGCGACGGCAGCAACAGCGGCACGCTTCTTCTTCGTTGCAAGACCCTTCTCTCGATGCGGTGCAGTGCGACAACTCCAGCAGCGGCACCCTTGTTCAGAAGTGTGACGGCAGGCAGCAGCAACGGCGACACGCTTCTTCTTCGTTGCGAGACGCTTCTTCTCGATGCGGTGCAGTGCGACAACTCCAGCGGCGACACCCTTGTTCAGAAGTGCGACGGCAGCAGCAGCGACGGCGACATGCTTCGGCTTCGTTGAGTCGCGCTTCCAGTTCCTTGCGACACGCAGTCCCTCAGAAGGCCCAAAACAGCAGCAGGTACTTCCAAATATTTCTGGGGAGCTGGGATTGAAATCTGTTGTCCCTGAGACTTCAGCAGGAGGCAAGCTCTGTTCCAAGCCCTTGGAGATCCTTACATGTTGAAATAAGCACACAATGTCTCTTCTTCCTTTGGCAGTCAGGCAAACCACTGCAGGCCAAATCCCCCAAGCAGTACTTCAGCTTAGGGATAGTCTCTCCTCAGTTTCTTCAGGTTCCGCTCCTCAGTAAAGGTTTCTTCTTGTTCCAAAAGTGATCTAAATTCTTGGGATCAAGGTCCCTCTAATTATACCCCAAAATCATTTGTCCTCTGAGGGCAGAGGGGCCTTTGCCCAGTCCAAACCAGTTCTGGAGCACTCTGTTTACAGGACTCCTCCTTTCCTTTCACAGTGCAGGGCAGAAACATCAGATGCCCCACAGGAGGTGGAGCCAGCATTGTGGAGGGAAAGCACAGCCCTGGAGCACTTTGTTGACATGATTCCTTCTCTCCTTTCACAGTGCAGGGCAGAGACATCAGACACACCACAGGGGGTGGAGCCAGCACTGTGGGGGGCAGGCACAGTCCTATTCAGTTCCCAGGTGCAACTCCTCCCTCCCATCTAGATGCAGATCTCTCTATTCACCACTGTGACACCTCACCCTGTCTCCTGGAATTCCCCAGCCCTGTCACTCAAACTCCAGACAGGGAATACACAGCCTAGCAGAGGCAAGTTTGAATGGTTAGACAAGAAAATACCCACTCTCTAAAAGTGGTATTTTCAAACACAGAAGGTTAAAACCAAATTCACAAAAATATGTATTTTATCATTCTGAGTTCAGGCATACCAAATTCGAATTTCTACAATGTTCCCTGAGTCAGTTTAGGATTATAAAATGCAATAACCAAACTGCCCATTCTGGCCTGTGGAGAACAGGTAGCCTTGCAATAGTGAAAAACGAAAATGGCTGTAATTCACTATTAGAACATGCCACACACACTAGGGCATGTCCTACCTTATCCTTACAATGCACCCTGCCCATGGGCCTACAATAGGGGTGTCTGATATGAAGAAAAGGGAAGGTTTAGGGACTGGCAAGTGGGTGAACTTGCCCAGTCAGCATGACAGTACCAGACTGCCCACAGGCTCTGCAATGGCAGACCTTAGACACATTTTACAAGGCTGCTTCTATGGGTGGCACAAGCAGTGCTGCAAGCACACCAGCAGCATTTGGATTTACAAGCCCTGGGCACACTCAGTGCACTATACTAGGGTCTGACAAGCAAACCACATCAGTCAATCATGGAATCACTAATCAATACATTCATTTACAGTAGGGAGCACTTGCACTGTGGCACTGGACAGCAGTGGCACAGTACCCAAAGCATCTAACACCGGCAAAAACTGGGCCCGCCGGATCAGAACTGAGGGGTGAAGAATAGGCCTTGCTCTGGACAACATTCCTTTACCATTTACTGATCGTTTATGTTCCCCTCCGATGGAGGTCGTGTGGGGTCTGTTGGGGGCTTCCCTCCTCCTCTGGGGGACTAGTTAGTTTTTCATCTATGGGGCGACAGGCACACTGCACTTTGGGGGGGCTGTTTGGGCTCATGCAGGGGTGCAGGGAGGGGGGAGTTCTGTTGGGATGGGGGGGTGGGGGGTGTGTGTTGTTTGTTTGCACCGCAAGGCAAGCCCTTTACTGTATTGTTGCTCTCGAGATGCTCTGTGGGGGACGACTGATTGCTTCTACGTATGATGGGGGGTAGGGATCTGACTGTGTTGTCATGGAATGTTAACGGCCTGGGGGACAGGATTAAGCGTGGTGTGGTCCTGCAGTACCTGAAACGTATCTCACCGGATGTTATCTTCCTGCAGGAGACACACCTTATAGGTAACTCCTTTCATGCCATGAATCGGCGAGGCTATCGTTTGGTGGCCCACTCGGGCTTCACCTCGGGCTCGCGGGGGGTGGGTATCATGATTAAGAACTCGCTCCCGTTGGAGATTGATGAGGTGCGCCATGATGAGAGGGGACGCTACACTGTTCTGGTGGGTAGAATGGAGGGTAGAGTGTTTGTTTTTATATCAGTGTACGTCCCGCCTGGGTTACAATCTACTACATTTGCGGACTTGGGGCGCCTCCTCCTGGACCTCCCGGGTGGCCTGCTGGTGGTTGGGGGGGACTTTAATGCGGTAGTTTCTGGGTCTATGGATCGCCATCCCCCTAGGGACCTCCCCCGGGCACAGGCCTGGCTGTCCGGCCTTTTAGATACTCTGGGCCTGGTGGATTGCTGGCGACTAAAGCATCCCGCACAGCGGCAATACACCTTCCACTCGGGTGCCCATGGTAGCCTCTCGCGGCTTGATTACATCCTTGTCCCGGCGGCCTATGCTGGGAGGGTGGGAGAGGTGTGCCATCTGGCGCGGGGCATTTCAGATCACTCCCCAGTACTGTTACATTTCGATGTCTTCCCTAGGGGGGAGGGCAGGGTGGCTCCAATCAATGCTTGGTACTTGCGTGACCCCACTATTCGTGCCGACTTGATCAAATCCTTACAGCGATACTTTGATGAGAATGTGGGGTCTGTCCCTTCGGCCATCTCCCTGTGGGAGGCTTTTAAGGTAGTTCTCAGAGGGGAGGCCCTCTCCTTTATCTCCCATGCCCGGAGGCGCGAGCGGGAGGAGGTAACCCGGGTGGAGGCCGAAATTGCGGAACTAGAGGGTGACCTGGGGAGCGGGGTAACAGACGCCAAGTTGCATGTTCTGCACCTCAAGCAGGCGGCCTATAGGGCCCTCGTCATGGAGGCGGCCAGGGGCCTCAGTAGAGAGCAACAGGGGCGACTGTATGATGTGGGTGATAAGGCTGGTAAATTGATTGCGTGGTTGGACAAGAGGGAGAGAGCGAGTCGTGTGGTTCCTTTGATTGAGGGGTTGGATGGTGTGCCTGTCACCGAGCCGGAAGCCATTGTCTCCTGCTTCGCGGATTACTTCCGCGAGGTGTACTCCCCGGTTTCTCCCTGCTCGGAGGAAGATTCCCATGCCCTGCTTCGGGACATCGCGCTGCCCTCCCTTACGGTGGAGGACAGGGATTTGCTGGACGCTCCTCCCACCTCGGACGAAATTGCCCTGGCTATTCGCTCGGTCGCATCCGGCAAGGCCATGGGCCCCAATGGTATCCCCATCGAGCTTTACAAGCTGCGACCGGATGTACTGGCGCCCCACCTGCGCGCCATGTTCCTGGCGGCCCACTCGCAGGGTTCCCTCCCGCCGGACCAGCGTCTGGCCACAATCGTGGTGATCCACAAGGAGGGGAGACCCCGTGAGCGGGTTACATCCTATAGGCCTATCTCGCTCTTGAACGCGGAGCCCAAAATCCTCGCCAAGGTACTGGCCAACCGGCTGGTTGGCGTGGTGGGCGATTTTGTCCACCAAGACCAATCTGGCTTTATACCCCATCGCAACACGGCTCTTAATCTGCGACGCTTGCATGGGGTGCTCGCGCGTGTCCCGTTTGTGCGGGAGCCGGCCATCTTGGCGTCCTTAGACGCCACCATGGCGTTTGACACGCTTGAATGGCCATACATCTGGGCGATGCTGGCGAAATTTGGATTTGGACCGGGATTCATTAGCTGGGTCAAATTGTTGTATTCGGGCCCATTGGCGCAGGTGGTGGTGAATGGGCGAGTCTCGGCCCCCTTCGCGCTGGGGCGGGGCACGCGTCAGGGTTGCCCCTTGTCACCGCTCCTGTTTGCATTGGCCTTGGAGCCCTTGGCGGAGTGGCTGCGGTGGCACCCCTCTATCCGTGGTCTCCGCTGGACCCCCGAGCATGAGGACCGCGTGTCCCTCTACGCCGATGATATCCTTTTGTATCTCGCCTCCCCGCGTAACTCGCTGATTGTCCTGGTTGATGTTTTGCGCTCCTTCGGTCGTAACTCAGGCCTTGTCATCAACTGGGCGAAATCCTGCGTGTATGTGCTCTCCGGGGAGGCTCCGGCCCTACCACGGGACTGCCCGATCCAGATTGCCTCCCAGGGGTTCCGGTACCTGGGTATATATATTACTCTAGACCCGGAGGCCCGCTACGAGCGGAACTTGCTACCCCCCCTCCAGCGCTTGCGGGAGGACGTTGCGCGCTGGCGGCGTCTTCCGCTTTCGCCGCTTGGCCGAGCGGCCTTGTTTAAGATGATGTCCTTGCCGCGCTTTCTGTATGCGCTTCAGAACACTATGGACTTGGTTCCGGCGCGCTACTTCCGTGAGGTGGAGAGCCTGCAGCGGCGCCTGTTCTGGGACGGGAGGCCGCGTATTGCTCTGGCTAAATTGACGCTCCCGTGGTACGATGGGGGGGTTGCCCTCCCGGACATTAAACGGTATTACTGGGCCTCCCAGCTAGCTGCGATTAATCATGGCCTTTACGGGCCCGTCCTGAACCCGGCATTTGAAATGGACAAGATGCTCCTGCCCGGTGGCGACTACAATCGAGCGCTCTACTCTGGCGCGCCCGACTCCCGTCTGACGGGACCGACGCGTGTCATGGTGCGTGTCTGGCACGCGGCTAATGCAGCGATGGGGTGGAAGGACCGTTTGACCCGGGCGACACCGCTATATGCGTCTGAGAGGTTGGGCTCCCTGTGGACATCGAAGGGCTTCGAGAAGTGGGACACGATCGGAATCAGCACAGTGGGAGACCTCTGGACAAGGGGTGGATTCAAAACTTTTGAGACGCTGCGGACGGAATTTCAGCTGCAAGGCAGTGAGTACTTTCGGTACTTACAAGTCCGCCACGCGCTGGGCTCCGTCTTCCCTGATGTCGCGTCCATTCCGGAGTCTTCCCCCCTGGAGGACAGAGTGCTGGATGGCCATGTCCCAGACAGCACGATCTCCCTTATATATAAAAAACTGATCAACGACAGATCGTGCCTGCTGACTAGTATCCGCGAGGCCTGGGTTGCCGACGGGCTGGAACTGGGCGACGAGGACTGGATTTCCGCGGTGGCCTCTCCGAAGGAGGTGGCCATCCCGGCTCGCCTTCGCTTCGTCCAGCTTAAGATCCTCCACCGGGTTTACGTGACGGGGCCAAGGCTTCTACGTATGGGCTTTGTTGGTGACGGATTGTGTAAGCGTGGCTGTGGTGCCTTGGCAACTTTCATGCATATTCTGTGGGAATGCCCACAGGTGGAGCGATTCTGGCGTGGTGTGCATGAGGTCCTGCGTGTGGTGACGCGTGTTGCGCTGTTGCCTGAAGCGAGGAGATGCTTGCTGAATGTGTGGGAACCAAATGACTATTCGGTCCCGCAGACGCGGTGGGTGACTCTGGGATACATGATAGCTAAGCGCGACATTGCTCAATTGTGGGGATCCCAGTGGCCCCCAGCGGTGTTGGCCTGGAAAGAACATATGGATTGGTGTATGTTTCGTGAAAAGGTAGTGTATGTGGCGAGGGGTAAGCCTGGGGCGTGGGTGAAAATCTGGGGCCCCTGGAACGCCTATCGCGGGGGTATTTGTGAGCTGCCACTGCTACCGGCCGCCTCACCAGCTCCGTCCCCCTAGCCGACCCCCTCCCCCAGCCACGGGCGTGTGGTTCCCCTGTCCCTGATCTATTCCCATTCCCCTCTTCAGAGTTTGGCTGCTGGTTGGGATCCCCCACTTAAGGAGCACGTGTCGTCACTTTGGATGGCGGGTTGCCTTGCGGGTGTGGTTTTTTGTGTTGTTCTGTTTTGAGAAAAGGAAACCGTATTGTGGGCTTGGAGTTATGTGGCCTGCGCTATTGATATCTCCTGATTTACCGATCTGCACCGCCAAGAGACTCTTACTGTAGGTATGTCATGTGCTTCTGCCACTCTAGCGGCCGGCCGGATGGTTGTAGGCCCATACTTGTAACCTTTTTTAACATGTAATAAACGGTTTCAAAAAAAAAATAAATAAATAAAAAAAAAGAAAAACACCGGCAAAAACTCATGAGGCAACAGCAAAAATGGAAGGGAGACCCACGCCAATGGTGCCAGGTCTAACAGGTGGGATAAATCATCACCAAGTCATGAGATTCCGTTACGGTCTATGCCACAGCCATAACCCCAATATCCCATGCGCCGCGAAGCTAGATCTCCCATCACAGGAATCCTTGATCAATTGGAATATCAAGGTGTAATTGAAACATGTTTGTCACCCATGAATAATCCTCTTTTCACTGTAACCAAACCTGATGGGTCGTACCACCTAGTTTTGGATTACCGGCATTTGAACTCTCATTGTCGGACGTGCGCGGTACAAAATACCCACAGTTCTGCCCTCGTTGATAGTCTCGTGAGAAAAAGGTTTAAGACCACACTTGACATCTCCAATGGCTTTTATAGCCATAACCTTTCCTCTATTAGTAGTCAATGGACAGCCTTTACTTCCGGCGGCAAAGAGAAATAGTTTAAAAGATTAGCCATGGGCTACAAAAACAGTCCTGGAGTCTTTGCCGCACGTGTAGTCTCTCTGTTGGAGAGCATTGACCCTGATGCGTACTCGTATGTTGATGATATCTATCTTACAGATGACGAATTATGGCCTCATCTGTGCCGCGTTGACCACATCATTGTTATGTTTGCGGACTTCGGTTACAAATTTAACTTTGCAAAATCACACATTGCAGAGTATACAGTGTTGTTTTTGGGCTATGAACTCAACAACGAAGGTCGAGGTTTAGCACCTCACTTCCTGGAGAAATGCGCATGCTTGCGTGCTCCAACAACTCTGAAAAAACTACAATCGTTGCTGGTTTTTTTTAATTTTGGGCGTACTTACATTACCGATTGTGCCCAGCGTATCAAGCCGCTATATGCCTTGGTACAACCAACTTTTTCCAAATCGAGCTGGCTGCCAGAACATTCAGCTATCCTGCAATCCTTGCAGGCTGATATTCTTACTTTTAAATTCTTATTGACGTGTGATAACCACGCTAACCTCGTAATTGTGCCAGGCGCAGTGGGTTTCACTCACTTAACGTTCAATGAGGGAGACACAGTCCCTATTGCTTACAAGTCACACTTGCACACTTCGGCTGAAATGCATTTTTCCACTGTCGAAAAGGTTTTGACTGCAGTGCAGATGGCGATTCTAAAAGAGAGAGCGCTGTTGCAAGGGAAACGCATGTTGGTTGTCACATCGTACCCTGCCCTAGAGGCAGTGACGAAAGCCAGTGTACCAAATTCTAAAGCTTTGCATCCCTGTTGGATACAATGGGCAACTTCTTTGACGTCTCCGGATGTCACTTACATCTTTGATGCCCCATTGCAGACTCAGGAGTATTTGCAGTATGAATTTGTTCATCCAGCTCCTCTGTCCTTGCGCCCGCTTGAGGATTACCATTGTATCATTTACACTGACGGTTCGGCGCAA